>NC_050573.1:163235333-164435333 GCF_011100635.1 Trichosurus vulpecula
AGATAAATTGTAAAGATGCCTGAGATAGAACAGAGTTAATCACTCCCAAGTAGGAAAACCCCATGGCTCCAGGGTTCCAGATGTGTGACTATGTTAAGTGAGATTATACTATAAAAATGCTGCATCTCATAGACTATCTTCACTCTGTGGTAATTAGTTTTAGAAAGGTTCAAGCCTCTGCTTTTGCTTTTGATTTTTTTAAGCAGCAGTAAAAATTCAATGCAATCAGCTCTCTTTGTATGATTCAACTGAGAAATTAAACAAATTAACTAGCCCTTTGAAGGCCCCCATCCTCAACTACAGTTCTCAAATCTGATTCAGGCAGGAAACAAAATTCAAATTTTAATCTAATTCCTCCCTCCATCTGAGAACTCTATCCTTTGCCCTGACTGACAGTCATTTTAGCAAGGCTGGGAAGGAAGATTAGAGGATTCACCACCTGTTGTGATTGGAAGATTAAGAGGATTGTCAAAGCAACAACCATGACAAACCTTTGAACTTAGCAAAGGGGATCTAATACAAGCCAGATGACGGTTTTGGAATTGCAACTTCTATACAAGCTGACTTTAGCTTAGAGACTATGGACGTTTCTATGGCTGCTTAACTATTTTTCCACAATCGCTCCCTCTCATTTTCATCTTGCTTCAGTGTCAGAAGCCATGAGAGCAAATGACACCATTTGTATTCCGAGCTTTGGGATTACTAGTGCTTTCCTGCTAGCACCAGGAGGCCCTCCCACTGTGTTCAGTGCTTTTTTCATTTGCACTGAAGGGTTTGGCACCTAAGATACAACCAAGGAGCATCCTGTTGTTCACAAACCCTAATCCTATTGCTTATTTGTTTAATTAGAGCCATTGAACTATTAAAATATTAATAATCATGTTAATGACAATCTTCATTATATTGCCTCCTCCTTCTGCCTGTGCTAATCCTACCCATCCCTCAAAGCCCAGATCAAACGATAATTGCTAACATTTATATAGCGCTTACTATGTTCCTGGCTAAGTGCTTTATAATTATTATCTCATTTCATCCTCACAACAACCCTAGGAGGAAGGTACTTTGTTATCCCCATTTTTCAGATAAGGAAATGTAGGCAAATAGAGGTTAAGTGACTTATGCAGGGTCACACAGCTAGGAAGGGTCTGAGGCTAGATTTGAACTCAGGTCTTCCTGACTCCAGGCCCGAGGCTAGCTGCTTCTTCCATGAACGTTTCCCTGAACCACCTCACACACACCACACACCTGAGTCAGAAGTAATTTTTCTTTCCACTGCACTTTGTTGTTAAGTCTTTTATGTCACTTATTTACACCTCCATCGTATTACGTGTGTGTGTGTGTGTGTGTGTGTGTGTGTGTGTTGCTTACACATTATCTTCCCTATTAAATAGAAAGCTCTTTGAAGAAAGGGACTTTGTCTTACTTATAGTTCAAAGCTTGGGAGGTTTGTCACTGAGCATACTTTCATGTGAAAGGTGATAAATCTTCCCAGTTTTTGGTATTGTTCTTGCTTCCCTTTACCCATTAAATTTCATGTGAGACACAAAATATCAGTCAGCTGAGGAAAAACAGTAGTGACTCAGGACTCATCATGTTCCTATGGGATTTCTTAGGCAGAGCCAACTGAAAGGAGTTTGGGGGGCACAGGATTCCCATTAGAGGTTGAAAAAGAATTATAAGGACTTTCTTACACTAAATCAGATAGAGGCTTGAGACATAGATATAGATCCTGTTAGCAGGAGACAGTTCAAAAGGCAGGCTTAATCTTAGCCAGAAGGTGTGTTTCTTGCTTTTATTCTGGACCATTTATTAGGTATGGTGGCATATTGCTGAGTATAAGTGACTATGGACTAAAAGACCTGTCAGTCTGTTTTTATCAAGGAGATATTTTCTAATCATTGTACCTTAACAGAAAAGAATCAAGATGAGCAGCAGATAGGAAGAGATAAAGCCCAGAAGTTCATAGTAGAAATAAATTCTAAAATGCCCGTCAGTGACCACAAGACCAATGAAATAATGCCCATCAGACTACAAACCAAGTAGTGATTACAAGACCAGCAGAGTGATAGCCAGAAGAAACATCAGCATGATGCCATCACAAGAGGACATCATTGTCCCTCTAGTGTCAGAAGTATTAAATTTCTCCGGACACATACAACCTCAACACAAATTACCAATATGTGCCTCTTCATACATTTCCCTGGTCATGTATATTTCATTCATGTGTGTCCTCCATAGATGGTCACATATATTCTTTATGTGTGTGTCCTCCACACATGTTCACTACATTCATGGCCTTCTACATCTTCCGTAGTGGCCTTCACTCTTCCCACTGATGATACATGTATTTGTGAAAAACCACATCCCAGGTTTATGGGCAAAAAAATTTCATTGCTATTTTTCATACTATTATAGTTAATTAAATATCTTTGCTTCAAATTATAAGCTTTGAACTAATTGTGTGTTCTGCTTAACTATAAAAAGTAAATATATAAGTACAGTGACAAAGATTCACCTGTGAAAGGCACAATATCAGTGGAGGCTTGTATGACAAAGACTTACCCACAGAAGACTCAACTGTGGTCTTTTGTGCTGGATAACAGTGGATACTATAAAATCTCAATGGCAGAGAAGGTCCAACTAAAACACTTAGGAGCAATCATGAAACCTATTAATGCAATTATATCTCCATACTTCTGGGTATGGCAGGTGAAAGACTGAGGAAAAGAAAGGTTCAATCTTTTTTTCCCAGATTCCTTCCTTCACATATGTGTGACTGGCAAATCCATTTCTCAGGCTTTGAGCCAGTCAACATATTCATCTTTTCATCTATATCAGCAGCCCAGCACGATGCCGAACAGCCTACAAATGACTATTAAATTGAAAGCAGATGATGGAGGTGATCCAGTCATCAATCCATACTCAGAGATCCTCTGCAACAATAAACTGCCCTAGATGAGTCAGAAATGAATGTGAAATTGAGTAACTAAATTTTAGAGTTGCTAAAGGATTGTCTCACTTTAGGAGGAAGAGGCAGAGATAGAGAGAAAGAAATAATATAAAGGTTCATATCAGAAAACATCCAATAACATCTAATTTAAGAATTCAGAGAGTAGATGAAGGAGCTATCACCAAAGAAAACCAAAAATTTAATAGTCTAAGTCAACGGTTTATATTAAGATGCATAGCAAGGTACTAGGCCTCAAGGGTAGGATATATTTTGGAGCAAAAGTGTCAAACAGGCCCCTCTATAGGCTACATGCAGCCCACAACATTCCCCAGTTTAGCTGGAACCAGACTAACATGTAACTGGAAAATATTTAACAACATGAGCAAAAAAAAAAAATACAATAAAACATAGATAATATTGCAGTTTTAAACTAAGTCAAGGTATAGCCCACTGGGATCCTCAATTACAGAAGAGTGACCCCCATTTCTATTTGAGTTTGACTCCATAGCATTGAAAAACAGACAGACTCTCTACTCACAAGTAGCATCAGGAATAAAATACAAGAGACAAAGTTTCCCAGTATTAAAAAAGAATTTATTAGTTAAGTCAGCCAATAATCATTAAATTGATAGTGATTTTTCTCAGTAATCAAAGACCCAAAGGATGAGTCCCGCACCAGTATTACTGTGGGTCTGTCTTTCTGACAGCAAATTAATGGGAACACCCCTGACAAGAGAAAAGCAATCCCTGATTGGTGGATATCAAATGAGGAAGTAGGCAGAGAGCTCTTAACTCCTCCTGAGTACTCTTGGAGGAAGGGGGGGAGGTCAACTGAGAAATGAAGCTTGGTCATGAGTTTTGAGGTCCCTCTAGCAATCTGGGCACCCTGATAAAGTTCTAATTTTTTTTCTCCTTCATGAGCCAGGCTGCTCCAAACTCTAATGAAGGGACCAATGTCACACAAATGACCGTCAGTGACCACAAGACCTGATAGTAAATTTAGCTTTTTGTTATTTGTTTTTGTTTTTTTTGGAGGGTGAAGGCAAGGCAATTGGGTTTAAGTGACTTACCCAAGGTCACACAGCTAGTACGTGTGTCAAGTGTCTGAGGCCGAATTTGAACTCAGGTACTCCTGACTCCAGGGCCGGTGCTCTACTCACTGCGCCACCTAGCTGCCCCAAATTTAGCTTTTTAAAACAGCTCAGTTTTGCTTTTGTTTATGGGATAAACAGAAAGTCCCAGACCAGGCCTTATCAGCGGCTCGTATGTGACCATGTTCCTCAGCTAGTTTCTGGACATTTTTTTCTATGTGAGCTAAAACTAAGAAGTGGATATTTTAAACAGAGAAGAGAATATTGCAAATGAATATTAAGAATCAAAGGATATAGCATTAAAATTAATTTTTCTCAGTAGTTTATAATCTTTGGACACTAAGAAGGGGAGAGAAGAAGCAGAGGGAAAAAAGAGGTGAAAGCAAGGGAAGAGACTGATTAAAATTTTTCAATAGTATTCACTTAGCACTCTAAGCCAATAACTTTTCTGTGTTGCAGATAAAAAGACAAAAATTTAAATAATTGTTACCCTCAAGGAGCTCACATTCTTAAAATTCCCCAAAATTCAAATGGATCTTTGATCTCAGCCATTTGGATGTTCCCTCCAATGATGCCAATCATAAGCCATCCATACAAGTCCCAGTTGTGCTACTCTACCCTTGTCCTTCCATATGTTCAACACAGGATTTAACACCTTCCTCATTTTCTCCTGACATGACAAGGTGGCCAGTAGAGCACACAGGCTGTCAATCTGTCATCCCTTGTCCTTGTCACATGACCAGCCCATCTTCTTTTCTTATCACACATTTCAGTGATGACATCTTCTATTTGTTACTCATTTAAGTTCCTCATTGGTTATGTGTTACAGCCTGTTCACACCTGCCATACAATCTCTCAATTGCCTTTTTGCATGATCCTCATTAGGAATTCTTTGGAGACCGTTGTGTCCCAAGTCTCTTGGAAACACTGGTGCTAAAAAGATGGGTTTTTTGTTTCTGGGACATGTTTGGGGTCTTTAAAGAGACTTTCCAATTCCCTTAAAGCATTCCCTCCTTCTCCCTTCCTCCTAGTTAACTCTAAGCTTAAGTCATTGTCTATTTGTACTATTTGTACCCACATACACTTACAGATAGGTAACCTCTGTAGAAGGAGGTCTTAATCTGAAGTTTGTGAACTTTTTAGTTTTATTTTATTTTGATAGCTATTGTAATGGAATTCGTTCTTTTGTAATCTTATGTATTTTATGTTATGCATTCAAAAACCATAATCTGAAGGCTTCACCAGACTGCCAAAGGGGTCTGTGATGCAAAAAAAGGTAAGAACCCCTGTTCTGTAGGCTGAAAATGCAATTATGTGATATAATTAGACAGAGTAGCAATTAAACAATTAGAATAGTAGAAAATTAGAGCTATACCAAAGCAGAATGGACAGCCTCAAGAAGTAGTATGTACCTCTCCATGGAAGATTTCAAGTAAAAGGTGGCTAGCCACTTGTCAGACATATTTGAGGTGTGGAGAAGGTGGAAGGAATCTTTTTCAGCTGTGAGTTGGACTATATGGCCTCTGAGTTCCCTTAACATCACTGAGATTCAGGGAGTCTGGTCACTTTCTTCCGATGAGAACACCAGTAAAACACAAAGACAGATGCAGAAAGCATGAGGATCCCACAAAAGAAATTATATGTGTGTATTTTATTGCTGCTTTTGCAGAGTGCTTGGCACATAGTTGGCACCTAATAACCTAGTCTCCCTTTAATTTCCCAATCTTCTTACACCTTACTGCCCAACACATATTCTTCAAACCAGTGACACAGAGCTCTGGCTGTTCCATAAACAAGACCCTCCATCTCCTGGCTCTGGGCATTTTCTCTGGCTGCCCCCTGCCCGTGCCTGGAATGCTCTCCTTCCTCTGCTCCAACTACTGACATCCCTGGCTTCCTTTAAGTCCCAACTAAAATCCCACCTTCTATAGGAAGCCCCCCACCCCAGACCCTCTTAATTCTAGTACCTTCTGTTTTTTTAATCCTTTCCTATTTATCCTATACATAGCTTGCTTTGTACATATCTGTCTGCATGCTGTCTCCTCCGTTAGATTGTAAGCTCCTTGAAGGCAATGACTGTCTTTTGCTTATTCTTGTATCCCCAGTGCTTAGCAAAGTGCACAGCGTATGTTATTGTTTAGTCGTTTTTCTGTTGTGTCTAACTCTTCATGACCCTATTAGGGGGTTTTCTTGGCAAATATACTGGAGTGGCTTGCCATTTCCTTCTCTAGCTCATTTTAAAAGTGAGTAACTGAAGCAAACAGGGTTAAGTGACTTGCCCATGGTCACACAGCTAGTAAACATCTGAGGCTGGATTTGAACTCAGAAAGCTGAGTCTTCCTGACTTTGCGTCTGGCACTCTATCCTCTGAACCACTTAACTGTTACATGTAAATGCTAGCTATTATTATTGAATATTATTTAGTTATTATCAGTTTGGTAGTCAGTCCAATACCTCTTCTCTCCCATACTTTCCTTCGGAGCCTCCCAAACACTGAGCTAGCTCTGGCAATTCATGTGTCAACCTCACTATCAATGTGTGCATCCCTGGAAAGTATACTACCATGGTAAGTGAACTTATCCCCAATACTCAAAACTTCTCCATTTGTTGTAACCGATGGTTCCACATATGGATGGTGTGGTGCTGGCTGATAGAACACCTGTGTTTTCTTGGCGTTGTTAGGCCAAAATTAGCACAAGCAGCAAGTCTTCTAAGAATTCCTCCTATTCATTATTTCTTATGATACAATAATATTCTATCACATTCATATACCAGTACCCCAACTGACACATATTCAGTTTGCTTGTAGTTTTGGCTACCACAAAAAGTGCAATGGGGAAAACACTGGGTGCGGAGTCAGAGGAGCTGGGTTTAAATCCCAGGTTGGTTAGTAATAACCTCTGTGACCTTGAGCAAAATACTTGACTTCTCTGTGCCTTAGTTTCCACACATGTAAAAATCATGGGTTGGACTAGCTGATGTCTTGGGTTCCTTCTGGCTCTAAATCTATCATCCCATACATGAGAACTCTCTTTTTATCTTTGACCTTTTGAGAGTATATTCCCAGTTGTAAGATCACTAAATCAAAGAGTGTGAACAACTTTTCTAAAGTCACTTTCCTAGAGTGGCTCCAAATTGTTATGCACCAATTCACCACCAGTGGTGTAAAATTGTACCTATCTTCCTAGAGACCCAACATTTTCTTTTTATTTATTTTTAGTTTTCAACATTTACTTTTATAAGATTTTGATTTCTAAATTTCCCCCTCCTTCCCTTTCCCCCTCCCCAAGACGGTGTACAATCTGATATAGGCTATACGTATATAATCATATTAAACATATTTACACATTAGTCATGTTGTGAAAAGAATCAAAACAAAAGGGAAAAACCATGAGAAAGAAAAAAACAGAGAGAGAGAGAAAAAAACAGTATGCTTCAATCTGCATTCAGACGCCATAGTTCTTTCTCTGGTTGTGGATAGCATTCTGTATCATAAGTCTTTTGCAATTGTCTTAGATCATTGTATTGCTGAGAAGAGCTAAGTCTATCAAAAAGTCAGTCATCACACAACGTTGCTGTTACTGTATACAATGTTCTCCTGATTCTGCTCACTTCACTCAGCATCAGTTCATGTAAGTCTTTCCAGGTTTTTCTGAAATCTGCCTGCTCCTCACTTCTTATGGAACAATGGTATTCCATTACGTTCATAATACACAACTTGTTCAGCCATTCCCCAATTGATGGGCATCCCCTTGATTTCCAATTTTTTACCATCACAAAAAGAGCTGCTATAAATGTTTTTGTACATATAGGTCCTTTTTCATTTTTTTATGATCCCTTTGGGATATAGATCTAGTAGTGGTATTTCTGGATCAAAGGGTATGCCAGTCTTATAGCCCTTTGGGCATAGTTCCAAATTGCTTTCCAGAATGGCTGGATCAGTTCACAACTCCACCAATAATGCATTAGTCCAACATTTTCTATTTCTAGCTTTCATTATCTTTGATAATGTCTTGAATGTAAGGTAAAACCTCATAACTATTTTCATTTGAAGTTTACTTTTTGATTTTAAATACCACTGGCATTTCCTTCCAAAGCACAGAGTCATTTCCATGTCTTGATGTGGTTCCAGAAAAGGATTTTAGGAAACTAGGTGCCATAATGGACCTCAAGTCAGGAAGACTGGAGAAATTTAACCTCTAGCCTCAGATACTTACTAGATGTATGATTCTGAAAAGGCACTTAATCTCTATCTTGTCTCAGTTTCTTCATCTGTAAAATAGACATAATAATAGTACTTATCTCCCAGAGTTATTGAAAGGATAAATAATCAGTCATACTGAAATACTATTTGGAAAGCAGTTTGAAAACATTAAAGTGCTATATCAATACTACTTATTATCAGTAGAGGATTATCTACACTTTTTTTAGACCAGAACTGCAATCTCACTGCATATGGAACTCCTGATAAGGAAAATTCTTTTGCCAGTGCAGTTTAGTACCTGCTCTGCAATTTATAATCTTGAGATTGTGAATAATCTTGAGGCAACAAATTGAGACTTGTCTTGGGCACTAAGAGGTTGATTGACTTCTCTGGAGTTGCCCAGTCAGTCCACGTAAGAAGGACTTGAACCCTGGTCTTCTTGAGTCCAAGGCTGTATTGTCAAAATCAAATAGAAATGGGGGGCATAACAATTTTTGCAAGCCACATATTGACTTATAAAATCACAAATTATCATTATTTATTTTCGATTATATTTTTATTTATTTTGTTATTTCCTAATTTCATTTTAATTTAGTTCCTGCTGCAGGAACTAAGGAGTGTTGCCAGGGAAATACAGCCTACAGGCTACCCTGTGTGTTTGACACTTTATACTACACCACTGTATGTATACTACATGTTATGTACTATATGTTACTGTATTATGTAGACGAGATGTAGTTAGATGCACGTAGACGAGATGTAGTTAGATGCACGTAGACGAGATGTAGTTAGATGCACGTAGACGAGATGTAGTTAGATGCACGTAGACGAGATGTAGTTAGATGCACGTAGACGAGATGTAGTTAGATGCACGTAGACGAGATGTAGTTAGATGCACGTAGACGAGATGTAGTTAGATGCACGTAGACGAGATGTAGTTAGATGCACGTAGACGAGATGTAGTTAGATGCACGTAGACGAGATGTAGTTAGATGCACGTAGACGAGATGTAGTTAGATGCACGTAGACGAGATGTAGTTAGATGCACGTAGACGAGATGTAGTTAGATGCACGTAGACGAGATGTAGTTAGATGCACGTAGACGAGATGTAGTTAGATGCACGTAGACGAGATGTAGTTAGATGCACGTAGACGAGATGTAGTTAGATGCACGTAGACGAGATGTAGTTAGATGCACGTAGACGAGATGTAGTTAGATGCACGTAGACGAGATGTAGTTAGATGCACGTAGACGAGATGTTGTTAGATGTATGTATACGAGATGTTAGATAGTATATATGTGTCAGTGAGTCAATCGATAAACATTTATTAAGTGGCTACTTTGTGCCTACTCCAGGCAGCTAGATGGCATAATGGATAAAGTACCAGGCCTGGAGTCTTCCTGAGTTCAAATCTGGCCTCAGATACTTCCTAGCTGTGTAACCCTAGGCAAGTCACTTAACCCTGTTTGCCTCAGTTTCTTCATCTGTAAAATGAGTCAAGGAAGGAAATGGCAAACCACTCAAGTGTCGTTGCCAAGAAAACCCCACATGGGGTCACAAAGAGTCAGACGTGACTAAAAAACAACTAAACAGCAAAAATTCTATGGCAGTCATTGTCCTAAATACTCAGGACATACAGAAAAGCAAAACAAAAACAGTCTCTGTCCTTAGGAACTCACATTCTATAAGCAGAGACTTTGCAAGCAATCTATATACATTAATCCATCCAGTAAATGGTAGGGTCTCTCACAGATACAGACATCCTATCTATTTCTATCACTGGTGGTATCTTGATTTTCCAGTCTCATAGCTCTAACTCCTAGGTGACAAGAGGCACCTCTGGATTTGTGAGCCACTTGAGTCTGATTCACTCACAACAAAAATAAACACCAAGGACACAACCCCCAAAACATGTGGAACAGAAGAAGAAAAGACTTGTGAAGTAGGGCTAACACCAGAGTAACAGTCTCTGGAGGCATGATTGCACTGTAACTTGTTCTACAAGGATCAGGAATAATTTCATTTAGAAAATTATGCATCTTCATCCATATGCACATAACCATATGTACAAATGAGTGTGTAGAAACATAACCATATGCAAAAAATCAAATGTGATAAACAACTCAGTTTTTAAAGGTGAACAGGGGGAAAGGGATGAGTTGGATTATGTCTTTACTGCCTAAATTTCTAAGTTTTATACTATATCGACATTGCTTTTTCCCAAAACCATCACTAGGGTAAGGTGACTGGGGCTTTGTTCCAGGGCATGAATTTAGAAAACTCAGAGAGAGTCCTTCAGCAGCCATAAACAACTTAACACCTAGGTTTCAACTAGTATCAATAGTAAACTATCAGATGGTGGGTTCTCTCTTCCCCTACCCTGTTTCATCCTCCTCCCCACTTCCCAGACATGAGAACTTGCTTTTGATGCTTGGCTAGGCTCTAAAATTCCTGGTCATTACTGCTCTTTCCTAAGAGTCAGTGCTCTATTTTATTTTTGAACTATATGATTCAAAGGGACTGGGAAAAATCAACAAAAATAAAAATCAACAATGATTTCAAAAGACAAGTACAGGCTTTTTCTAGAATTAGACTGAGTTCTAAGAAATTATCTCTGCTTGTCAGATTTTGAACAATCAGTTATTGCCTGAGTGATTGAAGAAAACAGATAGCTCCCCACACCAAATTTAAAAAAAAAAAGAAAGAAAAAAGAAAAAATTACAAATAAATGAAGCAAAAGAGATTAGGGACAGAATATTTTCCTGCTCTATCTTTGTCCATTATTTAAACAAACAGAAAGAATTAAGCATATTTTCAGGGAATTTGAACAATTGGGATTGGAGGAGGATGAAGTAAATGGGCACATGCACCAATCATATCCATCAATCAGCACACTTTAGATCAACCTGACAAAAAAGGAATTTTGGAGAACCCTGGTCTCCAGCAAGAGAGAATCATTAAGAGGAAATGACTATTTCTGAGATACATGTCCGGAATCGAGTAACTGTCCAAAACACTATTTGAGGAGTATAGACACATTCCAAGTCTCTGTCATGTGAACCTGCTATTAAGTATCAGTAGAAAAACTAATAATAAATTGGTCAAAATGAGTATTTCCCTACCCAACTCCTTACTCTCCTTTTATTTTTTTACCTTCTTGGTCATATTTCATTTAAAGCATGCAGATGCTCTAAGGAAATCAGGCCAGGTCTATGGAATACACGAAGTGGAGTGACAGCTTGGCCATTAACCAATAAATTCAGACTACATGGGCAGCCAATCTAGATAGTCTAAGTGCCAATGTGATTGGCTTTTTTCCTTTGGATTATCTGCTGATCTCTAATTGGCCAGAAACCTGCCATCCCTGTACATCAATTTGCACTGTGCAGACCTACCTGGGTTCAGCTAGCAACTCTGTTAAAAAGCATTCCAACACTCCATCTATTTCATTCCAAGAGCACACAGTTTTGCCTTCTTTCCCCATTAGCTGCCTGCTGACATGGCTGTCTTTTATTCTATATGAAAACTTCCTCCCACCTCGCTCCCACCCCCACCCCCCCTAGCATATGCTCATACTATTAATCTGTATTTTCTTTTTTTTAAAGTAATGTTGTAGAAGAAAAGGGTAAAAAAGTAAAATTGAGTTGGCTAAACAGATGTTTCTGTTAAAAAAAAAAAAAGACGAACAGGGTGGGTGTAGTAGAGACTTGATGAATGTGCCTCGAATTATGATACTTTATTTTGAGCAGGAAGAGAAGCTTATATTTCATGTTGGTGGTTGTAGATTCCTTTTAAAAATGTTCCCAATAATCCCTTGATAATAGATTCGGCACAGATGTTATCGTAGTAAAGAGTTATTCGTTATTCATTTGAAAGGTTGTTCAATTTCAAGTGAATGCTGAACTTTCAAGCATACTAAGTAAAATTTTTTAAATGGGATCACTGGCATAATAGATGGGGGAATAGGGATTTCTTTATCAAGTAATTTGTTTCCCTGGATAAGGGTGTAACTGCAGGCATTTCTATGTTGTTTAAGATAGATTGAATACTGCTAGAGTGCATATGTCAGCCTTCATTATTCCTTGGCAAACTTTAAATTTCTCAGTGACACACCTACGAAGGATCCCACACCCAATGATGAAACTCTGTGCTTGGGTCCAAGAATAATGATAATGAAGAGGGAAGAGAGAGGACAGAAAAAGAAAAATGGGTGTATAATCAAGAAACAATGATAGCTCAGCTATCACCCTCTATCTCATTCCCCAAAGTGACTACTCTGAACTTTTTTCCTCCTCAAGTCTATAATCATACTTTCATCCACCATACTTCAGAGATGATGATTAGCCTCCTATCTCACCAAAAAAAAAAAAAGACTGAGGCTACTTGGTCACAAATCTAGAGCCTGAAGGGACCTCAGAGGCCAGTTAGTCCAAATCACTTTTTTTAGAGATGAAGAAAAAGAGACTCAGAGACATTGCAACTAGTCCAGAGTCACACAGATAGTAAGCAGCAAGATTTGAACCCAGGTTCTCTGACTTCAGATCCAGTAATCTTTCTACTTTACTATTTCAACATGTCCCTTAGCTCTTCCACACACAAAACTTCCCAGCTTCATAACCTACTCTTTCCTCTTCCTCTTCTGTGTCAGAAGAGGTATTTCTATTTATTACTAAAGCTAACCTTGTACTCTTTCTCCCATTCTCATCCTCCCTTCAAACTCACTCTCTCTCGAGACTTATTCCTGCTATCTTCCCCCCTCACTCTCATGTACCTTCAATGTCTCCTTTCTCATGGTCTTCTTTCCATTTGAATCAAAACATGCTCAGGTTCCCCTTTACCAAAAAAAAGACTTACCTTGTTCTCCTATCCCATCCAATTAATGTCCCTCCTTTCTGTTGCTCTTCCTTTAAGCAATATTCTTTTTTAAAAAATTGTCTATGTCTAGTGGCCCCAACTTTTTCCACAGACTACTCTCTTATATCCCTTACAATCTAGCTTCATCCCCACCACTTTACTGAAACTCCTATCTCCAATGCTACCACTGATCTTCTAAAACCAAAATAATATGGCTTTTTTTCAGCTCTCACCCTCCTTGACCTCTCCATAGTACTTGAAACTTCTAGTTATCTCCTTCCTAAGGAAACTCTCTCTTTCCTCCCTTCAAAGATACCATTTCCCGATTCTCCTCCTACTTCTCTCTCTGCTCCTTTATTTCCTTCACTCGTCCATTACCTGAGCTATTAAAATGGTATTCTTGGCCTTCCCTCTGCCTCTCTGCACACTTCTACTTTAGCAATCCATCCATTCCCATGCCTACAACGATTATCTCTCTCTAGAGGACTCCCAAATCTATATGTAAATACTAACCCTAACTTACACGGGTATTTTGTTTCCTGAAAGGGGTGGGGAAAGAATATATGTAGAGAAGCATAGAGAAAAGCAGCTTATGAAGGAATCAACAATTCTGAGTATCAAAGATAGAATAGCCCCTCTTAACATATAACAATATCCCTGAGACACCTGAGAGAAAGTAGACCCTCTCTAAGGCAAAAGTATGGACTGATTGTTTCAATGAATTGGTTCCTATCACCTAATTTATATTAGACTGTTTTTAGGACTTGGAAGTTTATTACTGAGAAACTCAGAATTAAAAAGATATCTGGGGACTCTGGGACCATATCTGTGTTGTATCTGGCAAAAATGTGGACCTGAGGTTTCTCAGTCTGAGATGAGTCACCACATATTATCAGGCTCTCATCTGAGGTATGAGAAGTTAGATCATGTGGCTGAAAAGTCAGAGCTTGAGAAGTCAGTTAGTCCATCAAACATTAAGAGCCTACTATGGGCCAGGCACTATGCTAAGCATTGAGGAAACAAAAAGAGGCAAAAGACAGTCCCTGCCCTCAAGAAGTTTACAAGCCAACGGAGAGAGAAGGGAGGAAGAGGAAGTGTATACATAAGTTATATACAGGATCAACAAGAAATAATCAACAGAAGGAAGGTACTAGGATTAAGAGAGGTTGGAAAAAGCTTCCTGCAGAAGACATGGTTTTAGTTGGTACTTGAAGGAAGCCAGGAAACAAAGGAGGCAGAGATGAGGAGGAAAAGCATTCAGGCACAGGCAACAGCCAGAGAAAATGCCTGGAGCTGAGAGACTGAGTGTCTTGTAGCAGAACTGAAAGTATCCCAGTGTCATTGGATGGCAGAGAACATGAGGAGATATGTTATAAATGGCTTTGAATGTTGTAACAACGATGTCTCTAGCAGCTGTTGTGGGGGTGAAAGACCAACAAGAGCACATAGAAGGGCTGCTAGCACAGGTTCTTTGATCTGCTTTTCTGAGGAGAGCAACTTTAAAGGGTTAACAATCTTGCTTTAATTAAACGCACATATCATTCACTTAGTTCAGAGGGAAAAGCCAGCACCCTGAACTTCAGAGCAAATACAAACAGAAATTACAAGCAGAAATTATATAAACAGAGCAAATAACCACCAATCAGCAGACAGGCTTCTAGCTGTCTGACCAAAGGTATACATGCATAATTACCAGAGAAAGAAATACCAACATCTGGGTTTTCAAAGCCAGGGTGGGTGGGAGCTCCTTAATGGCTACCAAGAGTCTCCACAACAACACTCTTCCAATGAATGAGCCCCAAACAAAACGCTAACCTCAGAGTATATATACACTTCTTCAAGGTCAGTGGGCTTCACACCTCTCAAGGGTTTCACACCTCTGGTGACCTAACTAGCAAAAGGGTATGGGCCTGTATTAGGAGGGCAGAATTTATAATTTCAAAGAGGATCATATATATGTCTGAAAGGTTTGGAACCTCCGGATATAAGAAACTCTCAAAGTAGGAGGCAGAAGAATCAAAGCATATATTTAGGCTCCACAGTAACCAACCCATGAACCAGCATCCCCATTTTGATATATTGATCAAAAGCTTCCAGGCCCAATAAGTCCACCTCACAAGAGTAACCAGGAGGCCACAGAGAAGCATGATGGTGTACAGCAAAATCATATACATGCTTCCCCTCTATGGTAAAAAGATTACCCACTGGCCTCAAGTCCTTGTTCAGCTTCCTCCCGTAGGTCAGCTCTGCTACCGGCAGCTCCTGCTTCAGCTTCGGCCGTGGCTGTAGCTATAACAGCCTCTGGCCCCAACGGAAGCTGTTTTTAACCATCCAGCTTCTGCGGGGGTATAAGGTACACGGGGAAAGCACAGGTTCTTTCAATCTCCTTAAGCAAGGTGAAGGGGTTGACCGGGAAAGCACAGGTTCTTTCGATCAGCTTAAGCAAGGGAAGCAAGGTGAAGGGGCCGACAAGCTTACTCCAATCCAACGTACAAACAGCATTCAGTTCAGGGGAAAAGGCCAAACTAGTCAAGGACACTTGTTGACTAAGTGCTAAGGAGCCCATTTTTGGTTACCAACACAGGGCCTTCCTACAAACAAAGGCAAGACTCAATCAAAGGTACTTGATTGCCTTGGTGTTGAGAAGCACTCCAGAACAAAAGACAACAAAAAGTCCTACTTTGCTTGCCATTACAAATGCCAAACAGAGAAATGGGTATTTAATCCTAGAAGTGAGGGTTGACACTGGGGTTTGTTGGTGGAGGGGTTGGCAAAGTGGGGGAACACGGTCAGACCTGTGCTTTAGGAAAATCACTTTGACAGCTAAATAGAGGAAGGAGAGGAGTGGTGAGAGATTAGAGGCAGATAGACCAACCAGTAGGCTATTACAATAGACCAAGCATAAGGTGATGAGGACCTATACCAGGGTCATGGTAGTATCAGATGAGAGAAGAGGGGTATATTCAAGATTGGATATGGAATGTGAGAGAAAGTGAGGAGTCAAGGATGGCTTCCAGGTTTTGAACCTGAGGATCTGGGAAGATGACATTGCCTTCTTCAGTTGTGAGTCTGGGAGGATGGTGGTGCCCTCGTGAGCAATAGGGAAATTTGGAGTCGGGAGAGGGTTTGAGGAAAAAGATGCTGAATTCTGTTTTGGACATGTGGACTTTAAGATGTCTGCTAAACATCCATACTGAGACATCTGAAAGGCAGTGGGAGATGCAAGACTGAAGGTCAGCAGAGAGATTGGGGCAGGAATGAAAAATGTAAAGGTTTGGAAAAGCCCTTGTGGAGAGCAGCATAGCAAGTTGAGGGAGGTATAATAAGATTGCCTAGCAGAAGTGAGGGCCCAGTTAAGGTTGTATAACATTAATTTTTAGTGGGCCCAGTAAAAACAGTTGCATAATTTTCTCTGTCTTCATTCAGCAGGCGCAAAGGGAATGAATGGTGGGAGGAATGAGAGGCTGAGACTTGGCAGGGCACAATCAACCATATGATAAGGGGGCAAAGGACTCAAGAGAAGAGGACAAGGGAGAGATGAGCTATTTCACCAAGAGGTTAAGATGGGGAAGAAGAGAACGTGGATAACACCAGAATAATAGCTTGAGAGAGAAGTGAAGGATGAATGGATTGGAAATCACAGTGTAGGCCAACTGAAGAGACTCGGAGACACCAGTAAAAGAAGCGGCTGCTCACTAAAGACAGAGCACGGAAGCTGACAAAGCAACCAGGGTTCTACAACTGATTTGGCAAACTAATCTGATTTCAGGAAAGCCTTAATGCTACAAACTGAGAGTCATGAATGTAGACAGGCATCCAAATGGTACAGTGGATAGAGAAATGGGCATGTAGTCAGGAAGGCTGTTCGAATGCAGACACTAGCTGTGTGATCCTGGATGAGTCACTTAACTCCTGCCTCAGTTTCCTCAACTATAAAATGGGGATAATAATAGCATCCACCTTCCAAGGTTATTCTGGGGACCAAATTTAGTCATATTTGTAAAGCACTTAGCACAGTGCCTGCCACATAGTAGATGCTATGTAAATGTTAGCTATTATGAGACATGTATTTTTTTACACCTAGGACCCGGAGGTTGAGTTGCATTATCATGTAGCAGTCATACTCCCTGAGAAACCATCTCAATATGCAGAAGGGGGTGAGCAAGCTAGTCCTAGGCCAGAAAGAGTTAGGGCCAAGGCTCCAATTTCCCTTTGAATTAAGCCTTTAACTCTGTTCTTTCTCTGTTTGCCTGGCTACTAGAACTACTTGCTCATACCCAAGTATCCTGGTCACCTTTCTTTGGATATACTCCAAATGCCCCTCCTGCATGCATCCAAAATTCATCATAATACTCTTTGTGGCCTGACTATGATAGAACACAAGATCCAGATTATCACCTCCCTAATTCTGGATACTATGCTTCTCTTAATACAGCTGAAAATTTTATTAGCTTTTTGACTACAACAATACTGACTCATATGGAGTTTGTAGTCCCCTAACAAAGACCTTCAGACTATTTCTTGCATATACGGTTGTCTAGCCGTGTTTCCCTCATTCTGCACTCATGAAGTTCATTTTGGAACCCAAATGAAAGACTTTACATTTAACCTTATTCAAGTTCATCTTATTAGATTTGGACCATCATTCTAATTTTTGACAGTCTTTCTATCCTGTCATAGTAATGTTAGATTTTCCTCTCACTTTTTTTAATCCACAAATTTGTTTCTTAAACATTTTAATTTACTTTTTTTATTTTAAATATTCTTTTCTTTTTAAGTTTTGAGCTCCAAATTCTCTCCTTCCTTCTTACCCCCGCCCACACTCAGTAAGAAGCTAAGCAATGTGATATCAATTGTACATCTGAAATCAGGCAAAACATATTTCCATATTAACCATATTTCTAAAAAAAAAACAAGAAAAATAAAGTGAGAAAATAATACTTCAGTTTGCACTCAGAGTTCACCAGTTTTCTCTCTGGCGGTAGATAGCATTTTTTCATCATGATTCCTTTTGGAATTGTCTTAGATCATTGTATTGATCAGAGTCGTCAAGTCTTTCATAGTTGATCATCATTACAACATTGCTGTTACTGTGCACCATGATTTCCTGGTTCTGCTCACTTCACTTTGCATCAGTTCACATGGCACTCGCTTGTCATGTTGTTTTTGAAACTACCCCCTTCCTTGTCATTTCTTAAAGCACAATAGTAACACAATATAATCATATGCCACAACTTGTTCAGTCATTCCCCAATTGATGAACATCCCCTCAATTTCCAATTCTTGACCACCACAGAAGGTGCTGCTATAAATATTTTTGTGCATATAAGTCCTTTTTCTTTTTTTATCTCTTTGGGATACAGACCTAGTAGTGGTATTGCTAGGTCAAAAGGTATGTACAGTTTTATAGTCCTTTAGGCACAGTTGGTTAGACCAGTTCACTATTCCACCACCAGTTCATTAATGTACACATTTTTCCTTCATCTTCCTCAGCTTTTGTCATTTCTGACAGGCATGAAGCGGTGCCTCAGGGTTGTTTTAATTTATGTCCCTGTAATCAATAGTGATTTAGAACACTTTTCCATATGACTGTAGATAGCATTGATTTTTTTCTTCTGAAAACTGCCTCTTGATAATGCTTTGACCATTTATCAAGTAAGGAATGGCTCTTATTTTTATAAATTTGATTCAGTTCTATACACAGTATAAATCTGTGAAATGAGGTTTTTGCCAGATAAATTTGCTGTAAAAATGTTTAATACTACCTCATTGTCTATCATTTTTAGCATAATGTAGTTTCCCTGATTATCTATTTTAAATAAGTCTAATTTTGCTTTGTCTGAGATCATCATTGCAACCCCCACCTTTTTTATTTCAGCTGAAGATATTAGATTCTGGTCCAGCTCTTTATCTTAACCACTGTCTTTCTATTTCAAGTGTGTCTCTTGTATACAATATAGTGTTGGATTCTGGTTTCTAATCCGTTCTGCAATCTGCTTCTGTTTTATGGCTAAACTCATTCCATTCACAATTGTGATTACTTTTTATTTCCCTTCATCCCTTTTTTTCTCTTTCTTCGCCTGTCTTTTAATCCTGTCTCTCCTCAAAAGTCTATTTTGCTTCTAACGGCCACCTCTCGTAATCTACCCTCCTTTTTATCACCTCCTCCCCTTTTTTGGATACCCTTCTCTTCCTATTTCCCTATTGGCTAAGTTCCATTTCTATACATAGCTGAGTGTGTACATATACTCTTTTCTCTTTGAACCAGTTCCATTAAGAGTGAGGCTCAAGCATTGTCCCCAACATTTTCCCCTCCGTTGTAAAAGCTCTTTCTTCTGTACTTCTTTTATGAGAAATTTTCTCCCATTCTTCCTCTTCCTTCCTTCTTCTTCCAGTGCATCCTTCTTTCTTATTCCTTCACTTTTTCTTGGAGATCATTCCAACATCATCAACTCACACCCATGCTATGTAAATTCCTTTTAACTGCCCTAATAATGATAAAGTTCTTAGGAGATATATATATATACATATATGTATATATATATATGTATATACATACACATATACACATACATATACATATATACACATATATACACATATATGTATATATGCATACATATATGCATGCATATATCATCTTTCTGTATAGGAATATAAACAGTTTAACTTTATTGAGCCCCTTATGATTACTCTTTCATGTTTACTTTTTTATGCTTCTCTTGAGTCTTGTATTTAAATGTCAAATTTTCTATCAGCTCTGGTCTTTTCATCAGGAATGTTTAAAAGTCTTCTATGTCATGAAATATCCACTTTTTTCCCTACAAGATTATACTCAGTTTGGTTGGGTAGGTTATTCTTGGTTATAATCCTAGCTGCTTTTCTTTCGGAAATGTCATATTCCAAGCTTCCACTCTTAATGTGGAAGCTACTGAATCTTGTGTGATCCTGACTGTGACTCCATGATAACTGATTTTTTTTATTTCTCACTCCTTGAATTATTTTCTCTTTGACCTGGGAGCTCTGGGATTTGGTTATAATATTCTTGGGAGTTTTCATTTGGGGATCTCTTTCAGGAGGTGATCAGTGAATTCTTTCCATTTCTATTTTACCCTCTGGTTCTAAAATAGCAGGGCAATTTTCCTTGATAATTTCTTGAAAGGTGATGTCTAGACTCTTTCTTTGATAATGGCTTTCAGGTAGTCAATAATTCTTAAATTATCTGTCCCTAATTTATTTTCCATGTCAGGTGTTTTTCCAATGAGATAGTTCACATTTGCTTTTAGTTTTTGTTCTTTTGGCTTTGTTTTAATATTTATTACTGTCTTATAAAGTCATTAATTTCCACATGCCCAAGTCTAATTTTTAAGGAATTGTTTTCTTCAACAAATTTTTGTACCTCCTTTTCCATTGATCCAATTCTGCCTTTTATGGAGTTGTCTTCAGTGGATTTTTGTACCTCTTTTACCATTTGGCCAATTCTAGTTTTTAAGGTATTATTTTCTTCAGGATTTTTGGTGCCTTTTTTTTTTACCAAGCTGTTAATTCTATTTTCATAATTTTCTTGTTTCACTCTCATTTCTTTTCCCAATTTTTCCTCTATCACTCTTATTTCTTTCTTTAACTCTTCTAGGAATTCTTGTTAGGTTTGGGTCCAATTAACGTCTTTCTTTGAGCCTTTTTCTGTAACTGTTTTCACCACATTGTTGTCTTCTGAGTTTATGTCTTGGTCTTCCCTGCCACTATAGTAGCTTCATATGGTCAAATTCTTTTGTTGTTGTTGTTTGCTCAATTTCCAGCCTTTTTTTTACTTAGAACTTTATGTTAAAGTTGAGCCTTGCTTACCTGAAGTTGGGGAGGCAGTATCCCAAATTTCAGGCTTTTTCTTGTTGCTTTTTTCAGAGCTAGTTCTGGAGGTCTGCAAGTTTTTGGTGCTTCTAAAGTGATGTGATCCTGACAAAGGTTCAATCACTGTTCTCCTGGTCTGAATTCTCATCTTTGAAGGGCCTTTGGCTTGTGGCCCTGAAACCACAAGCACTAGCACTTAGAACTATGACCATGGCACCTACTCCCTTGTGACCAATCACCAGCACTCCTCTCCTCCCTGGACCTGTAACACAAAACTGTTTATGGGCGATAGAGTTGCCAATCAGTGCTAGCTGGGCCCAGGTACCAGCAAAGGGTCCCTTGTAATCTCTTTCTGACCAGTTGTCTGATACTCTTCCTGTCTCTGTGCTGAGAGCTCCTAAAGTAGCTTCTGGACTCCAGACAGTGACTCCAAACAGACTCCAGACAGAAGTGGCTCCAGACAGGTCTCCACTCACATATCAAAGACTTCTCCAGCCAATCTCTTACATTTTCTTAACTCAGAATATTGTCTCACCCCAACCTTTTGTTGGCTCTACTGCTCCAAAATTTGATTTGAAGAATTATTTTAAAATTGTTTGAAGGGGAATGTTGGGAGAATTCAGCTGGGTGGTTGCCCCTAATTGGCCATCTTGACTCCTGCAGATTTGATAAATATACTATCCTTGACTTTTGCTAAGTAATTGATTAAAATGCTACTGCATAGGTCCAAACATATATCCATGGGACATTCCCCTGAAGATCTCCTTCATTCCAAAGATTGGCTTTTACAGCAAAACTTTAACAAGATTATGTCTTTTAAAATGGTTTTTGCTTTTTGGTCTACTATATACTGAAAGTATAGGAAATAAATAAAAGAGACCCTGCCAGGGCACAAGGAGAGATTCTCTTTCCCTCCCTCTCCCCTCTCTCTTTCTCTCTCTCTCTCTCTCTCTCTTCATCTCTCTCTCTCTCTCTCATCTCTCTCTCTCTCTCTCACACACACACACACACACACACACACACACACACACACACACACATTTAAGTGTCCCCTCATAGACAAAAGTCTTCTCTAAGGCTGATTGGAATTTTATTTTCAGTCAACCCCTTTCACTAAAACACTTCGAAACAATGGCAATTAACATTGACCCATTTATGACTACTCAATTAGTTCCGTTTATTCTCTAAATTCTAAATCCATCTAACCGTACTCTACTTACCCTCATTTAAGTCTTCCACAAGACTATGATGAAAAAAAATTCATCAAACACTTAGCTGATTAAACTATATCTACAACATTCCCCTAATTTACTAGCCTAGTAATCCTGTCCAAAAGAAAAAATAAGAGATAAGACTAACCTTGGTATGGCCTGTATTTAATGACAGCCACAACCCTAATATAAACCCTGCTAGACTATCACAATAGCTTCCTGTTTTTTACTCTCTTTCTCCTGTAATTCATCCTTCACCCAGCTGCCAAACTTATCCCTTTTACATATTGATCTGATCATGTCATCCCTCTACTCAAAACTTTTCCATAGTTTCTTACTGCCATTCAAGGAAAGTTCCCATTTTTTTGCCTCACATTCAAGTCCTTCCATAGTCTAGGGTCACCTTACAACATTTTTACCTCATTGTTCTCCTTTCCGTACTCTCTAAGGCCATGACTAACTGGGCACTTGCCATACACTGAATATATCTGTACTTTCTCATTCATGCTGCTCCCTAGGCTTGACATGCCCTCCTCTTCGTCTCCACCTATTGAGTTCATGACCATCCTTTGAAGCCTAACTCATCTTTCACTTTGTCCATAATGTCTTCTTTGAGTTCCCTAGTAGACTTTACCTATCAAGATCTTTAGTATCTTTAGTATCAAGAGCTTTAGATCTTGAGTTCCCTAGTAGATCTTTACCTATCCAGACTTCACACAACAATTTGCTAGAACCTCTGTTTTGTATGTTATTTTGTATTATACTTTATATATATATATATATACATATATATATATATTGTATTATAGCTATCTCTGACCCCCCTCCCTCCGTGACCCATAAGATCAAATATAAAATCTTCTATTTCATAACCTGACCCCCTCTTGCATCCATTCATGATACTCTGGGATCCCAATGGCACTGGCTTTGCCATTCCTTGCTCAAGACACTCTATCTCCCTACTCTGAATGTTTCCCTGGCTCTCCCTCATCCCTCTTCATCTCTACCTTCTAGCTTCCCTGGCTTCCTTGAGGTCTTAGCTAAAGTCCCATCTTCTGCAAGAAGCCTTTCCCAGTCCTCCCTAATCATATTACCTCCCCCTGAGACAATCCACAATTTATCCTTATTTATCTCATTTTGTACATACTTTTTGCATGTTGTCTCCCCCATTAGACTATGAGCTTATTGAGAGCAGGGACTGTCTTTTCCCTTTATTTTTGTATACCTAAGCTTATCACAGTGCTAATAGGTGCTTAATAAATGCTGGTTGACTGACTCTTTGTTACACTTCTCCTGTCCCATTGGTAGCAGAGAAATATTCTACTACTAGACTATAAGCTCCAAGAGAGTAAGTAATGACTAGATTTAGTTTCTCATCCCATACCTAGCATAGTAATAGACATATAATAACTGTTTTGTTGTTATTGGTGTTGTTGAGTTCTGGGAAAAACCTTAACTGGCCTGAACTTTGAGATAGAAAAGGGAAAATCATGGATTAATGTGGAGAAAATGTAAATGGCCATACAAGTCCTTAGGTAAGATTAGGTAAAAGTAAAGCAAATGTAAAGTCATGAAGAAAGAAAGACAGAGAGATAAAGAAAGAGAGAAAGAAGAAGAGAAAAATGGAGAGAGGAAGGAAGGAAGGAAGGAAGGAAGGAAGGAAGGAAGGAAGGAAGGAAGGAAGGAAGGAAGGAAGGATGGAAGGAAGGAAGGAAGGAAAGAAGGAAAAGAAAGATCTTTTATTCACTCATTCATCCAACTCTTATTAAGCATCTACTATGTTCAAAGCACTATGCTAGGTGCTGAGGGAGACGCAGAGATAATTAATCATGAAGCTTATAATCTTTACAGAATTATGCTTTTTGAAGAAACTCTGTACAAATTAGCCCATTGTTAATGTATCCCTCTTTCCAAAGGAAAGTCTAAGAAAAAACACTGGCTATAATTTATAAGATTCACAACACAATTAGATGGCAATTTGCACAGGGGCATTGCCACCCCAGGAGCACAAGGAATGCAGGGCATTGCAGGGAAAAGAACACTGCATGGCAGTCAGAAGACCTGGGTTCTCATCCCAGCTGTCATACACCAACTAGACATGTGGCATGTACCACATAACAGGTCACTTATCCTCCCTAGGGTTCAATTTCCTTGCCTGCAAAAGGAGGAGTCTGGATATAGTGAAATCTAAGATTCCTCTCAGTTCTAAAATTCTGTAGTTCTAACCTAATTGTTGTTCACTTCAAGATGTCAGTTTCTTAGTGGCACATGTGTACTACTCCAACAGTGAGGCAAATTTGTCTGTAGAACATGTCTTTTCAATAATGGTGAGGGCAAATTAAGAAGAACCTGGAATATTTGAAGAAAATACAGCCTATTGGAGAGAATGTGTGTTTTTCCCTTGGTGTACCCCTTCACTAACCCATCTCTAACTGCCTTTTCTCTTTTGCTGAATTAGTTCAGAAAAAAAGCCACATCAGAACCCCATCACAAGTAAATATGTTGAAACTCAGCTCCAGGACTTTGCTAAAAGGATGCATCAAAGGACAGCCCTCTATAAGAAAAAGTTGCAAGAGGGTGAATTGTCTTCCCCTGAAGTTAGTCCCAAAGCTGGTAAGTATTTTTCAACAAAGTAGAATGACAAAGGAAAATTTAGGCCAAATGTACTTTAAGAAATATATTAGAGACAAGCCATAATTAGAATCTATGATCCCTAAGAGTAGAAATCATTCTACCTCTAAGTATTCTCCACCCTTTCCACCTACCTCCACCCTCAGTTCTTGGCATAGTACCAGGCATGTAGTATGTCCTCAATAAATATTTGTAGACTTGAATTCTTATAATCATAAGCAATACATGCTCAATTCCATTCTATTCAACAAATATTTGATTATACAAAGACAAAAACAAAAGCCCTTAAGGGATTATATTCCACTGGGGGGGAGGGGCAGGGAACAGGAATACAAGGAAATAAAAGATTTGCAAAGTAATATAAATTAATTCAAAATAGAGATAGTGCCAATCTAGGAGATCAAGAAATGCCTTGTGCTGGGGCAGCTATGTGGTGCAGTGAGTAGAGCACCGGCCCTAAAGTCAGGAGGACCTGAGTTCAAATCCAGCCTCAGACACTTGACACACTTACTAGCTGTGTGACCTTGGGCAAGTCACTTAACCCCAATTGCCCTGCCTTCCCATCTCCAAAAAGAAAAAAAATAAAAATAAAACAAAAAAGAAATGCCTTGTGTAAAGGCAGCCCTTGAACTGTTCTTTGAAGGAAGCTGAAGATTCTACACTGTCTCAGTGAGGAGGAACCACATTCCCAAAAAGAGTGAACACTTAATTTCAAAAGTAGAGAGGTGGAAGTTGGAATATCATATACAGGAAACAGTTAACAGAACAGTTTGACTGGAAGAGAGGATGTGTGAAGAAGTGTGAACAGCTTTGAGTAACTATTATAAATGCCCAAACTAACTACAAAGCACAGGTGCTTTCTGCATCCAGAGAAAGAACTGATAAATAGAAGTATGTATTGAATGACTATACATACAAATACATATTGTATCTAATGGAAACCATATCTAGGGGGATGGAAAGGGAAGGAAGAAAAAAAGGAAAAAAAGAAAATTTTGATAACTATTATATATTTCAAAGGAATAGCATGTTGTACATAATAGATTTATAGTTCCAAATGCAATCATCTTTTTTTTATTATACTATGTTATAGAAATGCTTGTTTGATTCCATAAGTTAAATATTAAATAAATTTTTAAAAAATTTAAAAGAAAGCAAGAATGCTAGGAAGGTAGATGGAAGCCAGATAGTGAAAGACTTCGAATGCCCTACTGAGAAGTTTGTATTTTACCCTAGAGCCAATAAGGAGAGACTGGTGATGGTGGGTAAGGAGTGTCACTGCTAGATCTGTGCTTTAGGAATATGAATTTCACAGTGATGAGAAGGATTGGAGAGGGGAGAGATTAATCACATCTAACCCTTAAGAAAGGTTTTTCTTCTTTCATGGCATATTAAGCTGCCCCTGCAGGTCCTCCTCCCCACCCCAAAGAAGATGAGGCTCAAGGAGAAGAGGAACCCTACTGTGACATGCTATGTTGCAGATTCAAGAAGGTCCCATTGAAGGAGTATCTGAAGAAGATGAAATTGCCAACCAGTATAGATTCACAAACAGGTAAACAAGTGGCGTCCACAATGAAGGCGCCAGGTACTGCATTAGGCACTGGGATTGCAAAGACAAAAATGAAAGCCTTTGCCTTCACAGAGTTACATACTATCATGTGGAAAATATACAATTTTATATCATTTTTGTAATTTCAGTAAGACTCAGGGCCTGAACTACTTAACCAGAAGAAAAGCCTGATCCTAACAGTCTCTTTGTTCTCTGAGTAAGCTCAGAGATATCTCTATCTTATGTCAACAAATCCAGATGGAGCATTCCTTGCTCTGTCCATGGCCATTGAGGGTGAAAACCTTGACCCCAGACACTATCTTGAATTATGTGACTTTTCCTTATCTTAATATTTTATGGGCATATACTATGTTGTGGAATGTTAATGGCAAATTAAACACAGAGATCCTGGGTTGTAATTCCAATTGACACTTTGTCAACTATCTAATTTGTTGTATTTACAATCTATTCCATTAAGGAAAATCCTCTTGTTGTATCATGGTTAAACATACATGGGGGTCATAAAAATGAGGTCATACAGGCTTGCTAGCTCTGCTAAAATAACGTATATAAGTTTTCTCATTGCTTTGTTCAGGCAGCCAGAGTTTATACTCTGACTCCTTGTACGTACAAGTAAGCTAGCTCCGCTATGCTTTAAGGGAAAATAATAAACAACATGGATTTTTCTATCACCTAGCTCTGTTGTTTCCTTCAACCAAATTTTCAGGTTTAACAATTATTAGACTGTGAGGTCCTCAAGAGCGAGGGCTGTCTTTCGCTTTTCTTTGTACCTCTAGTCTCAGCACATAGTAGGTGCTTAATAAATGCGTATGGACTATCAAGGGAAACAATTTGCTCACATATAAATATATTTGAAACCTATACAAAAGATAAATAGTATAATTTTGGGGGGAGATAATAACAGCTGTGGCTTGGGAGGAAATCCGGAAATTCCTCATCAAGAGGCCAAGACACAGCATGATCCACGGAGGACTTTTTTGTTTTTGACCTGTCCTAACCCAAGAGTTTACCTTTTTCTAGGAAGCAACATTTAAACTTCCTTTCTTCCTCCCTTTTTTCCTTCTTTCTCTCCTTCCTTCCCTTTTTCCTTCCTTCTTTCCCTTTCTCCCTCTCTCCTTCCCTCCCTTCTTCCCTTCCTCCTTAAAGCCAGGAATCATGTGAGTGCTCTGCCCAAGGGAATATAAATTTTTTTTTAAATAAAGCTCCATAAACTAGACTTTGATAAAGTCCATTTGGATTCAAATGAAGCTACTTGACTATGCCTTAATCCCAAATCACTCAGGCTCTCACTGATTGGTCAACCATAAGTCCCAGCACAATCCTCTGTTGGTCATTGTTTGGGTTTGATGGCTCAGAGTGAGTGTAAATAGCAATTGTTTCTGCTCTGGCCAGAAACCCCTGAAGGTCTTCCCTTCCCAGATTGATTTTTGTTATTGAGTAGGTAAAAGAGGCCATTTTTTGCCTCATTTCTTGCCTAGCCTTAGTCACAGAATGGGTGTTACCTCAGGCAAACTGAGACCTGGGATAGACCTTAGTATAAAAAGGCCAAGGTCTCCCACTGCATCCAGGGCCATCTCCAGTCATCCTGATTTATGTCTTGCCACTGGACTCAGATGGCTCTGGAGGAGAGAGTGAGGCTGCCCTGCCTCACTTAATTCCAATTCACTTGCAAGTCGAGACATAACCTCCCTGAAGTCATTGGTCCTCTTCAAGAACGAAGGGCAAAAAACAATCTGTAAGGGGTAGTAGCTGCCCCACTGGGGACCCAACTGGCCAGTTCCGGTGGGGCAATGCTGCTCCTTTCTTCCTTTCTTCTTGACCTCATTGGTGCTCTTCAAAAACAAAGGACGAACAACAACATTTAAACTTCATATAAAGCAAAGGACTGTTTATCCTACTCAGGGACTCTAGAGAGAACTTATTTTGCACTGATAATGGCTTGCAAGAGGTAATCTAGGTGAAATCACCTTAATTATTTCAAATAGAAGATTCACCAAGTTTTCTCCTCTGTAAAATGAAAGGATTGGACTAACTGGGTGATAAGAAATCTTTCAGCTTTAAATGGATGATCCTATGATCTCATTATAGGGGAGTGTGATATAATGAATAGAGAGTGTGCCTTGCAGTCAAAAGGATCTGGATTCAAGTTCAGACTCTGACATAGGAGCTGAGTGACTGTGGGAAAGTCACTTAAATACATAATACCCCCAAGCAACTCTCTTAAGATTATAGTAAAGGAGTTGCTATATGGGAATTCCCCTAACCAAATAAATCATTAGTTAAGCTTTCTCTCTTTCTCAAAAAAAAATTAGAAAAGCCCTCTTAAAGATTATTTAGTCTCCTTATTTGACAGCTAAGGAATTAAGACTCAGAGACAAAAAGTTACTTACCCAAGGTCACACAGGTAGTAAGTAATAGTAATAGTACCAAGACTTAAACTCAAATCTTCTGGCCACAAATCTATCACTCTTTCCCTTCATTTTGCCACTTCTTTATTGGATTAATATTTCCAGTGATTCCTGAACCACTATTTTTTTCTTCAAGCTGATAAGGGGAAGTCAATAAGCTGAGGAGACATAAGGAGCACTAATGGACTGCCCATATTGGTCCCCTCCCCTTCAGATAGTCCATACCTTTGCCACCTGCTCAGAGCTGTCCTGCAATCTAGCCATCAAACATGGAAATGAATGCAGTTATGTCAATTAATGACTTCTCCATGGCCCACTCCTGGATTTTCCTTGGTCTTGCCATGCTAAATAGTCACTTTAGAGGAGGTAGTAGGAAATAGAAGGGATGCTCTCCCACATTTGAATGGGAAATAAAGCTATTTTGTGAAGTCTTTTATAAAAAAAAAAGCTCTCTATATTATATTTGCATATACATCTGTATAGAATATATATATATATTACAGCATGTATATATAAAGTATACATGAAGAATTGAGCTAAAAAAGCTAATTTATATTTATAATATCTTGACTTATATTCCTGGGATGGAAATCCCCTCTTATTCCAAACCAAAAAAAAAGATAATAATAAGGTTTATTTTATGCCAGTTATGTTATTCATTTTGTTTTGTTTTTTCCTAGATGTCTCCTATGTCTTGTGGCTCTTGTTAGTCACTATTGCTTATAACTGGAACTGCTGGTTTATTCCAATGCGCCTAGCTTTTCCCTATCAAACGCCAAACAACATGAGATACTGGCTAGTAATTGACATCGTCTGTGATATCATATACCTGATTGACATGCTGATAATACAGCCCAGACTGGAATTTTTAAAAGGAGGAGACAAAATAGTAAGTAGAAAATGGTAGTAAAATTGCCACACATTGGGCTAATGGTTGACAAGCTATAGCCTGAGGTCCAAATCTGGCCCCGCCTATTTTTGTTTGCCTGTACAATAAAACTTTATTTAAAATGTAAAAACTACAGTTATCCCTTCCACATTGTGACTTTCCCATTGTGATTTCAATCTATCACAGGTCAGCATAAGAAATTAAATGAGAATTTTTTTGGAGGTGGGGGTTATGAAACAGAAAACATATGAAGGCCAGCAGACGACACACAGTCCATGACCAAATGCTTAACCCAAATTTTACAGTAAGGTATTATAAACACCCCACAAAAGAAAAAGAAAAAAAATCAGACTTCTTCTCTGATATGAAGGGAGGGACAAAAAATCCTACAGAGGTTTTCCTGATCAAGGGGATACCAGGGATAACTATTTTCTTAGCTCACTATACAAAAACAGATTGCAATCAGGATTTGGCCCAAGGGCAGAATTTGGCCCCCTGGCTATAGTTTGCCCACACCTGCCTTAGATCATGGAGTGATCTATTTTTGTTAATTTTTATTTTATTTTATTATCCAAATAATCTTACTTGAGATATGATCATTCTACTTGGTACGTGAAGCATTTGCCAAAAGGTAAAGAGCACCTGTTAATGGTATTCTAGTCTCTCTGAACCCAATAGCAGGTAAGAGAACTTTCATATGAAGTCAGGAGGGGCAAGACTTTGAAATCTTATTTTAGGGCCATATTTACTCAACAATAGGCAATGTGGCATAACAAGTCAACACTGAGGTAGAAACTATCCAATGTGTTCCTTCGGCTGGCTCCAGAGCAATGGTTAACTCACCAAATATATCCCCAAAGCTCGCTGACAGCTTGAAGAATGATGATGAGAGTGTACAAATAAGGAATAAACAAGAACAAACAGAAAAGAATGCTAATTTCAACCTCCATTAGATACACAAGGGGGGGAAATCAATGTTTGACTAATGGAAAATGACAAAATCCGTAAGGAAAGGTTTTTATTTTCAATTTTGTAAGAGGCCTTTGCACACAATGGAGAGTTAGAGCCAAGAAAAATAACCTACAAAAACACTCTCTGTAGGATCTATTTAAAATGCTCTATCATGGGTTACTAACACATGGTAGAAACTACTTACTTTGGGTCACAAGACACGTAATGCTTTCTTTCATTTAAAATAGTTCAAAGACAAACAAGATCATAGGGGTAAGAGATGGACTGAATTTCATAAGTCATATATTTCGAGTCATTCCTATTACAGAGAAAGAAACTGAGACCCTAAAACAGGGGTTCTTAACCTGGAGTTTGCAAACTTTTAAAAAAATTTCATAACCATGTTTCAGTATCATTGATTTCCTTCGTAGTCCTATGTGTTTTATTTTATGCATTTAAAAACACCTGAGAACGGGTTCCTAGGCTTTATACCAGGCTATATGTTGATCAAAGGGGTGCACAACACAAAAAAGGTTAATGATAACTGCCCTAAGTGATCAAAAAACTTTCCCAAGATCATGCAAGCAGTAAGTTGCAAAGTTTGGCTTTTGTTCTTGACTGCTAGGCATATTGCTAGTTTTCTGGTAAGAAGACCATTTCGGGCTAAGGTACAACCTGAACTTCTATCTACATTTAGAAACCCAGGTAGTTGTTAGGTTCAGAGTTACATGCCACCAAACTGTCTGGGTGTACAAGATGCAAGATTTTCCAAACATTTATCAGAAGACCTTTTTCCTTCTTAAAATCGGAGAAAATCACTACAATAAAGTAATGATAGCTAACATCTATATAAAACTTATTATGGGCCAGGCACTGAGCTAAGCCCTTTATAGTTATCTCATTTAATCCTCACAATATCCCTAGGGAATAGGTATTATATTATCTCCATTTTAACAGATGAAGAAATCGAGGTAAACAGATATTAAAGTGACTTAGTCCAGGATATTACTATTGAAGAGTCTTGGATCTAATGATTGACTTTCAAGACAACAGAAGCAGGGCTGGGATTAATTTGGATGTAGATATTTGAACTAGATTATTCTTGGGAAAGATACATAAAATACTCAGTACTAGATTCATTCCTGTCAAAATGAGTAAGTACTACCAAGAAAACTTTAATTTCCTAAGACCTTGATGGTGATGACAGTAGAATAGAAGAGCTTTCTTTCAATTTCTTCTACTTTCCTAATCTGGAAAATGGAGATGATAATACACTTGCCATCACCTACATTATAGCTTAATGCAGCGATTAATGAGGTAATCCAGGTAAGTGTTTTGGAAACATAAAATACTATACAAATATGGGTTGTATATAGATGTAAGTAACTATGTGATTGGATCAAGGATCCACTTTATTTAGATTGCTACACAAGTACTGAACTTGATCTATTATTGTATTTCCAGATATTAAAATATTATTTATTTGAAGGAAAGGGAGGGAATTGGGCAGGAGCTATGATTTCATTGGCCTCCCAGGGAGAAAACACCCTATGCAGACTGGAAACTGCTCTATAATTTATAGACTTAGAGAGCTGGGGCATTGAAAGGTTCAATGACTTGCCAGGGGTTGTGTAGCCCATAATTGCAGTTTCTATTGTTCTTAACAACTTACAAGGGCTTTCCTCACAACCTTCTCCTGAGGTAGATGGTACCTCCATTTTACAGATTAAAAAAATTAAGGCTCAGAAAAATTAAGTGATTTAGTTAGGTTCATGCAGTTAGTAAATGGTGGCACCAAATGATGTTGTAAAATTTTTAAAAATACCTATTTTTGCCAATTCACATGTCATTCATAATGATACTGAATGTTGGTCTCAAAAAGTATAACATAAAATTTCACAAGGGATATTTTCAACTGAATTTAACCCATATATCCAGTCTTACGGCCATAGACAAGACTGTGAATCAAAGTCAAAGAAACAATTTGCTGAATATGCTGTTATTGACCCAGAAGGTGAGCTCTTTGTTTTAACTTCTTCTCCGCTCAGCATTTCCCATATGTCTGCTTTCAATGGGGATAACTGATTTTGTTCAGATTTGGCACGCTACTGAAAGACACAAAGATACATTTTAAGTTTAATTTGTGGCTTACTCAAAAATATAACATTTTGACAGATTTCAATGAAATTTGGAGATTGGATAAAGGTTGTGGAGCTAAATGTCCTAAAGGAAAAATTATGGAGCCTGCTACCTCAAAATGGGTGTAATGTAGTGTTCCTAACATTTGTGCGATCTAAAATTAATCCATTTGCTTTCAAAAGTGCTTTAAAATCTACATGTTTGTGTTTTTACTTATATAAACATATATAGATATGTTTGGATGTATAGTATAATAGTATTATGAAATAATGGTAATAAATTCCCCAAAGAAGAAATGGTATATGCTCTTGGCAATTAATTTTCTCATTTGTGATCTGGTCTACAAGATTGACTGATGGCTGTCTACATTTTTGTACAACATTTAGTTCAGTTCAATGAATATTAAGCATCTATATTCACAGTGCTATGCTAGGAGCTGTAGATACAAAGCTTAGAAGTGTATCAAGTACTCTTCCCAATCATTTTAAGTTAAAGGAAGGCACTAGGAACCACCAGCAGATTTGTGTCTGTAATTTCTAAATCAAATTACAAATCCAACCTATGTCCACCTTTAGGTTACTAGGGAGTAGGTAGACCTGGGTTCAAACTTTACCTATGAAACTAGTAGCTGTATGACTTTGGGCAAGTCACTTAACCTCTCATCTTCAGTTTTCTCATTTATAAAGTGGAGATGATGACATTGCACTGCCTACCTCACAGGATGGTTGGGAAGATCGAAGGCAGTATGTATTTGAAGGGCTTTGCAACCTACAGAGTGCTATATAAATAAATGCAAGCTATCCCTCAAATGATTGGAACCACTCTGGGGATCTGAACCAGGCAGAGAATACCTCTAAATGTAAAAATCATCAAAAAAGAGGGCAGAGCTGAAAAGGACTTAGCACCTCTTAACTTCCCTGTGGTATCCAGAAGACAAGCTAAAAACCAGCACAGTGAAAGACTGCTGATCTTCCCACAGTTCAAGCACCTTAGAATTGGTGAAATCATTAGAAGGAGGGGCTCTACTCTCTCCTCTTGAAGTTGCATTGACTGTTTCAGCTCACCAGGACAAATGGGAGCTAGGAAACAGCTCCCACCCAGAAAAGGCCAGGCCAAGAAAGCAGAGAACCAAATAGAGTCCAGTATTAATATTAATCATTTGAGGCTATATAGTTTGAAATATGAATTCCTATGTTCTTAATATTGCATTTACATGTATATTTTAGATAGAACCAAAGGAGTTGAAAGAACACTATCGGACTTCTGCAAAATTTAAGGTTAGTATCCTGCATAGTCTTTAAAAATCCAGGCAGTCCTTTCATGTTAAGTTTCTTAAAAACAAAAGCTCTTCTCTTTCAGAATTAATTCTACCTTCTTATGAAATGCATCATGTAGTTAAAAATGGATTGACCACAGGTGAATATAAAATGTTTGCTCCTTACCAATTGCACCATATTTTATTACATAGGGTAATATATATTAAGCAAAGTTACTTCATGCCTATATTTAAATCAAGAATCAAAAATGAAAGTTTTAAACATTTATTAAGTGCCTGCTATGCAGTGTACTTTAACTCATAGCATCACATGAGTATAAAAGTCAGATAAATTTAGTTTCTGCTCCCAGCTTCTTCTTGGGATTTTTTTTTACCTAAGTAGAATGAAAAAGAAGAAACAGGTAACTTGGTTCTTCGTACCATCCCTCAAAAAAAAGTTTTAAGCATGTAGTTCAGGGGAAAGAGTGGTAAATTTGGATTCTCAGGACCTGGGTTCAAATCCCAGTGACCTTACTTACTACTTGCATAACCTTGGGCCAATAACTCAATTTCTCTGAGCCTCGATTTCTATATCTGTAAAATAAAGTAATTGGACTCCATGAGCCCTTTCCAGCTCTAAGTCCATGACCCTTTGAAAGCAGGATTTAAGGTCCTTGTTATACTCCTTAGTTAACTGACAGTGATTGAAATCCCTCTATAATTTATCTAGTTTCTACTTCCTAGTATAAACTTGGCATATCTGTTACCTGCCTCATAGGGTTGTTGTGAGGATCAAATGAGATCATAGTGCCTGGCACATAGTAGGCACTTAATAAATGTTTGTTTCCTTCCTTCCATCAGAGATAAAGATTCTCTATGAATGTCATAAAGTTCATTCTAGACTCTTTCCCAATTATTTTTGATCTAAATATGAATGAAAGCACTTATTTGTTTATATGTATATTTATTTATATAAATACAGTTTATTTGTTCTACTTACTAAAACATATTCATATGTGGTTTGCAACATGGGACATTAGTAATTTTATAAGGAGCAAAAAGTTCAAGTCTATCTGTGGCCAGCTTATATTCATGGCAATGTGTAGAGCCTAATCCCTGTTTTATGGCCAAGTCTGAACACGTGAAGTGAAATGGGGAACCAGAGTCTGGCAGGGCAGTGGAAAGAGCTGTAGGCTCTGTCAGGAATTCTGGATTCCTCCACTAGGTCTATCGGGTGACCTCAAATAAGCCAATTCACAGATCCAGATCACATTCCCTTCATTTTCAAAATGCACCTGAGGCTGTTCTACCTCCTTCTCAAAATTATTATAGGAACAGATAATATCTGTGGAAATGCTATTAAGAGGCAAAATAAGGAGTCTGATCATATTACTTAATTACTATGTCAGTAACTCATGTTAATAAATAACAAATAGTCTGGTTAATTCAGACCAGAAGTTCAATTTTTATTCCAAAGTTGCAGTTCCCCAGATAATTGTCTTAATCTCCTATTTCACGTTTCTGACCTTGAACAAAACCCTTAACTGTTCTGTAACTTAGTTTTATTATTTCTAAGATATCTATAAAAATATGCATATACCCTATAACTCAAAGTTATAAGAGGATTAGTCCTCAGTCCAAATCATTTTACCTGGGCTACCACTCCCCTGTAGGTATGTCCAGCTCTTTTAGAATGTCAGCTCTTTGAGAAGAAGAGTTATCTTTATTTTGTATTTGTGCCCATGGCCCATAACACAGTGCAATGACACACAGTAAGCACTTGATGAATACTTTTTTCATTTATTCATTGATAAAGTTGTACAAGACCTTAGAGGTCTCATATAGTTCAATGCCTTTGTTTTATAGAGTAGATCAAATTGAGAGCCAAAAAGATTAAATGACTTGTCTAAAGTCACACAGCTAGACAGTAAGAGATGGGCCTAGAACCCGGGTCTCCTGACTCCCCAGCCCAATGCTATTTTCATTGCATCATGCTGCAATTTCACTTTAAATGAATGAAAAAAAAATTCTTAGGTACCTACTAAGTGGTTAGCACAGTGCTAAGCCCCACAGATACAAAGATAAAAAGAAATCGCCCCTGTTCTTAAGGACTTCACATTCTATTTGGGGTAGACGATGCATGTAAGAGAAGTCAGCTGTATGGCAGATGGTAAAACCTGGAAGTTCTCAAGGTACAAGGGCTGGAGAGAGGGCAAGACCCGGGGGTCCTTAGGACACATTAGAATAAGTCGGATGACAGTGCTGGGAATCTGTAGAATGTAGAATCCACCCAGATAGTAAGACCCAGAGCTCCTGAAGATGCAGTGGCAAGGTAGATGATAAATATGTAGTCAGGGTCCTTCATCTCACTGAGGGGATTAGAGTTGGTGGATCTCATTTCATCCAAAGCATGTGAACATTCATGCCACTTTCCCACTGGCTGCCTTGATGTAAACTTGATAGTGGATGGGTAAAGAAAAGGCAAGGGGGGAAGGCACCTCTCTGGTAGTCTACCCAGCCATCCCATGGGTCAGGGTTGGGGAGACTGGGGTCAGGAGAAGGATCAAAGGAAAGAAAAGGGAGGAGGGTATGCCCAATGGCAGGTCTTGGTGCCATAACACCCTATGGGGTCTGGGCTGTGAGAGAGTCAGAAGAAGGGACAAAGGGAAGGTAAGCGGGGAGGGTGTCACTGATAATAGAGTAACTAGAGGGTGGGTAAAAGGTCTAAAGTAAGGAATTGCCACCAAGATAATATACAAGTGTTGTATAATCACTTTACAATTATCCATGGAAGAGGAGGAATAATTAGAGCAGACAGACCCTCTGAGAGGCATAATGGAAAGAGTAGTGATTTGGGATTCCAGAGACCTACCTTTGACTCCTACCTCTACTACTTACTAGCTATGGAACTTTGCCCAAGCGACTTAATATCTCTACTTATGTTTCCTCATCTTTAAAATGAGGATGGTCATAGTTTTATTAGCTACCCCAAAGGGCTATTATGATAAATAAGTGATATAATGTATGCAACAGACTTCGAATAACCATAAAGTACCATACAAATGGTGGCCAAAATAAAAATCCAAAATGATCCCTTAGCTATTCAGCAGCTACTCCCTTCAGACCATCTATGAAATCTGCTGAAGACTTAAAAAGGAGACGGACTTGAGTTTCATTTCTTCTTCTTTCTCTAACATGGGCTCTGCTAAATGTGCTACCCAAAGCAGTAAATTATCAGTCCAAAGGCAGATAATGGGAGAATGGAACAAAGGGCCTGGATAATCCACAAGCTAGATAATAAGCCTCAGAATACTCAAAAATTTGGCTGCAACATACAAATACATTGGAGGCAACGAGTGTTCAGTGGTTTCAAATAAAGCCAAGGCTAGGTTTGATTTTCAGACCAAAAAGGCTGCTTCTCAACAGTATTTTTAAAATACTATTAGAATGTACTTAAGCATCAGCAGCTATGCTGTAAATTAAGTATCTGTGATGACTCAAGCTTGTGATGTATAACGTGAGGGGAGCAGAATCTGCCACAGGATTCAGTGACTAAGAAAGGATCAGGTTCATGGTCGTTAATCCACAATAAATTTAAAATAGACATTATGTGTGCAACATAAGAGAGTTCTTGTTTTGTGGTGATAATGTGGCTTTCCAAAGACTCTGAATATTACTATGGAAAGTTCCTTCAAACAGAGAGAAGCCTCCAGACGATTCTTGGTGACAGATCGTCTTTTCTATACAATGAATGTTGAATCCAGCCATGTTCATAGAGGGATCTAAACGCATCATAATTGTCAACTGTACTCTTTCAACAGCTGGATCTCGTGTCAATAATACCATTCGATGCTCTCTACTTCATTTTTGGGTTTAATCCGGTATTTAGAACAAATAGGACACTAAAGGTGAGTTTACTATAATTCACTCTTCTTTCTGAAATAGTGAAAATTTGGGAGCCACTTGAAGTTAGTCAGTTCAAGAGATGTTTACTGGCTGTAATTTAAGTGTTTTTAAAATTTCCATAGAGCCTACATGGCATCACAATCATCATAGCTAACATTTCTATGGTGTTTACTGTGTGCCTGGCACTGTGCTAAGTGCTTTACAATTATCATCTCACTAGATCCTCACAATAACCCTGGGAGGTAAGTGCCATAATTATCCTCATTTTACAGAGGAGGAAACTGAGGCAAACAGAGGTTAAGTGATCTGCCTGGGGTCATACAGCTAGTAGGTGTCTGAGACTAGATTTGAAAGTTTTCCTGACTCCATGCTCTATCCACTGCACTACCTGGAAGGAGTGCTGGATTTGGAGCCTGAAAGACCTAGACTAAAGTCTTGCTTCTGACATACACTAGCTAAGTGCTTTATAAATATCTCATTTGATGCTCACAACAACCCCGAGAGGCAGGTGCTATTATGATCACCATTTTACAGTTAAGGAAACTGAGGCAGACAGAAGTTAAGTGACTCACCAGATTTTAACTCAGATTTTCCTGACTCCAGGCCTATACTATCCTACTTTGCCACCTAGCTGCCAACTCAGTGCCTCATTTAAAAAAATACCAATGGGTTGATGATCTACATCAGTCAAAGGAATTTCCCAAATAAATAAAACTACATGTCCAGACAAAAAAAAAGTGTTGCATGGGTATGTATATATGTATTTTCATATACATATACAATACATATATATTTTCATATACATATATATATATATGAAGCAGTATGTAGTAGTAGAATAGAGGGCTGGACTCAAAGGCAAGAAGACCTGAGTCTAAGTCCTGCTTACAACACATAACAATTGAATGACCATAAGCAAATTACTTAACCTCTCAGTGCCCTAAGCAACCCTCTAACACTCTAACTTACGGAGAAAGTACTGACCTACATAGGTAGAAGAAGTCCCTCACTGGAAGCTCTCACTGCCCTGACTTAGTCTGTGATCCAATGACACTGGCCTCCTGGCCACTCCTCAAACAAGACATTCCACCTCCTGATTCCAGACATTTTTTCTGACTTTTCCTCCATGCCTAGAATGTTCCTCATCTTCACTTACTGGCTTCCCTGGCTTCTTTCAAGTCTCAGCTAAAATCCCACCTGCATGAAGCCTTTCCTGTTCCACCCCCACTTTTAATGTCTTCCCTCTAAAATGATCTTCACTTTACACTGACTCTAACTTGCTCATACAGTCTTGTTCACACATTGTCTTCCACCATTAGATTGAGAGCTCCTTGAAAGCAGGGATTGTCCTTTTCTTGCCTGGAACATAGTAAGCATTTAATAAATGTTTGTTGACTGACTACATAGATAAAATCATGGGTCCAGTCCAAAAAAAAAAAAAGGATGTATAGTATTCTTCAAATGCTCCTCAATTCCATGTTGACTCATTCCCTCTAGCCTAACCCCAACCAGCAGCAAAAATCATAAGAGAAATTATGTACAAATAATGTGTCTTTTAATAATTGAGACTTCTCTGTTGAGTTTTCTAGTATATATTGTAACAGCTATTTCTAGAACTTCCAAGTAACCTCATTTTTAAATAAACCCCTGGAAAACATGATTGTTTACATTTATATGGTGACCTTATAAAGGAAAAATCAGGGTATTTCTTTTACATGGAAAATATACTACTTTCAAAAGAGTCCAGGGAATAAATATTTAATTAACAATTTTATCATGTACCTAAAAAAGAAAAAAAAATTTTAAAAGGCAGAAATACTACACAACTGTTGTTATTAATAGCAATACATGAAAGACCTATAATGTGAACATGAGTAATTAATCACTGATGTGAAAATTCCCTCCACCAAAGCAGATCTCAACCATCCCAGACAATTAGATGGAAGAGGCAGGTAAAGATTAGTGGCTGGCCCAAGGTCACACAGCTAGTTATATTAGAGCCCATTTAGGTCTTCCTAACACCAACATCAGTAGTCTATCCGTTATGTAATACTGGCCCAACTGACCTACAATTTTAAACACAATACTACATCTCCCATCTCCATGCCTCTGCACTGGTTATCTTACATTCCTAGAATGCTCTCTCTCCCTCACCTCCATCTCGTTTTCCTTCAAGCCTTAGCTCAAATGTTTCTTGCTGCATGAGGCCTTTCCTGGTCTCTCACACACACACACACACACACACCCCCATACACTCACCCACTAGTGCCCTCCCCTCCAATGTTAATTAGCATCTACTTTTTAGGTTTTACATATGACTACCAATATGAGATATATATGTATGTATGTGTCTCCCCATCTGCATGTAAGTTCCTTGAGGGTAGAAACTGTTTCATTTCTGTATCCTTGTAGCAAAAATGGAAAACTTCATAATTATATTACTTTCCAGAGGATGGAAGAACATCCAAATATACCAGTTAATTGGCAGAATACATGCTGGGTAATCTATACACTAGATAGGACTTCCATGACTTTTTAGTGTTACTAAGTCATAAGATATTCTCATCATATGCTATGATCTCTGCAGTATTGGTCCAGATTAAGGAATTCTTGGTGGCCAGCTCCAAGACCATAACCACCTCAAAGGGCCAGGGGATCCCTTGAGCTGATAATTCAGTTCTGATCACTCCCCTTACCAAATTACCAATCCAAGTGGAGGGATGCCAAACCTGACCCACTAAGCTGTTTCAAATCCAGTGGATTTGGGTCTTTCTGGGCTTAGATTAGAAAATTCTAGGACCTTAAGTGTCCCCCAGTCTATAGCTGTACCCCACCCCCAAAAAGGAACCAGAGCCCTTGAGTTTTGAAATATCCTGTGGGTGAACATCACTCAGTCTTTACTCATAGTGCCACTTTTGACTTCAGTAGTTGCCAAAGAAAAAGTCATTTCAGTGTCCTGAAAAGGGTGTCATTTTGATACTCCAAGTCATACAGAGGGGTTTTTATCAAATATTTGCCTCTGAATTATAAATGAGCAAACTAAGGTTGGCAACAAGTTACTGTAAAAAGGACATAAAATCAAAAAAATCTAGAAGTATGCACCTCAAGTATGGACTTCTTTAAAGGAAATTAAATTAAATTCAACAAATATTTATTAAGGACCTACTATGTTCAAAGCACTGTGAAAAAGTGATAAAAAAAGATAAAAAAAAATTACATGGGCCCTGTACTCAAGGAGTTTACATTCTACTTTTCAGACTTCATTCTGCCAGTCCCAAATGACAAATAAATTGAATGTACAGGTTGAGATAAATAACTATACAGTTGAAGAACAAGTCACTGTGCTAAATGTTCAGTGGTTTTTGCTTCAGATGAGTTTATTACTCTCCCAAAATGTCTATTGCTTAATATGACTGTTTTCACAAATGCCTAACACATTTCTGGAAAGATACCATTTCCGTGTCAAAATATTTTAAATACTATTTGAGATCTGTCATGCTTTTGGTTGTTCTGTTGTGACGGTTTGATTGGGTTTTGTCCATGAAGAAATTTTAAAGAAGAATCAAGTTATTCATGTAAATTTCCAATCTGCTAAAAGGCAATTACTTTTTTTTTCTTCTGATATACATAAAGGGGTGTGTGTGTGTCTGTGTCTGTATAGCAGCCCTTCTAGGGCTTCCTCCTCCAGGTTTTAGTTGGGTCCCCTAGAGGTCACAACTACTCTCAGTTTCATAAGATATTCTGTGGATCTGCATTACTAAAAATGTAACTCACAAGTCCCCACTTGCATTCTTACTTTTAATAGTCAAACAGTAGACTATTAGCTTCAAGCAAAATAATCAACTAAAATGGGATAGTAAAAAAATAGCCACAAAACATCCCTTCCATAAAGCTATGGTACACTCTCCTACAAATGCAGCATGAATGGAAAGAGCAATCATAAATTTAGACTACATTAATAGTGAGACACACATGGATGAAACATATGCTACCAAGGCAATTCATGCCTTTAACACTGAATGACCTCAATGTCCTTTCTCTTTTCACAGAATCCTCATGGTGTTCCCCTTTCCCCACTGAGCACCACATCTCTGCTATGCAGGTCACTCAGCTGAGCTCCCCAAGCCTGCTGCTCTCTGCAATTCATTTCCCATCTCCCAGGGCTAATTTTCTCTTTAACTCACAATTGGTTCTCTTATTGGCTGCCAAGTGTCATCATGTTCCTTACAGCTTCTTCCATTAATTCACCCTCCCTCTCTCTTCCTCTACTCTCTATTAGATTCATTGTCTATTACTGGTCAAGTAGCTTTTCTTCAAACCATGGCCAACGGGAAAAAGTGAGGAGAAAGGAATTTCTTCCCTCACTAGGTACCCTCTAGTAGAAGCAAGGTGTCAAAGCTTAACTTTTTAAAGACCATTAAGAATGTGGCAAATCTTTTGCCAGTCAATGACAGGCTGCCCTTCTAATTCCATCAGTGAGAATTTTTTGGCACTTCATAAAGAGATAACGGACTAGATATATTTTCACACTTTCTTTAACACATTAACATCTCTCTGTTATCTGCCTCTTTAGGTGATTATATCAACTGGACTGGAAATGAAACCAATTCCCCCAATTCTATCACATAGCTACTTGAAATGAAGAAGAAATTGAACTAGATAGACTAGGATTGTTTGATTCTATGATTTTATGGAAAAGAATGGAATTTGGCATTTGTCTACAGATGTTTATAAAGTGCTTTCACATCTTCCACAGGATAGAGGCCTAACTGGTTTAGCATACTAACTAGAAGGAGGGAGAGGGAGAGGGAATTCCCAAGAGGAGAAAAAATGGGGATTCTTAAGTTTAAGCAAATAACTGCATTTGTAGAATCATATTTGAATATCAGCTATCATTTACTATGTATTTACATGTTACCAAGTAGGACAATTAGCCATCATCCCAATATACTGTTGGTTGTTTTCCAAAGAAATACTACATAATACATACAGAATAAGCACATGTTATAAGAATATATGCTCCTATATCAGACTCCTAAGTGTGATGACTAGCTAGAAAAACATTTAAAAATTAATTAGGTAAAAATAAAAGTACAATAAATGGTATAGTGGGTCAGACCAATAGTTTATCTGCCAAAAGGTATTTAAGGAAAATCTATTAATCTCAAAAGTTCAGTAATATGCTATGAGAAAGGCAACATAGTATAGTAGATTATGTTGGACCCAGAGTCAAGAAAACCTAGGTGCAAATCCTACTTCCTAAAAATTGTATGATAATAGCTAGCCATGTCAACTTCTCTCTGCCTTGGTTTTCTCATCTGTGAAGTGGAGAGATAATACTTATAGCATAGCTCACAAAGTAGTAAGAATCAAATGAGTTGATATGTGTAAAGTATTAAATAAATGTCAATTATTTAATTAGTCATTAGTTATGTTTTGAGTCCACCACCAACTTGCCTGTTGGACATTTCCAGTATGACTTCCTCCAAGTCTCTGAAATTTACTGTGTCCAAAATAGAACTTGTCTTTTCTCCAAAACCCAATTCTCATCCTAATTTTCCTGCCTCTATGGAGTGTACCACAATCTTTCCAGTCACTCAGGTACACATCCTTGGAGTAATCTTTGGCTCGTTAGCCCTTACTAGTCATATTCAATGAGTTATCAAGACTTAGTGGTTTGTCCTCATTGACAATATCTCTTCTGTCTATCCCATTATCTTCCCATTATCTCCATAAACACAACCATCACTCTAAAGTATCCAACTCCTATTTGATCTCCCTGCCTACAGTCTTTCCTCTCTCCAGTTTATCCTCTACATACCTGCCAAACTAATGTTACTAAAGTTCAGGTCTGACATTCCACTTCCCTTCTGAAGAAACTCCATCTCATTGCCTTTGTGATCAAAAACTAACATACTTAGCATTTAAAATCTCTTCACAATCCAACTCTAGCCCACTTTCCCAGGGTTACTATATATTTTTCCCTTCGCTTACTCTCACTTCTGGCCATACTGGATTTCTTGTTTTTCAGACACAGTATTGCATCTCCCACCACCATGCTTAGTTGCAAGCTGTCCTCCATTCCTGGAACAGTCTCCTTCCTTACCTCTGCTTGTAGAATCCTAAGATTCCTCCAAGACTAAGATCAATTGCCACCTGCCACACAAGGCCTTTCCCTGATCCTCCTTCAGAAATAGTATTTTGTATTTACTTTATATAATTGTATGAATATTGTTTTCCCCAATAAAACAGAAGCTTCTTGTGGCCAGGGAATATTTTGTTTGTCATTATATCCCCACTACCTAGCATAGTACTTTGCACATAGGAAGCACTTAAGAAATGCTTGTTGAATAATTAAATGCACTCTATTACTTCTTATATAAAATATTAAGAACAGCAAGTTATGGTGGCTAAAATGACGGACTTGGAGACAAGAAGTCTTGGGTTCAAATCCTATCTATGACACCTGACCATGTGACTAGACAAATTTTCTAACCTCGTTTAGCCTTAAGCAATGCTCTAAACTTATGGGTTATGAACTGTGTGATCTACACTGATGTTCCACCAATGAAATTACAGACTTTACAGATGTAAAGTAGCACTTGTCTCTGCTTAAAAAAAGGAATCCTTTCCAGCTCCAAGGGTTTCCTGCTATTCACAGAACGCCAGATGAAGTCTGAGCTTACCCACTTAAACTCCCATCAAAATTAATCATTTAGAACCTGCTTTTTCCACCTTCCTGAGGTACAAGAACTAAAACTATACAACATTCTAAGCACAGACACACATGAGTAGATTGTATTTTCCATTTGGGTTCTGTTGCCCACACCAATGATGTCCAGTCGTCTGCACAACCTTTGGCTGAGACAATATATTGGGTTATTATGCCCAAGAAAGATCTGATCGAAAATCAGCATGAGAATATATTGATAAATAAAGAGGCACAATTATTTTGGAAATGTGCACAACTTTTCCAAATGTTAACCTAAACATTTTTTCTATTATTGGTAGATTTGAGCAACTTCATCTGTCTCTATGTTGCAGTATAATTTTAGATATTTTAAAGAGCATAAGACACTACTTACCCAGCAACACCCTACTTATACAGAGATAAAACTTTTAGCAATTTCAACCACTTGGAATATAGTTATGAACCTGGAAGCAAGAGAGATAATGACTTTAAGGAAAAAGCAGTTGTCATATTTAAAAGTATGCAAACCACCAAAGCAAGCCCTAGAGGAGTGTGTGTGTGTGTGTGTGTGTGTATATATATATATATATATACATATATATATATATACACATACATACATACATATATACACATATATATACATATACATATATATGTTATACAGATGTATCATGACCAGTTTTAAAATTAGGAACAGCTAGATGGCACAGTGGATAGAGTACTGGGCCTAGAGTCAGGAAGACTCATTTTCCTGAGATCAAATCTGGCCTCAGACACTTACTAGCTGTGTAACCTGCGGCAAATCACTTAACCCTGTTTGCCTCAGTTTCCTCATCTGTAAAATGAGCTGGAGAAGGAAATGGCAAACCACTCCAGTATCTTTGCCAAGAAAACCCCTAGTGGGGTCACAAAGAGTCAGACAGGACTGAAATGACTGAACAACAAATCAATGTTGGCATTAGCTAGTGGTTGAATTTAATTGAAATAATAGGCATCTAGTGGAGCAGTAGATAGAACACTGGGGGTCAGAAAGACTTAAGCTCAAATCTGGCTTCAGACACTTACTAGCTGTGTGACTGGCCAAGTCATTTAACCTGTCTGCCTTAGTTTCCTTAACTGTAAAATAAATACGAAGATAGTATCTACCTCCCTGGATTGTTGGGAGTATCATATTAGAGAATAATTGTAAAGTGCTTAGCACAATGCCTGGAACATAAACAGCTGCTATTATAAATGCTTGTTTCTTTCTTTTTCTTCCTAAAAATAAATAGCACTTACATAGAACTTTAAATTAAATTAAATTTAAAAGCACTTTACATATGGAATCTCATTTGATTCTGACAGCAACCCTGGGAAGCAGAGGCTATCATTATCCCCATTTTGTAGATCAGGAAACTGAGGCACAGAGAGGTTAAGTGACTTGCTTGGATTCACACAGATGATAATTATCCAAGGCAGAATCTGCACTTAGATCTTACTGACCCCAAGTCCAGTCTTCTACGTGCATACCATTTAGATGTTGTACGCACGCGTACACACACACGCACACACACACACACACACACACACACACACACACACACACAAAATAAAACCCTTTAATTATACTGGTGTTGGGGACAGGAGTAACATCCATATTATATCAATACCATTTGTTTGTTTTAAAGCATAATTGTGATTTTATTGGTGTAAGGAACTCGCAGTGAGGAATTTCCCTCTATCTATACAGGTTGGAAACTATTTTGTGACTTATAGTCTTACTGAGTTACCTGGGGCACTGAAACATTCAGTGACTTGCCCAGGGTCAATGGCTAGTATATGTCAGAGGCTGGATTTGAACCTAGTGCTCCTGATTCCAAGGCAACTTTCTTTTTGTTACACTGTTTGTCTTCCTGTGCAGCCTTTTTAAAAATATTATTTAGTTGCTTTTATTCCAATGTTCATTAACCAAGTTGTAATTTGATGATACAACTAAAATAACATAGAAAAGTGTTATGTCTAAAACAGGGTCCAGAGGAAATTCCCATGGAAAATGAAACTGATTTTTTTGGGGGTAGAAGATTTATAAATTAAAATATATCAATATATCCATTTCAGAAGCACACAGATCGTAACAGCTAACCCCATTAGGAGCAGCTACGTTTAAAGTAGGTGTCTATAAGACTAACATGTTGTTTGATTTATTTCACTTGCCTTCTATGAAGTACACCACATTCTTTGAGTTTAATGACTGCCTGGAGTCTAGAATGGACAAAGCATATATCTACAGGTAAAGTATAATTCAAGTTCTTGGAAAAGGGAAGAGATTAATTGGTCCAACCAACCAGACAGACATGTGGGTGGAATTAAGTCATGACCTCCCTCTTCAGCAAAGGGAAGACATTTTCTAGAACTGAAACATAGGGGTTCATTCCAAGGCTGATCTGATGGACACATTTTTAAATGAGTTGTAAGTATAAGGATTACTTTATGATCTTAGATGATTTTAGTTCTGAAAGGAAAAAAGACCATTACCAGCTTCAATTGGGATTAGTCTAGACAGACATGCTCCTTTGCAAGTCCACTTTTTGTCTCTGTCACCACACCTTAGACCTAATCTGAAATACATTCATTTTTGCTGTTCTGACCCTCTTGCAAAGAGTCCTTCAGTCATTTTGAATTGTAGGGTGGAATCCCATGAGACTTTCTGAGATATCCAGTTAAATCAGCATGTTGTGCTTTATGAGGCTCCAAGCACAGAGGTGACCCTAGAGGCCAAGTCTTTCATGGAGCTGATTCATACCATGTGTGAATGGGGAAAACAAGATCTTTTTTTCCCACATTGTCAGACCCAGTCAAGATGCTGGAGCCAGAAAACAGGCAATGGCACCATGACTTTCAGCAGTCCTAATGAGAGTTAACAGCACTAGAGGTGAAAGCAAGAGGGTCTAGGGGGACTTTCAGGAGAAAATAATAGGCCATATTTCAGTAAAAACAGTAATCCTGGCTTGGCATATGTTACTCCTGACAGGATCATTCGTACCACTGGATACCTGCTGTTCATCCTACATGTTAATGCGTGCATTTATTACTGGGCTTCAGACTATGAAGGAATTGGTAGCACTAAATGGGTGTATGATGGTAAAGGAAACAGGTAAGTGCTAATTTGGGGAGAAACATTTATTGATTTTTCTCGGTTTCTATTTCAAGGTATGTCTTTTCTTTTTTTCTTTACAACTGTTTGGATAACTAACTTTTCAACAATCCCACTGCTGATTGTTAGTAATGAATGATGCTAATTATTTGGTGGGCAGGTGCAGTGAATAATTAGTTTGCCACTGAGGGGTTTTATGGGTTTATGAGTCAGCTATAACCACTAACTCAATTAAACATTTAGAAAGTAACAAGGGCCGTAAATTAAACTTGCCGATTAGGCATGCAAGTGTTCAAGGCATAAGAGATCATTTGAAAAGATTAAAGGAGTAGAATCAGGATACAGTATATAGCAAGATGTCACTGGCTAATTTAATAATGAAGTTTCCTTTCTGAAGGGATAAAGGCCTTGGGCTTAAAAGAGGCCCCACTAGTTTTCTGCTCCAGTGAAAATCACATATGGGCATATTGTAAAGCAATGTCCTTGTTGGAAAGTAGCAGGTATTAGTATGTTCTATCAAGGGCAACTCATAGCAGCTGTGGGAAGGATGGCAATTATAGGATAAAGGAAAGAGAGTGGAAACACTAGACAGAATTATATAGTACCAGGAGTAAATAAGAGGTGGTAGAAAAGTATTTGGGTTTTTTTCCACACCTGGTTTAAATGAATTTAAAATCATAGAGGCCCACTGACAGGAATAAAAACCAGGTAATGGTTTGTTGGAAAGACTTGTAACCAATCGTGTGGGTCCCTTCCTTTGGAAAATGAACTAATGTAAATAGAATTGCCCATTTTTTTCCTCAATCCAAATGACCAATTAGGATAGAAAATTAAGCTGCTTATAAAGTACACTAATAGAAAGCATATGTGAGTATATATATCAATGTATTCAGGCAATGAGATCAGTTTATTTGGTCATAACTTTATTCTGAGATGATTCAATTCATTTTAATTCAAATTAATTATTTCAAATCAAGCATGATGCAATGTGCTAAGTTCAGCACTGGAAATACACAGATAGAAAGGGCACAGACCATACCAAGGAGTTTACAATTTAAATCGGTGAGGAGTGGGGATAGGGAAGACAGATGCTTTGCATGATGGAGGGTTGTATCTAAATGTTGGGAGACTCAAGCAATACCATTCTATCTTAATTACTCTTTTCACATTGGAAGGCAATCTGCCAGTACAGATATCTGTACAGTGTCCAAATCTAGTCATGGACTTTCTGGCCTAAGAACCAAATAATTTTAGCATCATTTCACTAAGAATCTGAACTAGACTGTGAGAAAAGCATAAAAGAAGCAATTCTGTTTCTTTTAAACTGAATTTTATAAGAATGATCTCTTAAGTGGTTTCAGATCATCCATCCTTCATAAAAACACATGAGAAAAGATCTCCTTTATGGGTCACCTTTTACAGGTAGACTGACACAGGTAATTTTCTCCTAGGAATAAGATCTGGTCAGAAATTAGAGTTATCAATGCAGAGTTGGGGGAAGGTAGTGGGATCAGAGTGCAAAACTTAATATTCCTTCTAAAGTAATGGAGGCTCTGAAAGCAAAAATGAAGGACTTAGAGCACAAAAATGCAGAAATGGAGAAGAATTTGGCAGAAGAGAAGCAAAAGATGGTTTTAGAAAAATGAATTCTATAAAACACAATGTGGTTGTCCTTGAAGATAAGGATATGCAGAGATAACTCATGAAGGTAGGACAGAGTCCAGGTAAGAACTTTAAAAGTGAAACGGAGGGTTATTTGATGCCAGAGGCAAAAGGGAGCCACTAGTAATTGTTGAATATAGAACTGGCATGAAGTGATCAGCTATCTTTATTAGACATTAATCACAAAAGACAAAATAAATAATTTCAATTGCACGCAACTAAAAAGATTTTGTATTAAAAATGAATATAGCCAAAATAAGAATGGAAAATTTCAACTAAGAAAAAATTTTTGCATCAAATATCTCAGATAACGATCTTATAGCTAAGATATATAAGTAACACAACTGTATAAGACCAAGAGCCATACCCCAACAAGTGGTCAAGGAATAATGAACAATCAATTCTAAAAGGAGGAAGAGGAGAACAAAAATTTGGCCATATCCAGAGTAGATCTTTTTTTTCATTTTATTTTATTTATTTTATTCTGAACTTAAGAAATAAAACAAGCATTAACATAACATAGTAAAGAAGAAACTATTGACAACTATATAACCTACTCCAATCCACTAATATAGTACAAGAAATGCAAACCAAAACACCTTTGGAACTTTATCTCACACACAAAAAAATTTTAAAGATAACAGAAATTAGAAGTAATGTTTCATTGGTTGTTTGAAGAAAAGTTCACTAATATGCTGAGGAGGGAGCTATAAATTGGTTGAGCTATTTTAAAAAGAAATTTGGAATTATACCCCCAAAAATTGCTAAAGTGTTCATATTCTTTGACCTAAATATTTACTAGATATTTGCTTGATGTTTACCCCACAGAAGTCAAAGTTAGAAAGAAAGGTTTCATATATGTCAAAATATTCATTGCAGCATTCATCATGGTAGCAAAGAACTAGAAACAAAGAAGATGCCTACCAATAAAGAAAACATAAGCAAATTGTGGCATGTAAATGTAATAGAATATTACTGTACCTTAAGAAACAAAAAATATGAAGAAATCAGAGAAACATAGGAAATTTTACGTAAGTGAATGCAAATTGGGGTAAGCCAAACCAGGAAAATAATATTCACAATGACTACAACAATATAAATAAAAAGACCAAAAATAAAAAATAGAACTTAATTTTCTGAAGTTAAGGAGATGAATAGAATTTTAGAAAAGTTAGATATGGTAGACCTCTGGAGAAAACTGAATGGGAATAGAAAGGGGTATACTTTTTTCTCAATTGTATGTGGCATCTTCACAAAAATTGACCACGTATTAGGGCATAAAAACCTCACAACCAAATTTGAAAAAGCAGAAATATTAAATGCATGCTTTTTGGACCATAATGCAATAAAAATTACATTTAAAAAGGGCCACAAAAGTATTGATTAAAAGCTAATGGGAAGCTAAATAATCTAATCCTAAAGAATGAGTAGGTCAAAGGACAAATGATAGAAACAATCAATAACTTCACTAAAGAGAATGACAACAGAAACAACATTCCAAAATTTGTGAGAGACAGTCAAAACAGTACTTACAGTAAAATTTATATCTCTAAATGTGTACACCAATAAAAGAAAGAGCAGATCAATGAATTGGGCATACAACTAAAAGAAATAGAAAAGGAACAAATTTTAAATCCACAACTAAACACCAAAATGTAAATCCTGAAAATCAAAGGAGAGATTAATAAAATTGAAAATAAAAAAAAAACTATTAAAATAATAAATAAAACTAGGAATTGGTGTTGGGGAAAAAAAATAAAATTAGAAAACCATTGGCTAATTTGACTTTTTAAAAGAAAAAAGAAAGCCAAAAATGAAAAGAGTGAATGCATCCCCAATTAGGTTAAATTTAAAACAATTATTAGTAGTTATTTTGTCTAATTATATACCAATAAAACTAACAATCTAAGAAAATGGATGAATATTTACAAAAATATAAACTGCCTAGGTCAAAAGAAGAGGAAATAGAATATTTAAATAACCTGTCTTAGGAAAAGAAATTGAACAAGCCATCAATGAGATCCCTAAGAAAAAAGTTCCCATGACCAAACAGATTTAAAAGTGAATACTATGAAATGTTTAAGGAACAATTAATACCAACACTATTTAAACTATTTGAAAAAATAGGGAAAGAAGTACTCCTAATTCCTTTTTATGACACAAGGTTTTGATATCTAAACCAAGACAAGCAAAAACAGAGAAAGAAAACTATAGAACAATTTCCTTAATAAATATTGATCCAAAAAAATTTAAATAAAATATTAGCAATGAGATTATAGCAATATATCACAAAGATCACACACTATAACTAGATGGGATTTACACCAGGAATGCAGAGCTGATTTAATATTAGGGAAACTGTCAACATAATTGACTGTATCAATAACAAAAACAACAAAAATCATATGATTACCTCAATAGATGCAGAAAAAACTTTTGATAAAGTACAACACGCACTTCTATGTTAAAACCAAAAATACTAGAAGACATAGAGATAAATGGAGCCTTTTTTTGATGATAAGTACTAGCTAACCAAAACCAAGAATAAGTATTATCTGTCATGGGGATAAACTTGAAGCCTTTCCAATAAGATCAGGAGTGAAATAAGGATGTCCATTATCACAACTACTATTCAATGTTGTACTTGAATCGCTACCTAGAGAGATAAAATAAGAAGGGGCAGCTAGGTGGTACAATGAGTAGAGCACCGGTCCTGGAATCAGGAAGACCTGAGTTCAAATCTGGCCTCAGACACTTGACACGCTTACTAGCTGTATGACCTTGGGCAAGTCACTTAACCCCAATTGCCCTGCCTTCCCCACTCCAAAAAACAAAACAAAAGAAATTGAAGGAATAAAAATAGGCAATGTGGAAACAAAACTATCTCTCTTTGCAGATGATATGATGGTATGCTTAGAGAACCCTATACAATCAACTAAAAAACTAGTTGAAACAGCTAATAACTTCAGCAAAGTTGCAGGATATAAAATAATCCCAAATAAATAATCAGCATTTTTTTTACTACCCACAAAACCCAGCAACAAAAGATAGAGAAATTCCATTTAAAATAACTGCAGACAATATAATATATTTGGAGTCTACCTGCCAAGACATACCCAGAGATTATATGAACTCAATAACAAAGCACTTTTCACACAAATAAAGAAAGATCTCAACAACTGGAGAAATATTAATTGTTCACCGGCAAGCCAAGCCAATATAATGAAAATGACAATTCTTCCCAGATTAGTTTACTTATTCAATGCCATACCAATCAACCTAATGAAGAATTCTTTTATAGAGCTAGAAAAAATAACAAAATTCATCTGAAAGAACAAAAGGTCGAGAATAACAAGGAAATCAATGAAAAACTGTTAATGTAGTAATATAGTAATCGTCAAAACAATTGGTACTGGCTAAGAAATAGAGTTGTGGATCAATAGAATAAATTAATCACAAGACAAAAAAGTAAATGACCATAGTAATTTAGTGTCTGATAAACCCCAAAATCCACACTTTGGGGTAAGAACTCAACATCTGACAAAAATGCTACAAAAACTGAAAAGCAGCCTGGCAGAAACTAGGCATAGACCAATATGCCATGCCATATACCAAAATAATGTCAAAATGGATAAATGATTTAGATATAGTGGGTGACATTAAAAGTATATTAGTGCTAGGATAGCCAGGTGGCACACTGGCCCTGGAGTCAGGAGGACCTGAGTTCAAATCCAGCCTCAGACACTTGACGCACTTGCTAGTTGTGTGACCTTGGGCAAGTCACTTAACCCCAATTGCCCTGCCTACCCCCCTGCAAAGAAAATTTAAAAACCAAAAGTATATTGTTGAAGCATGGGAAAATGTACCTATCAGATATATGGACAAGGGAAAGCATTTTTGACCAAACAAGAGATAGGGAGGATCATGGGAAGTAAAATAGATAATTTTGATTACATGAAATCAAAAAGCTTTTGCCCAAACAAAACTAATGCAACCAAAATTAGAAGGAAAATGGGAAACTGGGGGAGGGGTATTTTATAGCAGATTTCTCTGATAAAGGCCTCATCTCTCTCTCTCTCTCTCTCTCTCTCTCTCTCTCTCTCTCTCTCTCTCACACACACACACACACACACACACGCACACACACACACACACACATATAGGGAGCTGAGCCAATTTTATAAAAATAAGAGTCATTCCCCAGTTGATAAATGGTCAAAGGATATTAACAGGCAGTTTTCAGAAGAAGAAATCAAAGCTATCAATAGTCACATGAAAAATGCTCTAAATCACTACTGATTAGAGAAACATAAGTTAAAACAATTCTGAGATACCACCTCACACCTATCAGATTGGCTAACATAACAGAAAAAGAAAATGACAAATGCCGGAGGTGATGTGGAAAAATTGGGACACTAAATGCCCTGTTTGTGGAGTTGTGAACTGATTCAACCATTCTAGAGAATAGTTTGGAACTATGCCCCCCAAAACTATAAAATTGTACATACCCCTTGACCCAGAAATACCATTGTTAGGTCTTTATCTCAAAGATATCAAAAAAGGGAAAAGAACCTCTTTGTACAAAAATATTTATAGCAGCTTTTTTTATGGTGGCAAAGAATTAAAAATAGAGGGTACACCCATCATTTGGGGAATGGCTGAACAAGTAATGGCATATGATTGTGATGGATATTATTGTGCTATAAGATATATTGGATTCCATGCTGTCTTGGGAGGGAGGGGGGAAGGGAGGGAAGAAAATCTGGAACTCAAAATTATGTAGAACCAAGTGTTGTAAACTAAAAATAAAAAAAATTAATAAAAAAAAGAAATGATGAGTGGGATGATTTTGGAAAAACCTGGAAAGATTTATACAAATTGATACAGAGTGAAGTGAGCAGGACCAGGAAAACATTGTACACAGTAACAGTATTATTGTAAGGATGATTATTGGTGAAAGATTAACTACTCTGATCAAAACAATGATCTAAACAGGGGTGGGGAACCCGCAGCTTCCAGGCCACATGTGGCCCTCTAGGTCTTCGAGTGTGGCTCTTTGAATCCAAACTTCACAGCACCTGCATGAGGCCACAGGTTTCCCACCCCTAAAAGACAAAGGATACGCAGTGAAAAATGCTCCACCTCCAGAAAAAGAACTAATGAACTCTAAAAACTCCTTGTGGGCAGGAACTGTTTTGATTTTGTCTTGAATCCTAGGCAACAGTGATTGGCACGTAGCAGTCTCTTATTTTTGTTTGATTCCTTATGTGGTATCCTCAGTTACTGACACATAGCCAGCACTTCTTAAATGTTTGTTGATTGATTGATAGATTGACTGAATGTCCAGTTTCTAATGATCTCCAAATTTTTATCTCCACCCAGCTCCCCCCGCAGTAATAATGAATAGTGTTTTCATTCAGATTGAAACATACTTTTTAAAAGTTTCCTTATTTGGGTTTTTTTTGTCTGTGTTTTCTTTTACAATATGACTAATATGGAAATGTGTTTTGCATAACTTCACAGTATAATCAATATCGAATCACTTGCCTTTGGGTGGGGGGTGGGACCAGAGGGAGGGAGAGAATTTGGAACTCAAAAAAATTTTAAATGATTGTTTAAAAAATAAATTTTATATATAATTAGGGAATATTTAACAAAATACATAAAAATCTATTTTAAAAAGAAATAAAAGCTTCCAGGTAAAAAGATTCTTCCACGGTTTCTAATATGGAATATAATCAAGAAGAAGCATGTTCAGTAATTTTTTAAAAATTAAGTACTTACTATGTTCAAACAACCATGAAATCTTTTTATTCAAAGATGAGAGTTATTCTTTATATAAAGATGTACCTTTATATAAAAGATACAAAAGCTGTCTTTCTAAAAAAAATTAATGATATGCTCCAAGTGATTTTTCTAAAGTCAGGTCTGACCACATAATTCCACCTAGGCAATAAACTCCAGTGGCCTCCATATTACCTGTAGGATCAAACAATCTCTTCTGCTATGTATTTAAAGCTCTTCCTAACCTGGTCTTATCCAACCTTCCCAGCCTTTATTCCCCTCCAACATTGCAATCCAGCCATATCAGTACACTAGCTGATCCCCATCTACCACAGTCTATGTGTTGTCTATAGGCCTTTGCAATGGCTATCCTACATTTTTGGAATATTCTCTCTCCTCATCTCAACCTCTTAGAATTCCTTATTTCCTACAAGATTCAACTTGAGTTCCACCTTCTATATGAGGTCTGGTCTCCCCAGTGGTTAGTGCCTTCTCCTCCATCTACCTTGTACCTGCTTTCTATGTAGTTTGTGTGTACCTATATGTGTCCCTTATTAAAGTAAAAGCTCCTTGAGGACAGGAACTGTTTTGGTTTTGTCTTTGCATCCTAGGTAGCTAATAGTGCTTGGCAAATAGCAGTCTCTTATTTTTGTCTCCCATTTGAACATAAACTCCTGGTGATTGTCCCATTCTTCAGATGGTATTCGCAGTTCCCAGCACATAGCCAGCACTTCTTAAACCATTGTTGACTGACTGATAGATTAACTGAATGTCCAGTTTCTAATGATCTCCAAATTTTAATCTGCACATAGCCCACACCTCTGACAGCAATAACAAATAGCTGTTTTAACAGAGGTTCCTCCCAGGTTGTGCCCAGGGTGAGTGAACCCTAGGCAAAAAAAGCAAAACTTTTGCTCTGGCTCTGTACAAACAAATTCCAAAATGAATCATTTTTCTCTAATGTAAAGGAAATGCTGAGCATTATACCAAACTACAATTTGTTAATAGAGGTTGTTTCTTCTGGAACCAAAAGTTTTAACCATCTCAAGACACTGTAGATCCTACAGTATTTTTCTCTGACAAGAGGTGGAGAGTTTTTGTCATTGACCAAATTATCATTTTTTATTAATATTTTCCCTCCTTCCATTCATCTGACGTGCTAAGCACAAATGGCATTCCTCCTTGTTTTCTGTAGCAAGATAACACATAGTAGCTTTGATATGTACATGTATGGACCATTACCTGGACAAAATGACATATTTGAAATATATGTATATATTCCTATATTGAAGATAATAGATGTTTATAGATAAGTTGGGAGAAGAGCTTATAAGTAATCATCATGGTCCTTCAACATTAGTTGAACCAATGTCAGATTAAAAACCTAAATCAAAATTCTTTCTATTCACAGGTATCTGAGATGTTACTACTGGGCAGTTCGAACTTTATTTACCATTGGTGGTCTTCCAGAACCACAAAACACATTTGAGATTATTTTCCAGCTCTTGAATTTTTTCTTTGGGGTTTTTGTGTTCTCTAGTCTAATTGGACAGGTAAACTGAAAAAATTAATTGCATTATGTCGCGTTCATCTTTAATATTAATTTATATTCGTATTGATGTTTGCTTTTAAATCATCTTTATTTCTAAATATATCTCTAACTTTCTCCCCTATCTAGAAGCATCCCTTATAACAAAAAAGAAAAAGAAAAAAATAAGAATAAAATAGTTCTTCAAAACCAGCCAACGATAAATTGAGTCTAACAGTATATACAGTGTTCCACATCCATAGTCCTCCACCTTTCCAATGAAGGGAGGGTTGTGTATTTTCTTATCTCTTCTACAGGACAAAGTCTGATAATTATAAAGTCGTGCTCAGTTTAATTTTTCCTTTGCACTGATATTAGTTTAATAATTGTGTGTGTTAGCAGATAAGTACAGTGTAAGAATGCTGGGCATGGCAGCAAGAAGATTTGAGTTCAAACCCTTTCTCAGATATTTACTAGCTGTGTGACCCTGATCAATTCACTTAAACTCTCTCAGTCTCAGTGTCTTAAAAATCAAATGGAGATAAACATAGTATCTATAGTTCAGGGTTGTTATGAAGATAATCTAAGATAACACATGTATAGGGCTTAGTAAACCTTAAAGCACTATGTAGTCTATTATCTATTTATTTTGCTTTTCACTTTGTATGAGTTCATATAAATCTTCCCATGTTTTTTTCTGAATTCTTCCTAGTCATCATTTTTATAGCATAGCAATATGCTGTTATCATGGATCATAATTAGTTCAGCCATTCCCCGATCAATGAGCATCTACTTTGTTTATAATTCTTTGTTTCTAGTTCTTTGCCAATATAAAAAATGTTGTTACAAATATTTCAGTTGTATATAGGACCTTTCTTCTGCCTCTGATCTCCTTGAGATGTATGTCCAATGATGAAATCACTGGATCAAAGGGTGTGCTCTTAAGTCATTTTCTTATCATAATTCCAAATTGTTTTCCAGAATGGTTGGGCCAATTCACCAACAGTACATTAGTATGCCAATCTTTCCATAATCCCTTCAATTAGCCTATTCTCATCTTTTGTCAATATTTGTCAATTTTCTAGATGTGGGTTATTTTTACTTAATTTCTCTTAGTAGTCGTTTGGAACAATCTTATGCTTGCAATTCTTCTTAGAAGATTCATGTGTTCATTATCCTTTGACTACTTATCCATTGCATAGCAACTCTGCGTCTGCATTGGTGTTAGTGCCCTATAGATCTGGCATATTAGAACCTTGTCCAAGATTTCGGTGCAGAGTTTCACCCAATTAACAACTTTCCTTCTTATCCTAGTTGTACTAATTTTGTTCGTGTAAAAACTTTTCAATTTCATGTATTTTTCTTTTGTATTCATCGCTATCTCTTATTGGTTAAGAATTTTTCCCCCAGCCATAGCTATGAAGGGTACTTGAGCTCATTCTCTTCTATCTGTTTAACGGTATGACCTTTAATGTTCAGGTTGTATTCCATTTTGAGCTTATGGTAGAATATTGGTGAATCCTATTTTAAGTAGACAACATTCTGAGACTACTTGAAGAATATTAGTGTTTTTATTAAAGCACTTTACATACACTATCTCATTTAATCCTTACAACAAACCTATGATGTAGGTACCTTATTGTTCCCATTATATAGATGATGAGACAGGCCTAGAGAAATTTAATGACTTGCACATGATCACATGGTACATAAATGTGACAGTTGCTATTTGGACCTGGGCCACTCCTGACTCCAAAACCAGTATTAATTTCTACTCTACATCTAGGTCCTGATTAGGTCAAATCATGAATCCTGTGAAGTGGTAACATTATTTGCACTGCATATTTCCATTGGACTGGAACTATTACCATATTTTACATAATCATAACTTTGAATATTACAAATTTGAATATATGTGACCACTTCACAGGATTTATGATTGTCACCAACAGGGACCTGACTATAGCACACTATGTCTGAATAACTAATAATACATATTAATTGACTTTAATCCACTCATGTATCTTTTATAGCACATGTCCTGGGCTAGACAGGGGAAAAAAGATGCCATATAGTTTCACCTCTTCTGGATGAAGAGGTCATTGACTCCCACCACTCACTCCCATTTTAAACACACAAAGCAAATTTCAACCATTTCTTACCTGGTTTAGGAGAGAAGTGGGAGATGAATACAGAGAATTAAATTATACATCTGTTTCTGGACTAAGACCTTAAAGATCAGGCTTAATTTAGAGTGAATTTTTACATCTCAGTTATCAGCATCCATGAATTGAAATGTAATCATTCCTTCATTACTACCATAGCTGCCGAGGACAGTTGAATAATTTCTGCATATTTTAAATTTGGGTGTATGCTACGCTCTAAGCATAGACTTATTTAACATTGTATAAATAGCACAAAGTGAAATTAGGAGTTGTCAATTATCCAATGAATCAGGATTATTTAGACAGTCAACCTGCATAATCCATGTACATAATTCCGCTTTGACTCCTGACATCTGGATTGACTAGCTATTCTGCCAAAAAGTTACTAAGCTTCTACTTCATTCTGCCACCAAATGAAATCATGTTTGTAAAGCCCTTAGCTCAATTCCTAGTACATAGTAAGTGCTTGTAAGTGCTTGATCCCTCGCTCTTCCCCAGCACCCATGAGATCTTTGTCTATAAGATTTTCAAACATGAATGGTCCATACATCAGTAAGGAATAAGAATGTTATCAAATCAAAAGACTAATTTCATACAACTTTACTTTTTTAAGTTTATCTTCTGACACATTTATAGAAAGAAATGAAAAACATCAGAAATGATGAAATTTATGTTTTCAGATGAGATATATCATTGGAGCAGCTACTGCAAATCAGAACCACTTCCATGCATGCATGGATAATGCCATCTCTTATATGAATATGTATTCAATACCCAAAATAGTGCAAAACCGTGTTCGGACTTGGTTTGAATACACTTGGACCTCTCAAAGAATATTGGGTAGGTATGCTTAACTATTCAGTCTATCCCTGAAAAGTAGTGATACAAACATTAGACTTGAAATACAAAGACTTGAGGATGAGTTTGAGCTCTGCCTCCGATTATCTGTTTGTCTTTGGACAAATCACTTAAAATCCATTTTAACATAAGTTGCCTCACCTGTAAAATGGTGGCGGGGGGAGAAGGGTGGAATAATAGCTTCACTATCTACCTCATAGGGTGAGATGAGTACTCTATAAACCCTAACATGTCAGGTAAGTGTGAATTTCTACATTATAATTATTAGAGAAAAGTACCTAAGAGTATCTTGGTCAATGAAAGAAGAAGGAAAGTTCCTTGAGGCCAGGGATGATTTTATCTTTTATCTTCATATTCCCATTACCCATTTGGGGTATATAGGTGTTCGGGAAAAGTAGTACCTCTGGCGTGAGGACTGCTTATCCACCCTTGGTGTCTACCTGTCACCCAACTCTCACCTGTGGCTCCAAGAAGCTGTAATATGCAGAGTGGCCATTTCTTAGTAGAACATTTCATGGGCTAAACTAGGTTGAGGCTAACTGACAGGCCTCAAACCTGTTGGTGAGTTAGGGGGAGTGTCTACCCCAAGTATGTGAAGATTTCCACTCGTGGAATAGGCAGATGAGAACATTTGTTCCAATGGCCATGAAGGCAGCTGTTCCATGAAGCAGGAGCAGTGAAGCACTTAGAGCCTGGTTAGACATCAAAGATGCCAAGGTCATCCACTGCATCCAAGAGCCTTACCAGTCAGCTTGACTTTTGACTTGGCACTTGGACTCTGATGACTATGGAAGGGAGAATGAGGCTGATACCTTCACACAATACTGCTTCATTTAATCTACGTGCAAGTCAAAAGACCCAAAAGACCCATACCATTTTACCATTTCTACCTATTTTAAAGCCCTGAAGTAACAGGCAAATGATAAAGCAGCAGGTACAGGTATACTAGAAGCTATGGTCACAACCCTGCACACAGGCAGCCCACAGCACAGGATTGTCTTCTCACTGGACTGAAGCAGCAGGTATGGCAGCTCCTGTATGTCTGTGAAACTTTTTTAAGGACCTCATTTCTTACCTCCTAACATGATGAAGGGGCTAAAAAAGTGCCCTTTAAAACTTTCCTGCTTCACCCAAACCAGGACTGCTTACCACAACAGGCAGGGATCTTACACTATGGTCAAAACACAAAAAAAAATGTACAAAAATTTTGCAAATATGACTCTACTCACCATCAGTACATGGAATGTGCACACACCTATGGACAGCATGAATTCCAGTAGATCTGAAAGACAAACAGCTCTTGGTGTGAAAGAACTCAATAGATATTACTTCCAAATAGTAGCCCTGAGTGAAACAAGGCTGGCAAACGAAGTCCAGCTTACCAAAGTCAGACCTGGATACGTGTTTTTCTGGAGTGACCACAGTGATGGGGAGCAGTGTGAAGGTGGTGTAGATTTCACAATCAGAACTAATCTGGTCAACAAGCTTGTATGCCGTCTAAAAGGAATGAATGATAGGTTCATGACAATATGATTGCCAGTTTCAGGAAAATGCCATGCCACCATCAGCAGTGCATATTCTCCCACTATCATGAACCCTGATGAGATCAAAGAAAATTTTTATGAAGACCTGGAGACCCTCACCATCAATGTGCCAAAAGAAAATAAGCTTATAATTCTGGGTGACTTTAATGCAAGAATAGACACAGACTACCAGACATGGCAGGGAGCACTTGGAAGGAATGGAGTCAGAAGATCAATAGCAATGGTCACTTACTACTGAAAACTTGTGCATCTCATAACCTAATCATTTACACTGTCTTCCATTTGTGTAAACACAATAAAACTTCATGGATGTACCCTCACAGCTAACATTGGCATTTAATAGATGTTGTAAGGAGAAGAGATAGACAGGATGTGAGATTGACAAAGGTGATGTATGGTACAGAGGTTTTAAATGTTATTAGGCTCCTCTCATGCATCGAAGCACCTGGTGCTGATTCTATTCCAGCTGAGATTTACAAGGCAGGGGGTCCAGTGCTCATACAAAAGTTGACTGAAATCCTCTGGGTCATATGACAAGAGGAGGTTATCCCCCAGGAGTTCAAGGATACCTCCATTGTCCATCTCTATAAAAGACAGGGAAATAGTTTTGTTTTGACAATCACACTGGGGTCTCTCTCTTGGTTATTGCTGGCAAGATTTTTGCCAGAATCCTCCTTAATAGTCTGATCCTTCACCTGGAAGATGGTCATCTACCCAAGAGCCTTTGAAAAGGGCCAAAGAGAGAAATTTCAGGAGAAATTTCAGTAGCAGAACAGACATCAGTACACAATGGTCATTCATCTAAGGCCTTTGATGCTGTCAATCATGAGAGTCTGTGGAAGATCATGGAAAAATTTGGTTGCCCAAAGTTCATCAGTGCTGTACATCAGTTTCTCGACAGAATGCTTGCACTGGCTATAGATTATGGACAATGTTCTCACACTTTCCCAGTCACCAGTGAAGTGAAGCAGGGCTGTGTGCTTGCTCCCACGCTCTTTTAGCATGATGTTTTCGGGCATGTTGTCAGATGCCTTCGACAAGGACAAAAACTGCATCAAGGTCAGCTACCACAGCAAATTATTCAACTTGAAAAGGCCAAGAGTTGGTGTGTGACTTTTTGTTCACGGATGATTATTCACTCAATGCAGCCTCTCTGACTGAGATGCAATACAGTATGGATAGATTCTCTGCCACTTGTGCTGAATTTGGCCTGACACACCAACAAAACAGAGGTTCTCCACCAGCCAGTACAGCACCATCCATATGTGGAACCATTGGTTGGGGCAAATGGAGAAAATTTGGATACTGTGGATAAGTTTGCTTACCTTGGTAGCATACTTTCAAGGGATGTACACATAGATGATGAGGTTGAAGCACGCATTGCCAGAGCTAGCTCAGTGTTTGGGAGGCTCTGAAGCAAAGTGTAGGAGAGAAAAGGTATTAGACTGACTACCAAACTGAAGGTCTACAGAGCCAATGTGCTGACCTCATTGTTGTATGCCTGTGAAACCTGGACAGTCTACCAATGCCATGCCAGGAAACTGAATCACTTCCATTTGAATTGTCTTAGGAAGATTCTGAAGATCACCTGATAAGATAAGATACCAGACACTGAGGCCTCTTCTCTTCTCTGGCTGAACTGCCAGGCATTCAAACTACTGCAGAGAGCACAACCCTGATGGGCTGGCCTACTTAAATGCCAAATGTACATTTGCCTAAAAAGATTATTTTATGGAGAACTTACACAAGTCAAGCACTCACATAGAGGTCAGAAGAAGAGATTCAAGGACACTCTCAAGGACTCTTTGAAAAACTTTGGACTCACTTGTGTGACATGAGAGACTGCAGCCAAAGACCATCCAGCATGGTATGCCTGCATCAAAGAAGGTGCTGTGCTCTATGAGCAAAGCAGTAACTCAAAAGAAACACAAGAAGTGCAAATTTAGAGACATCTCTACTCCAAACATTCACATGAACTATTTGTGCTCCACCTGTGGTGGAGCCTTCAAAGTTCGTATTGGTCTGACTGGTCACAGTCGGACACGCTGTACTTTGACCCCAACATAGTGATGTCATTTTGGTCTTCTCGAAGCATGAAGGACAATAATAACCTAGCACAGTGCTTTTTACATAGTAGGCATTCAATAAATGCTTATCATATTGAACTATATTAAATTGAAAGCACTCTATAAATATAAAAGTTATTATTATTCAAAGTATATCACTTTTCTTTCTTCTTTGAAGTAGAAATTGAGGCTAGCTGGACTGAAAAAAGGTAGTCTCAAAAGCAAATAACTGCATGATTTCTATGCCTTTAAATATATACAGTATTTATATAAGGAATTTACTAAATGGGGATTTTTTTTCTTAAATAGCCAACAAGATTTTTCAAGGCTATGTTATCCCCCACCCCCAGGGAGTTCAATAAGTATGTGCAGAGAGATCATAACTCTTTCAAGCAACTAAGTGGCTGCTTTAGTATGTTAACTGGTATCTTAGTGACCTTAAAGAATTAATGCCACTGGGTGGCTGCAAAGTTGCTGTGTCCCCCAGGGCATTTTGCAGTGCTTGCTGCTGATAAATGGTATCCTAAGAGCCAAACTATGCTCTAAAAAGTTCACTGAGAGAAGAATGAGGCAGTCTCTTAGTGCCTCTGGGAACCATCGAGTTTAAAGACTAGAAACTAACCTCTGGCAGTATTTCCCACTAGTGATGTAGGCTAGTACCCTCTGTTTCCCCTCCTGTCCTTTTTGGCTATCTCCCCTGCCATCATCTCCATGAAGAATGAAGAGAGATGAGGGAAGCACATATCTTAGAGGTGCTCTAAGAGCCATCCTGAAAGTAGGTATAGAAGGAAAGAATTAAAAGAATCAAGATTCTTCCTTCTTTCCTAATAACACTCTCCCAATACTCCATGACTCTCAACCTCTGAGGCAAAACAATGAATTATTACACTAATTCAATTTAAAAATTTTCAAACCATATTGCATAATATTGCAATTTTCCATCTTCTATAATTCTCAATAAAACTTCTGGAATTTCAAAATTAGTAACTCGCACAAATTCATGTGATGTCGGTACCTACGATTAAGCTATATCATATATCATACATTTTACTCGCCTGAATATTTTGTATCCTATTTGCACTCCTATAGAAAAAAAAGTCTGGAAAAAGTTGCCTTTTTGAGAAAATAATCATATTTACAATAATGATTATAATTAAATAATATTTTGTATTTCATCTTTCATCTTAAAAAGTTCAGAATCATTTTTATATGTAGGCTCTCACCATTTTGCTGATGCAGAAAAAAAATTACCATTATCACCATTTTATAGTTAAGCTCACCAGCAGAGCCCAATCTAGATTATGGGTCTCTTGACTTCCATCCCAGCATTTTCTTTGCTGGCATATAACAGCACTTAACAAATGCTGGTGGACTTAACTTTTCCCATTCATTAAATATTGTTTCTGTAGGTTGGAACTAATTATAATGTCAACAAAATTGATAATTTTAACTGCTCTATTTCCTTCATCTCACATCTATATTATCTATTCTTGCTTATTATGTAATGAACCTTCCCATTTTGGTTAATATTTACTTCCTTTTTTTTGCCTATTTGAAGATGAATCAGAATTCCTGGAACACCTGCCAATCAAGATGCAATTGGCCATTGCCATCGATGTGAACTTCAAGATCGTGACTAAGATCGACTTATTCAAAGCAAGTGCTTATACAATGAGGGAATAAAACACCACACCTGGGGTCTGTAGAATCTGAACCATGGTCACTTTTAAAGAAATAACTTTTACCCTAACCTGTAATAAGCTCAAAAGTTAAGGGTATGTATATAAGAAAGTCACTTGCTAGGTGTTTTTTCAGCAAAGTTTTCATTAGCTCCCCTTTGTCTCCTTTCCTCTGTCTCCTAATTAGAACCAAGGAAGAAGTGATTTCTTCAGACTATTAATTTAATTTGCATTAATTTAAATGTAATTACACTCTATGGTGCATGTGTAGAGTCATCTGGTTTCTGAATGTGCCTTAGCCATGTCTATTGAGCCAGACCCTGGTTAAGTCCAGACTGGCTCAAAGATCTGATTATCAAGCTTAATCATGCCTCCCACTCTGAAGACATTGGGATCTGACCCTCAAGTTTTTCATGGGGTTTTTGTTGTAGTTTTTGTAGAAATATACTTCTTTTTATATTTTGCAAAGTAGAGATTTATTTAAGATCTTTAAATTCTTGTACAATTTACTATACAACTTTAAGTGAAAAATAGTAAATAGAGAGCTAGCTTACCTTCGAGTCTCTGCTTCTTAATTTCCTTGGCTTCCTTCAAGACTCAGTTCAAATCCCATCTTCTTCAAGGGGCCCTCTGTGGTCCTCCTAATTGGTAGTACCTTCCTCTATGAAATTATTTTTCACTATATGTGTGGGTGTGGGCATAAAATATATAAAATACACATAAAATCATCAATATCATTGTCATTACAATATAATCCAGAATAGTATATTATTCTAATGTATAATGTAAATGCTAGCATTTATATGGCACCTAGAGTGCAAAGCACTCTATAAAAATTACCTCATTAGATCCTCACAACTACCTGGGGAGGTAAGCATTATCATTATCTCATTTTACAGCTGAAGAAACTGAGATAGATAGCAGTTAAGTGACTTGGTTAAGTGGTTAAGTGAGGATCACAGAGCTGGATTTGAAATTAGGACTTCCTTCTATCCACTGTGCGCCAACCTATCTCTTTAGAGCTTATTTACATGTTGTCTCCTCCATTAGATTGTGAGCTTCTTGAGGGCAAGGACTATTTGTTTTCCTTTCTTTGAATGCCCAGCACTTAGCACAGTGTTTGGCATATAACAAGCACTTAATGAGTGTTTCTTGACTGATGAAATAAGGGAGAACTTTATAACAATAAAATCCAACAGAAGGGGCTATTTTAAGAAGGTCTAAGTCACTGGGAATATTCAAGCAGAGACTGAATAACCATATGACAGGGTTATTTCATTAGGTGGTATGGAATTAAATGGTCTCCAAAGATCCCTTTCATTCTGAGATTCTACAATCCTACAATTAATACAGCATAGCTTATTAAACAGAGAGCTAGCTGGCCTTAAAGCCAGGAAGACCTGGCTTTAAAGTCCCTCTTCTGACATATCATCATCATCATCATCATCATCATCACTAGCATTTACTACCATTCATAGAGCATTTACTATGTGTCAGGCACTGTTATTATCTCATTTGATTCTCACAACAACCTTGGAGGAGGTAGGTGCTGTTATTGTCACATTTTACAAACGAGAAAACTGAGGCAGAGGTTAAGTGACTTGCCTGGTTTCTCACAGCTAGTAAGTGTCTGGGGCCACATTTGAATTCTGGTCTTCCTGACTCTAGGCCTGAATCTATTCCGTGTACCATGTAGCTGGACATACTGAATCTATGATCCTGGACAAGTCATTTAATCAGTGCTTTAGGCACCTTTAGTTGTGTAAGTGGCATTGGTAGAGGGAGTTTCCTCATCTGGAAATTCCTCATACCAATGAAATCCAATCCTCATCCCTATGATTAAATATAATTCTTCAGTGTTTAGATCTTTGAAAATGTCTTGACAACTTAATGGATAAATATTTATATTATTAACTTATTTTTATTATATTAGTACCAGTTATTAGCTCACTTCTTTGAATGAAATGTTTTGGAATCAGAGACCAGTAACTCATATGATATTATCTCTCATTTTCAAGATGACTGGACCTCAGTCATCCAATTTTTCCATTTTTCTTTCTGCATATGTTCCTTGAAATCCATAAAAATCTGTATTCTACAGTGGATGTAATTGAAAAAATCAAATATTCATCTGTTAAGGTTCTACATAAATTGAGTCATTATTTCCTAAAATTCCTATTAAAGATCCTATTTCTCCTAGAAAGACCCATTTCCATTTATATTTTTGCTAAATGAAAAGCAATTTCACATAATTGTGGGACAACAGTTAGAAAATAGCTCAGAGATCATCTTATCCAAAAGCCATCCAAAGCATTAATCTGCCAAAACATCCCTGACAAATAGCCACCCAGGCTCTTCCTGAAGACCTAAAATGATGGTTCTAACTTCCCCCCCTTACTCATTACCTCCCAAGGCCTCCAATTCCACTTTAGGACAGTTCTGAATGTAAGGAAGTCTTTACTTCTGTCCAGTCAAAATCTGTCCCTGTAACTTCCACACGTTGGTCCTAGTTCTACCAATCTTATCAAGCCAATTAAATTCAGAAGTAGCAACCCCTCATTAAATGCCTGTTCCATGCAAGACCTTTGGGGTGACACAAACTATCTATCTATACATATATATATGTACATACATATATATGTCTTGAGATGCGTATCAGTGTGTATAAATGTATGTATGTGTGTATACATAATATATACATATAAAGTCATCATTATCATCATCATGCCTCATAGAGTAGAGTATAATCCCTTTTTCTAAAGAGAGCTCTATGATTACTTCACAGAATCTCAGAATCTGAGTGGAAAGTAATTAGAAGTCGTTTGGTATAATTGTACCTGAATAGGCATCTTCCATATAACATCCCCAATAAGGGTTCATCCATCTTCCACTGAGAAGACATTCAGTAGCAGCCCATTCCAAGCTTCCACAGCTCTAAATATTGGAAAATTATTCTTACAGACACTTAAAGTCTTTTCCTTTGCAAATTCTTCCCAGTCATTCAATACCTATTATTACTGTATCTCTTCTTAGATGTCTCCTTTTAACCACTAGACACCTCCACTGCTAACTTTCTTCCTATACTGTACCTGTTATCTACTATATTATATAGAAACATTCTCCTAGGAATGATTACTATATGTTGAAAAGGAATTGGGTGTAGAGAGAAACTACCCAACTAAAGCCATCCTAAAGTAGAATGGTTAGTCTTAAGAGGTGGTAGGTTCTCATTCCATGAAGATGCTCAAACAAATGTTCTATAACCACATGTCAGGTGGTTTACAGAGGGAAATCTTGTTCAGGTATGACTTGAATCTAAACTGTCACTGAGGTCCCTTCTAAGTCTGATATTCTGGTATTCCCTTCCTTTTCTGTCTTCACTTAAAAGTTCTTTTGATCAGATCAGGAAACTCCCCAGCAAATATATTCATTAAATGAATGCCAAAGGAAGTAATCACAGAATCATAGAACTTTGGAGCTGGAAAGAATCTTAGAGATCATCTAATTTGGTACCTTTATTTTATAGTTGAGGAAACCAAGTCCTGAGGAGATTAAGTGTGTTGCCCAAATTCACAGAGCTACCAGAAATTCATCATTTCTATATCTTAAGCCCAGCCCAGAAATCAAAATATTATTCTCTATGACTATCCTGTAAGCAATGGTTTGTTCCCAATATCCTTTCTATTCTAAACCCCTCTTTTTCAATTGGCATCAGTGATGAAAATCCACCTGTGTCCCTAGTGTCTTCATTCTCCTGTCTAGGATGTCTGCCTCCCTAGAAAGTATTCTTTCTAACATTATCATTTGTTGCCCTGTGAGCAAAACTGAGTCATGACTGTCTGGTTTGACAAATCTCAGAAGGTTCTCCGTTACATTCTAAATACATGCCTTACAAAAATAGACTACATCCCAATTGTCTGTGACATACGGCTCGTTGGTTGTTCATTCACGAAGAGGACCAAAATGACATCACTATTTTAGAGTCAAGTTAGAGTGTTTCTGACTGTGGCTGATCAGAGCAATATGAACTTAGAAAACTCTATCACAGGTTGGGCACAAATAGTTCACATGAACATTTGGGGTGAATTCTCTAAATTTGCACATTTCACATTTCTTTTGAATTATGTCAATTCTGCTTTGCTCATAGAGCACAGCACCTTCTCTGATGTGGGCACACCATGCTGGGCAGTCCTTTGCTAGTGTCTCCCATGTCACCCAATCAATTCCAAAGTTCTTCAGAGAGACTTTGAGAGTGTCCTTGTATTGCTTCTTCTGACCACCATATGAGTGCTTGCCTTGTGTGAGTTCTCCATAAAATAGTCTTTTAGGCAACCATAAGTTTGGCATTCAAACAATGTGGCCAGCCCATCAGAGTTGTACTCTCTGATGTAGGATCTGAATGCTTGGCAGTTTAGTTCAAGAAAGGACCTCAGCATCCAGTACCTTATTCTTCCAGGTGATCTTCAGAATCTTCCTAAGACAGTTCAAATAGAAGCGATTCAGTTTCCTGGCATGGTGCTGGTAGACTGTCCAGATTTCACAGGCATGCAAAAATGAAGTCAGCACAATGATTCTGTAGACTTTTAGTTTGGTAGGCAATCTAATACCTCTTCTCTCCCACACATAGAGTACCCTAAAGTCAATGCATCGCTTCTTTCTTTAATGAATACTTGATATCCTTTTTCTCCCCTTGATGGCGTTTGTGAATCCCTTCTAAAGAGAACAATAAGCTGATTTCTCATTAAAGAATTTGCCTCTAACTCTGTGGAAATAACCTCATACCTACCACATACAATATTCCTTCCTTTACTTCTCTGTGCCATTTTCTTTAACCTCCTGACACACATTTAGATGTCCTACTGGCTCCTTGGATTCTTTTTCTTCTTTGTTTTCCTCCTCAAGCATTTCTTCCATTCTTCCAAAAAACTCTTCATTTTCCCTCAAATATCAGGGAGTAGAAAAGTACTCTTTTACTATTTTCACCTCCTCCTTCAGCAGAAAGATGAACCTGCATTTTGCCTATGCACAGTTGTTGTTTGGTGCTGGGAAAAACACAAACATGGCACAAATCTCTAATCGCTGGAGGTCACTTGTCCTGAACCACAAGGATTCATCTTGCTGTCCATATTTGCTGACACAGATATTCATTTTTCTGAGGGTCTTATTACTAACTACCTAGTTTTCCTACCTGTTGGCTAAATTGAAGGAAGGGAAGGGAAGAAACTGCTAGAAAGGGTGTTTTGTTGCAATTGTTATTATTTTTGTTGTTTGTTTTGTTGTGTTTTTTAAATAAGAGACTTTTGTTTTCCCAGCTACAGTTGATCTGCACTGAGCACATTCATGCCAATGACCTAACGTAGTAGCTGTCTGTACTCAGAATCAAAGAATTTCATTGTTGAAAGGAACCTAAAAAACATCTAGTCTAACCTATACCTGAAAAAGAGCCTACTCTACAACCTACACGACAAGTGTTCATCCATCTTTTCTTTTCTGTCCCCTTACCATCTGTCAGACACCATCTGCTTACATCTTCTCCAAAATATTGGGAGAGGTTGCTTATATACTCCTAACGGAAAGCTTCTAGTCATTTGGTAAGAAATATGTAAGTTGCCTAAACCAATCCTGGCCTTTGGCATGTTTTGCAGTCATGCCTTGCCAACCCATCAATTATTCCCAAGGACAATATCACCAGTCACTTTGGTGATCTTCCAGTCTTTATTGGCCCCCCCCCCCAAATACTGTAGGAGTTTACTGAAATATAATCAACACTAGAATAAGAAACTAAACCATTACCAAGGTTCATATTTTTCCATTCTTGTATGTGTATTTGGATATAGACATGTGCAGAAAAGATGGCAAAAATTTGAAAGATCATCTTTTCACATATTTTGGCATAGAAATACCAATACAGGCTAGAATGAATAAAAAAGGCTGAGATAAGTGTCATAATGGTCTGGTTTTCTCCACCACCTCAAATTATTGTCCATTTCCATTGACTTCAGCAGAAAAACCTTAATTCTTGAACATCACATTTCTTTTACCTTTAACAGGGAGAATTTTTGTCTTCTCCTAAAATTAGACTTTAGGGCATGGGACAAACCTAAGAGATCATCTAGTCTAAGCTATATCAGAATAGAAATTGTTGTACAAAAGTATTCGGAAGTAAGACTCTAAATGGACAGTTCATTCTAGGAATGCTACAGCTGCCATGATTTAGTTTAGTCTTTAGCAACCTCAAAATCTGAGATAATTCTCAGTCCTAGAATTATGTGAAGATCTATGATATGTCAAGGTTTGCCGCCTACTTTGTTGTTCTAATCTGAAAAAGATTAAAAATTATACTTCATCCTCATAAAGGATACATGTTGTCTCACCCCCAGTCTTACTTTCTAATCGGATAAATACGAATTTTGCCCATGTACTGGGAAATTGTCTTCTTTCTTACAACCTTCCTAACCTCAAAACCTTCCTAAGATTTTGTCTTTTACTTATACTTTTGATAAGAGAATTTGACTTCCAAAATACTCTATCAAATGAAAGAAAAGTCACCCTCTCTGAGCTCCATTTCCTCATGTATAAAGTAAGGAAGTCGGGCTAAAGAGCCTCCAGTTCTAGATCTATGATCTAATGAATATCATTTATCAACTTCTATAGTTGAAATTTCAAGACCATAAAAGGAAAAATTAGGAAACTCCTCCTCACTCCTAGTCTCCCACTTATAGCTCCAATGGCAACTGGTACTCTGGTACCTAAACAATGTACTGACGTACAATGGCACAGGGATCTATAACAAAAAAATTTTGATGTACAGGACAAATCTTAGGGTCAGAGCAACCCTAAGATTACCCTCTTAAGATAAATTAGGGTGAAGGAAGGTAAAGGTCTCAGTAGCACAAAGCTGTGTGATAGGCAGAGTCCCCAGGATACTTGGAATGTTAAAGAGACATGAATCACTATGAGATTTTACTGGCGAAGTGGCTGATTTGAGAGGCAGGAAGTGGAGGGATAGAACAAGGCTGGAATGGGGAAAAGGTCACCCAAAATGTGGCTGCTGAGAAAAAGATGGAGACTGGATGGAGCTACTAGAAGTAGCTTCCTATTTTAACTAATTAATCTTGCTAACAAGATAATAAATTCAGTTATTTCCATATTATAGGAGGAGTAGAATATGTTGCTATCAGAATAATCTAAATTTCAGTGATCTGGAACAAATCCTCAGCTATCCTGTTCTAATTACAGTTCTTGAAACACATGATCAGTGTGTATGTAATAAGTGTCTGATGAGAGCAGTGGATAGAGCACTGGGCCTGGAATCAGGGAGACCTGAATTCAAATCTACCCTCAGACAGGCAAATCTTAACCTCTGTCTGCTTTAGTGTCTTCATCTGCAAAATTGGGATGATAATAGCACCTACCTCCTGGGAATTTTGTGGAAGAACAAATGTGATAATATACATAAAATGGTTAGCACAGTGCCTGCCACATAGTAGGTACTTAATAAATGCTTGTTTTCTTTCTAAATAAAAATGGAAAATAATACAGCATTCTAATAGTTATCAACAAAACTGAGACAATAAAAGTATTAAATAGATACCCTTATTTTGGTAATAAATATGTTTCATCTCCAGCATCCCTTATTATTTTCAAACCCCATGAAATTATGAGACCAAGGACACAAATAGGAGATAATATTAAAGAAAGAATCTGAAAAAAATGAAGTGTGTGCTTTGACCTATATTTGATTTAATCACTGAGGCAAGTAACTGAAAAAATAAGAAAGATAATTCTATTGTTTATATTTACTAATGCCAAGTATTTACAGTGAATGGCTTAGAACTGCGCCACTGACCAAGGTGAGCAAAATGAAATAAGGAAGATAATTGAGAAATAAAAATATTAAGACAAATCACTGGAAAGTAACTTCAACACTGGAAGAATCAGACCTATTAATGTGGTCCAGAAAGATAGATTAGATGATCTCTCAAAGTCTTTTTTTGACCCATGATACACTATGTATCCTAGCTTTCTCACTAGAATTTTATATTCCGCTAATGGTTCCATGGCTTTGATGATTGAGTTTTCTCAGGGCCCAGACTTTTGTATTACTAAAATCCAAAAAGAAAGACTCTCTTAGGACGACTTCATGGTATGTGCTCCGACCACATGTGCTCTGCATGGAACAGTTGATTCAAATTCCATCTCATACATTAAACCAGCTATGTGACCCTGGGCAAGTCATTTTACCACTGTTAATCTTAGTTTTTCATATGTAAATTGAGAGGATTGGACTCAATGGCCTGTAAGATCCCCTCCACCTCTGACCTTAGGATCCTTATGTATTTTCCCTGGCTGTGCATGTTCCTAATGAATGTCCACCTTTCCCACTGTATTTGGTGCGTGTATTAGCAGGACAGAATGCCTCAGGTTTGTGGAAGAAATGGTTATTGCTACTTTTCTTATTATGCTATTTCAGTAAATGTCTTTGCTTTGAACAAACTACTGCATGTTGCTCTGGATGACTCCTAAAAGTCAATGCCAGAGCAGGATTCGTTAACCATGATTGTGAGAGGATGATCTAGATTGACCTTCAACCTTGGGTAGCCTTATCTAAAGGACCCATTCATCAAGTTGGAAGGGCAGTGCCCCCAGGTGCTACAGCATAGGGGCTCATCTGATATCTCCATTTTAGACCCTGAGTATTACAGGGATTCCTCTGGAGAAAAAAAATAATAACTTCTCTTTGGTTTACAAGCTGAAATTAGACAGCTGGCTTTTCTGATGTGTTTCATTTATAGTTCAAACTAGTTGTTCTAATATGACTTTGCACGGTAGGTTGTATGCTTAAGTCCTGATCTCTTTTTATTACTGAGTCCGTTATGTGTATAGGAACTGACAGTGCTGGATGAACACCACGTTCTTTAAATACCAGCATGCAGCATTGTACCTGGAGCCACACAGAGGCATGTTAGTTATAGGAATATGTTATGGCTTAATGAAGATGCTGAGAGTATTCTGCAAAATACTCAAAGATACTCTGAAAGTAGGAGAAACAGTAACAAAAATGGAGGTTATTAACCTTCTTGGTTTCATGGATCTCTTTGATGAAAAATCCGATGAAGCCTATGGACCCTTTCTCAGAATGACAGTTTTAAATGCGCAAAGTAAAATACACAGACTACAAAAGAAACCAATTATGTTGAAATACAGTTATCAAAATATTTTTAAAGCAAATTCATGTACCCCAGGTTAAGAACTCCTGTAGGAAACAATATAAGAAGACTTAAAAAAATCCTGTCTTCCTTCAGTAACTTACCTCAATGAATAACATTCTGAATTCCCTATGAATTCCCTGAAGCAAAGTTGGAAGCTGGTCACTGGGTCTAATCCTGGAGATAAGACTAATTTCTCTTATCAAAGACAGAATACCAAAAGACAGATCATCAGAACTGAAATGGGAGAAAAGTACACATGCAGAGCAAAGAGGGGCTAATGAAGCTCTGAGGCCTCTGCATCTCCCAGTGCATGGACTTCATTACACGAAATTGAGGAACGTTTCTGGGAAATACCCATGTCTGTTTAGGGAAAAACCCTTCTTAATTTGAGGTGCCTGTACAACAAAAGTCTTGAGGCATTGACAAGCAAGTGATATGGAGGGGAAAAAAGGTTAAGCTCAGAGGAAGTATTGGAAGGCCCGCTTTGATACCAGGGATTCTTAACCTGGGGTACATGAATTTTTAATGCATATTTTGATAATTATATTTCAATATAATTGGTTTCCTTTGTAATTTTGTTTTATTTGATGCATTTCAAAGTATTATTTTGGGGGAAAGTCCATAAATTTCACCAGACTGCCAAAATGATCCATGACACACATACAAAAAAATATTTAAAACCTTTGCTTTATGTGTAGATGAAATCTGAAAGGTGAGGTTTTTAAAGTTTCAAGGCAGGAGTGCTTGCAAAAGCTGGAGGAACAATTTTGCGGAAGTGGGCCATACACCAAATATATGCTACATTTCGCAGCACCATTCAATACAAAAGTTAGAAGTCTTCTGCCTATAGCAAGGAAAGAATGAAATATGGTTGGTCTGGGGAAAGTTCTGGAAAAGGCAAATGCTGGCTTTGTTCAGCAAAAGCAGTTGTCCATAGAATGAACATCAGAAAATAAAGATAGGTCAAGGACAGGCACCACCCCAGGCTCAATTTGAGCCTAACCAAAATTGTTTATAGGTCTGTTCTATCTGCACTCATAAGATATCATGAACATTGAAGTTACAGAGTGTCTTTTTCTGGTAAACAACAGTGGACTTGAGTAACCATTGTGTTCCAGTTGCTTTATCAAAGACCTTTACAACCTATAAAAGCAGTAAGACTCAGGTTAGTGGGGCATCATGTTTGTTCCATTTTGTGCTGTTATTGCATTAAATGCCTTTGTTTTTAACTAATTATATCCTGTCAGTGGCTAAAAGGGGGGGGCAGGGTGCAGTAAACACATCAGTGTGGCTCATGAGCTACGGTTTTCAGTGACTGCAGAACCACAGAGTACTTTGAATTTGAATAGTCAGGGGGCCTCACCTCTGTAAGTTGGGGAGGTACAGATGGTAAACCATCTTTCCATTTATTGATACTATTCACTTTACAAAATAGGCACAATTTTCAAATATTAGGTGTGCAGGGAATTTATGCAAGTCAAAAAATTTTCTTAATGACTTCTAGTGTGATAATGAATGTGTATTCCCAAAGAAAGCAATTAGTCTTCACAGCAATAAAAAAATCACACTTAAGTAACAAAATCTTTTTTTAAAAAAAATCATACATTGAAATGAATCGTCATCTCTCTCTCTGAATTCCGGCAATAGTCTCCCATTTGGCCTCCCTGCCTCCAATCTCTTCGATCTCCGATTCATTCCCCACATAAGCAATGCCAAACTGACACTGCCAAAGCCCAGTTCTGACTGTGTCACTCCCCTGCTCCAGGAGTCTCGGTGGTTTCCTATAGTCTCTCACATAAAATACAAACTTCTCTGTTTGGTCATTAAAATCTTTCAAAATCCACTCTGACCTTTCTTTTCCAAATCTTTTCATGTTACTTTCCCTTATGTTACATTCCAGACAAATCAGCCTCTTTGTGATCTCATATGTGGTGTTCTATTTCCCACCCTGTGGTGCCTTTATAGTCTGTCCCTCTTTGCCTAGAATGCTGTTCTGCCTCATCTCCACAATTTAAGGACAAGCTCATGTGCCATCAGCTTTGAGATACCTTTGGAAAGTGTACTGGCTCTGGAGTCAGAGAAGTCAGCCTTGGCTTCAAATCTTGCCTATGGAGTCTGAGCACAGTCACCAAGCACGGGGGTTACTTGGCAGGAATTTGGGCACGAGCAATACTTGCAGCACAGCTGATTGACAGGAGAGCAGACTGTAGAATTCAAAGAAGTCTTTTCACCATTTGATTAGGACGGAGAAAAAGGAATTAGTATAATGAGGTCATTTAGGCAGAACTCCCCCCTGCCCCAGTAAAGGAATTACAGCATATGATTAATGAATTAGATGTTGATAGGAATGCACAGTTGACTTTGCAGAATTTCTGCTGATGATGGCAAGAAAATGAAAGACATAGACTGTGAAGAAGAAATTATAGAAGCACTCCGTGTGTTTGCTGAGCATAGTGATGGTTCAATGAGCACAGCAGAACTTTGCCATATGATGACAAACTCTGCAGAGAAGTCAGGAGAGGAAGAGGTTGATGAAATGATTGGGGAAGCAGATACTGATGGGTGATGGTCAAGTCAACTATGAGAAGTTTGTACAAAAGATGACAGCAAAGTGAAGCATTGTTCAGAATATACTGAATTTCTGTTATAAAAATTTTAATTTGCCTTTCCTTTGTTAATTATCTGTAAAAGGCTTTCCCCCTGCTGTTTCATTTCTTCCCATCTCTCTTCCCTTTGTCTTACTTTCATCATCCTGAAACTTTATTTTGGGAAATTGATCAGGTAATGTGTTCTATGTGGATTCTTCTGCATATATCTGAGTCCTTTTGCACAACTAAACTTAGCTAGAGTTGGCCAAATGAGGGAACATCTGGGTTATGGTTTTCCTTTCTTATAAAGAAGTAGGATTCTCTAAGAAGGGTCAGCACGTTCTTGAAATAGGGAGCAACAAAACACTGTGCTGTCTATGGACAGTCAACAACATACGCTTAAATTGGCAGACAGGTGTACTATATCCAAGTACTCACGTGATAGGTTTGGTTTTTTGTCCTGGTCTCACATCAGAAAATGTTTTTCTTTCTTACTTTTAAAACTTTGCTTCAGACAACAACTTCGCCTCAAATTCATTCCAAGTTGTATATCTGTTTACCAATTTTAAAAATTACAATTAAAAAATCCTGCCTCATATGCTTATTACCTGTATGACTCTGGACAAGTTGATTAAACTTTCTGGGCCTCAATCTCTTTATCTGTAAAATGAGGAGGTTATATTAAATGGTCTCTAAGGTCCATTCTAGCTCTAAATCTAAGTTCCTATGATAATCCAATTATTAATATTAATAGTTAATATTAGGGGACAGCCAGGTGGTACAGTGGATAAAGGACCAGGTCTTGAGTCAGAAAGACTGGAGTTCAAATCCTTCCTCAGACACATACTATGTGACCCTGGGCAAGTCACTTAACCCTGTTTGCCTCAGTTTCCTCATCTGTAAAGTGAACGGAAAAAGGAAATGGAAGACCACTCCAGTATCTTCGCCTAGAAAACCCAATAAAAAAGGCCACAACAAAACTATTATTCCAGCTAATATTATATATAACTATGTATAATATAATAACTAATATTATATCTCTCACTCCAAAATTATTTGGCATGTATTTTGAATGTATGTCACTGTGGACTTGTCATTTCCCCTTATAGAATGTAAACTAAGACCGTTTTCATTTTCGTCTTTGTTTCCCCAGCGCCAAGAGTTATCACAAAATGGGCTCTTAATAAACACTTACTGGATTAAATTGAAAGAAAATAGTAATTTTAATAATAACTAGCATTAATAGGCCACTCTAAGGTTTATAAGGTATTTTACAAATATGTTGTTTTATCTTCACTTGAACCCTGGGAGGCGGGTGCTAATACTTTCCCATTTTACAGATGAAGAAACTAAGGCAGACAGAGATAAGGCGAGTTGCTCAGTATCACGCAGCCTTAGTAAATTTCTAAGATGGGATTTGAACTCAGATCCTCCTGAGCCAAGGCCAAGCACAGGTATCCACAACAGAATAGAAAGAATTAAATAGAAACTGCATTTCGTGGGAACAAATCCAGATTAGATGAAGTTGATCTTACCTTTTGTTATCCAAGGTAAATAGTTATAGAATTAATTATTTCTATCAATGCGATTTGGCAATAGTGGTTTTCTTTTCTTCAGCATCCTCTCAGTTAACAAATTAACAGATTTAATTTCACCTAATCAAAATATAATTAGCATTGTGAAACTAGGCCTAAAAAATTGTATTATATAGTTTAAATACAACTAAAGATTGTTTTATTTTTCATTCCTGTCTGCTATTTTATAAACACTTTCCTAAGCCCCCTGCATTAGTGTGGATAAATGAAAGTGAGCTCTGTCGCAATAAGAAATACTTCACATGTGTATGCTTAGGCACCACCAAATCCATGTCTAATGTATCTTCTTCAGCAACATCAAAGGCACTACTGGCCTTAAAGGGAGAGAGTTTGTGTCCAATTTGAAAGTGCTTTGAAGGAAAAAAAATCCCTTCTGAGTGATTAGAATGCCTTCTCTCTAAAAATAAGTCCCTCTCAACCGAGAAACAAATAAGAGTCTGCCCAAAGGATAATTTATTTGGAGAGTCGCCACTGAAAACCAGGTCTTAGAAAGTGACTCTTCAAAGGAAATCATAATATTAGCTGCCTGGAATTTGTTTTGGAAAAAGATTTGTCAGTAAAAAATGGCATAAAGAAAATAAATATGAATAAAGATAGTAAAACTCCTCTGTAAGGTACCCTACCAAGAAATATGGAGTCCAAGTATCAATGGCTCAGGGAAAGGAAGATCTGTGTCTATACTAATTCAAATGGAAACATGGCAATTGATTTAGCATCATCAATTCAATTGAGGTCATCAGTACAGAAGGACAAACTATATAGTCGCCTCACCTTGGCATTTAAAGGCATTCATAATCTCCCTCCAACCTAGCCATTCCAGGTTTATTTCACATAACTGCCCTTCATATGTTCTGCATACTACTTAGTTAATCTACTTCTTGCTTCCCAAACTAGGGGACCATTTGCCACCTCCACACCTTTGCATAAGCTGTGCTCTTTATTGGGAATGTGGTTCCTCCTCAGTTTCACCCTTTAGAATCCCTGGCTTTCATCAAGGTGCAGCTCAGCTGACTCCTCCAACAGAAAGCCTTTCCTGATCTCCAAAGTTTTTAATATCTTCTCCTTCCTCAATTTTTTTGTGGTTTTAGTAGTGTGGGGGGCTCCCTGTATGAAAACATCTTAAACCTTCCACCAACACAAATCAGCAATTTTTCTGTACCTTATTGTCTCAGGGAGATGTGTGGAGCACTGAGAGGTTAGTAACTTTTTCCTACAGTCACAGAGCTAACATGCCAAAGGCAGATCCTGAACCCAGGTTTCCCTGACTCTAGGATCTGCCTTCTATCCATTATGTCTTACCACCATGTCTCTCCCATAATAATCACGTATATATTTACATATTTTCATGTTTCATCCATTTCCCCAAGTAGAATGCAAGTTCCTTTAGGATAGGCACTTTTCACTTTGTGTGTGTGTGTGTGTGTGTGTGTGTGCGCACATGTGTGTGTGTTGTGTGCGAATCTATCAAGTGCTTGTTGCTTTCGATTGGATGGATGGTTGAAGCCACAAAGTGATGTTCCTAAGAACTGGCACAAACTTGACTGCAGCCCACTGGGAACAGGACTCATTCTGCAAAATGTTTCTCCCTCAGTGGTGATAAATTTGCACAGCTCTGCCTCCCCGCCTCCTTGTAAACAGAATCATATATTTGCAAGGCAAAATGCTAATCCTAAAAGCCACAGCCTATAGCCATGGAGCAGAACAAAAATCAACTGGTCAGTGGTGTAAATTCCATAACCTTGGCCTCATTCTCACTTTGCCAAATAAAAATGATTCATTACTGTTTGACCAACCAAAATAACCAATCATAAAGCTATAGACTGATCTGCACCTTTATTGTGTTTTTATATATTTCCGAATTTTCTCCCAGTCAAGAGTCTTAATGTCTCTATTTTCCCCTAAGAAGTCCTATAGAACTGGAAGGAAGGAAGATAGGTAGAATAAGCCAACAATCAAAGCCCAGGAAAAGAGCTGACTTCCCAAAAACCAACAACAGTGTAATAAAATACAGATTAAATTTCAATCCAGGGACACATATCAAAGCTCAGAAACTGACCTGCCTTGTGAAGAGGGTTTAAAGATCCAAGAGTGAATTTACCACCATCAAGAACAAAGATGGATTGGGTACCTGCTCTGTGTAAATGCATAGATGCAAAGCAATATAGAGATAGGTTAAGTAAACTGAGGCCCATGGAGTGCCCTGCCCTCAAGAAGATTGTAATCTAGTTGGGGACGTTAAACATATAAATTTAATTCAATTCAGTAAAGATTTATTAAGTGCTTACTAATATACTAACTTCCTTCCCTAGGACTCACTTGGTACCCAAAACTATAGATAAAAGTGTTCCTCTCTAGTCACAAACCTGCCACCATAAATGCATTTCATCCTGTGGAATAGTGGAGCCTGATTCCACATTAAAATAACACCTTACATTAGGTCACTACCATCATACTTGCTTGCCTTCATGTAGACATAGTACTAAGGAGAAACTGAAATTTCTTTTTTAAGAGTTCAGCTGTATCCTTGATGGAAAATGCTTAATATTCTTGAGAAAGATGACATATTGGCAGATTCACACTCAGGTTATCAGTGATATAACGTAGGATCAACATTCAAAAGGATCTTGAAAAGGGATCTCAGAGAACTTCTTGTCCAACCCTCTCATTTTACAAATGCAGAAAGTGTGGCCCACGTAGGTGGTCACCTGCTCATAGTCATAAAAGTAGCAAGTAAGAAAGTAAGGATCTGAATCCAGGGCTTGGATTCACCATTTGCCAGATGCTTTGATAAATATTTTACAATACCTATTGTTTCCACTCTGCTGTAAAAACCATTTGGGTTACTTCTTAAAAGAGGTAACAAAGGTATTACTCAAGTCTAGAAAAAAAAATGTGTTTTTTTTTTCATTTACAATAGGGGTGTGATACACAGATGATTTATGACATGCTGCTGAAATTGAAATCCAGTGTGTATTTACCTGGTGACTTTGTCTGCAAAAAGGTGAGTGAACTCTATTTTTCAAATGCAAGAATAAACAGTAGATTGAAAGCGGAGTTCAGATACAGACCAAGAATGCGCTTTGAACAAAATTTGTCCTGAGTAAATTCCACGGTACAGAGATAATTATGATACACAGAGCTGGATAATAACAGTAATGGGCTCCCAGACCTCAAAAAGTACAAGACAATATGGATTCCATTACTTACATGACAGTATGTAGAATTTGGGGAGTCTGAAAAACTGCTTCATATCAATGGAAATTATAGTCACAGATCATTAATTTAAAATATTTAAAGAGAAAGAAAAAGTTATAGAAGCTGGAGGTGCTCCGCTTTTTAAAACTACTAGCGGTTACTCTTGCATCATTTTCCACTTTGGGGATTATCTAGAGGCCATTTTTAAAACAAAGCGTCTTCCTCCGGCAACCCCAGAAAGGTGAAAGGACCCCATCTTCCTGCCATTAATAAGGGACCATCCTAAGGAAAACAGAATTAAGATGGAAGTATTCTGCTGAATTTCTTTCACCCATCCCCAGACCATGTTGCCTCGACTCCAGCCCTCATCCCAAGCTCTTTACATCTGAAAACTTGAACTCCAGCCCTGGAACCACCTTAGGCTTAGATAGACCCCATTTTGCTTTATCTTATCCCAGTTCTAAGCCTTCACTTCACTTCCCTGCTATCTCCAGGCTATACCACTCCTCTTTCCTGCCTAGAGACAGCTACATGACACAGTACACATGTACTGGCTGTGTGACCTTGGGCAAGTCACTTAACCCCAATTGCCCTGCCGAAAAACAAAACAACAACAAGAAAACTCCAAATGGAATCACAAAGAGTCATGACTGAAAAATGGCAACAACAATAAATTCTCCATCTTTCTTCCCTCACACACACACACACACACACACCCTTCAAAACAAAGTTTAGTTCAAAGCTAAATGCAAATTATTTTGGATTATCTATTCTTTATTCCATCTAGGATAAAATAAAAACTTCTTAGTTCAATATTTAAGGTTCTCCCACAATTGGGCTCCACCAGACTTTTCCAACAATTTTTCATATTATTCTCCTTCATTAACCAGGTCTCCTCCAAACTAGACAACTAGCTATTCCCGGATCTCAGAGCATTGCATCTCCTACTTCCTCCCACATTCATATACACTATCCCATGTGTCTGGAATGCATTCCTTTTCTATATCCCCTTCTCAAAATCCTTGTCTTCCTTCAAGGCTCAACACAGACACTGTCTCTTCTATGAAGTTTTCCCTGAGCCCCTAAGGTATATGTGCTCTCTCCCTCCTCAGATTATATTAATTACATTAATTATATATTAATTTACAAATATATTTTAAATATAAATGTAAAATTTATTTATATAAAATATTATAAAATACATTATATTTTATTTGCTTACCTTTATATATTACAGGTATATCACACCCTGTCCATTGTCTATGTACATCTCTGGTGCTTCCTCACCTCACCTCCAGTAGAATATAAGCTATTTGAGGACAGCCTAGCTTATTTTTATCTTTGTTGCCCCAGTCCCTGGTACTGTTTTATACAATAGGAGATGGTTAGTGCATGTTTGCTGAACCAAATTGAATTGGATTATTTGGGGAATTTATTGTTCAATCATTTCAGTTGTGTCTGACTCTTCATGACCCCATATGGGGTTTCTTGGCAGAGACACTATTCATTTCACAGATGAGGGTTACGTGACTTGGCCAGAGCCACACAGCTAGTGTCTGAGGTCAGATTTGAAGTCAGGTCTTCCTGACTCCAGGCCCAGCGCTCTCTCCGCTGTGCCACCAGCTGCTCTGCTACCTGGAGAAAGGTCACCCCTAAATCAAAGGAGTGTGAATGATCAAGAACTAGAAGGTAGAATCAAAATCTTAAAATTTTGGAATCAGAAGGAACTCTAGTCCAGGGGTGGGGAACCTGCAGCCTCAAGCCCACATGTGGCCCTCTAGGTCCTCAAGTGAGGCCATTTAAGTGAATCCAGACTTTATAGAACAAATCCCCTTAATAAAAGGATTTATTCTGTAAAACTTGGACTCAGTCACAAGGCCATGCCCAAGGATCCAGAAGGCCACATGTGGCCTCAAGACTGCAGGTTCCACACCCTTGATCTAGTTCAACATGATATTTTAGGAGGAAAGGCAGCATGGTGTCATGGATAGGGCACTGGAGTGCAAATTAGATAGACTTGGTTCAAATCCTGCCTCGGACTCTGTGGGCAAGTCACTAAATCTTTCTGTGATTGTTTCCTCAATAGTAAAATGAAGGAGTTGGAAATAATGTTGTCCAAGCTCTCTTCCAGCTCTACATCTACTTTCCTATGTCGGGGCTTCTTTAAGACCCCAAAAGATGAAATGATTTCTCCAAGCCTGAGCTTTGTCTCGGGAAGCCTGAAATTTTAAAGGTACTGAAAGCACTTCTAGTGCTTCAACAGAGCAGAAACAAATAAGCTTAGCACATGTAAGCAAGAATAATTAGTAAAATGAGGAGGCTACTAAGTGGCACGTAAATGTACCCCCATCCCCAATAGCTTCATCCCTGGTCAACTCCTTTCTGGCCTGGCCTGGCCCACTTTCACCCACTCTCCCGGTTGACATCCCAGAATCAGAATTTCCACTCCCTCCCTCCTCATTCCTCAAGGGAATTCAGGCACACTTCACAAGCTTCCCCAGGGATGCTTTATGCCTCTAGCCCCAGGAGCAAAAATCATTAGTTTCAGCTCTAGCCCAAGGTCACCTAGCTTCTGAATGCATATTGATTCATTTGGCCAAGAATTTCATATTAGCTAGAGAGAGTTGTACATAGTCAATTTTCAACCACCAGATTAATTCATGAATCCCCACTAACTCCAGAGTCCTAAAGAATTTAAGAATGAGGCTGGTGTTAAGGAATTCTAGTGACAGAAATGGAAAATATACACTGGAACGACTCTACTGCTTTCGTGATACCTTCAGGACACAGGCTGCAACCCTATATTTGGAGGTTCTCATGTGGGCACAGCCTTACGTCACCAAGAAAGCATTCCAAATTGTCCAAGCATCAGAAACTAGAACTGATGATTATTCCTATTTGGAGCTTATAAATAGCCTTATCTCTAAGTAGCTCTAATTGCTTGGCAAACTTTGAAATGTATCATAAATGCATCTCCCTAAGGGACTGGATTCATTTTGCTTATCCAAACAGCACCCAGCATAAGACTGTGCTTATGAACACTTCAACATCTTTCTTTGAGGAATTCCTAACCCTCTTTTCAAGCTTAATTCCAAAACCGATGCCACCTTCCCATGCTAAAATTATAAAGCTGTTTATCTAAACGTGAGTTTGAATTTTTGGTTGATTTTTTTAATTATCATTTATACTGGTGAGATTTGAAGACTGAATCGCCAAGATTTTAGTCAGTCAGGTATAGTTAGGTCCACAAAACTTTTTTAAAGGCTTTTATTTGTCTTATGTTAACTAGTTATGCTTGAGGACTTATTTATCTGGACTGGTAATCCCCAATGGACAATAGCTAGCCTGGAACTTTACTTAGAACAGCACAGAGGAGCTCAGGCAGTACTTGCAGCTTCCCACCCCTCCCCCCGCCCCCGAGTGCTATGGAGTAGCCTGCATTTTGAGGAATAGGGAAGAGAGAAGAAGTCTACCATCTCTGGAATTCAGTCTCTACAAAAGCATGCTGGAAGTTCACTGAGGCCTTTTTGGTAGGCATTGCCTAGGACTGGGTTTAGAGTTTATTTCTTATTTCAGTTATCTCTCTAACCCTCTCAAACTGACTTGACTTGACTTTATCGTATAATTCTTTACTCCAGGGAATGTCTACTTCCTTTGAATGTTAAGTAAACATCCAACAAAAGTTTAAATTAGCTTAGAAATATGCAAGGAACAGTGAATCCTTAGCCTGGTTAATCTCCTTAGAAAATTATGGAAACATCATTAAAAAATAATTTAAAATGCTGACTTACATTTAAGAGTGCATTATGTGCTTCTTCCCCTAGTCAAGGGAAGTTTAAAAAAATCATTCTGGGTCCTTTCAAGTTGATTCATGTTAGAGAGAAGAAATGTGACTCTTCTAATCATGACCTCCTGCAGTGCTTCTTGAATAAACTATAGCTTCCAGACTGTTTCCATTATTCTTTATCAAACACACATAATTTTATGTTGAGAAAAAAAAGTGATTTTGCCTGCCAATGCACTTAAAATCACATTTGTCCTGTATGCTTAGTTTATTATTAGCAATGTTTTTATCCTAATGCTAGCAATGCTACAAAATAAACCAAGGAGACCTGGGTTCTAGCCCTAGTTTTACTACTAAAGCAAGATTTTGAGCAGGTCCTTTAAATGACTATGTTCTTCTTTTCCTCATCTATCAAATAAAGGTGAAAATAAGGATTGTGTTAGTATAATATGAAATAAATTAGGAAGTTTGTTAAAAATTAAAATTACTTTATGAATATTACATAAAAATGTGTTTCTTTGGTATTCTTACAATAGGAAATCCCAATAATTGGCATTTCCCCATGTTTATAATGACAATTTAAGTTCATGATGATGACCCTGAAGAATGACGAGATCCTAAAGTACCTTCGCATCTATCAAATACAAAATCCTCTGGTGTTCAAAGCCTTTCCTTCTTTTCCTAACCTCCTTCATATCCCCATCTCCAGCTTTCTCCCAGTATTCTCATGCCTTATTCCTTGCCCATCCTCTTCAATCAAGTGACACTCACCTCTTTGCTGTCCCATGAACAAAAAACTCCTCTCACTTCAGGGCCTTTTCTCTGGCTGTCCTGCATTCTTGGAATGCATTCCATTTCATTTCTGCCTCCTGGCTTCCTTCAAGTTTCAACTTAAAATTCATACTGAAGTCTTTCCCAAACCTCCTAAATTCTAATACCTTCCCTCTGTTAATTATATCCTATCTATCCTGTGTTTGGCTTGCACATATTTGCTTTCTTGTTGTCTTCTCCATTCAATTCTGTTGTTGGACCCATTAAATTGTATAGATATTGGACCCGTTAAATTGTGAGCTCTTCAAGGGCAGAGGTTGTTTTTTGCCTCTTTTTACATCCCCAGGGCTTAGCACAATGCCTGGCATGTAGTAAGTGATTAAGAAATCCTTATTGACTGACTGAACCACCAAAGAAAAATTAAAATATGTTTCCTATAGTTTCAGGGTCAAGTACTTTCTCATATTCTAATTACCTGAAGCTTGGCACCCCAAGTACAGAATTACTACACGACAACTCTCTGTTCCCTCAATATTTCAAAAGACCTGTGACTTCTTAGTGATTAGCATTCTTCCATCAATGAAAATTACAAATCCCTTATTCCTTAACAGACTGTTTCATGCATGGTTGTGGCCAAAAAGAAATTCAGAAGTTCCAACCCTCTGGTGATGTTGTTTTTTCTGAATTTAGCTAAAGTGGATGTGGAATCCCAGAATATTCATGTTGAAAGAATCTCAAAGACTATATCAATGGACTGAAATCTTGATATAAGACAATAGACTGAAGTGGCAACTACACTGAGAAATATTCCAGGACTAGGAAGGTTTTAAGACCCCACTGTTCCCTCCCCTAGTGAAACTACATCTGAAGTACTATATTCACATTGAGTTTCACATTGGAGAAAGGACATTGATAAGCTGTAGACATACAGAAGAGGGCAACCAGAGGATGATAAGGGGTCCTATATCATATGATAATAGATTGAGGCAACTTAAAACATTTAGCAAGAAGGAAAGAAGAGTGAAGGACAGGTATGATAGATGTTTCTTTGTATTTAAAGGGCTATCTTGAAGATGAGGGATTAGACTTGATCTGATTGGCCCAAGATGGCAGAAGTAGGAGCAATGAGTCAAAGTTTCAAAGAGAAAAATTTAAGCTTATTATCAGAAAAGACTGTCCAATAATGAAAACCATCAAAAAGTGGAAAGTGTTATCTCAGGAGGCAGTGAATTCTGATTCACTGAAGGACTTCAAGAAAAGTCTAGATAATAATTAGCATTTATATAGTGATTTCGAATTTGCAAAGAACTTTACAAATATTATCTCTTTTGAGCCACACAACAACCCTGGGAGGTAGGTACTGTTACTATTCTCATTTTATATATGAGGAAACTGAGGCCAACAGAAGTTAAGCAACAGAAGTTAAGCAACACAGCTAATAAGTGTCTAAGGCTGGATTTGAGCTCAAGTCTTCCTGACTCCAGGTCCATCAGGCCCTGATTCAGGTCTGCAGTTTCAAAGGATATCTAATTAGTGTCTAATAAAACCTGGATTTTAAGACAAATAACCTTTATCCACTGCACCAGCTAACTGCCTTCTTTTACATATTGTAGAGGAGAGTCTTGTTCAGGCACATGTTTTACTAGTTAACCTCTTCTGATTCCTTCTAATCCTTGATAGTCTGTGACCTAGTTCAACCCATGGACCAAGAATCCCCATTATAAACATACCCAACAAGATGGCCAACAAGTAGTCATTCGGCTTTCTCTTAAAAGCCTTAAGTAACCTCAGGTGAGAAGGAACTCACCACCTATCAAGGCAGCCCAATTTACATTAGCTGATAGGATTTATATCTTTTTACCATAACTGTATCTTCTGCCATCCTCAGATGATAAACAGTCTATTCCCAGGCTTATACTCAAGCCTTTGCAGCTTAATAAAAGTAATAACTCACATTTCTAAAGAGCTTTAGAAATTGAACAGCATTTTCTTCACAACAATCCTGTGAGGTTCATAGTACAAGAATTATTATTACTATTATCATTCTTATTATCATCTTACAGATGAGAGTACTGAGGTTCAGAAAAATTCAGTAACTTGCCGAAGGTTTTCAAACAAAAAAAAATATGCATCAGTCAAGTCCTGAACTCTAGTATTCTCACTGTAAGACCAGAGCTCCTTCCAGTAGGACCTCCCAGACCTTGCACTCCACTGACATAGTCTTTGGAAACCCAAGGTCACATCTACTCCTTAATCTTATCAGATAACATATATATTTATATTCTTGTTATTTTTTTTGGCTCAGATTGTTCTCACCTCAACTCATTGTACTAATCTTAACCTATTTTGAGGATGAAAACCTCCTGGTCATATCTAGCAGATAGCTAGAATGGCCCCAACAACCTTTTCTGATATGTGTGCCAGTTAAGTCAACTTATGAAAGTCCTTTATTCTTCTGTCAAATAGTAATAGATGGAAATGTGCTAACAAATATGTTCAATAATATATGGTTTCCCCAGTTCTTGGGCCCAGAGTAAAATTCCAAAGGTACGAGAGCAGCTTTAGAGCTAAGTACTGACTGCTTCATGCTGTTGGAGAAGTGATGACCCATTTAACTCCTTTAAAACTTAACATTAGTGGCAAGTTCAAAAGGGCTGTTGGACCCTAACACAGCTAGCCTTCCCACAAATTGGCGTGGCAAAGCAATGACCATCTTTTGAAGCCATGGACCGCCCTGAAATGGCCTCATTTCACATTTTGGCTTTCATTCCATAGGCTGGTTCTGAGGTTAAAAATACCATGATTACAGATGATCTAAAGTTTTAAAGCATATCTAATTAGTGTCTATAACAAAACCTAGATCCTATGACGAAGAGTTATTCTTTGATGGCTCTTGTGTCTCATTTGCTTTTACTCTTTTAGAGATACACATTTCCATATTGTAGGGGGTTTATTATTATTCCTTATAATGCTACTCTTAGAAAAGCTTTGAGAAGTGGTGGGTTCCCCCTTCAGGTTGAAGCTAGATAACCCCTTCTCAAATATATTATAGTGGGTATTCTTTTAGGGCAGGGTTTCTTAACCTGGTGTCCACATACCTCAAAGGGGTCCAGGGATATATCTCAGTGAGTCTGTGAATTTGGATAGGAAAAAAATTACATCTTTATTTTCCCTAACTTCTAACTAAAACTTAGAATTTCCTTCTATCATTAATGTAGACAACCAATATTTGGAGGAGAATATTGGCTTCACCAAGAGTCCATGATGAACAAAAAAGTGCTAAGAAACCCTGCTTTGGGTTTTGGTTGGGCTAGATGGTCACTCCTAACTGTCAAGTTCTCTTATTCTGTGGATACACAAAATGATCTTTAAAATGAGCTATTGTTTCTTCTTTATGTTTTGCGTCCAGGGAGAGATTGGCAGAGAGATGTACATCATTAAACAGGGAGAAGTTCAAGTTCTTGGAGGCCCTGATGGCAATAAAGTCCTGGTTACTCTGAAAGCTGGAGCTGTCTTTGGAGAGATCAGGTATCTTAAAGACACTGTGTAGTTGGTTCAAAAATATTATTCAGCCAGAAAAAATGTTTCTCCTCCAATAAAATTCTCCCCTTGGCATTGCCCCTATTACCAGTGCCATGCCTTCAAAGATATCTCCGTATCCAATATCATATACAATTCTTGAGAGCAAAGACCGTCACACTTTTATAGTTGTTTCCCCAGCACTTAGCAGGTGCTTAAATGGTTATAGTTTGATATTTTTTCTACAGGGCCACATAAACTAAATAATTAATAAAAAATTTGCCTATAACACTCATAATTTTATCCAAAAAATCCTCATTTTAAAAAAACAATGAAAAAAGAAATATAGAAAAATATAGGAAGATTATATTTACTTAAAATTCAATAAACATATACTTAGCATCACTATATATGAGATGACTTGCTAGGCTCTTGAGATAGATACAATAACAAAATCAAAAATAGTCCTTTTCCTCAGAGAATTTACATTCTACTGGGAGGCATACACATATAATAAATAAAATACTACACAGACAGAAACAATATGACTTGGCAACTCTTTGGATATCGGAATTGAAAGAAAGGGAGGAATTGAGGATGGAGAGACAAGGATGACTCCAAGGTTGTGAGCCTGGATGACTAAAAGGATAGTGGTTCTCTCAACCAAACAGGTCAGTTTGGAGGAAGAATGCATTTGGAGAGAAATTTGAGTTTGGTGCTACACTCAACATAAATTTCTAGTAGGCATTTGGTGACGTAGGACTGGAGTTCAGGAGAGCTGTCAAGGCTGTATCTACTTGAAGTCATTTGCACAGAAATTTAATTGAACCTATGAGATCCAATGAGATCACTGGGGGAGAAAGTATAAGGAGAACCTAGAAGAAGGCCCCGGACAAAGCACTGAGGACAATAATACTTAGTGGGTGGGAGAAAGATGAAAATACAGTAAAAGATAGTGGGGAGGAATGGACACACAAGAGGAAAATCAAGAGTTAGCAATATTAGCAAAGCCTAGGGTAAAGAGAGTATCCAGGAGGAGGGGTCAGTCAGCAGTCACAACCTACAGAGAGGTCACATAAAATGAGGCCTGAGAAAAAGTCATTTGATTTAAAATAAAAGATTGTTGGTAACCTTGGGAGGGAACAGTGCTAGTCAAGTAGTTATGTTGGAAGCCAGATTGCAGAAGGCTGAGAAGCAAATAGGTGGCTGAGAAAATAGACATGATGAGAGTAGATGATAGCCTCTAAGGGTTTAACTGTGAAAAGGAGAAGACATTCATGGCAGTAAAAGGAAGCGCATAGGGTCACATAAAGGTCTTTAAGAATGAGGAGACCTTAGACTATATGTAGACTGAAGACGAGAGAAAGAGAAGGAGTGAGCAAGGAGGCAAGCACGTAAAGCAGACAGTGAGGGGTAGGATTGCGAATGCAAATAGACAGTTGCCCTTGACAAGGAGGAGGGATACCTCTTGAACAGAGAATAGAGCAAACAAGAGAATGAGGAAGGTGAAGAGGAGTTTTAAGGTGTGGAGTTAGAGAAAAGGAAGCTCTATAAGGATTGCCTCCATTTTCTCCACAAAGAAGGAGTCGAGATCCTTACCTGCAAGGGAAAAGAGAGGAGTCAGTTTACAAGATTTGAGGAAAGGAGAAAAAGTTTCTAATATCTGTTGTGGAGAATTTGGTAAAGAGTCGATTAGGAAAGAATGAAAGGATTGATGTGCAAAAATGAAATTCAGATGGTTGATTTTCATTAGACACACTAACTAATTTATCTTAAAATTGGCTAAAACTTCTTATTGTTAAACTGAAGGCAATTAAACCCCAAAAGTTAGCATAGGGTATAGGTGATTTAAAAAACAAATCAATAAAAACATATTTTCTTAAAAAGTTAATAGTCACTTAATTTCCATTTTCCAAGGTTTTAAGTCTGGTGTTTCCCAGGCAGAAATCTTCAGTATTCACTTACACCATTAAATAGCTCCATGCAATTGTGGTTTTTTTTTAAAAAGGGTCCTAGTACTAAGGCCCTTAATTTAGCTTCCAAAGAAGACAGCAGTTCCCCCTCTTTCTTGAAAAGGTGGCTCACACACAAAAAAAATACTGATTGTGAGGAAATCTGATCAGAGAGAAATAATGACCCTATAAAAAGAAAGGTGATAGCAAGTCAGAGAGGGCTGAAAATTGGCCTAAATTGCTCTAGTTTAAACGGTAGCAGACACCCCCTAGCATCTAATGGATTGGATTTGACCGCAAACTCCAAAAAATTCTCCTGTTGTGTGTGGGTGTGTTAACAATAGAAATCAGGCAACAGGTCTACTAAAATTCAGAACACTGCCTCAGATTCTGAGCCCAAGGACTAATGGATGTCTATTCATCACTCCTCTGCTACCTGAATGTATGGTGGCCAGTCCATAGTGACTAGTCCCCAATCACACTTCGCCTTGTGTAGAGCACTTAACCCTTCATAACCCAGATAATTGTCATTGACACTGCATAATCCTAAACCATTATCAGCATATCATTGGTTTATTGGATTCTGGTTGTGCCCAATCTTGTCTAATCTAGAAAGATAAGCGTGGTGAAGGCTGGTTAGTATACGATGGGAGATTGTCTGGATGTACCAGTTGCTGGACTGTAACAAGAGAAGCATTCTAGCACAGTGGATAGAAAGAGAGGTAAAGTTGACCTCAGTGTCAAGATCTAGATTCATTAGAGAGCTGACCTTAGAGTGAGAAAGGCTGAAGTTCAAATTCTGCTTTTGACAGATACTAATGTGTCACTTAACTTCTTAATTTGCCCCACCCCCACTCTAAGAATTATTATCAACCTGCATTGGTAAAGGGAATTTATTTTACAAGAAACTCCCCATACTCATGAAATCTTAGGTCCAGGCTGCTCCTTCAAGGCCATACTAAAAGTCAAGAACCTTTTATATCTGTATGCCAAGTTTCTGTTCCCTTTTCTTCTTATGCAATGGATGAGAGTGGTGTTGACTATTTGCAGACATTTTATCAGAGGGAGGAAAGCTTTGGGAATAGACTGGCTGCAAAGTTTCCTGAGGGAAAGCTCGTGTAAGAGCCTGTGAGTAGAGAAAATAGCTGTGGTTGCTGATACCTGGGACATTAATACATGGAAGCAGCATAATGCATAATGGAAAGGATGCTGGATTTAAAATCTGAAGACCTGGGTTCAAATTCCAGCTCTACAAAATTACTACCAATCTTACCATGGATGGACAAGTCATTTTACATCCTAGGCCTCAGTTTTCTAACCTGTAAAATGAGAGGGTAGTCATAGATGGCCTCTGATGTTGCTTCCTACTTTAAATCTACAAGTATGTATATATATATATATATATATATATATATATATATATATATATATATATATATACACACACACACACACACACACACATACACATATATATGCATATACATATGCATACATACACATATTATATATAATATATGTGTGTATGTCTCTGTGTATGTATATATGTATGTATATACATATGTGTGCCCATGCATACTTTATTCTACTAGCTAATACAACTATCACTATTTATGTAAAATAATATCCCTTTGCCCATTTATCTTATTTTTAGAAACCAAACTTTCTATGTTTTATTCATGCAAAATAAATGAATAATTCATGAGTGACTAAATGAAGTAGGATTTCCTTTACTTCCAGGCCATCATCCTTTTTTCTTCTTCCTATCTCACCAAGTGAAAGGAAAAAAGATTGAGGAAGAAGGCATTATTCAAATATTTTCTCCATTCTATGACCCTGCCCAAGTTGGTAGGCATATTTCCTTCTTCACCCTCTCTTCCACCCTCTCTGAGACCAAGTCACATGAGTCTATATGTATTTTGTGGACTGTTATTAACATTCAAATGGCTTGTCTACTTTCTGATTTGACTTGGCTCCCCTCTTTGTTCTGATCAACAATCATTACCAGTAATATGCTGTGGTCAAGAGTTCATAGACCCACTATGTGTCTCTGCACTGTCTTTTGGTTCACCCCAAATTTTGATACTCCAGAAACTGTCAGGTCCCATGAATTTTAAAATAAATGGCTTTTAGATTAGATATTTATATTAAAATGCCTACCAGTCTTCTTTTGCATATCCTCAGAGGTTATAACTAGGAGCAATGGGTAGATGAAAGTTAAAGAGAGGTAGACCTAGTCTTGATGTAAGAAAAAACTTCCTAGCTGTCCAAAAAGTAGAATAGGCTGCCATGGGAAGCAGAGGCCTCCACTTCACTTGAGATTTCCAACAACAGATGGAAAAAGACCGCTTGTTGAGGATACTATAAAGGAGATTCTTAGGCAAATATAAAATATGCTAGAAGTCCTCTAAGGTCTCTCCCAACTTTGAAATTTTGGAATTCTGTGTTTGTATTTTGAAACATTTTGGGCCTCCACCAACACTTCCAAGTATATATTTTTTTATTTTCTGACTGTTCATGAAATAGTACTTTTTTTTTTCCTTTTGACTCACCGAACATCTGGGACTACATTCATTCAATTTTTCTTTAGAGAATCCCTATAGGTAGGAGATGAAATCACTGGACATGAAGTCAGAGAACTGGATTCTTCCTAATTCTATACTTTGCTTGCAGTGAGATCTTGTGAAAGTAATTTAACCTTTCTGTGACTTCATTAATAATAGCTAAAATAATTGGGATCTTAAAATATGCCACCCTCTTCTCTGAAACTTTGTGAAAATGAATTAGCTGACATCTATAAAAGATTGAGGGCTCCCAAGAGAATGGTGCTTTGTAAATAAAATAATATTATAATCGTTGCCTGTTGCTATTATCACAGGACGAAACAGTCCTAGGAATAGAATCCAAGTGTTGCTCAGTCACAAATGAATGAAATCCTTCATTCCTGATAGCAGCTGCTTATGTAAAAATCTCCTGTTACCAACTAGGTTAACTCAGCCAAAGAGGAACTGGTAGATCTGTCAGGCCACAAATGCACTTAATTATCTGGATGATTCAAGTGAGTGGTAGTTTTTTTGCCTGAATGGACTATGAAATTGCCCCATTCCTACTCAGTGCTTTGGTTGTAGAGAAAGAAGGATGTCACTGGCTTTTTCTCAACTACCTGATGGTCCCAAACCACATGCTTCCCCCACAGCTTTCACTTGCACATAGAGCTCAGGGCTTTTTATTCCAGAGATACCATTTAAATGTATGCCAAACATGTGAATCCTGGAAAAATTGAGTTCTGGCATTTACTATTCAAAAATTCCATGACCTTTGTTAAATAGAGCTAAATTAAGCAGAATCATGTCAGTTTGGAGAGCTCTTCTCTTTTTTCCAAAAAAAAAAAAAGTAGGTGAAGACTGAACATTTTCCGAGATAGCACATATCAATGTAAGGGGTGGGAGGGAAATAAAATTAAAATAAGAATTCACAATGGCCCACAGAGAAACTGCATACCACATGTCCACATTTTAATCATAATTGTACTTTGAAAAACTTCATCACCTAATCTTAGACAAGAAGCCCAAAGTCTACAAATGTTTGGGGGATATTAGCCGGCTTTCCCATTCTCCCTGAACATTAGGTTCAACAGCAGGACTTTCGGTCCAAGTATTTTATTTAATAATTTTCTACACAAATTTCTTGTTCGCCTGTTGGAATTACCTCTTTTCCCCTCTTTAGGTAAAGCAATAGCAAGCTGATAAACATCTGAAGACCTGTTTCTCCATTATGAATTGCTATAATTCATAATAAATCAGTCTCTATCTTTAAAATTTAGGGGGAAAGGAAGCATCACATGGAGTAGGGGTTGGCAAACCATGGCTCATAGACCACATCCAGTCTGCCACCTGTTTTTGTGTGGCCCACAAGCTAAGAATGGTTTTCACATTGTAAAATTTGTATTTGGCCCACATACCATAGTTTGCCAACCCCTAGTAGAGAAAAAAAAAAACACTGGATTTGGTGTCAGAACACCAGATTTCAAACACAAACTCTACCCCTTTCTATTTCTGCAACTTGTGTGTGTTATTAGTAATAGGGCTATGGATGATGGACATACTCCCTGCTGTTGACTGAACTATGCAAGGAAAAATATGAAATAGATCATTTTTCTTCTTTTCCTCCCTCATCCCTGTTCGACATCTTACCCACTATTTCTTACAATTCTCTTCCTTTCTCAATCCTCTTCTCCTACCAACCAAGCACAAAATACTCTTTCCTCCTCCCTCTCCCTCATTGCTGTCCAGAATCTCCTTTAATTAGGGACCTGCCCTCCCCAGCAATATTACATGTAATGAATCTCTTCTCATACTAAAATACCTACCTTTCCCTCTGTTAAAATTTACCATCCTATGTCCCATTCCCACAGAATCCTAAACTACTTTCTACTAATCTGAGAAATGAACTTTGCTTATGTCAATCAATAAATCAACAAGCAACTATCATATGCCAAGCATTGTCCCAGGCATTAGAGATTCAAAAACAAAACTGAAATAGTCCCTGTCCTTGAGAAGCTTACAATCTTACTGGGAGAAAAGCATATATAGGTATAGTACTTCCTTTGGGGCTATCCCCCAATTCACAGTTGTGCTTGAATTCATGGCTTAGGGGTCCCAGTGGACATCTACTATTCTAAGTTTCAAGGTTCAAAGGTACTCTATAAATCTTTATTACCAATAATGCACAAGCCTCCACCTGTATATATACCTTTAATAGTCAATCTGTAAACACAATTAGCTCAAAGCAAAGGCATTTCCTAAGTTGGCAAAGCAAGAACAGTAACTACAGAACATTTCCCCATAAACTTGGGGTATGAGCTCTTGCGCTCTCTCTCTCTCCCCGTCTCCCTGCCCCCATATCACATTCTCTCTCTCTCTCTCTCTCTCTCTCTCTCTCTCTCTCTCTCTCTCTCTCTCTCTCTCTCACACACACACACACACACACACACACACACACACACACACACACCATGGCCACAAACATAGAGTACAGTGACAGTGATACACATATGTAATAAATTAAGAAATACATGTGGTCAAAGCCACTTAACACTTCCAGGAGTCCCCCAGTAGCTTTTCTTTTCTAGAGCTACACTCATACTATTCCCCTGGTTAGAGCATCTCTGCTGAGTAAGTCACTCAACAGAAATCCTTGGGCCAACTCCCTTCAGCTCGGCTCCCAATGACCAGAGCGAATTCTCCCTTTAATTCATAGTTGGCTCTCTTCTCTGTTGCCGGGGGTCATGCTCCTTGAAACTGACTTTTGCACATCTCAAACTAAATGTCCCATAGGCATCTCAAATTCAATGTAACCAAAACAGAACTCATTATTTTCTTCAAAAACCAAAACCAACCCTCCCCTATTCTGAATCTCCCTTTTACTGTGGAAGACCCTACCATCCTCCCAATCACCCAGTCTCATAATTTTGGTATTATCCTCAACTCCTTGCTCTCACTTCACAAACCAAATTAGTCCCAAAACTTGTAATTTTTACCTCAGCAACATCTCTCATATATGTCTTTTTCTCTTCACTCATACAGACAAAACCCTAGGTCAAGCTCTCATCACCTCTCACCTAATCTATGACAATTTCTTCAAGTCTTTTCCCATTCCAATCCATCCTATGAACAACTACCAAGGTAATTTTTTTAAAAAAGTAGTTCTGACCATGTCACTCCACCCTCTGCTTAATGACCTCCATAGGCTCCCAGGATCAAATATAAATTTGTCTGTTTGCCATTTAAAGTTTTTTTTTAACTTGTCCCCTTCCTACTTTTCTATTCTTCATACGCTTTACTCAGTTCTGCTGGCCTATTTACAGGTCTTTGAACACAAAGCTGACACTCCATGTCTCCCTGTCTTCTGGCTATCCTCATGTCTGGAATGCTCAGCCCCTTCACTTTTGCCTCTCAGTTTCCCAGACTTCCTTCAAGGCTACCTTGAAGGTCTTTTCCAGTTCCCTCCCCAGTGACTAATGCCTTTCTCCATTCACCTTAATATATTTACATGTACAGAATAATTTATACATCATCTATTTCATTAAAATAAAAACTCCCTGAAGCAGGGTCTATTTTCGTCTTTCTTCATATCCTCAGAGCTTAGTACAGAGTCTGGTATCTAGTAAGTATTTAATAAATACTTATTGACTGCTTCCTGCCCAACTCTCTGACTGTCTCTCTTTTCAATGTAAATAGCCACACTGCAAGATAGCATGGCCTGGAAGGTGGAGGGTAGGGGGAATAGTAGAAACAAGGAAAAAGAGATATTCCCTCTACCATACTCTGTAGTAGAGATACAGGGGTCACATCTCACAAAGTTCTCTTGCCTTGACTATCAGTGCTAACTCTCGAATCCTTCTAAAGCTGTTATCTTCTTTGTTACCAGGTATCCCACTCATTGGCATCTCCTCCACTGACTGACTGACCAACCCTCTGTGTGTATGTGTGTGTGTGCGTGTATGTGTGTCTGTCTCCATCTTTCTCTGTCTCTCTCAAGTTGTGAAGCTAGTTTTTTTTAAAACCCACCAAGGCTATGGTCGATTTTCAGCTAGCTGGTGATAGCTTTCCTTCAATCCCATCAGGGAAGACTTCACACTTCATAAAGGGGTAACAGGCATAGGCTTGCCCAGTTACCTGTCTAGCTGGTGATTTCATCAACTGGGCTTGGAGGGTAGGGGGACATCAGTTGGTTAGAGCATCCTGACCAACTCCCTCTTTAAATGGCAAACAGACAAATTTATGTACAAAAATATGCCCAAAATAAACACAAGATGTTTGGTTGGGCAAGGGAAACTAGAGGAAAGCCCTGGCAGCTGGAGGAACCTTTACAAGCTTGTTATTTTTAAAATATTTTGATCATTATATTTCAGTATAATTTGCAAATATCTTTTGCAATTTTATTAATTTTATATTATGTATTTAAAAACCTTATTCTTGAGAAGGTTTCCATAGACTTCAGTAGTCTGTCAAAGAAGGCCACATGAAAAGAAATGAGTTAAGAACTTCTGGTGTAGAAGGTGGTACTTGAACTGTCAAGAGTCAGTGTGATAATGGGTTAATGTGTTTCTCTTCCAGGTAATGGTGGCATTTTAAAAGAGTTAATGTCTCAAACCAAGCAGAGTCTAGAAACCTGGGGTGAATGTAGCAGGAGGAAATATTTGGTGCTGTCCTTAGGTCCACCAAAAAAGAAACCATAGACATGCCTACTTACTCTGCTTACCATATCTAAAGTAAAACATTTTTATGAATTAGTAACTCCGGCAACTTTTAAGGAGGAAAAAATCTCTTTCAAAACAATAAACAAATACACAGAACCAGCACATTTGTTTGTCCACACCACTAGCAAGGGACATTTGACATATTTAATGATTTTTCTAGTTTAAAGTTGATTTAACTTACACTTATTTATTGCACTGATTTCCATGTGATTATTTGCTATCTATTTCTTCTTGCATAAACTGTGGAAGGAAACATCATTCTTCTAATAACCTAGGTCAATAACCTGAAATCATCCTTGATGTTTTTTTACCATCACCTCTCAATCTGTTGCCAATTCTACCTCTACCATCTCTCTCAAATCCATCATCCTCTGTCTACCTACACTCCCACTACCCTGGTTCAAGGTCTTCATCACCGCTCACCTGGACCACTATAAAAGGTTCCTAATTGGCTTCTTCTACTTCTCTCCTCTCTCCAATCCATCCTCTGTAAAGTTGCCAAAATAGTCTTACTAAAACAAAACCTTCCAAAGTTGGGTCTCCATAGGATAAAATTTTGTTGTGGTTGCCATTGTTCGGTCCTGTGCAACTCTTCATGATGCCATTTAAGGTTTTCTTGGCAAAGATAACTGGAGTAGTTTACCATTTGCTTCTCCAGCACATTTTATAGATGAGGAAATTGAAGCAAACAGGGTTAAGTGATTTGCCTAGGCTCACACAGCTACTAAGTGTCTGAGGTCATATTTGAACTCGGGTCTTTCTGACTACAGGCCCAGTGCTTTCGATGCCACCTAGCTGCACATATGAGTACAACAGAGGAATATGATTGCAAGTGAGGGGACTTAAATGAAGTTGGAAACTATCGTTGTTAGTTGGATCTTTTGTTCCAGTCTTACCTGGATAGATAATTAAGTACATAGGGAGAGAAGAAGAGAGACAAACAGATAAACAGGTGGATAGGTTGAGCATTTATTAAGTGCTTACTATGTGCCAGTCACTGTAAAGCATTCTGTTCTCAAGGGGAAATTCTAAGATCACTACTAGAAGACAGAAGTCTGTCAGCTGAAATGCATCACAGATCACCACATGGACTTCCCAATGGATCCACTAACAAAGGACATCACCAATCCCCAAATCTGAGGCCCACCAACTCTGTGCCTCTTCATGTGATGTAATTTCCCATTGTCTGCTTCCTCCTTTCTTCTTCTCCCGTTACAATCCCCTTTCACCACTGAATTCGGTTTTGTTATCATTACATCAAAGTCATCTTAAACCCATCACCTCCATGTATATCCCTTCTAAATGTCAGAATAAAAATACAGTTTTCAAGAATTATAAGTACCATCTTCCATTGTAGGGATCTAAACAGTTTGCCCTTATTGAATAACATGTTTTTTTTCTTTCCTGTTTACCTTTTCATGCCTCTCTTGAGTCTTGTATTTGAAGATCAAATTCTCTGTTGAGTTCTGGCCTTTTCATCAGGAAAGTCTGGAAGTCCCCTATTTCACTGAGTGCCCATCTCTTCCCCTGAGAGGTTATGCTCAATTTCCCTGGGTAATTGATCCTTGGTTGTAATCCAAGTTCCTTTGCCTTATGGAATATTATATTCCACTCCCTCTGATCTTTTAATGTAGAAGCTGAAAGGTCCTGTGTGATCCTGACTGTGGTTCCACAATATTTGAATTGTTTCTTTCTGGTTGCTTGCAATATTTTCTCCTTGTCCTGATAATTCTGGAATTTAGCTACAATATTTCTCGGCATTTTCAATTTGGGATCTCTTTCAGGGGGTGATTGGTGGATTCTTTCAGTGACTATTTTACCATCTGGTTCTAGGACCTCAGAGAAGTTTTCCTTGATGATTTCTTGGAAGATGCTGTCCAGGCTCTTTTTTTTTTTAATCATGGCTTTCAGGTAGAACAATAATTCTTAAATTATCTCTCCTGGATCTATTTTCCAGGTCAGTTGTTTTCCAATGAGGTATTTTATGTTTTATTCTATTTTTTTCATTCTTTTGATTTTGACTGATTCTTGATGTCTCATAGAGTCATTAGTTTCCACTTGCCCAATTCTAATTTTTAACAAATTGTTTAGTCAGTTTTTGTATCTCCTTTTCCATTTGATAAATTCTACTTTTTAAGGAGTTGTTTTCTTCAATGCACTTTTTTCCATTTTGTCAATTGTATTTTTAAAGGAATTATTCAATTTTTCTTCTACTTCTCTTATTTGTCTTTTAAAATCCTTCTTGAGCTCTTCCAAGAAGGCTTTTTTGGCTTGAGACCAGCTCATATTCTCCTTTGAGGTTTTGTACGTGCTTATTATATTGACAGTGTTGTCCTCTCCTGAATTTGTGTTTTGATCTTCCCTGTCACTAAGATACTTATCTGTGATCATTGTTTTTCTTTGTTTTGGTCATGTTGTTTTCCTTTTTCTGGCTTTTAAAATTGATCTCTGCTTCTGCGGGGCCACTGTCCCAGGCTTCTTGTGCCAAGGCCTAGGGGCCTGGTCACTGGTTTTGTGTTCTGGAGCCTCAGGCCCTGGCAGCTGATGGCATACCTGATGTTGAGCTGGTGGCTGGTGTGTTACTGGTATTGGTGCTTGCGTGCTCCACCCCACCCCACCCCCCCGGGGGCTCACTCAAGATCTCTCACTGGTTTGCTGAGGTGGGGCTTGCTGCTGGCTTGCTAGAACACGTCCCATCCTGTGCTGGTCTCCTTCAGCCACAGCAAGAGGGACCTTTCCCTTAATCTCCCTAGCCTGCCAAGCTAAAAGACTGCTGCACCTCATCTTTCTTCTGGCTCTACTATTTCAGGATTTTTCCTGAGGCAATATTCTCTGGGTTTTTTCAACATCAATAAGGGAGGGTGAGAGTGACTATTTACTCTGCTATCTTAGTTCCCAGAAATTGAAATAGGTGACTTTCCCATATTCCATCTATGGGCTGATAGCCCCAGGAGCAGCCGCTGCTACCACTGATGCTGCTGCCAATTCAGTCACTCCCAAAGCCTACTCCTGGTTTGCTGGGGCCAGGGCAAAACTGGCACACCCTGCTCTGGACTGTGCTTATCTCTCACCCAGTTCCAACAGACCCTTCCTACTGACCTTCTAAAGTTGCCTCTGGCATCTGTGGGCTGAGAAGTCAGGAAACCGCCACTGCTGCCAGTCATTCAGTCTCCCAGAGGCCTACTCTGGCTTTGCTGGGGCCAGCAGCCTGTGCTAGACTGCACTCCTCTCTCAGAGCAGTGCAACAGATCCTTCCTGTCAACCTTCCAGGTTGTATTGGGCTGGAAATCTGCCTCACTCTGTCTCTTTGTGGGTTCTTCCACTCCAGCACTCATTCAGGATCATTTTTTACAGGTATTTGAAGAGGTTTGGGGAGAGCTCGAACGAATCCCTGCTTTAAATCCACCATCTTGGCTCTGCCATCACCCACCCCCAACTTTCGACTAACACGTGTAGATCAGTCCTATTACAGATAAAACCATGTCTTTTGGGGAACATGGTTAACAAAATAATCCTGTACTCTCTCCGTGTACCAAGTCAGATTCTAGGCTTCATGATGGCATCATCAGAGGCACTGATCATCCTAGCTCCCTTTTTCCCCACCTCAAACCCATGGCTGCTCCATGGGCAGGAAAAAAGGAGAGACAGACAGAGCGACAGAGAAGAGACAAACAAAGACAGGGACAGTCAGACAGAGATCAAGACTGAGACGGAGACCAAGAGACAGAGCAGGACAATTTTTTGTTACTATGGACATCCTCTTCAATAGGATGGCTGAAGTCATTCTCAGAAATAATAATACTTTGCATTGATGTGATACCTTTCCTCCAGAAAATTCCAGATGTTTTCCAGACATCATGTCACCAATTCTTTCAATATTCCATTGAAGGGAAACATGAGAATATCATTGTTAATAATACCTGATATTTACCCAGTATATAACTCCAAGAAATTCAAAGCTCTTGACAATGTTTTGAAAATTTCTGTTCAAGTATAATGAATCTGATAGAGGACATTATTGATATGTAACGACCAAACCCAGAGACAGGTGAACTGACCATTCTAGTCATTTTCACCATTGATACCAAGTGCCATAGGTGAGTAACATAGCTATCCATATCATAGCGTCCATTTATTTTCTGGTTGTTTTGACTTCTTTTTTTTTCTTTATGTCACTATTTATTAATTTGTTCAATTTTTAAAAATTAGTTAAAATAGACTTTCCAAACAAGGTATATGCATTAACTAAGGCCTTATATTATTTGCAAGTTTATTTATGCATTTTTAGCGATTAATATTACTGTGAATAATGAATACTGAATAATATTTGTGACCAGAAATTGAAGGAATTCTTACTTTAGTCAGTGTAGTAAACATGTATATATCTTTTTTTGTTGTTGTCATATTACATTTTTATTTCCTTCATTAAACATTTCCAAATCACATTTTATTTTTTTAATTGTTTTTTTTTATTTTTTTAAATTTATTTATTTATTTTTAGTTTACCACACACGATTCTACATAATTTTGAGTTCCAGATTTTCTCCCCTCCCTCCCCCCTCCCTCCCCCAAGACGGCCTGGAATCTCATATAACTACCATGTATAACTTCGCATTGAATTAATTTATACACTAGTCAAGTTGTGGAGAAGAATTATGACCAATGGAATGAATCATGAGAAAGAAGAGACAGAACAACAACAAAAAAAAAAAACCCAAAAAAAAACAAAAGAGAAGCAAAAAAGGCGAGCATGTAATGCGCCTCAATCTGTATTCAAACTTCACAGTTCTTTCTCTGGATGAAGATAGCATTCTCCATCGTGAGTCCCCTGGAGCTGTCCTTGCACCTTACGTTGCTGAGAAGAGCGAAGTATGTCAGGGTTGGTCCTCACGGAGTCCATATATCTGTGGTTGTGTACAATGTTCTCCTGGCTCTGCTCCGCTCACTCAGCATTATGTCGTGTAGGTTTTTCCAGGTTGTTACGAAGTCCGTATCATCCCCATTTCTTATGGCACAATAGTATTCCATTACCTTCATATACCAGTTGTTTTGACTTCTAATGACACAGAAAGAACTTGAGCTGGCCTTGTCATCAGCCTACTCGAGATAAGACCTCCTCAGTCTAGCTAGAATAGAGTCAGTCTATTATTGAATTGAAGACAAATGCATTTGTGAGGTTGTGAATATGGACAGATGAAAGAATAGATCACAGAAAAGAACCAGAAACTGAGAAGAGGCCCACCCATTGGGGAACAACTGACTAAGTTATAGTAGATGAATGTGATAGAATACCATTGTGCTGTAAGAACTGATGAAGGGGATGGTTTCAGAGAAACCTGGGAAGACTTACGTGAACTGACACAGAATGAAGTGAGCAGAACCAAGGGAATGATTTTTACAATGACACCAATATTGTAAAAACAAGCGACTTTGAAAGATTTGGGAACTCTGACCAACACAATGATCCGCTTTTCCAGTTGGTCAATTCCAGAAGATAAGCTACCCACCTCCACACAGAGGTGAGGGACTCAGTGTACAGATTTGGACAGAGGTAACACAGGATTTTGCTTGACTATTCATATTTGTAACAGGGTTGGGCTTTTTTTTCTTGCTTTCTCAAGTGGGGAGGGGGCAGGGGTGTTGAGGTGGAAAGGAGAGAATTAGGAAGAGAAACTAAAATAAAATTGAATTTGAAATTTTTTAATTAAAAATAATAGCTCAAGCTGCATAGCAGTTTAAGCTTTGCTAAGCACTTTACATACATCATAATAACAAAGGCTGACATTTTGCAAACTGCTTTACATACATTATTACCTCATTTCTTCCTCACAACAACCCTCTGAGTCAGGTAGTACCAGTATTGTCACCTCCATTTCACATTATCACCCACAATTTGCCCAAGAACCTAAAATTCCAAGAAGTCGAGTGACTTAAGGCCAGTGGAGCCAGATCTCCAGCCTGGTGTTTTTAACCTCAAACCTAGTGTTCTTTCCCCTCTATAAAGCTGCCTCTGGAAAGATAAAAAGCAAAAAAATAAATATGGGATGAAATGAAGCTGACATTTCTGTCTCTAGTTCTTTCTTTGTCTATTTCTTTTTTTCTCTTTACTCCTCCCCCAGTTTTTATTTGGTCCCCTACTTTTCATTCAATTTCAGAATCAAAACTTTCTGAAAAGAGGGTGTGAGTTTTGTTCCCTGCAGACTCTGGATTCTATAGAAGCACAACAAAGAATCTATGGATGCAGATTCTCCTCAAAATGTTTTTCTTAAAAAAAAAAAACTTTCTGAACTTCCACATATATTTGCCGCTCTCAAGTCTGTGAATATCAAATCATCCATAGGGAGAAAGAGACAAGAGCAAGAGGATCTTTAAAAGTCTTCTTAAATTTGTATAGTTCACACACATGCACAGAGACAGAAAGACAGAGAGTTTTATTCAAATTTATTATTAGGAAGTATGAGGGGAGACAGACAGACAGAGAGAGACAGAGAGAGAGACAGAGAGAGAGACAGAGAGAGCCAGAGTTTTATTCAGATTTATTATTAAGAAGTTGTTGAAAATCCCTAGCAGCAAATTTTTTCAATAACTTTGACCTAGATACAAATTTTTCCCTACAGAGGCCTAGAGAAAGCAAATATGTGACCTTCCAGTCCACAAATCGTGGCCCCAGTTGGAAATGTGTGTTTAATGCTAAAAATGCTTAAAGTTTTCATCTTATTCAATGTTTGATGTAGTGACCTCTAAAGAGAGAGCACTAGACTTTGCTTTGTTTCTCCTATAAAAAATAACCTCAAGTGACAGTGAATGCTGTCAGCATAGAATTATCTCCAATTTAACAAGAAGTCTCACAAGTTTCCCTTGACCACAAATAGCAACTTTTCCCCCAGTTGTTTGCTTTTTGTTCCCCATATGCCCCTGGAAGTATACGTAGTAGAAAGAAAACTAAGCAGGTAGATAACCTGACATCACATTTTGCCTTTTTATACAGTTATGTAACATGGATATCTCCAAGCCTCAGTGTCGTCATTTGTAAAATGAAGACAATATTGGCACCATTTCTTTTACGGGACTGTTACAAGAAGAACATTTGGTGAATATGACGGCTAAGGTGACACAGCGCGCAGAAGGTCAGGCCTGGAGTCAAGAAGACCTGAATTCAAATTTGACCTCAGATACTCACTAGCCGTGTGACCCCTGGGCACATCACTTAATTTTTGTCTTCCTCAGTTTCCCAAACTGTAAAATGGCAATAATAATAATAGAGGTTGTTGTGAGGATTAAATGAGATAATATTTGTAAAATGCTGCGCATAATACCTGGCATATGGTGCTACATCAATGTTTTCTACCTTCCCTTCCTCACAGAGCTAGAGTCAAGGAAGGGAGATAAAATGCAAAGTCATTCTAATAAAGAGTAAGGTATTTAGAGTTAGAAGAGATCTTATTGGTCTATCATTTTACAGATGAAGAAACAGAGGCCCAGAAAAGTCTAGGAAGGGTTGTTGTTGTTTAACCATTTTTCAGTCCCGTCCAACTCTTTGTGACCCCATTTGGGGCTTTCTTGGCTAAGATACTGGAATGGTTTGTTTGCCTTTTCCTTCTCTAGCTCAATTCACAGATGAGGAAACTGAGGCAAACGAGGTTGAGTGACTTGTTTAGGGTTACATAGCTAGTACGTGTCTAAGGCCAGATTTAAACTCTAAGCCTGGTACTCTTTCTACTTCATCAATTCAAACCCGGGTCATTTGGCCCCAGATTCAATGTTCTTCCACAACTAGAGAAATTCCCAAAATGCTCTGATACATCTGAGGAAAGACAGCATCTCCAAGAGGGAATAGGCTCTCTCATCACACATTTCTCCATTCAGTACAATGGCCACTCAGGTTGTTCATCTCAGTTATCTTCTGTCGTATGCTCTGCTCCTTACCCACAGAGCCAATCAGTGGCCAAAGCTTCTCATTTCTATCTCCACAGCATCTCTCCCATCAGTTCCTTTCTCTCGTAGTCCCCTCCCCACCCCTAGTGTAGGCCTTCACTACCTCTCAACTTGGACTATTACAGTTGCCTCCCAGACACCTAGGCTCCATATAATAAGTAATATTGGTGTAAACACCAGGCAGCAAATTCTAGAAGGAAGCACTATGGTATAGTGGAAACAGTTCTGGCCCTGAAGACAAAGGGCATGGAGTCAAATCCTGCCTGATGCCAACTACCCAAGGGCCCAAGAACAAATCAGGATCCCTGGGCCTCAGTCTCCTCATCTGTAAAATGGAAGGGTTGCAGTAGATCTCCTCTGAAGCCTCTTCCAGCTCTATGTCCGTGATCCTCTATGACCAATTTTCACTTGCCAGTGAGTAGCCATCGCTCTCCCCACCCCACGCCAGTGTGATTTATCTAATTATGTCCTAAGAATTGAAATGTAAGGGGCAGCTAGGTGGTGCAGTGAATAGAGCACCAGCCCTGGAGTCAGGAGGACCTGAGTTCAAATCCAGCCTCAGACACTTGGCACACTTACTAGCTGTGTGACTTTGGGCAAGTCACAACCCCAATTGCCCTGCCTTCCCCCCTCAAAAAAAACCATTTAAATGTAAGCCCAAGCAAGGTAGAATTTTATCTCCTCCCCACCGCCTCCATACCACCCAATATGCCTCAGAATATCTGTAATACTCATAACTTCTAGCAGAATTCTAGTTACCAGCAGAAGGTGATACAAAAAGCCCTTGTTAGTGGCAAAGAGGTGGTATAGAACACTGGGCCTGGAGTCAGGAAAAGCTGAGTTCAAATCCAGTCCCAGACACTTAATAACTATGTGACCCTAGACAAGTCACTTAATTTCTGCATTAATTTTACATCTGTAAAACAGGGATCATAATTGCACCTACCTCACAGGGTTTTTGTGAGGATCACATGAGATAATACTTGTAAAGTACATAGCACTGCCTGGCACATAGTAGGCTCAATAAAATACTCGTTTCCTTCTTTCCTTCCTTGTTCTCCACAGTACAAAAGTACCTTTGTTGCCTCCTCATTTCTTTTTGCCAATGCTCGACATGAAGGATGGCAGTTTGGATCCAGTGTTAGACAGAGGAAGGAAAATACTATTGTTTGAGAGTGTATATAACAATGAGAGTGATATAGAGGTCAGAGGTAAAGACAGACAGATGACCGCATCCATGAAATAGTTATGGAAAGGATGAATATAGGACCGCAATTCTATAAGTGTCATAGGTTTAAAAAGGGATGAAAATATTAATTTTATCTTATGACTCATGCTCAAACATTTTCAATGGTTCCCTATTTGCTAGTGCATCAGATTGGAACTACACTTAAATTTTAAGCAGGTCCATAAAATAGTTAATAATAACTAACATTTATATATAGCACTTACTATGTACCAGGCACTATATTAAATGCTTTACAATTTATCTTACTTGCTCTTCACAATAACCCTGGAAATTAGGTGCCATTATTATCTCTATTTTATAGATAAAGAAACTGAGCCAAATAGAGGTTAAGTGACTTGTTCAGGATCCCACAGCTAGTACATGTCTGAGGCCAGATTTGAACTTAGATCTTCCTGACTCCAGGCCCAGCACTCTAACCACTGCACAACCTAGCTGTCCTTATCACTATTCCCCTACTAATATAACTCCATCCTACCTATCCAAGTTTATTTCCCTCTCATCTCTAATATACTCCTCTGTTCTGGACCAGCCAGTTTTCCTCAGTGTTTGTGAACACGCCATTCTCCTTTCCTCATCTATTCACATTGGTCCCCTCACTTGGAATGTCCTCCTCTCTCCCTCTTTATGGTCTATTTAGTCATCAAGGCTCCACTAAAGTCCTACTTCTTTTAATAAGCACTTCCTTAGTACTTCGTCTTTCATTCGTTTCTCTCCTCCCTTTTTTCCTCCAGAACTTCTAGTCTGTACTGTACAATTCAGCACCATGATCTTTTTATCTCCCATTCCTATCTAATTGTCATCTCTGTAGTGGCCTCCTCTCCCCAACTAGAGTCAGCTCCTTAAGAGAAGAACCAAATTTCCATATTTCTCCTAAAATGGCAAGCACTAATGCTCCCCTTCCTGCCCTCTATGGTCTAGCCAGACTAGCCTTCCCTATGTTCCTCATACATAGCATTCCATCTCCCATCCCTGAGACTTAGCATAGATCTTCACCCACGCCTGAAATCTATTTCCTTCTCACCTCGGTCTCACAGAATCTCTCAATTCCTCCAAGGCTCAGCTCAAACAGCATATTGTCTGTGAGGCCTTTTCTGATTCACCAAACTTTTAGTGCCTCCCCCAATTGCTTGGTATTTGTTCTGTATTTCTTGTGTATATTTGTCTTGTTCCCTGAAAACAAGGACCATTTCCATTTTTGCCTTTGTACTACCATCAACTGGCATAATGCCTGGCTCACAGTGGGCATTTAACAATTGCTTGCTGATTCATTGAACACACAGTGGGCATTCAAGATGCCAAGTTCTCTGTGTACACATTCATTCTTTCCCTGACTCATATCCCAATGCTTCCATGTCATAGTAAAAGGGTTTAGGAGGTGCTGTACCAAAAAAAAATCACCAGATGGTAAACAACTTTCTGGTGAGAATAGTCAGTTAATAAATCCCATAAGTACTTGCTGACTGATTTTATACAAAGGTCCATGAAGGTATCTCAGATGTCTATCCAAGGTTGACCAGAAAATTAGTGGTGAATCTTGGCTTCATCCCTAGATTACCAATTCATTATTCTACCCACTGTTTTATGTTTCCTAGGAACAGCTGGCCATAACCCTAAACTGTTACATGTCTTTTCCCTTTGACTAACATTAAAGAATCTCGCTACAGGACTGTGTACATTTGGGGAATTTTTTACTGGGTGAATTTTTTTTTAAACAGACTTCTGATTTGATCAATGCAGGACATTCCCAGTGATGAACTGCTGCTACCAATATAGATAAGCATCTTCCCTGAAACTTAGTCTTAGTACCTAAGAGGTTAAGAAACTTGCCCAGCATCACACTGTCAAAATTTATCCCACATCTTCCTGACTCCTAAACTAGCTTTCTATCTACCATGCCATACTGAAGCTCAACTGTGTGATTAGATGAGCAAAGCCTCCCTTTGCCAAAGAGCTGGAAAAATACTCTGTGAACAAGAGAGAAAAGAAGCTATTTTAAACATCGCTGAGAAACTTTGGGTAAAATCCATCTGGCAGACAATTACTCCCCTTCATAAGCTCATCAAGATCTCTCAACCTGTGACCTATAGGCAAGTTTAATTAAAGCTTGAGAAATCTCAAAATAACCTGACATTTAAATATTCTATTTCTGTTCTACTCTCACAGTCTGGCAGCCATGCATAAACACTCAAGTCTCACTCACAGATCAAAACTGGACAGTTTTCAGGCCTGCCTTTATCCATCTTCGACCATCAAATGCTTAGTAACTGACTAGCTTTTCAGTTGGGTAATCCTGTGGTGGGGTCCAGTTAGCCATTAACATTCAAATTCTATCACTCATTTCACTTCTATAAAAGTGAAGCAAGGCTATTGCTTTGGACAAAATTTCAGACCTAATTTTTTTTTCCTTTTCCCTAGAGAACATGAAAAAGCAGGACTTAGAAATTTTACTCTGCTTTCTGGGTCAAAAGATATTTAACAGAAAGAATAACAAAGACCAAGAAGGGAAAATCAATCAGTGGACATTTATTAAATGCTTATGTGCCAGGCACTATACCCTACAGGTACTAGGGATATAAAAACAAAAAAGATAGGCATTAATGGATTCAACTGCTATAGATTCAAGAGACCTTTTCCAAGCGCTAGTGGAGATATTTCATTTTGGAAACAAGTCTCAAACTAGCCTAGATCTCACCAAAATACCTTAATAAGTGGATTCAGGAGGGAGAAGTTGGATGTTGTTCTTAAGTAGAAAGGCAAAAGGGTAAGATTTGTGGAGTCTTTAAACCCATAAAGTTCAGTATTAACCAGTGGGATTAGGGATTACTTTCTTTGCCATAGATTACAGGAACACCAATTTGGAGCTAGAAAGGACCTTACAGATCAATGACTCCAATTCTTTCATTTTATAGATGAGGAAATGGAAGCCTATAGAGAATAATAGGGTAGAAAGTATCTGAGATAGGATTTGAACTCAGGTCTTCCTGACCTTAAGATCAACATTCTGTTCTCTATGAAACACTCTCACTTCCTGGAATGACAGCAATAACTGAGCATGTGCCTGATCAATATTCCTCAGTATATCATCGCCATAGAAGGCAGAAGCTGTCTGCTTCTTGTTTTATCCAAACTGTCATTCCAGAAAATTGTCATAGGAATCTAGACCTCACTAGTTTCAAGGACTTTTCTTTATCCTTTCCATTCCTTAGCTATTGTATTTTTGATTAACATTTCTCTTCCTTCTCCTTTTCCTACTAATTGACTCCAAAGGATAAAATCTTCCTGCCATCCTGACAAAGTAGAATCCCTAAATTTACAACCTATTATTTTTGGTTCTTAAATATTCTTAAAATTCACCTTTAATCTCATTCATTGGTACGTTAGATGCTTTAGTTTCATTCGCTCAGTATTGATCAAATATTTGTTTGAGCACCTACTACATATAAAGTCCTTCACTCTGTGAAGAGAAAGATAAAGATCTTCTTAATTGAAGGTAATTAATAATAATAGCTAACATTTATATAGATCTTACCATATGGTGAGAGCACATGGAGTGTTCAGAGAGGACTAGTACCTCTGGTGTGAGGGTTTGCTGAGCCCTTTTCAAGGCTGCTCATTCATCATTGGCGTCCACCTTTCATCCAGCTCTCACCTATGGCTCCAAAAAGGTGTAGCATGGGCAATAGCCCTACCCCAGTAAACCATCTCTGCAGATGGGCTAAACCAGGTTGAGGGTAACCAACAGGCCTCAAGCTTGTCATTGAGTTAGGGGGATGTCTACCCCAAGCAGATGAAGATTTCATTTCCAAGGAATGGGTAGATGAGAAGGATTTGTTCCAACGGCCACAAAGTCAGCTGAAGCTGACTTAGAGTTTGGTCAGACACAGAAGATGCCAAGGCCATCCACTGCACCCCAGCCATCATCCATCATCCTGACTTTCGTCTTGCCATTATGGGACTTTGATGGGTCCAGAAGAGAAAGTAAGGCTGATCACTGTGTGCAACTCTGCCTCACTTAAATCCAATTCACTCTAAGAGTCAAGTCACCAGCAGTATATGTCATGGTCCTCTTCAAAAACAAAAGACAAACGATAATGATAACTATATGGTGCCAGACTCTTTACAATTATTGTCTCGTTTGATCTTCAGAGGTAGGTGTTATTATCCCCATTTTACAGATGAGGAAACTGAGGCAAATAGCACTTAAATGACTTGCCCAGGATCACACATCTAGCAAGTGTCTGAAGTAAGATTTAAACTCAGGTCTTTCCAAGTCCAGGCACCACCTAGCTCCCCCAAGGTAACTTAAAGGATATCACCATCCTTGGACTCCTCACTCTGACTCACCACATATAGCCAATCAGTATTCAAATTTTGTTATTTTTATCACCACAATATGACGCCCCCCCACTCTGCACTCACACAGCCACCTCAATAGTTCAGGTCCTCATCACCTCTCATTTGGACTTCTGCAACAGCCTCCTATTTGGTCTTCCTTTGTCAAGCCTCACCTCACTGCAATTTATCTTGTAGTCATCTGACAAAGAGACTGTCTGTCCTAAAGTTCAGGTCTTATCCTGTTACACCCTCCCTCTGACCCCAATATAGAGCTGCTCAGTGAACTCTGGTGGCCTCCTATTACCTCTAGGATAAAATATAAACCCCTCTGTTTTAACATTTAAATCTCCTTACAACCCGATTCCCTCCTCCCTTTCCATTCTTTTTACACATCCCTGCCCTCCACTCACTCTGCAATCCAACCATACCAGCCTCCTTGCTGTTCTGCAAATAAAACATTCAATCTCTCAGCTGTATGCTTTCACACTAGTGGTTCTTTATGCTTGGAAGGTATTGAATCTTCATCTTTCCATTTTAGAATCCCTGGTTTCCTTCAAAAATCAGCTCACAAAACTCAAAAACACTTTTCCTGATTCCCTCAGTTGCTATTACAAAACGAACTTGCCAAAACTACCTTGTTTTCATTCTGTGTCTGTTATGTATAGGCTTCTATATGTCACTTCCCCCATTAGAAAATGAGCTCCTTGAGGGCAGGAATTGTTCCCCTTGTTCCCCTTATGTCTCTAGCATGTTAGCAAAGTTCAGTTGTTTTCAGGCCTGCCAAACTCTTCATGATCTCATTTCGGGTTTTCTTGGCAAAGACACTGGAGTGGTTTGCCATTTCCTTCTGCAGTTCATTTTACAGATGAGGAAACTGGGCCAGAGTTAAGTGACTTGCCCAAGGTCACACAGCTATAGTATCTGAGGCTGAATTTGAAGTCAGGAAAATGAATCTTCCTGACTCTAAGCCCAGCACTCTATCCACCGTGCCACCTAGCTGCCCAAGTATCTAATGCCCAAGTAAGCATTTAGTAAAATCTTTGTTGATTGGTTGATAAATTTAGAGCCAGTTGGGACTTCATGACCCCCTCATCTATGAAGAAAGAAACAAAGGGTCATAGAGGTTGCTCAGGGTCATATAATAGTAAGGCTTAGAACCCAGTTCTCGGGTTTGGTTCTATTGGTCCAATTTGGTTCTGTTGAACCAAAGAAATGATTCTCGCCCTGAAGAAATTTATGCCATTCTAGTTGGGAGATATGTGACATGTATATAAATAATATAATGCAAAACACCATATGATTTGCCATACAAGTGATACAAACAGTGGGAATTTAGAACATAAAGGGAACACTTTCAGTTAGAGTAAATATTCTTAACTTTTTGTGTCATATGAAACCCTTCTCAGAATAATGCTTCTCTCCTATGTTTGTAATTGAAGGAAATGCTACATTCCAGGTGGAAGTTGAAAATAAAGATGCTATTTTTTCCACCTAAGTTCATGGAGCCCCTTAAATCTGTCCATAGATGCCAGGAAATAGTATGCATGGAACCCAGGTTAGGCACTCCAGAGCTACAGGATCAAGGTTGGGCATCTGAGCTAGGCTTGGTTCTGAAGGAGGGTCAGTTTTCTTCAAATATAGGTACTGAGATAAAAAGTGTTGGTGGGCCACGTGTCTTCAATAGAAAGGAAGAACCGATAGAAAACTGTGACTACCTCTGGTCCCTGAGATCTCATGGAAAGATCCCTGGACTTGGAGTCAGAAGAATAAGGTTCCAATCCTGGATCTGCTATTTACTTAGTTGTAGAATCCAAGGCAAGGACCTAAATCCCCCTGAGTCTTTTTGCTTAATTGTAAAATAGAGATTACTACTCCCCCATTTACCTTACAAAGTTGTCATTGCAAGGGAAACCCTTGAGTCTTAAAGCTACAGAAACGTGAGTCACAATTATAATTATTACCTCACAGGGTAGTATCTGAGGAGCAGATGAGATCATGTGTACATGAGAGTGCTTTACAGCCATAAAGCCCTACATATGCTTCAGTTGAAATAAGTTCTATCGCCATAACATCCCTGACCTCCTCAAGAAGCATACCTACTCACTTGACTGTGTGGAAGCATCTCTTATGTGGTATCATTACTAAATTTTGAACACTACAGGGATTTCTGAAAAAAAGGCTCTCAAAGGAAGAAAAAAAGAGATCGCACAAGGTAAAATGGTCATTTTCTATCTTACAGCCTTCTGGCAAGAGGTGGAGGAAACCGCCGGACAGCTAATGTGGTGGCCCATGGATTTGCCAATCTCTTTATCCTTGACAAAAAGACACTCAAGGAAATCTTAGTGTACTACCCAGACTCTGAAAAGCTCCTCATGCAGAAAGCCAAGTACGTCGTTAAGAAAATCCATAGAGGATTTTAATTTATGAAGAAAATAAGAAGTAGACACATCAAAAGAGGGAGGGAACATCACACAGGATTTCCTAGGATACCTATTGAGAGGGGAGAACTCAGTTCTGATGGCAACAGACAACTTCATCTAACTGACATATGTAAATCACTTACGTTCACAGAATTGGTATTTTTGGGAGCCCCCAAAATCCAGGAAGGTATAGCCTTTAGACTTAAATAGTGAGACTCTGAACTGCTGAGGTATAATAGCTAGATGCTGCATTATTTATTTCCTTTTTTATTTTGAAGACAAGGTGAATGGTGTGGGGGTGTGTGTGGGGGTGTGTGTGTGTGTGTGTGTGTTTGTACAGTCACTACAAAAGGAAGGAAGAGAGACCATAGAATACAGCATGGCAACTTACTTGGAGCTTTCTCTAAGTTGTTTTTTTTATATAACTTAGTTTGTACAAGGAGATATTATTTTATAGGGAAGTAAGTCAGCTCACCAGAGTGATTTTTGTCCAAACCATCACAGAGCCCCTTAATCGTGTCTCCTATTGTCCGTTTGCAGGTTACTTCTAAAGCAGAAGGCTAAGCCCACAGAGGCCCCACCTCCAGTGAAAGGTTTTGCCCTTCTCATCCCATCCAAAGAAGAGACACCCAAAATGCTTAAAGCCTTGCTGGGTGGCTCAGGTAAAACAAGTCTCGCTAGACTACTCAGACTGAAGAAAGAAATAGCAGCTCAGGTAATGAATGAGTGAAAAAAAAATTAACTTCCTAGGGAGCCTGGGTGGGGGAAAGCTCATTTAGATAGCATTGTAGAGTTTGAAAAGCTTATTACATACATTATTATATCTTTTGATCTTCACAACAACCTTGCAAGAAAGGTGCTAACGTTTTCCCCATCTTACAGATGAGGAAACTGAAGCTGAGAGAAGTGATGTCAACAAACATTTATTAAACACCTATTACCAAGTACTATACTGTCTAGAAATACAAAGTCTGATCCCCCCACTCCCTCTACCCCCAAAAAGCCCATGCTGTCAAGGAGCTCACAATCGAATGAGGGAGACAAATAAGATACATTCAAAATAAACTGTAGATAATCAGGCAAAGGAAGGTACTAGAAATAAGGGAGATAGGAAGAGGTTCCCTTATAGAAAGAAGGTAGGATTTTATCAGATACTCGAGGGAAGCCAGGAGGTAGAAATGATGAGACAGAATTCAAGGCTCAGGGGACGTATACAGAGTCAGGAGATGGAGTGTCCTGTGGAAGGAGCAGCAAGGAGGCCAGTGCCACTGGATCAAAAAGAACTCAAAAGAGGGAGTTAAGGTATAAGAAGACTGGAAAGGTAGGATAGGGCCAAGTTATACATATGTATGGAGAGAGCTGGAGACAGTAAGTTGGATTTGGAGGTGGAGTTAGAGATGTATATAGATAGAGAGACAGAGAAAAAGATATGTGTATGTGTGAGTATGTATATATAAATATGTACACATGTACATGTGCATATATGTATATACACACATGCCTATGGATGGAGTTGTGGTTACGTACGCATATCATGTGGGCATTATGTACCAGATAGTAGATAGAAACCAAACTTTAGACACTAAAAGACTCAGGTTTAAATACAACCTCTTATACATGCATAAGCACATGGTAGATATGTGACCCTGAGCAAATCATTTAATCTCTCAGTGCCCCAGGCAACTCTCTAAAATGATGAGTTACTAATGAATCATGGGAGGGACATTCTATCCTGGGAATTCCCAGTACTAATGAAATAAAAAGTTGACATTCCTCCCCTTCCAAAAACTCTGTGTGTGTGTGTGTGTGTGTGTGTGTGTGTGTATGTATGTGTATTTGCAGGGGAAGGAAAGGACAAACCTATGATTTCGTTGGTGCAGAGAATTCTCAGTTAAAAAAAAAAAATTCTACCAATGTGGATCAGAATCTAGTTTTCAACCTATAGTCTTGAAGCATTGCTCAGGGTACTGAAAAGAGACTTGGCCAGGGTTCCATAGCTTGTATGGGTCAGAGTCATTCACATCTCCTTGACTCAAAGGCAAATGCTAATCTCTAGCCATATGGGTTGTCTCCTCCTATTAAAATGGAGACTCCTAGAGGGAGAAGGCTGTCATACTTTGGTATTCACATCCCCAGTATTTAGTTAGCACAGCACATGGCAACATAATAAACGCTTAATTGGTTTTTTCCTTTTATTCACTAGTTCTCTGCACCAATGAAATCACAGATCTGTCCTTTTATTCACTTCCTGCCTCTCATGAGCATTTATACCCAGTCCAAATTATTCCTAAATGAGGAACCAGAAATATGGTGAAATAAAAAAGATCATAGATTTATAACAAAAAAGAACCTTAGGAGCTCAGTGAGTCCAACCCACTCATTTTATAAATGCTGACACTAAGGCCCAGAGAGGTTAGGTATAAACCTAACCCTGCCTAACCGGTCACTACTAGAAAGGAAACTAGAATGAGAGCTCAACCTTTGGGACCCCTTTGGCAGTCTGGCGAAGCCCACGAACCCCTTCTCAGAGTAGTGCTTTTTAACAACCACAACAAAATAATGTCCAGCATTTATATATAGTGCTTTATGAATATGGTCTCATTTTATCCGCACAAAAACCCTGAGAGAGAGCTAGGTGCTATTCTAATCATCCTTTTATGGATAAGGAAAATGGATCAGACAGAGAGACTAAGTGAATTGTCCAGGGTTACACATCTAGTAAGTTTCTGAGGCTGGATTTGGGCTGTGGTCTTCCTCACTTCACTGTATCACCCTACTAGCTGTATTAGGATTACAAGATAAAAAATCATGTCAAAATTAGCAATTATCAAATTTGTTTAAAAGTTCATCACCCATAGGCTAAAAACCCATGTACTAAGCACTGGCCCTGGAGTCAGGAGGACCTGAGTTTAAATCCGGCCTCAGACACTTGACACACTTACTAGCTGTGTGACCTTGGGCAAGTCACTTAACCTCAATTGCCCTGCCTTCCCCTCCTCAAAAAAAATTTTAAAAAACCCATGTACAAGATATAGACTAGCATACAAGCATATCTATGACAAATAAATGAGAATCTTCCTCAGAGAGAGATGTCCATCTCTATTTCATTCTTCAGCAGCTTGTACATATAGAAAAAGATACTCATATCATAAATACTTTGAACCTGATGCTTCTGCTATATAAACAATCACATACCTAGAGTTAGGTGGAGAATCTTCTGGCAAATGTAGAAATGCACAGGCCCAAACCTGCCCTTCACCTTAACTCAGAAGTTCTATGTCAACATTCCATTTGACATGCAGAGACTACATGCAGAGATTCTCTTACCCTGAGAAGAATAATTCAGAGATTCCTTTTCTAAGTGATAACCTTGAACATGAAGGTAATGACTAGCCAAATGTAGTTGAAAACCTTTGGTTGTGATTTCAAGGCTAATTCTGTGCCAACACATTTTTTTTCCAGGAAAAAGATAAAAAAGCTGAGGGAGGAGAAGTCCATGGAAATGAAACAGCAGAAAAACAACTGGACGAGACCAAAAGTAATTTGGGAAATGAAATAGAAAAACCAATGGACAGGCTCAAATGTAAATCGAGACCTGTTACAGAAGTGCCCCAGCCTGTACCAAAGGCAGTCCTACCCAAGGGAAACGCTAAAGAATCACTTATCATCACCATGACCCCTTCCTCTAATGCAGAAGAAGAAATTCTTACAGTCGAAATCAAAGAGAAGGCACAGTAATAAATGCTTGATTTCATATAAGTCTGGGCATTTTCCTAAGGGCAGAGTGCCCAGGAGTTAAGTTTAAATGAATGAAAGAAGAAAGGATTTGTTTCTTCTACTCCTGAGACACCCTCACAGGCAAATCATTTGCTTACTATCTCTTGGACTTGATTTGAAAGTTCTATTTTATGTAAGAATAGTAAGGTTATTAATAATCACTCAGATTCATATTTGCTATTAACTTTATACTTTTACTCATTCCTTATTTCTTTTTCCTAGTTCCATTTTTCTTTCTCCTGTTCTCCATTTGGTCATTGCTTCTTCCTATCCTCTTCATTTTATCTTGATTCTTAAGTGACTCTTGGTCCATTCCTCTTTATTTTTTCTGGGCACCCCATCTTGTAGCATTTTCTAGTGTGACTTTTATTTAGATATATTATGCCTATTTTTCTCTTCTTTCCCCTAAGTCTACTTTACCTTGATAACTAACGTAGGCTTAATTACCATCAAGAGTCTGGTGACTTCTGTTTAAAGATTACTGGTCCTTCACAGTAATGTATACATTAACAAGCGTTCACAAGACCAAATAAGTAACAAGCCACTCAGCTGGAAGTAACCAGGACTGCTGTATGGTTAATATGCATTTCAGATGAAAAATGTCCCCATACAGAAGTCTAAACACAAACATACATAATGAGGGACTTTGGTAACTAACCAAATCTAAAATTTCATTAATAGATTAGGATAATATGGTAGAAAAAGTGAGAATATAACTTCACACTATGTTCTAAGGAAACAAATATTATTCAGTCTTCCTAGGTAACACACAAAAAGACAATCCAACCAAATAATTTGATCTAAACTACATAACAGGGAGGAAAATTTTGGCTCAAAATAAACCATTGGAGTTTTCTAAAATGAAACAGGAAGGTTTGAAAGATAGTGGGTTACCAAAGGACCCCAAACAAAGATCCAATGCCCAGCTGAGTATGTTGTAGACAGTATTGGATTATGTGGCAATAGAAGCCTCTTATAATTGAAAAATCTCTGATTCAATAAAACCTATAAAAGGGGTTTTTATTGTTAGACAGTTGGGGCTTGTTTTAGTTTGTTTAATTATTTTTAAAAGAAATCAAATCTCCCAGGCCTTTATATAACTTGCAGGTACATTTCTCAGCCATTTCTTTAAGGTCTTACCCCAAAGGATAGCAGACCTAAGATAATGTTCAGTTCAGACCCTAGGAAAGGTTTCAGGATTAGAGAGACAGACTATATCTATGTGTCCAATTGATGTGAACTTAAAAAGATGCTGGAAAAAAAACTCTTAAGTTAATTAAACACACTTTGGAATGCTGTCTTGATGACTTAATTAGCCTCAATTAAACTAACAAAATCTGATGTCCTTAGGAAGCGCATAGTGACAGACTCTTCACAGAAGAATCATCAGAATCTTAAAAGCTGAAAGAGACTCATTAGAAGTTAGAGAACATGTAGGCTTCCATTTTGATAAATAACTTCACTTAATCAAAGAACAGAAGAAATAATAAAAGAAAAAATAAACAGTTTTGAAGTCTTAAAATTTTCATCAACAAAGTAAATACAACTAAGATAAAAAGGGAAACTGTAAATGGGGAGGGGGGTTAATCTTGGCATCAAACACTGCTGATAAAAGTTTGATATGTTATACATATGGAAATTTTAAAATTATCTAAGACCAAAAAGCATCCTCCAACAGATAATAGGTCAAAGAATATGAACAGACAATATTCTAAAGGGAAATAAAATAAGTTTCATCTCACACTGAACAAATTTTCAAAGATCAAAAGAAATAGTTGATGTTGGAGAAGCTGCAGAAGGACAAACACACTAGCATACTGTAGAGGTAAGAGCGAATCTGCCCAACCATTATGGAGAACAATTTGAAATTATGCAATAAAAGCCTTTGAACGTTTCTTTAACCTTTGACCCAGGGATCCTACTGTATGGTATTCCAGGAGATCAGAGAAAAAAGGGTCCCATACTGAAATACTGAAATATTTAAAACAGTACATTTTATGGTAGATAGCCTAACACTAGAAATAAAGCAGATGCTCATTAGTTAGGTGGAGAGCCAAACATGTTATACTATAGCAATGTATTGAGATATTACTGCATTGCCAGAAAAAACAAAAATTAGAAATTCAAAACATGGGAAAACCTTAAGAAATGGTACAGTGAAGTAAAAAGAACTAAAAAATGACTACAATAATGTAGATGACAAAAAAAACACTAAATCAAAGCTAAATGCTTTATAATTGTAAAGACCAATTTAGACGGGAAAAAGAATCAGGAAATGCATCTCCTTTTCATTGGAAAGAAGGCAGACTAGAGACAGAGAATGTTTTATAGAGTTTCAGGCCATTCCCCAGTTGATAAATGATCAAAGGATATGAACAGGAAGTTTTCTAATTTAAAAAAAAAATCCAAACAGCTATGTGAAAATATGTTCCAAATCACTAATAAATAAGAGAAATGCAAATTAAAGCAGTTCTGAAGTTCTACCAGTTGGCAAAGATAACAAAAAGGCAAAGGGACAAAAATCGGAGGGGCTTCAGGAAAACAGGCCTACCATTGATTTGTCGTTCAGTGGTTTTCAGTCATGTTCTCTTGGTAAAGCTACTGGAGTGGTTTGCCATTTCCTTCTACAGCTGAGGAAGCTGAGGCAAACAGTTAAATTACTTGCCCAGGGTCACACAGCTAGTAGAGTATCTGATGCCAGATTTGAACTTAGAAAAATGAGTCTTCTGACTCCAAGCCCAGAACTCTATCCACTGCACCACCTACCTGCCCATACTGTGGACAGGTATTCTAGAAAGCAATTTGATACTATGCCCCTAAAATCACTAAATCCTGCATGTCATTTGACTCAATAATTACACTATTAATTTTATACCTCTCAGAGATCAAAGAGAGAGGAAAAAGAACATTAGAAAAATATTTAGAATGGCTCCTTTTGGAATGGCAATAACTGGAAACTAAGGGAATGCCCATCAGTTGAGGAATGGCTGAACATATTATGGCATATGAATGTAATGAAATACTATAATGCTGTAAGAAATGACAAAAAAATAGCTTCAGAGATATTTGGGGAGACTTGTATGAACTGATACAGAATGAAGTGAGCAGAACCAGGAGAACAATTTATGTACTAACAACAACCTTGTAAAGATAAACAGCTTTGAAATACTTAAGAACTCTGATGAGTGCAATCAAGAACCTAGATTCCAAAAGACTGATAAGGAAGTATACTACCCACCTCCTGATAAAGAGGTTATAGACTCAAGATGCAAAATGAGGCACGTATTTGTGGGCATGGTAAATTCAGAGGTTTGTCTGACTATGCATATTTGTTACAAGGACTTTTTCTTTTTCTTTTTCCAGTGGGGGGTGGGGAGGACAGGGGAAGAGGGGGAAAAAATAAAAGCCTGTTAATTAAAAAATAAATAAATAAAAGCATATGCTTTCAGATGAAGTATGTGTTTTATTTACATGTTTTTCCTTATTGTAATGTGGAAGATCACTGGTTAGGAAAGGGTGGAAAGTAGGTCAAGAAATGACCAAAATATAAAACCAAAGGCATCAATAAAACTTTTAAAAAATAAATACTTTCAGAATATAACACAGATCTATATATTGGAGAGCCACATACAAGAAATATGAGTGATCAGTGCACAACATAGAGACAACTCTTACCTTCAACTATTTGAAGCCTCATCACACTCCTCCTATCTACTCCTCTCCACCAGGTTTTGTTTCTCACCTGTAATCAGTTGAACATCTTTACAACCCCTCAATTAGTAAAGCATCTCTGCCCCAGCTGTTCTGATAATCATCTCTTCCAGTCCCTCCCACCCCCACGGGATGATGAAATGGTTAATAAGCCTCCCCCTAGCAAAGGCTGCTACTAGCTCAGCTACATATGCTAAATGAGGGGGCTACATCTCTCTGAAAGCATTTTGATATCCCATCAAGCTTTTAAAAAATAGGCTTCTTCCTATAAAAATCTGAAGTAAAAGAGAAGGGTGAAGTAGGCCAAGAAACAGCCGTTAAAGTCATCACCTTCCTACTGACAAGACTTTCTAAAACAAAAATCAATGAGAGGAGGTCACTTAATGTATGGTCTGGAAAAAGGCTTGAAAATTGCATTTGTCAGGTGCTGGTGAGCCAGGGGAAGTTTGTGTCAGTTGATGAGCCTGCAGAACAGAATTGATGGCAGTCAGAGGCTTCAGGCTATATTCCCCAGACCCTCTAACTCCTAAGCCAAAATCCAGCAATTGCAGAAGAGACTTCCTGCTCCATCAGCTGATTAGGGCCTAGCTCCTTGACCCCAATCAGTGGAGACAGCCTAGAACTCCGCTGCACACACCTCATCTACTCCACGTCACTGCTATGGGAGGCCTGGTCACAAACCTTAACCACATACACGAGTTATTTTGTTAAGGATATCATCAATAAAGGTGGACACGCACTTTCACTACATAGAAAGAATATCATTAATACTAATAATAGCTAACATTTATAAAGTCCTTTAAAGTTTGCAAAATACTTTGCATGATGTCATGTGATCCTTATAAAAACTATGTGAGGTAGGGGTTATTATCATTTCTATTTTACAGTTGAAGAAACTGAGGCAGAAAATAAATGGCTTGCCCAAGGTAATACAGCTAATAAGTATCTGAGGTAGTATTTAAACTCAAGTCTTCCTGACCCCAAATCCAATACTCTGTTCACTATATTACTTGTCGCATAAGCTGTCAAATTCGGTACCCTCCTTAAATGTGTAATTCTTTATAGATATTAACTATGCTAATCCCAACAACCATGAGAAAAGCTTGTACTTTATCAAATTATTGTCTTCTGTCTCCCAATAGACACCAGCCCCAGAGTCGCCATAGGTAAATTCGTACCAGAGGCTTTGGGGTGGGGGGAAGGAGGAAGAATCTGGATCTGTAATTTTCTGGTATAGAGACTTTCTTCCACCAATGCAGATCTCCAAAGCATCTATAATTTGTAGTTTTAAGCAAGTAATTGGATCTCTAAGAGGTTAAGTGACTTGCCCAGAGTCACATGGTTAGTACCTGTCTGAGGCAAAATTTAAACTTAGGTGTTCTTGATTCTAAGGCCAGCACTCTAACCACTAAACCATATTACCTCTCTTGCCAGATGTTAAGAAATGGAAAAGCCTAGGTGAGTGCTGAAGGGAGGATGAGAGAGTCTTAAGGGTGGATTGGTTGGAAGGGAGGGCAGAGTTGGGTCCAAAGGTAAGCAGGAAGGAGACCTGGAAAATTGAGAGGAAGAAAAAAAAAAGTCCCTGATCTTTTTATCCTGAAGACTTTTTCATATTTTTGAGGGGGCAGAAGGGGAGGAGCTTTATTCTAGTCAGTCAATAACCATTTACTGTTGTTTGTTCTTCATTTTCAAAGAGAACTAATGACATTGTGAGTGATGTCTTGACTCTGGATTTAAGTGAGCCAGAGTTGCACAAAGTCATCAGCCTCACTCTCTTTTCCTGAGTCATCACCTGAGTCAAGTCCAATGGCAAGACAAAAGTCAAGACAACTGGCAATGGCCTGGGATGCAGTAGACGACCTTGGAGTCTTCAATGTCTGACCAAGCTGTAAGCACTTCACAGTGCCTGCTTCAGCTGCCTTCATGGCCATTGGAACAAATTGTTGCCGTCTGCCCATTCTACCCAAGAAAGTCTTCACATGCTTGGGATAGAGACCCCTTTAACTCACTGATGGGTTTGAGGCCTGTTGGTTACCCTCGACCTGGTTTAGCCCTTCTGCAGTGTCAATTTACCAAGGTTTACCAGACTGCTGCTATGCCGCAGCTTCTTGGAGCCACAGGTGAGAGTTGGGTGACATATGGACACCAATGGTGGACCAATAGCCTTGAAAAGTGCTCAGCAAGCCCTCACACCAGAGGTGCTAGTCCTCCTTGGACACCCTACATACCCCAAACATTTATGAAATGCCTACTAAATGCCTGGCACTGTGCTAAGAAAGATAAAAGATAGCCCCTGCTCTCAAGGAGTCCTCAGTCTAATGGGGAAATGACATGTAAACAACCACATGCATATTACATACAGTATAAATTGCAAATAATTCACAGAGAAAGGCATTAGAATTAAGGGAGGTCAGCAAAAACTTCCTATAAAAGGTGGGATACAGATAACAGTGCTACACACTAGCATATAGGAGGCATTTGATCAAATAATTGCTGAATGGCTATGAGGCAAGATGGTGCATTGGATGAATGCTGAGCTAAAAATATGAACTAATGGACAGCACAGCTGGATTTTGGATCCTATGTTGGCTTTGCTACTAATTGTGTGACCTAGGCAAATTACTTCATTTCTCTGCGCCTCCGTTTTTCCCTCTGTAAAGGCCAACAACGTTGGCCTTCTGATTGTTCCACAAACCAGACCCTTCATCTACCGGTTCCAGGCATTGTCTCTGGCTGTCCTCCATGCCAGGAATGCTCTCTCTCCTCCATTTCGACTATTGACCTCCCCACCTTCCTTTAAGTCTCAACGAAAATCTCATCTCAACTCCTCTTAATTCCAGTGTTTTCCCTCTGTTAATTATTTCCTATCTATCCTTTGTATATATTTGTTTGCATGTTGTCTCCCCCAATACGCTCCTTGAGGGAAGGGACTATTTGTTCACCTTTTCTAGTATCCCAAATGCTTAGCACGGTGGCTGGCACTTAATAAATGTTTATCGAATGTTTTTCATTGGTTGTGATGAGGTTGCTCAGAGATAGGAGTATGCTACAGCCAATTTGAACCAGCTCCCCAGAGCTAATTGCTAAATTTTCAGTGTGAACATCAATGCAAATCAGGGTTATTGTACTGCTGACTGTTTAGACTTTAAAAAGTGATGGAGAAAATGTTAATAATTCAGGTGTGTTGTATATACATTTTTTTTTCAGAGATCCATTTGTTAAACGTTTACCAGCAGGAGCCTGCTCAGAGCTATCAGTGTTATCTCTCATTGCTCAAAAACAAACAAAAAAATGGTATCCATTTAAAAAACTAAAGTAAAATGATGTATTTAAGTAAGCAAAATGAAGAGAACAGTACACCTGATGACTACAATAATGTAACTATAAAGAACACTAAAATGGAGCCCAAGCCTTGGCAATCATAATTTTGGTCTTATCAAACAGATGGTAAAAAACACTTTTTGCTCTTCTGTTAGAAAGGGGCATAAGATGTTGTATATTCTGTCCAACAGCATCTCTGTGTCAGTTGATTTTGCTTAATTATGTTACACTAGATCTTTTACAAAGATATATTTATCAAAAAAAATTTACAAAGAAAGGCCCACCATGAGGCTCAAGGCCCCAGTACCCTGGCTTCTCAGAGCCTCCATGCCAGGAGGCCTAGCTGGCTGCACCACCTTGCCTGCAATGCTGGCTGCAAGGTTACCAGGGCTCAGACTCCAAGGGCCACAATGATCACTTCTGTCCCATGAAACTGAAGACAAACAACACAGGACAGAAACAAACACCCATTTCTCCAAACTAAGGTAAAAGAGAAGCAAAGAAAGATAATCCCTCCCCTTTCACCAGTTCAGTTCATGACATCCACACTGGGTGCAGCAGATATGAGTCCCTGAAAGGAACACAGGTAAAGGATGACGGAAAAGAAAGCAAACTCCTCAGTTTCACCACTTTTAAAGATCCAGGTGGCCAAAGGGGATGTCCCCTAGGAGACAGCAGGCTGTATATTGGGCAAGCTGGGCATGCTCAAAACATGCCTGGAGGAACCTGGATTACTTGCTGTGAAGGAGATCCCAATTAAAGGAAAAGGTATATTTCTGGAAAATTTCTGGAAATTATTTTGATGTAAAAACAAAAGGCATCAATAAACCTTTTTTAATGGTATCTGTCTAAGAGAGACATGTTACTGGTATCAAGCAATCAGACCGTCAACACGCATGCATGCCAAAGGAAAGTTAACCCACATGGTAATCATTTAGTCAATTCATCATTAGTCACCAGGGACTAACTAAATGAGCCATTCCATACTGGCATTCATGATACTGGTGATATCAGGCAGTTACAATACTGGCAACAGAGTAGCAATTTAAAAAATAATATCCTGTTTCATAATTGCTAGAATAGTAGAAAATATGTCTTTGCATTATTAATCATTTTGTAAATTTGGCTTAATTCCTAGTTAGTCATGTAGCTCTTTCAGAATACGTTAGCAGAAACTAGATAGTCTGAGTAGTCATGAATATTAGTCATTCTCCTCCCTGAAAAAATGAGATCGGACCTATAAGGCCCAGATATGAATTGTCCACAGATGGCCCTCACCCTGGATTCCCCTGTGTTCCCAATCTAATCTTCCACGATCTTCCTGGCTCCAGAGCCAACATTCAGGCTCTCTGTGGTGGTGATTTACAAAGAAAATTCTGCTCCGGGACAGATCAGAATCCAGGCTTAAAGACACACAAGTGGTTTAAGGGGAGGTGACTTCACCAAGAAACTAGAGCAAACAAAACAAAGCAATAAAAATAGAATTGCAGTGTCCTTGATGCTTACATCATTTTTAAAACATTTTTAATCTCAATAATAGTTCATATTTATATCACAACTTAAGATTGGAAAAGTACTTTATATTATCTCTTTTAAAGAGCTTTCTACGAGTACAGTGGAAAGAGCACCGAATGATGTGAAAAGACCTGGATTCAGCTCCTATCTCTGTGCCTTATTATTTGTGGGAACTCGGGCAAATCACTTCATCTCTTTGGGTCTCAATTTCCCCAGCTGTCAAACAAAGGCGTTAGACTCAATAACATCTAAAGTTCCTTTCTACATCTAAATCTATGATCCTGTAATCTTAAAAAAATAAAAAAAAATGTTAAAGGCTCATGAGCAAAATGGATGTAGTTACAAATAAGGTAAACCTTTACTGGGTATGAATTTTTGAACTCGTCGTCAGAATGTTAAAACATAAATACTCAAAATTCCAAACAAAACTAGACCTGAGTTGGCACCACTTCCAGGTCGTGTGAAAACCTCCCAGAACCTGCTTTTTCAACTAGTTTCTAGAAAGCGCTGCATTTCCATTCTGTGGCCACCCTTAGTTACTACCATAAGGAGGGCATTTTTCTCTCTGGTTCCCTGGATCAATAGTTAACGGCAGAGCCAGAATTTGAACTCAGGTTCACTGACTCTAGAACCCAGGCTCCTTCCATTACACCATGCAGCCTTCCTACTTTTCAGAAGTTGCTATACTTCCAAACCTTTGGAAATCCTGCTCTTCTTCCCAACTATTCCAACCTCCACTGATCTCCCACAAGCTCCCCAGGGCTGGTTGTTAAATTTTCAGCATGAGCATTTACATCTCAGAAATTTGCAAAGGCTAAAAATCAGGGCTCGATTCATTGTTTGGTTGATTGTCTAGACTTAAGAACCTGTTGGAAAAAATGTTAATGATGCATATTAAAGTTACAGATGTGCCCAGCCTACCTTTTTTTTCCCCAGAGAAAGCCTGTTTTTAAACATAACCAGCACACTCCCTGTCATCCTCCCTCCCTAAACAATCTTGCGCTTTTATTTTGGTTTTTTTTTTTCCCTTATATACAAACGTGTTGTCTCCTCCAATAAAAGGTAATCTTCCTCCCACAGCCACTTAGTAAGTGGTTAACAAATTCCTGTTGATTGGTTAATTGATCTCTTCTTCCTTTGGACAGCTCAAGATGGCTCCAAATGAATCTCTTTAGAAGAGATAAGTCTTGAAAAATTTTCCAGATATTTTTTGAAAGGCAGCCACTTAGACATCAAACAAGAACACTACAACCTCCCTGGGACTCAGTTTCCTCCTTGTTAAAAGGTGGGAGTTGGGCTAGATGTCCTCTAAGGTTCCTTCCAGCTCTAGATCTGATCCCATAATCTGGTATCATTAGCCAGACCTTAAAATATCCAGGAATCCAACGCACAGGCTTTCTAAGGCAGTAAATAAAACCTGGTGTGTGGGCCACATCTGAGCCAATGAATGATTCCCCCTGGCCTACTGAGGGCATCCCCAAGAGTTATTAACACTGTGCTTGTTACATGATTACCTCTACATGTTATACTTGCGTGTGGCCCTCAAAACTCAGCACGACTCATAAAGTGAACCTCCGGTCAAATTGCCCACCCTGTTTTATATCAATGTCACAGAGTATTTAAAGAAACAAAAACTTATTTCCTTTATTAAGAAAAAAAAAACCCTTAAGCTAGGAATTATTTGTAAAATGTACAACTACACCAACTTTTGGTATTAAAACAGGCTACAAACTGTAAGTAAAGTAGCCTCTGGAGAAAACTTATTTTTTTCTGCATCACCCCAAAAGGAATTTAGAAAATGCATGTGTATTTAACAGTGGGCATTTAATAAATGTATAGTAATAAATAATAGTAATGGATACTCTTAAAAACTTGCCTCTGAGCATCTGCTTTATTTCAGTTGCAGGCATTAGTTGTAAAATGACTACATAGACATTCAACCAAAGTCGAGTCTGTTTTTAGACTGTATGCTATTTGATATAAAATTTGGCCTGTTTTCTAAGTCATCTACTCCTATGGAAGGGTTCAGAAATCTTTGGAAGACATTATTCACTGTTTTGAACTGGATTTAATTACCTCAACATAGTCTCAAAGTCACTTAGAATTGATGTTCCCAAATATTACAGCCCTACACAGCATTCATGCCATTTGTGGGTATATGAGTGAATATATTTTACTGTAGTGACCTGTGTGAACAGGAATGATGATAATAAGGTCAAGTAGATGTGTGTCATAAAAGCTGTTATATCTTGGGGCAAAAAATGAAATAAAATTATATATGAAAGGTCATCTACCCTCTTTATAAATAAATTAGTAGAGCATAAATTGTGACATAGAAGAACAATGCCAAAGTCACACAATCCACATCTTGATATGTATGATATAATAACTTCTATTTGAAGGTAGCTTTGTGTAATATTAAGAGCCTTGGGCTGGAACTGGGGGACATGTGCTATGTAGTCTTAAGGGATCACTTCATACATTGCCTTGGGCTTGCGTACTCATCTATGAAATCGAGTCGGATTAAATAATTCCCAAACTACTCTCTAGTTCCAAAATTCTCAAAGAACTTGAGAGCAAATATTGTACCTCCAAAATGCTCTAAGTGGCTTCTTAAAGCAAGCTCTAGGTAAAGAAGCAGTTTTCAGCATACAGGATTAACAATATAGAAATAGACACATGATCAATAAAGAACTTACGTAGCCATAAGCAAATCAGGGAAGGGGTTTTGTTTTGTTTTTCAAAGTAGGTTATCCTAGAGAAGTGATGTCAGAAGGCCAAAAAAACTGTTTAACTTGTCTGATGTCCTATGGTCTAGTGGTCAGATAACCGTAAGTAATCCTTCCAACATCAAGAGTATAAAGGATAGCTTTCTTTGGGATGACAAAAGGTCTTGGGAGAAAAAAAAAACTAAGAAAACAATGTCCAGATTTTCAGGGAAGATGGAAAACCAAGTAATTAAATAAAGAACATGAAAATAATCCCGGATAAAAATCTGCATTGGCTTTGTCCCTAGGGGTTCAGGAAAGAAAGGTCAATCACTGGATCTTGATCCCCCAACCTGCTTTCTGAAATTGTTACCACCTTAAAAAAGGAATTTCCAGGTGAGAAGTTCCATTTCCCCAGGAGCTCTTGAGTAGGTGAGTGGGCCACAGTAGAAATGCATCAGTGTTCTAAACCCTAGATAGCACTCTGATATGAAGTTTCAGGTTTTAAAGTCTATTCAGAAAGTGGAAAATAAAGGAGATATGGAAAGATCAGTATTGCTGCCCATGCCCACTGATGGGCTGAACTTCGAGACCCCACTTGTTCACATGGGCAAGGAAGTTAAATTTAAAGGGATTTTGATAGATCTGTGTCACACCAAAAAGTGAAATGTTTCCATTTCTGTTGTAGCAGGCTCTTCTAATGTTATCTTTCCTCCTCAGAACTGGAGAAGAAAAAGTCTATGAGTCTATGAACCCCAAACAAGCACAAATGTCCTTTTTCCTTTGAGCTTTTAGAAACTCCTGGCCTGATATTTACCCAAGCGATAACTTCCATCAAGCTGTGAGTTCTTACTACAGGCAGCCAGTTGTAGTCGTGGCTGCTGCTGCCCCTGTTGCTTGAGTTGCTGATCCACTGTAGAGGATGTGCCACAACAGCCTCTGGAGAGTTGCAGTGGGGGAGACCCAGAGTGGATACAGGACCCCAAGGTTGTGATGGCAAACACTGACTAGCATTGTCATAAAGGACCCACTAGTAAAACCCGATCTCAACCCCTTTCCCACCCATTTTCTCCAACTGTTTACAGAGTTGATCTTGGCAGATTCTTGCCACACAGCTTCTTCCCTTAAACCTTCTTCTAGGGTCCCAGAAACACGGAGCAAGGAAGGGGCTCATAAAACAAATTTTTTCTAGTTTTTTTATGTAAAATTTTCTTTATTGGGTTTAAATAAACCATGTGGATGCTTTTTAAAAAATCAATTGTCTGGATCTCATGAAAAAGGTTAGTCATTTGAAAGCAGATTCCCTAAAGGTGGGGAAGAATGGGGGACAGTACAACTGGAGATTTCCATGATTTTAATATTTCGGAGCAAATTTCCATTTTCTTTTTCCATACCCCTAGATCAGTACTGAATCCAGGGATAGCTGCCGCTCCCAAACAGTTTTGGCTTTATCTGTAAGAGGTCTTAAAGTTTGTAGGAAAGCGCCCTCTGGTGACCATTGAGAATACTGAGACCTTCTGGAAAGTATGTTCACAACCACCAAACTGTCTAAGACCTGCTTGTTGGCTTGAGAATAGCGCTGCTTGGTGGTAAAATTGTACATATACTGCCTTGTTTAATAATTAATTCATAGTTTAAGTGAGTGCTTGCTTGCTTTTCTGTATGTTGCAGAAAGAAAGCAAATGAGCCTAACATGGTCAACTATTGATACAACAGGATCCACCAATGTCACATACTATATGACATGATGGGAAGAGTTGGGGCTGGTGACAGGTGTTAAATTGAACCAGAAATCTCTGACTCATGGGAACCTCATCTATCACCTCTGTTCACCAGTCTGGAAATCTTTACTTCCTCAGGAGTCAGTTTGTTAAGAGTTTTAGGGGCCTGGGGTAGGGTTCTATTGTGAATGAAAAGATAGATTGTAAACTTCTTTAGGGGAAACACTCATTCATTTGTGTATATCCCCCCCCCCCCCCCCCCCCGCCGCCAGAGACATATTCACAATGCCTGACATCTTGCAGGCAACTAGTAAATATTTGTGGGAAGTGGAGGAGGTAGGGAAGGAGGAAGGAAGGAAAGAAGGCGGGAGGGAGGGAAGAGGGGAAGAAAAGGGTGGGAATGCACACTTGGAAAGTGTATAACCAGATAAAACAATTTCACTTTTCAGCATAATCTATAGCATATTGCTCTACTCTATGCCCCAAACAAAAAGCTATTAGCTATTCCATGATTATGCCCTATCCTTCACCTCCTTCCCATGGTCATACCATTTCCTCTGTTAGAATGCTCTCCCCTGAAATGTTTATTGGACTGGATGGAATGGAACTTCTGACTCTTAATTCTAAACCTAACCCATCAGAAGCCATCCTTCAAAGCCCAGTTTAAATGCCAGCTTCATGAAGGGAAGGACAGGGAACAAGCTATATAAAGGATGAATAGGAATAATTAACAGAGGGAAAGCACTAGAGAGGGGTTTGGGAAGACTTCCTGTAGAAAGTGGGATACTGGGTGGGACTCGAAGTCAGGAAGGTCAGTTGTCTGACATGAACATGGACAGCATTCCAGGCAGGAGAGACAGCTAGAAAAGAATGCCCAGAACCAAGAGGTGGGAGTGTCTTGTTTGTGGAAAAGCCAGGAGGCCAGAGTCTTTAGATCAAAGAGTACATGACTGGAAGCAAGATGTAAAAAGACTGGAAAGGTAGGAGGGGGCTAGGTTATGAAGGGCTTTGAATGCCAAACATTTTGTATTTGATCCTGGAGGCAACAGGAAGCCACCAGACTTTATTGAGTCAGCAGTGGGTGACATGATCAGACTTGTGTCTTAAGAATATTACTTTACTATTTGTTCTAAATAAATTGTTCTAAAAACTAAAAAAAAAAAAGGATATTACTTTAGTGGTTGAATGGAGGCCAGACTAGAGTGGGAAGAGACTTGAGGCAGGCAGACCCACCAGCAGGCTATTGCAATAATCCAGGCATGAAGTGATGAGGGCCTGCACTAGAGTGGTGTCAGAAGAGAAAACAGGGTCAAGTGCCCTGGGTCACAGAGCTAGAAGTGTCTGAGGCCAGAACTGAATTCATAAAGACGAATCTTTCTGATTCCAAGCCCAGAGCTCTATCCACTGCACCACCTAGCTGCCTCAATATCTTCCCATAATACCAATCAAATACAGGAGTCACATTGCTCAAGCCATTCCTAACTACAGGAAGATGACCTTTAATTATGCTGTCATACCATGCTGTGTCTACAAACACGATTTAATTCAAGAAACATTTATTAAGTGCCACCACTCATAATTATCTTTTCTCTATTAGCTTAGCTTAGACTATTAGCTTCTTAAGGGCAAAACCATATCTTATGTCTCCCTTATTACCTAGTATAGTCTTTTACAGCAATAGGATTTATTAAATATTTGTTAAATGAATAAAAAAAATCCAGTTTGCCTAAATTCAGTAAAATGACAAACCCCAAACTCTTTGTGAAAATAATGCTTCACTAAATGTTTTACTTTTCCTTTCATTGTTTATGCGTCATGCAGAGAGGGACAAGAGATTCAGTCAAGACCATAATTAAACCAAGACACCATACTGTTTACATCCAGAATCAACTTTATCATAAATCAAAGGGAAGATACATTTAAAAGTTGTGGTCATATATTAGAGACTATTATACACATCCATATATTAGCAAATACAACTTTTATAAAAGCACGTGAAAAATCTAAATCTGATTCTCAATCAAAGTATTAGGTTACCTTGCCATATAATTACCTTGACACATCATGAATATTAAAAGAAATTTTGCAAAAAATAATAGTTTTTTTGTTTTTATTGTTGTTTTAGGAAAATGAATTTCCAAATAAGTAAAGGAAGAGATATGAAAAGTGTGTCAAAAATACAGCATAAGAAGGTAAGGGCATCAAGTTTAATTTAAAAACCATCTGGAAGACCATGAAATGAAAAGTCTGAGAATCACTGGTATGAGGTTTACATTTCCCAAGTTTATAATAAGTTCATTTCTGAAGTTTTACCACAAGGTGGCACAAGCTAGTTTACGTACAATTTTCTCAAAACAAAAACCCTAGTCAGAACACAGCTCTGAGGACCTAAATTTCTTGTCTGGATACTTGCACAGCTGTTAGCATGACATGATCTATTTGGTCTCAAGACACCCTATAATCAATCTGACAATATCCTCTTTAGAAACATGAATTCAAAAAGGGACAGATTATTTAAAATACAAAGCTCAATCCAAATGTGGCACAAGAGATGGGGGTTGTTATTGAAACTACATGTTTTTCATAAAGTGATGAAAATAAAAGTGTAAATGCTTTTAACTCAGCACATGAAATAGGCAAATATTTACCTTACAACAGCTTATTCTGCCTCAGCAGCATCTAACCAGGAACTCAATGGCATCAGATTGTTTGAGAACATACCAAGTAAAGAAATGGTATAAAACAGGAACACTCTAAATCTGCTTTATCTGTGGTGTCCCTGGCCTAGTGACCTGGGTGATTTAAATGCACTGTGTTCATTTAAATATTACGTTCACCTTTTTTGCATCTCCAATATTTAGCACAGTGTGAGTAGGTGCTTAATAAATGTCAACTGATTATTAATTAAATGAAGTAGAAAAATTGGGGGCCATTTTCCACACAATTCAAGCCCCAAGCCAGTAAAAGAACGACCAATTATCCACTCCACAGCAGGGATATAGTCTAAAGAAAGTACTGTCAACAAGTTGTAAGGCCACAAGAAGTAAGATACTATTAGGTGAGTATCAGTTAATAGTGGTTTGCCCAATCCCAAAGACCTATAGGGAGTTCTACAAGGCCAGTCAGCTAGTCTACTCAGGCAATCACAACATGGCAGCAAGTGAGATCCACCTCAGCTTGAATTGTCCAGTCACTTTAAAGAAGCCAGAGTCTGCTAAGCCCTGGTCCTCTCTTCCACATTGTGATGAAGGTGTATAAAACTAGACCCAGGTGCTGGAGATTTTTCAGCAAGACTAAAAAGCTAGACTAAAGGATATATATCCTTATTTATACATGTAAAATATTGGGATCAACACTAAAAACACACATACACACACACACACTTACTTTATTTTCATGTGAAATATGTACTGGTTTTCAGTGTTTTAATATGTATTAAGTGCATGCTAATGGGCTTATAAATATATATATGTTACTGGATTTAATGCTGTTTTATATATACATATGTTGATGGTATTAGATATGTCCAGAGTTTTGACGTTTTTTTTCAAAGCAATTCGTGAAGAAGAAATATGCTTTTTATCTCAGTGTATTCTGGCAAAACAGCCTTCAGAATGGAGAGGACTCTACTTTGAGTGAAAACAACATAGAGACTGGAACTGTGATTTGGTTGTTAGAGGAAACTACCTTCACCAGTGCAGATTAATTCCTTCTCTGAAACATATAGTCTGAGAGTTACCTAGATTACTGAAAGCTGAAGCAATTTGTCACCCATCAGGTATGTTTCTGAAGTGAAGCTCAAACCCAGGTATCTTCAGTACCGAGGTTAGTTTTCTGTCCATTACCACAAAGCCTCCACAGGCATATATGTATGCCTTCTCAAAGAGACTGAGAAGAGACTTCTCAAATGGGATTGATGACTCAAAAACATTTTTTTAATTCCAAAAGATTTTATGCTTGAATGTAGGGCACATCCTGTGACTAAAAAATAATATTCTTATAAAATGATAGATTAATTGGAAAGAAACCATTATTATCTCTCAAGAAAAAAAAATCTCTTTTAATAAATGTTGCATAATGAGGTAAAGGTGATTTCCCCAGCACTGATTAACATGTGGTGAGTAAGAAATTGTAAAGAAGTTAGCTACAGGAAGAAGCAAAGGTTATCTGGCTTCCAGGACAGTGGGGGCACTAAGCTGTTCCTCAGTGCATCATGGTCAACAAGTCTTCTTCTCATCACACCAACTGATTTATCAGCCTTAAACATGTGAGCCTCAAACAGGCTCACAAAACACGGGCTAACATGAGCTGAACTCCTTACCAACTGAGCAGATCTGGAACCACAGCAAAGAACAAAAGCTATGTCTTTAATTTCTAAAGAACCTTCCATTTTGCCTGAAGCAGTTTAAGAACAAGACCCACCTTCAACCTGATCATCTTCAGAATCTTCTATGATGAAAAAATTATTTTTAAAAGGTCAAAAAAAAAGGCAACAGAGAATTGTTTGTCTATAACAGGTATCTATTCAGTGATTGCTTACTAAGAAACTAAGTCTGTTCCTTCCCCTCAAGGCAAAAGAATTAATTTACCTATTGATGTGGCTTATAGACTGCAGCACTACGTAGAGGCAAATGAAAAAAGTTGACACTCTATGGACAATAATGAGGTATGAGAAGGACCAGTTAAAGTACCCCCAAATCATCTCAGCTAAACAGCTTTATCTTGATCAAGCATGGGAGTTTGCATGTGGAATATATGCTAACGGGGCAATAGCAAAACTTAGCAGTTCATAGGTAACATTTGTTCCGGCAAAATGACTTATCATTCAAATATGACTTCGACACAAGCAAAGTCAACTCACTGCCACTTTCTAACCCAAACAGGCTTCAGTCAATTGCTCCCAATTACTAGTCACTGAAATGATTACACAGAGATTCACTTTTCATATTTAAAAAAAAAATCCACAAGCATATATAAAAACGATATTCCAAAAGAAATGCATTAAACAGATACGGCTCCACGTCAAAAAAAAAAAAAAATAAAAGAATCATATCACACAGAGAGAGACCATAAAGGGCCACAAGAAACAACACTGGTGAATGCATCTTGGGGAGAGGTAACGCACCCATGGCTCCACCTAGCACAAAGGAATTCTCCTGGGCTGTTTCCATTACTTTGTAGCAGGATTCTTTGGAGGGAGGAGTTTATACGTGTTAAAGTAACCCACCACTTGTTGAGGAACCTCTGCCAGGACACACTGAGAAAGGGCTTCCTTTGGAGCCTTGTAAAAAAAAGAAAAGAAAGAAAAAGAAAGCAAGCAAGTGTCTTTGTTAGCAATCATACATTTAAACAACATATTATGCCCCTTAACTTAGACCAGATTACTTGACATTAAAAAATTCCATTTTTCTCCTGTGGCTTGAGGCCCATGTCTTATCTTGGCATCATCAAGATAAGGAGCCTAGTAGACTTATTTTTAAAAAACCAAAACACTATGCAATTCTTTTTTCATGAGATCGTTTGTGACTGGACTGGAAAAATAACACTTAAGACTTGTTTTCCTTAGACTTGGAAACTAATAGGTAACTGAAGTTTGTTACACACAGAATGAGCAGGTACCTGAAAGAAATCTGATCATTGTGGGTTTTTTAATAGTATTTTATTCTTTCCCAATTACAAGTAAAAACAATTCTTAACATTCATTTTTTAAATTTCCAGTTCCAAATTTTCTCTCTTCTTCCCTAAGATGGTAGGCAATTTGATATAGGTTATATATGTGTAATCATGTAAAACAAATTTCCATATGAAAAATGATCATTGTAAGAAAGCAAATTAAGCATTTTCCTCAGTTACTCCTAGCAAGCTTATTCTCAATAAGAAAATGGGGTTTTCAGCTAGAATATTAGAACTACCACAGCACAGAAGGTAAAGAAAAAAAATACATATCTAAAACATTCACATAGGAAGAGTGAAGTCTTCCTCAACTTATCTTTATACTAGGAAATGTAAATAAATGACATGCAAATCTGGGAAGAAACTGCCAAACTTTCTAGAGCAGGGATTCTTAACCTAAGGTCTTAGAACCACTTGGGAATCTATTGAAACCTAGGGTTTGAGAGGGTCCAAAACTTGGATGGGAAGACAATTATATCTTTATTTTCACTCATCTTTGGTTTTCTTTTAAATCCAATATTTTATTTTATGCATCTAAAAACACTATTCTATGAAAAAAAGACTCCACCAGACTGCCAAAAGGATCATGATGGGGAAAAAAAAGGTCGCTGATATCTGTTCTAGTGATTAGAAAAATAGATTTTGTGTTGTATATCTGCAATGGCCCAGAAAAATTTAAGGGACCTACTAGACCACCTCCCTCTTGATCTCATGGTTAAGACCATAGTTGTTGGAATGTATCAAAGGAGTCTCTGACTAGAAAAACACTGACAGAGACTTCAAAAACATGGAGAATGCATTATTCTTACTGCACAAAAGCACTGCAGATGGGCATAGGCACAGAAATTTCAAGAATTGTATGAGGAAAGTAATATGCTCAAGATTGCTAAAGAATGTAACTTGTACCCTCTCCCCAGCCCCTCCACCATGGACATCTATTTAATTGGTTGGCTGGGGAACAACCCAGAGATCCTTGAGTCAGGACACTCAGCTCCCCAGATTTGGGGGGGGGGTGGCATGCAGAGTGGGAAGTGAAGGGAGAGGGGGTAGAGGAGGAAAATGAAGAATGGCAATACTCACATTCTGGAATTGTCTGAAAGGAACAAACTGAACAATGTCTCTGATAGCAGTCTCGCCAGTTGGGGACCTGAGTGCTCCGCCATCACCATCAAGAAACTCCATTGCACTGAAGTCTGCACCTCCAACACCAACAATGATGATGGACATGGGGAGTTTGGCAGCATTCACTATGGCTTGCCTGGTTTGATCAAGGTCTGTGATCACACCATCAGTGATGATCAGGAGCACGAAATATTGCTTTAAAGGAAGATGAGCTTTGTTACCTTCATAATCAAACGGTTTGTCAGCAAGGACAAGCTAGGCAGCCAAATGGTGCAGTGGGTAAAGCACTGGATCTGCAATCAAGAAGATCTAACTTCCAATCCTGCCCCAGGCTTGCTAGCTGTGTGACCCTGGGCAAGTTACTTAACCTTTGTATTTGAAACCTCAGTTTCCTTATCTGAAATGGGGATAATAACAACACCTAGATCCCAGGATTCTAGTGAGGAGAAAATTAGATTATATATGTATATGTGTGTATGTGTGTGTGTACATATATATATATATATATATATATATATATATATACACACATATATATATACATACATGCATACACACACATATATATATTTTTTTCCAAACCTTAAAGCATTAAATAAATGCCAGCTATTAATAACAGTAACAACAATAATGAAAAGGATAGAGAAGAGGTGGTATCCATTTAACAGGCAGAATCCAACACAAACAATACAAAAGGTTATCACTAATTCCTCGGCTGCTTTCACCATGCTACTAAAGTTACTTGATCTCTTTCCCACAGTTTCCCAACTTCAGCAATAACCTTGGAACAAAATCTATTAAGATCCTCAGACAACAGATTGACTTGGCACAGAAAGCAAGAGAAAGGCTATTTAAATTAAATTGGCAAAGCTTTTTAAAGAACCAAAACAGTCCATAAAATAGGTTTGGCCTGAGGGTCCCACACCTTAAGCACTAAAAGAATTCTACCCTGCTACCTCACCGCCAGAAAAGGCAAAACAAACTAGTATTTCTACAAAGAAAAAGAAAAAAATCACTCCCTAGTTTTAAGAACTAAATATACTTTTATATGTGTGTGTTTGTATACACACACATATACATATATACATATATATAAACTAAATATATAAATAAATATAGCTAAATATGCAACGTAATCACTCAAGAGAAAGTTGTGAACTTTTATCATTGTTTAGTCATCTCAGTTGTGTCAGACACTTCATGACCCCATTTGGGGTAGATATACTGGAGTGGTTTGCCATTTCCTTCTCCAGCTCATTTTGAAGATGAAGAACTGAGTCAAACAGGGTTAAGTGACTTGCCCAGAGTCACACAACTAGTAAGTGTCTGGGGTAGGATTTGAACTCAGATCTTGGCTCCAAGTCCAAAACTCCTACTGTATGCCAAACAGCCATTTCACTCCATACTTGACTACACATCAGTTCATACATTTTTCCCATTTTTCTCAATATTTCTCAGAGTGGTTGTTTCTAAAACTTCAATATTTCATTATATTCATATATTCATATATCATCTGGATATCCATTTTATTTACTGTTCTTTAAAAAAAGAAAAGATTCTGCCTGAAGATCTTTGTATACATGAGTCTTTCTCTCTTTGACATCCTACCTGGCAATGGGATTTCTGGGTCAGTTTTTGGCGCGCTTCCAGACTGTTCTCCAAAATAGCAGGATTAATTCATAACTCAACCAACAGCTTATTAGCGTGCCTGTCTTCCTGCAGCCCTTCCAACAATGGCTACCTCTGTCCTTTGTTATCTTTGCCAATTTGTTGAATATGAATTTGAATCCAAATTTCAGAGTTGTTTTTAACTTACATTTCTAGGTGGTACAATGGATAAATCAGTAGGCCTGGGGTCAGGAAGACCAGAGTTCAAAACTTGGCTCCAGACACTTATTAATTGTGTGACCCAGAGCAAGTCACTTAATTTCTGTCTGACTCAGTTTCCTCAGTTGTGAAGTGGAGATAATAATAGAACCTCCCTCCCAAGAGTTGTCATGAGGATCAAATGAAACAATATTTGTAAAGCACTTAGCCCAGTGCCTGGTACATAGTAGGGGCTTATAAATGCTTGTCTGCCCCACCCCATCACCTGTGATTTGGAATAGTCTTTAGTATTTAATTTAACAAGCATTTATTAAGGGCCAGAACTACTTGTCCACATTCTTTGACTACTTATCCATAGAGGAATGGATACTGGAAGGACTTCTCATAAAGAACAAGAGAACATTGTATAAAGTTAACAGCAATATTGGGTTAAGAACAACTTTGAGTGACTAAGTCATTTTCACTATTATAAATACCCAAATTAACTACAAAGGACATAAGAAGGAAGACGCTATCTACATCCAGAGAAAGAACTGATAAATAGAAGTACATATAGAATGATTTTATATATATACATATTTGTATCTAATCGTAGCCACCAGGAGGAGGGTGAAGGAGAAAAAAAAAGAAATGTACATGATAACTTTATTATATACTTAAAAGGAATACCAAGTTGTACATAATAGATTTGAAGTTTTATGTTATATGTTATACTATATTATGTTATGCTTTTTTATTTCACAAATTCAGTTGTTTTTTTTTTTTAAAGAATTTCATCAAAATCTCCATGGGCCAGGGATAGTCATACATTCCCCTCCTGGCCCTGTTTCTGACTTTCTGGGCTTCAAAGCCCTTCCTCTGCTGCTATCTCATCCTGGAACTTCCCACAGTGTCTGAGGCCTCCTCACTCCAGAACATCCAACCACCCCTGTGGCCTTCTGACACGGAAATATACCTCCACTAGGCTCTCCCCTTCTCCCTCCTTCCTTCATAGTCTCATCAAAACAGACACAGGCCAGAGATCATCATCATTGAGACAGACCTTCATCCTGTTGTGAAGCTTGCTAAAACTCAGAGTTCTCTCCTTCCTTCCTTTTTTTTACAACTCTATCCTCAGCTCCCCTCTTCTTCTCCATTCCCCTCACATTGAGGAAAAAAAGAAAAACAAAACTTTTGAACCAAACATTCATAGTTAACAAACAAATTCTATCCTCATAACTTTAGAACTAGACAGAATCTTAGAGGTCATCTAGCTCAACTCCTTTTTTAAAAGCTAAGGAAACTGAGGCCCAGAAAAGTTAAATGACTTGGCCCAAGTCCCACGGCAGATCTAGGATTCAAGCTTAGGTGTTCAGACCCCAAATCTAGCATTCTTTCCATGGTTTCCAAATCAGAAAAGCCACGACCAAGGGGGACATACACCCTCTGACCCACAACATCCCACTTACTGATGCTGTCTGTTGCTGTGTGGCTGCAGCAGCAAACCTGGCCACGTGATTTATTATTGGAGAAAAGTTAGTTGGCCCATAAAGTCTTATCTGAGGAAGGCAGGTCCGATATGCTTCTATGATGCCTTGGATTCCTACAGAACAAAAGCAGGATTGTCATCGAGTATGTCAGTAATCTACAAGACTCTCTTCCTCGGCCAGCATTTCAATTCAGACCTTGTAAACATCTGTTAATTAGAGTGAATGAAATGAATACTACTTTTTTGAAACAAAGCAGTAACTGCCTTTAGTTTGTCAGCTTACAGTTTCATCAAATCACAACCTTCCTTTTGGCGATGAAATAGCCAATGAAAGAGGTTTCAATGAAACTTAGATTCAGTGTCAAATTAAAACAAGGGAAGAAATTTCCTTATGTACAGCCAAGGGTGTGAGAATCCCTTTACCTTTAGAACTCCAAAGTATTGCTCAGGAGTAAAGATGTAAAACACATAAATCTTTTTTTCTTTAGAGAGAGTACATTATGTTGAAACACATTTTGGAAAGCATTAGTTGAATTGGATTGTTTATGAGAGGCGCCATGGTATATTGACAGAAGAGCTGTTTTTGACAGTATGAAGGCCTAGTTTCCAGTCCCTCCTCTGACATGTGCTGGCTATGTGAACTTGGCTAAGGAATGTAACTTCTCAGAGCTCTAGGCAATTCCCTAAGGCTATAATTGCAGAGAAGGGGACAACCTATATTGGTAGAGGGAGTTTTCTCATCCTGGAGTTCCCTAAACCAATAAAATCACTGGACTAGTGTCTCTATTCATCAGAGTTTTTGTTATATCTAGTCAAAATAACATGTACATTCAACAGCCTTAAAAAGTCAAAAATGCAGCACAAACATAAAATGATATTAAAAACAATAATATGACCCATAATAATATTTGCTGTCAGGATTTAGATAAAGTTTTCAACATTATAAGTATTTTTATTATTTGGCCTAAAATCATAAGAATGATAATGCAATTTTTCGACTTACATAATTTAGTGTTAAAAATTTCACAGAAATTATTGCTCCTCTGCTTTTTTTTTTTTCCTACAACCAAACATAAAATTTTCAGAGAAAAAGAGAGGAGTTTCAAGTGATGTAAAAAATCAGTGCCACTGAGACTTTCAGCTTAAGATCTTCATGTTAATTGTGAAAACTTACCATTACAGAAGGGATTTGATGAGTTAAAGTTTAGGGGAAATTCATGTGATACCTGTCAACACACAAATGAGAGAATAAGGTTTTGCGCACATTTCAATAAGTAGGGTGCTCTAGGGGTAAAAGAACTTCTTACCTGCCACTGGGGAGGTATCTGGGCCCCAAATCCAAAGGCTGGAAACATCTTATCGCTAAAAATAAAGTTTAACAATATGAAATATTTTATTCTCTTTAAATATCAGGCAGATAAATGACCATCTCCAACAGCTTTAAACATACAACAAGAGCCAATAGAAAAAATCAAAAGCACATTCACTCTAGAGCTAACAGACCCAGAAAGAAACTGGTAACACAGAACTTTTTCTAATGCTCACCTATCTATGAAGACAAACAATAAAACAGCAACAATAACAAATAATTATTGAGTGGCATAGCATAAGCCAGGTACCCTGCTAGGCTCTAAAGGTACAAAGACAAAAATTAAATAGTCTCTGCCCTAAAATTCAAATCCCATGAGGGCAGACGCTACTTTGTAGAATCATATTTAGAGCTGAAAGGGACCTTAGAGGGAACTGAATCCAACGTCCTCACTTTACAAATAAGGAAACTGAGATCCACACAGATTAAGTGGATTTTCTAGGGTCAATCCAACAAGTAAACGTCTAAAGAAGAACCTGAATTTAGATCTTCCTGATTCCAAGTCCAGAGCTCTATCCACTCTACCCCGTTTCTTTTGATTTTTCACTTTGTATCCCTAATGGCTAGCACAGCGCCTGGCACATAGCAGGCACTGTACATATTTTTTAAGTGAATGAACCAAACAAAAGCATAGTGATTTTGTTTCTGGGCAGCTACAAAAATCAGCGTCATCATTTTCCTAAAATCAATCAATCAACAAACATTTATGAAGCACATTCTATGTGCCAGGATTTTTCTAAAATAAATCCATATATACTTATTAAGCACTTCCTACGTACCAGGCACTGGACTTAAGCACCGAGGACAGTCCCCATACAAAAGACAGCCCTTACTCTCAAGGAGTGCACTATTTAACACAGGGAGACAACAAGCAAGTAAATATATACAAAAAGGCTATATGTAGGCAGGACAAAAGGGAAATAATCAACAGAAATGGCACCAAAAGTAAGAGGGGTTGGGAAAGGCTTCCTGCAAAGATGGGACTTTAGTTGAGACTTACGTATCATAATCCTGAATGACCATCCCAACAGACCAGATAGCAGTCAAATATTCATTAACTCCATTGGGGCTGATATAATGAAGAGAATCAGGAGATCGAGGATCACCATTTGAGCCAGTGAAGTCTACTCCCACCTGCAATAAACAATAGTGTAACAACTACCAAGGCTGGAAGGCACAGAAGTCAGTGCTTAACCTCAGGAAAAATTTCCTGCACCAAACTCATTGTTCTCTAAGTCTGTTATTGACAACACCCTAAGAGCAGGCATATGCCTTGGCATTTCTATAGACAATTAAATCAGTGTTTAAAGAGAGCATTTCTTGGCCTCATCATGAAACTACCTCTCAAACTGTTTACATGAAATACATACCTGCTGTTCCTATTATTCCAGAAGCCTTAAGTCGTGAATTTCTATTGCACTCAGCCCTTAACTTTGTGGATTTGCTGCAACTGTCACCGTTTTCAGTTAACAGTCATCTGAATTACTCTGTTTATTACCAAATGAGCACAGATTCTATACATGTCTGCTTGCTCTCAGGAATGACAGATTTTCTTGTCCATAAAACAGAAACCTTGTGACAAGCTCAGAAATTGGGTCTGGGTACAGCACATTTAATGAATTTATAGAAAATCTGGTCACACATTCAGTTACAAACAAACAAAAACAGTTTTAAGACAGGCAGTAAAGCCTTTGTATCACAGCCCACCCTATAAAATCTAGCTCAAAATACATTGAAATTTATTTCACGTACGGTAAAATTCAGCTGACATCCTCCCATGATGTAGTCAAGGAATGTGCATTCCACTGTAATCTAAACACAGAGAGTTAAAGTTAAAACCCTCCCTTTGTAAAATACAGAACAAGGAGTTCCATTCACTTAGGTTTTGAAGAGGACATAAATTAATCTTGCTGAGCCAAACTGAATAAAGGTAAAATGTAAATACATGCAAATTAGTGCTAAATTCTAGTCTAAGATGTCTCTGTTTCACTAGTCCCTCTATCCCTGAATTTAAACCTCCTTCCAAATACATGGGAATAAAGACTCATGTTACAGTATTTCCAAAGCTAATCCATTTCACCTTACTTTCTTTGCCAACTCCCTAGTAAAACACAAAATTTAACGCTATGCCAACTCACTCCATTCTGGTTGGATTTTTGCACACAAAGCCAGCCTTCTATCAATCCTTCAGCATTTCTTATTCCAGTGAAAGACTTTCTAACATTAATGGTGGCATCTTGGCTCAACATCCCAGGGATGTTCTAGGTAGGATTACATGTCAGGATTACATTTTACTTTTAATGGAATGATCTTACTCCCAAAAAGGGCATCACCACCAGGATAGGAATGTTACCTCAACCAAAAATGGGGAAAAGACAATGATTAGTTTTAGGATCTCAACAGTGGGTAAAATAACAAGGGCCTTGTTTGTAGTTTTCACATCCAAATCAAACAGGAAACAACTCATTTATATAATAAGTCTCAGAAACACATAGCCTGGGGAAAAAAAATTTTTTTCCTCCTCATATTATAGCCATTATTAAATCTTCTCATCTTGAAAAGATTAACAGGATGAACAAAACTGGGTCAGGCTACTTGCACTCCAACAAGCTTGGAAAATGCCAGCTCGTCAGGCACTGTGTGCAGGGATGGCAGGCCATAGTTTCTGTTGGCTTTCTGCTGGAAAAGTACCAAATACACAGAGTGCCCTACAGGCCTCTAGGCAAATGCCTCCATACTTTTCTGAGATGTTTTGACCCTTGAAGTAAACATGCTATTTAAAATATTTTGTTGCAACTCACTATCCCTATTCCCCTCCACTCCGTGAAGATCTCAAAACACAATGTTTAATTTCTGGAATGTCCAGAAGTCAAAGATTCAGGTGCCCAGACACATAGCACGCTGGCTCAGGGAATGGAGACAACTATTCAAATTGATCTCAAATTAAAGCAATTAGCCCAACTAGTACTGACCTCACAATGTTTCACACTGACAATACCGGAATTTTTGTAGCTTTTCTTCTTCTGCCTCTTCTTTTCATTTATGCATTCAAATTCAACCTATAGGAATTGGAAGATAAGTGTAAACTACAAAAAAATTCCATTACCCCACCAGAAGTCCTGGTAAGGATTTAAGGAATGGTTTTTTTTCCTTCTCTCAACATCATGTCTCATTCTTATGCCGAAAATCTCCCAAGCCCTAAATTGCTTTATTTATTCATCAAGTATGCAAAATATCACTGATAATTAATTTTCCTGTAATTGGCACAGGCCTAACATTGGATTTGCCTTAGAAGAGGATAATCCTTGCTATTCCAAAGAGAGAGCAAAATGAGTTGCTTAGAAAAAGAAATGTGACTATTAGAGAACCAACGAACACTGAAGCTATCTCTACCAAATAGCACAACAGCCTTCAAGAGCTTTTTTGAGTTACCAGATCCATTCATTAAGAGTAGAGCAAGCCTTTCTATCAGATAAGGGCATATTACATATGATCTGTAACCTGATAATTCTGCTACCTTTTGTACCCTCTTCACTTAGGCCTTCTCTTCAGGCTGATATCCTCTGTCTATCTGTCAAAAGTCCTTCCTATCCCTCGAGACTTACTTCATAGATAAAGTCTTTCCTGTGTGATCCAACCCTTTGAAATCTCATTGCATTTAGAGTCTGTCAAGAATCAGCAAACTGTTGCCCTAGGACCAAATCCAGCTTCAGCCTGCTTTTTGTACCTCCCAAGCCAAGAATGATTTTTATATTTTAAAATACAGTAAGATGTTTAAAATGTACATTTTTAAGAAGACATTTAAAAATGCAGAAACTACTCTCAAAGGCCTTACAAAAGCAAGAAGTTGGCTGGATTTCACCTTTAGACCTCTGTATCTGTTTCATATAATTTAGTGTTTAATTATATATTACGCTGAATGACTCTTATCTCATCCCCACCTCACACACCCATTAGTAAAACATAAACTCCTTGAGAATAAGTACTTTCAGTTTTGTCTCTGTATACTTGGAACCTAGAGTAGGGTTTGCGATTTAGTTGGTGCTGAATAAATGCCTATTAAAGGAAGAAAGGAAGAAAGGGATGAAATATTTGAATATGGGTTAATCTTATCTCTCCAACTAAATCATAAATTCCTTAAGGTCAGAGACTATGTCTTTTACTTCTGTTCCCTGTTCCCATTGTGAGCACAATTCAATTCAAAGCATTATTCTAGTCAAAGAAAATAAGTAAAACAGTCTCTTCCCACGAGGAGTTTTATATAAAAGGTGGTTCCTGGTTATAGCCCAGTAGAAATATGCAATGCATATTTGTATGGCCCCTTCAGATTTCTTCTCCACACTAATCGAGACCTAGCTATAGTCAGGCTAAAAAATGAACAAAAATAATGAAAGTTTATGATAAGTACCATAAAAGAACTATAAGCATAGCAGTAAGGCAGATAAGAGGCAGAAAATATCACACCCTTTGGATAATCAGGAAAGACTTCTTAAAGGAAATTGCATTTGGAATGGATAAGATGTCAACAGTTAGAGATTGTAAATAAGGAGTACCAGGTAGAGAACAGAAAAAACAAAGATATAGAAGCAGGATGTGCATGTCAAGTTCAGGGAACAGAATAGTACGATTTGGCTGATAGACAGTCTACGATGATCAAAGGATATGAACAGTTAGTTTTTGTTTTTGTTTTTTTTTTTCACTTTATTTTATTTTTCCAATTACTCATAAAGACAATTTTCAACATTTCTTTCTTATAAGATTCTGAGTTCCAAATTTTTCTCCCTCTCTCCCCACCACCCAAGACAGCAAGCAATCTGATAAAGTTTATAGATGTGCAATACTGTAAAACACAGTTTCACATTAATCATGTTGTGAAAGAAGAAACAGAACAAGTAAAAAAAACACAAAAAAAAAATAAAGTGAAAATAGTATGCTTCAATCTGCATTCAGACTCCATCAGTTCTTTCTCTGGATATGGATAACATTTTCTATCGTGAGTCTTTTGGAATTATCTTGGATCATTGTATTGCTGAGAAGAGCTAATGAACAGTTAGTTTTCAGAAGAAGAAATCCAAGTTATCTATAGTTACATAAAAAATTCTCTAAACCACTACTGATTAGAAAAATGCCAATTAAAACAATTCTGAGATACCACTTCACACCTGTCAGATTGGCTAACATGACAGAAAAGAAAGATGACAAATATTGGAGGGGATGTAGGAAAACTGGGATATTAATGAACTGGTGGAGGAGTTTTGAGCTATTCTAGCCATTCTAAAGAAGAATTTGGAACTATGCCCAAAGGACTCTAAAACTGTGCATATCCTTTGACTCGGAAATACCACTACTAAGTCTGTAACCCAAAGAGATCAAAGGAAAGGGAAAAAGACTTATTTGTACAAAAAAATATTTATAAAAGCTCTTTCTGTGGTGGCAAAGAATTGGAAATTGAAGGGACATCTATCAATTGGGGGATGACTGAATAAGTTGTAGTATATGACTGTGATGGAATAGTATTACGCTATAAGAACTGACAAGCAGGATGGTTTCAGAAAAACCTGGAAAGATTTATATGAACTAATGAAAAGTGAAGTGAGTAGAACCAGGAGAACATTGTACAAAGTAACAGCAATATTGTAGGATGATCAGTTGTGAAAGACTTAGCCACGCTGATCAAGATAATGATCCAAGACAATTCCAAAGTATTTAAAGGTGAAAAACACTATTCAACTTCAGAGAGAGGACTGATGAACTCTGAGTGCAAATGGAAGGATTTTTTTTTTAATTCTTCATCTTGTTTTATTTTATTTGTATTCTCTTTTGCAACATGGCTAATATGGAAATGTTTTGCATGACCTCATGTGTATAATCAAAATCAAATAGCTTGACTTCTGCGGGGGGGAAGGTAAGGAGAAGATTTGGAACTCAAATTTTTTTTTAAATGATTATTTAAAAAAATTTATATCTAATTGGGAAATAATGAAATAAAAATAATTTTTAAAAATTATGCTCAGTTATGACCAACTCTATGACCTTATTTGGGGTTTTCTTGGCAAAGATACTAGAGTGCTTTGCTATTTCCTTCTCCAGCTCATTTTATAGATGAGGAAACTGAGACAAACAAGGTTAAGTGACTTGCCCAGGGTCACACAGCTAGTAAGTGTATGAGGCTGGATTTCAACTCAGGAAGATGAGTCGTCCTGACTCCAGGCCCAGCACTCTAATCACTGCACTACCTAGTGTTTCAACAATTCGGCTAGCTGCTGTGGGGGTGAAAAACCAACACAAGGGCGGAGCCAAGATGGCGGCTGGTAAGCAGGAACTAGTGTGAGCTCCGTACTGAGTCCCTCTAAAAACCTACAAAAAATGGCTCTGAATCAATTCTAGAATGGCAGAACCCACAAAACAGCAGAGGGAAGCAGGGCTCCAGCCCAGGACAGCCTGGATGGTCTCTGGGTGAGGTCTATCCCACACGGAGCTGGGAGCTGGGAGCTGGGAATGGAGTGGAGCAGAAACCAGCCTGAACGGCGTGGACCATCCAGACCAGAAGCCGGGCGGAGGGGGCCCTAGCGCCTGAATCAGTGAGCTGCGGCAGTTACCAGACTCCTTAACCCACAAACACCAAAGACTAAGGAGAAGGTTAGTGGGAAAAGCTGCGGGAGTAGAAGGATTCAGCTTCCAGCCCCGGGGGCAGCGGAGGTGGGGCAACTACAGCTGTTGTTACTTCCGGCTCCAGGCCCACCTGGTGGGAGGAATTAAGTGGCGGATCAGAGCAGGAGTGCACGGCCTGCTGAAGATCTAAGACCAGTCCGGGTTGGGGGTTGGGGAAGGAGCAGAGCTGGTGTGGCAGAGCTGGCACCTCCCCTCCAATCGTGGAACATGGAACTCGTTAGTCTACAAGCAGTCATACCCCACTGAAAAACTCAAAGGTCAAGTTAGTTGGCTGGGAATATGGCCAGGCAGCGAAAACACACCAGGGTTCAGTCTCAGACTTTGCATTCTTTCTTTGCTGACAAAGAAGACCAAAACATACAGCCTAAAGAAGTCAATAAAGTGCAAGATCCTACACCAACAGCCTCCAAGAAAAACATGAACTGGTCCCAGGCCATGGAAGAGCTCAAAAAGGATTTGGAAAAGCAAGTTAGAGAAGTAGAGGAAAAATTGGGAAGAGAAATGAGAGTGATTCAAGAAAACCATGAAAAACAAGTCAATGACTTGCTAAAGGAGACCCAAAAAATACTGAAAAATACACTGAAGAAAACAACACCTTAAAAAATAGACTAATTCAAATGGCAAAAGAGCTCCAAAAAGCCAATGAGAAGAAGAATGCCTTGAAAGGCAGAATTAGCCAAATGGAAAAGGAGGTCCAAAAGACCGCTGAAGAAAATACTACTTTAAAAATTAGATTGGAGCAAGTGGAAGCTAGTGATTTTATGAGAAATCAAGATATTATAAAACAGAACCAAAGGAATGAAAAAAATGGAAGATAATGTGAAATATCTCATTGGAAAAACCACTGACCTGGAAAATAGATCCAGGAGAGATAATTTAAAAATTATTGGACTACCTGAAAGCCATGATCAAAAAAAGAGCCTAGATACCATCTTTCAGGAAATTATCAAGGAGAACTGCCCTGATATTCTAGAGCCACAGGGCAAAATAGAAATTGAAAGAATCCGTCAATCACCTCTTCAAATAGATCCCAAAAAGAAATCTCCCAGGAATATTGTTGCCAAATTCCAGAGTTCCCAAGTAAAGGAGAAAATACTGCAAGCAGCCAGAAAGAAACAATTTGAGTATTGTGGAAACCCCATCAGAATAACCCAAGATCTGGCAGCCTCTACATTAAGAGATCGAAGGGCTTGGAATACGATATTCCAGAGGTCAATGGAGCTAGGATTAAAACCTAGAATCACCTACCCAGCAAAACTGAGTATCATGCTCCAAGACAAAATATGGATTTTCAATAAAATAGAGGACTTTCAAGCTTTCTCAGTGAAAAGACCAGAACTGAATAGAAAATTTGACTTTCAAACACAAGAATCAAGAGAAGCATGAAAAGGTAATCAAGAAAAAGAACAAGAAAAAGAAATTGCAAGGGACTTACTAAAGGTGAACTGTTTTGTTGACATTCCTACATGGAAAGATGATGTGTATGATTCATGAGACCTCAGTATTAGGGTAGCTGAAGGGAATATGCATACATATATGTTTATGTATATATATGGGTGAATGTGTATGTATGTATATATCTATGTGTGTATATATATATATATATATATATATATATATATATATATGTAGAGAGAGAGAGAGAGAGAGAGAGAGGGAGAGAGAGGGAGAGGGAGATAGTGGACAGAGGGTGAGTTGAAGATGAAGGGAAGATATCTAAACAAAATAAAATCAAATTAAGGGATGAGAGAGGAACATACTGAGAGAGGGAGATAAGGAGAGATAGAATGGGATGGATTATCTCCCATAAAGGTGGCAAGAGGAAGCAGTTCTGTGGGAGGAGGGGAGAGGGCGGATGAGGGGGGAATGAGTGAACATTGCTCTCATCAGATTTGGCCTAAGGAGGGAATACCATACATACCCAATTGGGAATCTTACCCCACAGGAAAGAAGAGGGAAGAAGATAAAAAAAAATGGGGGGATGATGGAGGGGAGGGCAGATGGGGGTGAAGGTAGTCAAAAACAAACACTTTCAAAAGGGGACAGGGTCAAGGGAGAAAATTCAATAAAGGGGGATGGGTTGGGAAGGAGCAAAATATAGTTAGTCTTTCACAACATGAGTATTGTGGAAGGGTTATACATAATGATACACATGTGGCCTATGTTGAATTGCTTGACTTCTTAGGGAGGGTGGGTGGGAAGGGAAGAGGGGAGAGAATTTGGAACTCAAAGTTTTAAAAACAGATGTTCAAAAACAAACAAAAATGTTTTTTGCATGCAACAAGAAAATAAGATACACAGGCAATGGGGCGTAAAAATTTATCTTGCCCTACAAGAAAGGAAGGGAAAAGGGGATGGGAGGGGAGTGGGGTGACAGAGGGAAGCGCTGACTGGGGAACAAGGCAACCAGAATATACGCCATCTTGGAGTGGGGGGGAGGGTGGAAATGGGGAGAAAATTTGTAATCCAAACTCTTGTGAAAATCAATGCTGAAAACTAAATATGTTAAATAAATTTAAAAAAAAAAAGAAAAACCAACACAAGCCCAACAACAAGAATGCTGCAAGCCCACGTTCTTTTGATCTGCTTTACTAAGGAAAGCAATGTTAAGAGGTTAACAATCTTACTTTAATCCAACATACAAATATCATTCACTCAGCTCAGTGGGGAAAGGGGGAAAAGCCAGCATCCTGAGCTTCAGAGCAAATACAAACAGAGCAAATAAACACGAATCAACAGACAGATTTCTGTCTGAAAAAATCACAACATATAGTTACCAGAGAAAAATCAACATCAAAGCCAGGGAGCTAATAACAACGGCTGGCCTAGAGTCACGCACCACTCCTGCTGCAGCTCAGATCTCCAAAAGAGAAAGCCAACCTCTGCGTTTATATATCTTGTTCAGAGTCAAAGGTGAGTCACACATGCGACTCATCCACATGACCTAAAATCGCCACAAAAACGCAACTTAAACCCACGTGGTTTAAAAGCCTCTGATGTCACAAACATGTCACTCAAACCCATGTAAACTAGGCTTTCCCTTGAGGCAAGGAGGTCATCAAGGACTCCTAATTTAATCAAGGAAACAAAGGCAAAACTCTTCAAGGGCACTTGGTTGAATAAGTGCTAAGAGCCCATCTTGATGCCCAATACACCTAGCTGCCCTCTGAGGACAAGGATAAACAGTATGTGAAAAACAATAAGAAATGAAGCTGGAAAAAGTGGTTACTCTATGACTACCAAAAAGGACACCTTTCCTTCATGGTGTTCCTTTCCTAATCTCCCTCACGGTCTACTTTATGGGCCTCTTCCTCAATAGATTCCCACTTCTCTCCAATCTGTATTCTTCTAATAATCTTCCCAACTTTTAGATCAGAGAAACCCTGTTCTACTTCCTCACCTTCAAATCTTCTCTTTTTCCATTGTGATTTTTTTTTAATCTCCCTAGCTTTTTTCCTATGTGGGACCTCATTTACTTCCTCAGATATACCCAGAGAATAAAACTGCATCCCTTGCTAAAACAAACAAAAACAAGTGAGAATATATATAAATTAAGTCCAGGGGTCAGCTAGGTGGTGCTGTGAGTAGAGCACTAGTCCTGGAGTCAGGAGGACATGAGTTCAAATCCAGCCTCAGACACTTGACACACTAGCTGTGTGACCTTGGGCAAGTCACTTAACCCCAATTGCCCTGCCTCCCCCCCCCTCCAAAAACAAAAACAAAAAATAATAATAATAATAAAAAAATAAATTAAGTCCAAACTCCAAGGCTGAAGGGTTTAGGTTTTATTAGATAAGCAATGGGGAACAGATAAAGGTTCTAAACAGGGAAGTGCAAGGACTAGAGCTATAGAGTAGGACTGAACTAATTGAACTACAATAATAATAATTTTTTAAAAAATCAATCCACAAACATTGCTAAGCATCTATTATGTGCCAGGCAATGAGACAGACACTCAGAATACAAAAATAAAGAATGAAACAATCCTTTCTCACAATGAGCTCACTTTTTTTAAGTCATCTGCATAGAGATGAGAGTTAAAATCAGGTTCAGATATATGTAGGATGAACTAAAGAGGTAACAGTGTAGAGGAAGAAAGATGAGTGAGACTGTAACAGTATCTAAAGGAGGTTTTTGTTCTTCAATACTCCATTGGGTGTTTTCTTGGCAAAGATACTGGAGTGGCTTGCCATTTCCTTCTCCAGCTCATTTGACAGACGATGCAACTAAGGCAAACAGGGTTAAGTGACTTGCCCAGGGTCACACAGCTAGTAAGTGTCTGAGGCCAGATTTGAACTCAGGAAGATGAATCTTCCCAACTTCTGGCCCAACACTTTATCCGCCTGCCTGCCCTAAGGTAGGTACTAGAGAGGTAATAAGGATGTAAACTAGGGCAGTGACAGAGGGAATGGAGAAAAGAAAAACTCACATGACAGTAAAGTCTTAAAGATTTTGTGACTGAATAAGGGTGATATATAAGGAAGGTGTAAAAAAGATAGCACTAAAATTTCAAACCACGCGACTGAAAGAATGGTGATACCATTAGTTCGGTCAAGGAGCTGACTTTGGGTAATGAGGATTACCAACGAAATACGCTAAACATTCAGGAGATGGTAAATGATATTTAATCTTGCCTCGTGGTCCAAAAGACACTTCAGCATCTTCATTATGCCTCGATACCATCATTATAAACAGCAATTACCATTATAGGGTAAATTTCAAATGTGTTCCTAATAGAGTTTTGGTCACAATAAAATGCTGGGTAAAGAGGAATTTTATAATATTAGAAAACATAAGCTGCTGAAGCTAGATGAAACTGAATTGGAAACATTTTGCCACAGACAAGAATTGCTTCCCAAAACCAGGTCATCTCCTAATTCTCTAAGATATATATATATATATAATAAGCCAGAGAGAATGACCAAGTCCTTGGTAATACATATTTAAATTCATAACTCCTTAGTTTGGCAAGATCTTCTTTGGATTTCCACATTAAATTCTGACATTCTCATTTGTTTTCAAAACCCATCACTACTTTCTGAAACTTTTTAATTTTTCAAAATTAGTGCTTTGCATTTTTAGTAATAAGTACATTTTAAGTACAAATGAAGTTCTTTTAAATCTAAATTATCTTTGTCCTGAGGATTCTTTTGCCTAAGGTAGGTTCTTAAAATTCATGTGGGGGGAAGAGGGAGCAAATATAGATCTGAACATGTGTCTCTTTTAAGTCTTTTTTATTTATTTTTTATTTTTTGGTCCTAGTTTTTGAAAAAAAAAACATTCAAAGATTATAAATGAATCAGCAAAATGTTGGCCTTGGATATTCAGCAGGCAATATGACTACTAACTGTTGTAATATCAAACAACCACTTATTTACAGGCATACAGTGTTACCTCAGATCTGATGATTTCTCACTGATGACAGAAATTCTCAAAAGATTTCTGTGGTATTGATGGAAGCAGTTTTGTATGAAAGAAGCCATTTGAAAAGCTTGTGTTTGCAAATATTTAACAACTAATTAAAAGCATAAGGTAACGTGACAAAAAGACCTCACACTTTTCAGTCTAAAGCATTCTACCAGGATCACTTGGGAATGATCACAAACACTGGACTAGCACAGAACCAACACTCCTTATCACTGGCCACCAAGTCAATGGCATCATATAAAGCCTGGCTGGTTCCCAATGACTTTTTCCTCTTTTCAAAGAATTTCTGCCTTGGTTGCTGGTGTCTGAGCCTCAGATGAAATGACTCAAGATCAAAGAGGAGAAACTGACATCAGAATTTGCCTTTTACAACCAAAATCATTTATTCCTTCATTTAGAGCTCTGCCAGAGAAGAATGCATATTGGGAAAATCTAGCCCAGCTATGTTATAAAACTCATTTCCCTCAGTAGTATAGATGCTTTTGTATGAAAAGGTTTTCCCTTGTTAAAAGTTACCTAAAAGTCACCACTTAGTCATAAAGCAGGATAAAATAAATAGCCAGAAACTTCTACATATTATACTAACATATAGGATATATTATTTATAGATGGTATTTATTTATAGATTACATATATTTTATATATCATTTTATTATATAGTATATTTTATTATATAAATACATGTCCATTTATAATTGTTAACTTTATACATAACTTTATATATAATATAATAATAATAATAATATAAACACTTTATATAGAATATGTGTTGATATATTATATACTGCTATGTAATGTATAAGCCAAAGTAACCTTTATATTATTATATTCACTGTTTCAGGAGACTACCTCAAATATAAAAATTATATATTCTTACTGAAAATATGACCACCCATCTACCTATACTCTCCTCCACAGATTCCTAAGCAGAATACTATTCAGTACTTCTCACTTTTAGAATTTCTAGCTTCCTTCAAAGCTCATTTCAGGCATTACTTTCTACACAAGGCACTTTCTTATTCCTTCTCTCCCCCCAAACCCCCATTAATTAATTACTAGTTTCTCCTTGAAATTATCTTGAAGTTATTTTGCATTGTCTTATCTGTGGATCTGCGGCTTCCCCCAGGAGAATATAAACTCCTCAAAGGCAAGCATTATTCTCTTTCTGTCTCTGGATCCTCAGTGCCTGGCATAGTTACTATACCTAGTAGGCATTTAATACAAATATTGACAAAATAGATCAGGAGATTAGAAAAGGAATTTGCACTTCACCTTTATCCCATTCAAATCAGAAAAGTCAGTAAGAGCTTAGGGAGAGAACCAATACTGTATGGTGTGCTACTAAGGAAGCATTAACCTACTTTAGTTAGAAAGTATTAGGAGCTGTGTTGGATCAAATACACATTTGTCTGAGGAACCACTTTATAGAAAATTGTGCTGGATTACCACAGACTGAAATGACCTCAATAGAAATAATCAGAATGGAGTAAAGGTACCCAAATGGTTTTAATGGAATTAGTTGAACCAGATGTCTCTCCTAATAAGACCTCTCCCTGAGCAAATGCTTCATATGAGAACCCACAACGAGCATTGATTCTATCTTTCTCCTGGGTGAGAAGGGAAAGATGGAGAGAAGAGCCAAGCAAGATAAAATCCACCTCAAAAATCAGATTCTAGTGCGTTATAAAGAACATGGCATCCCCCATGGCTTGAGCTAATACAACAAAAATTCTACTAGGCCATACGCACAATTCGTAGCCAAATGAGACTGAACCTTTAAAATTAAATATAAAGCAAGAATGCCAGCTCTTTACTAGACTTATAAAGATTTAAAGTATTCTATGCAATTATAAGGAAGGTACATGCTAAGTGTTTATCACACTGACAGAAAACCCCAACGACAAATGCAAGACCAAAATAAAAGAGGTATATACAAATTCAAAAAGATACTCACAGGAGAATTTCGGGAGGCTTCTTTTAGTTTTGTCATAGTGGTTTGAAAAGTTCCAATGAGATCATGTGACCCATCACTATCATAATCATAACATTCTACCTGAAATTAAGCACAATTAAAAATAAACAAAAATCAACATCTCTGATTAACAAGGGCAAATGAGAATAAATGTGATCTGATAACACCTACCTTTTACATCTTAGGATGCCAAAAACTTTGCATTTAGGCATTAGACTTACAAAATTAAGAGATTTAAAACAGACTCCCTGCCAAAATTATTGACACACACAGCTTGAACTAGGGGGATACAGCTTCCATGGAAAAGGCATCTGAATACTCACCTATCTCTATCATCCATGATACAAGGACAAAGAGAGCAAAGATAAGTAAAATACTTGGATCATGTTTTTTAAACATAATATCACTGCCCTTCCCCCACTAAAAATCTTTTCAAAGACTTTAACAAGTAGCAAAATGAGCTGATTTTTATCTTCCTTCCCACCCTTTCCTAAATTCTCTTGTGGCAGCAGACAAAAAGTCATTACTTCCAAGGGTATTTACATAGAACTATTATACTATCAGACCTCGAGCAGTGAACCACTCCGCTGCAGTGGCTTTCCCCTAGTGAGACTTGTCTGATGTCATTTAGACTCCAAGTCCTGATTAGGGCCACACTGAGAATCCAAACTGTCAAGAGGAAAAAGAAAAAAAGCCAGAGAACCAACGCCAAAATCACTGAATGGATTACCTCGGTTATCATTTGTTCTTCATCTGTGCAGCTCAGGCTAGTAAAACTTTTGATAGGAAAGATAATAAGTGTCTTAGCTTTGGCAGTCATTGTCTGCTGGGCTCCAATAGCCAAGGGTCTCCATTTTCCATTTCTTCAGAATACAAGTAAGACTGCCTGCTTTGCATTAAACATAACTCCAAGTTTATAGATTTACTCAGAGTTCTTCCTTGTTAGCCTTGTTGAATCTAGAATAGGAGGAAATGATGACAGGGCCTATCCTGGCAACAGAAAGAACTGCTCTATAAAAGCAGAGGCAAGGGCAGCTTGATGGCGCAGTAGATAGATCAGCAGCTTTGGTTATATGACCTGTAATCTATGAAATATTGCCTAGAAAGGGCAGCGAGCCCTAGGACAGAGCACTAGCCCTGGAGTAGGAGGGCTTAAGTTCAAATCCAATGTCAGACACTTATTAGCTGTATGACCCTGGGCAAGTCATTTAACCCTGATTGCCTCAAAAAAAAACAAAAAAAGACATACTGCCTTAAAAATTTCTGAATTCTCTTAGGATATGTATTCCTCATGAAAATCCTTTAGCTAAAAAGCAATTTGGTTTTACCTCAACATTTCTGTGACCTCTGCTCTAGAAGGGGCAAAATAAGTAATTTTTTTTTCTTTTCATTTTAACTATCTTACCAGTAGGTCTTTCATTCCTAACTTTAACCTCCTTGTAGGAGACTAAGAAAACACAGAAAATAAAAAGGCAGGCAGCACATCACCATGGAAAGAACACTGGATTTGGAGTTGGAGAACCTATGTTCAAATTCTGACTTTGCCACTTAATAGCCTGTGTAACTTAGGAGAAGTGACTTAACTTGTTTCTCAGTTTCTCATCTGTAAAATGAAGGGTTTGGACTACATGGCTTAGGTGCCTTATAGCTCTAAATCTCTAACTTTGTAATATGCAACAATTGATGATTTCACATAATGCTGTTTAAAATCAGAAAGATATTTCTAAATAGCTCTAAATCTTTGACTTTGTAATACGCAACAATTGATGATTTCACATAATGCTATTTAAAATCAAAAAGATATTTCTAACACTTAGGACCACCAACATTTCCAACATTTTGCCTGCTCTGCCCCATTTATTCTATTTCCAAGCCCAAATCTTTACTTTTTTCTTAAAAGTCTAGAGTGAAAGGGAAATGAATAACTTTAATTCAGGCTTCCTGCTTCTCCTAAAAATAAAAATACAAAATACAACACAATCTTAATTTTAAAAAAACTTAATAAGCTTTCAGCTGTTTTCCAATAATGGGAACTTTTAGAACTGCAGACACCAAAATTTCACATTTGTATATGTACATCCAAATGCTATTTCACACACAAGCTTTGGAAAAGAAAAGAACTTACAGAAGAAAAATGTTATAAAGTTTTAGTAACTGCTCATAAAAATTAGTTTCCCCCAGACCTTAACTTCTCTCCAAAAAAAAATTTAGAGTTTGTGATCATTGGCTACAACCAGTACATGTGGCACATTCTGATTTCTCTCCCTAATTAATGTTTTATATTTGTCCAGCATTTTATGATTTCAAAGCACTTTTACAATGTGTTCTCATTTCCTCATCATACCTGAAAGGCAGACAAGGCAAACAGTCCCCATTTCATATCAAGGGAAACAGATTTAGAGAGGTTAAGTGAATTGTCCAAAATCACCCAGCTGGGTGATAAAGCTGGGCCTTGAACTCAGGCCTGAGAGTCTTTCTGTGTATTGCATAGCCTTTGTTTTTAAAAGGCGGGGAGGGGTAGACATGACTCTGCAACACTCACTGGTATGTGGCCAGATACAGTGAAGATAACACCACAGGATTTCTCCTTTAAAATGCATGGATCATATCATTAGTCAGTGTCTATCAATAATAGGTTAAGAAGAAGCACTACAAGGACACTCTCAAGGTCTCTCTTCCTTTTTTTTTTTTGCAGGGCATGAGGCCGGGCAATTGGGGTTAAGTGACTTGCCCAAGGTCACACAGTGTGTCGAGTGTCTGAGGCTGGATTTGAACTCAGGTCCTCCTGACTCCAGGGCTGGTGCTCTACTCACTGCGCCACCTAGCTGCCCTCAAGGTGTCTCTTAAGAATTTTGGAATTGATAGTGTGACAGGGGAGACACTGGCACAGAACCACCCAGCCTGGCACATCCACATCAGAGAAAGTGCTGTACTTTATGAGCAAAGCAGAATTGAAGTAGCTCAAAAGAAACAAGAGATGTGCCAACTCAGAGAATCCACCCCAAATGCCCAATCTGTGGTAGATCATTCTGAGCTCGTATTGGTCAGATCAGCCACAGTTGGATGCACTATAACTTGACTCTATAGCATAGTGATGTCCTTTTGGTCCTCTTTGAGAATGAAGGACAACCACCAACCAAGCAACCAGAAGTAGTACTTGTAAAATTTTACGTTTAACATTTAAGCACATGCACAGCATACACACACACATACACAGAGACATACATATAGAAATATATATAAAATCCCCCATACCACACAGCTCCACAACATTATACTGATGCATTCACATTCTTGGCAAGGTGGCAAGCATGCATGATTATTTCTCTTCCTGTCTGCTTGATGTTATGGAAATGATACATGCTAAAAGCCCAACACTTGGCAAATTCATAGAGTACAGAAATCACTGCTGACTTTCACAGCAGCCTCTCCTTCCCAGCCCCTCAACTGCTCATTTCTGTTAGTCCTCAAAGCAGAAAGACTCACAGATCTATAAAACTTCCTAAGACTCACTGCAAACACACACATACACACACAATTTGTAAGAAATGTAACTGACAATGTAGGTCAGTTTGTGCATTTTTTTTATCAATGCACAAACTGAGGGATTCTGAAATGAAGAAAGGCATTCACTAGAGAAAACTCAGAAAACCAGTTTACTTACTATAATAAAATAGCCCATTAAGCATGCCACTGTGAGCAGAAAAGTTTAAAAGCATTGTTTAATCTTTAACACACCATTAGAAATGAAAAAGAAGAGTCATAATTCGGGCAGCTCTAACATTCTCTCCCTGCTCAGGTCCTATGGATGGAGCCCCAAGTTATTGCTATTTGAAGAAAAAGTAAAAACTCAATAAATATAATGCTGCATAGAGGCATTTTTAAGATGCTTTTATGGATTTTCTTTTATTTCTAGGTTATTACTCCTAGTGGTGGCTAAAATACTTTAGAAATTAAACATATTCTCTGTAAGACAAAATTTTGTGAATCTAAGATAGAGCATCCAAATCTATACACTCCTGCTTTATTCAAATTAATTGCAATGGAATTACTTCATAGTTCTTTTTAAGTGAGGGGAAAAGCTATCCTTGGAAACATAAAGAGAATTCTAAATTTAATTCTAAATTTACTTTTTTGTGTCATTAAATTTTAATAAGAGTTTATGCAGCCTTGATCTCAGGAAGACAGACATCATTCAATCATTTCCTTTTGGATTGTTCTGTAGCCTTATCCTACTGTTCTAAAATTCTAAATAAATGGGATAATCCTGCTTTCTTCTGAAAGTAATGAATGGAAATATCAAAACCTCCCTCATTTCTTGAGTACCGGGCTGTGGGTTTTACCTCGGTTAAAACAGAGTACACACTTAAAAGCACTCAAAGCAAGAGAATTCTAATTAAATACAAAGACTAACCAAATAGTTGGATTTTTTTCATCAGAAATATGGAGTGAAATTAAAAACAGTGTTTATGACACTGAATTGGTAAAGATAAGGATAAAAGGCTATATTACATTATTTCAAACTCTGATTCACTTCCCTGGAGGCAAGCTTCCTCCTCTGGAATCCTCTAGATATGAATATGAATCCAACTTTATAGATATCTGCTATACATACATATGCTCTACTTTTTCATATATTGCTTCACATTTCAAAATAATGCACAGACAATATTCACGTTACCTTAATGGTTTTGTCCATATCTCCATAGCACAGAGAGTTCAGAGAAATTTTAAAAGGTCTCCAAACAGGATTCAAGTTGTTTTTAATTACCTATGAAAAGAAATGTAAACAGATTGACCAGAAACAATCTCCAGCTTAATCAAATCGGCTTTACTAGTGCTTTCCCCTTTCAGATTGTCTTCCATCTACTATCTGTATTTTGTATGTATCTAGTTATTTATATGTCGTCTCTTCCATTAGACTATGAGTTCTGTGGTGGAAGAGGGAAAACATGGGGAAAGGACAAGATTGTTTCTTGCCTTTTTTGTATCTCCAGCTCTTGATACAGTGCCTAATTCATGGTAAACATTTCATAAATGTTTGTTAACTGACCGACCATTGATTTTCATGCAACTATTAGTCCTCCTTTCTTTACTTGCTGAACTTTTCATGCTTTTCTTAAAGAAAATCCAAAGGAGCACCTATTTTTTAACTTCTATGAAAACCATACATAAAAGACACAATCTGGTAACAGTATGAAGAAAAAAATAGTTATTGGGGCAATACGTTCACTCATTACACAACTTCGAAGGGTAACAAAGATGGCAGTCAGGAGACATACGTTACCACTTACATGTAGGAAAAAAAACTGAGAAAAGAAATGTAAACTTACAACACTAGACATCATGTCATCTAGTCACAACTAAATTACACCTGCATTCTGATTCCTTGCTTGCTGGGAAACAAGAGAGAAGCCTAGTACATATTGATCCAAATATAGACCACACTTTTTTGCCTAAATCTGACCTGCATAAAATCTAAGTGCAGCCCATAATCTGTGTTATTTTTTCCAATATATAACTATGTATTTGGCTTTAATGTGTGAGAGCTCTCACTTTAAGGAGATAGCCTGCATGCATCTGAACCAGTCAAATAACAGGTTGGCATTGTTGCGAGATGACTGTAATATACTCTAGTATTCTTGTAAAAACAACTCATAGGAGGATGTACTCAATCCTGTAATACCCTCTAACTTTTTTTTAACATATATACATTTTGAGGAGGATACATAATGAATAATTTGTGCAGCTCAGCCTTTGCAAGTCTGGACTCTCATGGCTATTTTTCTAAGATCCAAGAAAATGCTCATGAGTGAAGGGGTAGAAGAACAACATAGTCGATGACAGCAACAATATAAAAATAATATGTGTGTATGTATATAGGTATGTACGTATATATACGTATGTGTGTATGTTTCTGTATATATGCATAATAACAACATAAATATAAAGACAATCCTAACTAGCAACAAAACTCAAATCAAATACGACAGACAATGTTGGTATCAAATATTAAAGTTAAAGCACTCATCCTTTCTTTGGGGTAACAATAGGTTAAGCTACAACAGTAGAAAGTGTCAGGTCCTTATCAGGTACAGTCCCTGTTTGGGGATTCTGCTTAAATGATTTTAGGGAATGTAATTGGTGGAAGGTTTATTCATTTGGGAAGTCTCAGACAAAACAGACAAAACATATCAATTTTAAGAAAAAGAAAGAAAACAGACAGAATACTGATACTCCATTGAAAGCAGCTTCCTTCTAAAACATACTTTTCATCCTTGTACTCCACTAACTTACCTCTGTTCTGTGTACCATTAGCCACTGTCCATCTGATGTCTGCTTGTGAAATTCCAGGTAGGGATCTGATTTTCCAAATAAATCCTAAAAATAAAGGAGTGAAACCATCTGCAACTATAGTGTATATATGATGAGCTACATGAAGTTAGTATCAGCTCAAATATATTAGTGATAATTAAATTAGAAAAAAAAATCTACCTCCCCAACCACTCAGAAGTGAGGGCCAATGTGCTAGAAAAGACATAAACTTAGAAATCTCTTTGCAGTAATCTATGTTCCCAATAGGCAAATATCTTTGCAGTAATATATGTTCCCTATGGGCAGGTGGCATTAAGAATCTGCCCTCACACTTTGAAAAAAAAATGCTGTCATTCTGAAACAAAGATGGTTAACTGACCACTGATGAATAAAGCATAAATGCTGAACTATTTTTCTAGTAGGGGTGATAGATTTGCATTGATCACCTATCCTGCCTTATGACTGATGCATATCATAGCATCTATGGACAAAGAAAATAAAGCTAACTTGATAAGACTACAACAGAGTAGTTTCTGATGGCTATTTGTTTTAAACAAATAAGCTAAGAAGTAACATAAAAAATTCAGGAGCTCAGAAGTGACTTAACCGATCAGCTAAAATTGACACAAACTCTACATTTATATTTTGCTTGAAAATTATATTTAATACTTACGTACTGGCACCTAACTTTTCTTTTCCTGAATGCTTTTCCTCCCATCATTAACCCCACTTACTGTACTTACCCCCGAAATCTCCCTTCCTACCCATTAATACAGAGGCTCCATGATACAAATATGTTCTGGGTTTCAGTTGGTGGTGGTGGTGGTTTTATTTTCCAAAGCTTTTGAGAGGTATTATTTCATTTTACCCTCACTACCACCACCACCACCACCAACTGCTAGTGCCTTCTCCTTTAACATTACCTTGTATCTACTCTGTATATACCTTAATATGCCTATTTGTGTACATGTTATGTCCTCCATTAGAATGTAAGCTCCTTGAGGGCAAATATTGTTCTCTTTTTTTTTGGTACCCAAAGTATTTAGCACAGTGCCTGGCACATAGTAAGTGCTTACTATATTCATTATGACTGATTGAAAATAAGTTTGTGAGATGGGGAAAGTACTATAAATTTTATTTTGTGGGGGGGAATACTGAAGTACACAGGTCATTGTCAAATGTCACACATCCTGACAATACTTGAACGAAAACCAGAACCAGGATTTCCTAATTCCAAACCAAGGATATCTGTCCAAACTAGATCATGGTCATCTTCAGATATGAAGCAAACAAAAAAATTAAGCTATTTAAACAAATGTTAAGAACTGAATTACCACTAAAGATTTTTATACAAACACTGATACTTCCACACAACCGTTTTTTGGGGGGGAATGAAAAGTTGTAAAAGTGGAGCAGGTAAAGCCTCAGAGATTATGGGTTCATATTAAAAAATGTGAAGTTAGCATCAGATGCAAAACTAGAATCTGAGCACAATTAACTACCTAATCACTACTCAATTTATACATATCACAATATTCCAGAACCCTTCCCCCTTCTGTTCTTTTAACAAGAGGCACATTACTAGGCTTTGTTTCAAAACAAATCTCCCTCCAAAAGGGAACTAAGTAGATTTAGTTGAGTATTATTATGTTATTAAAATCTTTACATTCTACCAACCTTATTATCCAGTTTTCTTGCTTCAATTTCAAATAAGACCACTCTGTTATCCTTTACTTCTTCAGCTGAAATCTAATAATAGACAAGTTAAATAAGAAAAAAAAATGGAACCCATGTAGGACTCTGGTCAATTTTTCTAGTATTGATAAATTTTGTTATATAAATGATATATTATTCTATCCTACTTTTAGATGGATTTTAAAAATATTTAATAATTATACTAGTGTTGAATAGGGAGATGGGAGAATAAAAATGTTTAGGAAAGGCATGCCATGGTAAATGGAAAAAAAAGTCTTTAACATCAAAGAATTGTTCTTAATGCACCAACCCTACTATATTTAAATGAACTACAAAAGGAAATACATCCAATATTCTTTTTCTAATCTGGTTGCCCCTACCAATCAATGAGTGGTTAAACAAATTGTGGTATATAAGTGCAATAGAATACAGCTATGTATATAGGAAATTACAGCTATGAAGAATTCAAAGCTGATGTAGAGTGAAGTGAAACAAATCAGGAATATTATATACAAAAACTACAATAACATAAACAAAAAGAATAATAAAAACAAAACTTAATTTGTAAAATTAAAATGATTAAGTTTTGCCTTGGAGAAGGGTTGAGAAAATACACTTTCCTCTCTTTTTTTCTGAAGTGGAGAAACACATTGTCAAAAACCATTTATGTATTTGTTGGCTTTATTAAACTGCTTTTTCCCTTATTCATTTATCTATTTGGGAAACATTTTATAATGTATATGTAAAATCTCAGTAAGAAACCATGGGAAATGACAGAAATATCCACTTTACATAAGAGTCCAAAAATAACCCCACACAGAATATAAATTTTAATTATAAAACGTAAGAATATGAACACAACACTGTAAAATAATCTCAGATTATCTAGAAATTTATTACAACATTAAAAGAGACAAATATGATTTTAAGAAAAGTTTAGTCTTACGAAAAACTTAGCTTGGACGGTTTGTTCTTATAAGAGTTAAAATATGGTTTTTAAAAAAAGGCTCTGGCTAGGTTTATTCTAAAATACCTATGTATAAAACAGAATATAAAATGCCAAAGCTCTATAGGTGTAAAAAGAAATGGGTTGGGTTTTTTTTTTATCTTCAATGGATCTCTCTTCATTGAAAACAACAAATACTGAAATAAAAGGTAAGCTTCAAAATAACACAGAGTAGTTGGGTTGAATCTCAACAGGAAAAATTTCTGCTGAGGATGGCATGAATTTTCCTAAACCAGAACTATTTTTACTTTATTTAGGTTGGTAATAAAGTCACATATGTGACCCTTAGTTATCTTTTAATCTTTGTTACAAGGAATGCCTTACTGTGTAGAGAATAGAAAGATAGATAGATAGATAATTGTTAGATAAATATATATGGAAATCAATATGATGTAAAAACAAAAGACATCTATCAAAAATAATGATACCCCCCCCTCCAAAATATGACTATCTAGGTACTAGTGGCCAGAAGAAGAGAGGCAAGCAGTAGAGGTTTGATATTATATCATTATCTACAAGGTCCTCTAACTACCAAGGATAGTTCTCAGAAAAACTCTTCTTAAAACAGTTACGGTATTTTTTACTTCATGAGCTTGAAAATACTAATTCTATCATTAACTTGGAATTCCAGTGGATCAGGGTCTCAGAGCAATAAAACTAACTATAACAATGGTTTTCCCCAGAGGGATTTACAATGTTCTTAATAGAGAGGTTTGTGGGAATCACAAAGAGATTGACAAAAGTTGCATAAAATCCAATAATTCTAAAAAGAGAGACCTATTTTTGTATTTGAAAAAAAAAACATGCAAAATTAGAAATCTGTTTGCTATAATGTACACTCCCTGAGGGCAAGAACTATGGAGTTTTTTCTTTGTATCCCCCACTGCAGACCACCATCCCCTGAACATGGAAGGTGTTTAATGGCTGCTACATTGTATAGAATCTCCATTCTTGGACAAGATGCATGCTAACAAAAGAGAAAGTAAGTATCAGACAAAGCTGAAAAGAGGAGTATGTTTTAATATCTGAGATAGTACTAAAAAATGGATAGCTTGGGAATGTGTGTGACCATATATATCTCTGCACAATGGGTAGTTAAGATAGGAAGAGGAGAGGAGAGGGTATAGAATGGCTACATCTCAAGATAGCACACAAAATATTTCATAGAGATATTCTTTTCAAATACTATCTGTTGGTTTTAAGAAAGTATGCTCAAATTTAAGAGTGCCCCTTATGTGCCCCTTAGCACCTCCCACTTAGCTAGTCATGTTACAGGACTGAGGCTATGCAGGAAATGCTATTTCCACTGGCACTGGAGAGGCGGGAAAGAAAGACCGTGTGAAGATAGCCAGCACAGGTCTCACATGGCAAACACACAACTTTCCAGTGCAGCTGAGCTCCTGTTTCTTAAGCATCCAGTAACTATGAGATTTCCAGAGCAGAGTTCTAAGAGATCAAGGAATCCCCACATGGCAAGAACAGCTTTTTTTTTTCCCTTTTTCCAAATATCTGGAGCCCGACTCTACCTTACTATTTGGCCAAAAAAAATTTTTTTTTTCATTTGCTTAGAAAAAATAACAAAATGTTACTGAAAAACAGCTGTCTCGTGGTTTGTTTGTTTTTTTTCCTAAAGACTTGTGATTTCATTGATCTAAGCAGCTCTTGGCAAGAAACTCCTTCTTATAAATACAGATTGGCACCTTCTCTGCAACTTAAGAGTCTCAGAGTTGCCAAAAGCACTGAGAGATTAAGGGACTCACCCAAGGTCACCCGGCAAGTATGCATCCATGGCAGAACCTGAATCCAGATCTTCCTGGTGCTGAGGCCAACTCTCTAGTCACAACACCATGCTGCCTCTTACATATCTTGCCATAATGTTACCTATTTTTTCTAAATAATTTAACAAAAGCAAAAGCCTTATCTTACCGTGATGCTGCCTTTCCCTGCAGGTTTTCCATTTTTGAGGACCAATGGTCGAGTTAACTTCTTGCTAGAAACAATCTGTTAGAAGCAAATAAAACAAAAAAAAAACCCTATAATGATAATCTATTTCACTTCATTAAAGAAACTTTGAAATGGTAATTTTTACAGTCATGAGAAATGGAAACATTAAGTGTTTTCCTTGTGGATTAGGAAATTATAAAAAAAAAACACTTAAAACATAGCTATTCATACAGCATTTGTTAGAAATTTTCAAAGCAGTTACCCAAATAGATACCATCTCCTAATCCACACCAACTCATATTCTTACAGATCGAGATTTTACAACTTCTGATTTTTAATGGAAAAAGAGGGAAAGATTCTCATCTCAGATTCAAAACACACTCAAGTCCCCTCCAGGTCAAAAGTTTTGATAATGGCATCTAAGACAACTTCAGCTTTTCAACTTTCAAACAACTTCACCATTTCCCCAGAAAATACTTTTTTGACAAAATAATATACAGCATATCTCTTTGGTTTAACATCTTGGATAGATCTATACCCACAAGTCTAATCCTTAGCAGAATTATGTTTCTAAGCTGCACAGAAATATATTGTTCTCAAAAAGCTAAGGCTCAGTTTAACTATCAGTTGTGATACTATCTGAGCTAGTTCAAAAAAGATGTATACTACAGAGCTATAGGAATCAAACAGTAATTCCCCGATGGTAGAAGATACTAACACCGACAAATGTGTTCCAAAAATAATCCACCCCTGAGTAATAAAAGATTCATAAGGGCAAATTAGAGGGGAAACATATTTTTTGCTGACTAAAATATTATATAAAATAATCTCTATCCCTCTAAAATATCATTCTCTAAAATATCTTCTTATATACTATATATCTTATTATATAGTATACAGAAAGGATTCTAACAGGATTTAAATATACAAGCAAATGAGTATGATTTTGAATAAAATTTATTTTAATGGACTGCAACAAAAGTAATCTAATGGCATTTCTATGTCAGCAAATTATGATTACTATTATATCAATTAATTTAGAAACACCCAAAATAAGTTTTTCAAAAGGGTGACTTAACTAAGGTTTACTTTAGTGATTCAAAATCACCTGACTACAGTCTGACTACAGACTGTTGCTGAACAAATTAGGATGCCTGCTCAATTCATTTCACCAAGTAGGGAACATCAATGCTAGGTAAATCTATTATTAGTATTATTCCCTTATCATTGGCTATGCAGGTCACATACTCCAAGTCTGAGATTCACTAAGGCGCCTAGTATGGAATGTCATTCATCAAATATGAATATAATGAAACTCTTTCTTGATCTGAATAAGTTAATGACAAAGTGTCTTGCTTGTATCCTAGTAGGATAATTATTACTTATTATTTTTGACATATAATAAACTTTCAGATTAATATTAATCCATTATTGATGATTAACCTACTTTTCAAAACTCGTAATTCAAGAGTGACATTCTAAGTGCAGTTAAGGAATTAATACTTCAAAAGATCTTTTCAACATTAACACTCTTACCAGTATTTACTATATGGTAGCAAAGTATGGAATACAACTGCCTCCAATGAACTAAAAATGAGTTTCACATGGAGGGAGATAAAGAGGTGCGTGGTAGGTGTGAGCAGGCTTCAATGAGGAACTTTGAGAAAGAACAGAAATAAAAGATGTCATAAAGAAATTGTATGATAAGAAAAAATGATGGGCATGCAATGTCATATGAATGAGGAAGGCAAAGCAGAGAGTCTATATTCCACTGATACTCCTATAACTATCAAGAGAAAATGAGGAAAGCCTCCAATACATTAAGTGGACTCTCTTTGTCCAACTTATGAGAAGACAAGCATACAACTCATGTATAGACAGGCATGCATGGATTGAGATCTACATCACAGTAGGGAATTACCAAGTCAATGAGATTATAGGTCCATTTGAGTTCTTTAAAAAAAAAAATCAAAGGAGACCATGTGACAAAGTAGAAAGAGCACTGGATCTGAAGGTTGGGAACTTGAGTTCAAAGCCTGGCTCTGCCACTTAATATCTGTGTGAACTTGTGCAAGGCACTTAAATTCCTCTGAGCCTTAGTTTCCTTATCTGTAGAATAAGTAGGGTGGACCTCAAAGGTCCCTGTCTATTCTAAATCTATGATGGCATTATCAGTGATTTCCTCATGTAGAGGGTCCCTCCAATGATGCAGATTGTAACTTATCCTCACCTAGAATAGTAATTCCTGAACTACAGCTTGAAAATTCTGTCACCTGGGAGTTCCCATCTACTGAGAAAGAGCTAAATAAATTATGACATATGAATGCAAACTGGATATTAGTACGTCATTATAAATGACAAAATGGATGGTTTCAAAGAAAACTGGGAAGATGTGTAGGAACAGAGTAAAGATTGAAGTGAGCAGAACTAGAACAACTTACACAAAAATAACATTATAAAGAAAAAAGTTTTAAAGACTTTAGAATTCTGATCAATACAATAATAAACCACGATCCCTGAGGACCAAAACATGCTACCCACATCCTGACAGAGAAGAGATAGATTCACCTTGTAGAATGAGACAGATATTTCTGAACAATGCAGTAATTTGCTTTGCTTATCTATGCATATTTGTAATCAGGGTTGTATTTTCTTTTTTTTGTTGTTGGGAAGATGGGATAAAGAGAAAATAAATTTTTGCTCATAGAAAAGTTTAATTTTAAAAACTATCATTCAGTGGTGATATAGCAAGGCCTTCTGGCCTTGCTAAAATTAACTCAGATAACTTAGACAGCATAGTTGTCTACCAGGCCTTTCCAGCTTGGTAGTCTCTGCCTGAGCTTGTGCATAAGCTTCAAGGAACATGAGTCATAATGACATGTACTAAGACTTCACTGGAGAACTGTGGCCAGAATGGCCTTTGTTTTCTTTGAGGGAGTCAGCTTACCTCATTGAGCCTCGCTGGGTGCCGGGGCTTCTCTTCCGGGGCAGGAAGCCCAGCGACCATGCCTGGGAACAGAGAACTTCCTGTGTGATGAGTTATGGGGCTGGCTGAGGGGAGGTGTTGACTCCAGAGCCATACCCTATTGGGTGTTAACCTAGTCTGTGCTAGGGGGAGGGGCCAACTCAAGAACTGATCGGCCCTGGTCATTCAGGCAGCGCTTGATGATGTCAAAAACTCTATAAGAGGGGAGAGGACAGCTTGAAGAGCCCTCTTTCCTTTTCCGGTTGGCGTGGGAGCAGTGGCGAGCGTGACTCTGGGCCAGCCCTTGCTCTCAGGCTGAGCCCAGATGTTGGTAACTATGAATTGTATTGGGTCTGTCTGTTGATATTTGTAATTTGTTTGTATTTAGTTCTGAAGTTCTGGGTGATAGTTTTGTTTTCCCCCAAACTAAATGAATATTCTGAACTTCAGGGTGCTGGCTGTTTGTTCCCCTGAACTAGCTGACTGTAATCTATATTTGGCCTGTCTGTTGATGCTTGCCTGTATGCTCCCCTGAACTAACTGAATGCTGGATTAAAGAAAACTGGTCAACCCCTTCACCATGCTTTCCTTGTTTAAGCAGATAAAAAGAACCTGTGCTTTTCCAGCGTGCCCGGCAGCCTCCTGGGTGCCGGCTGTGGGGGGATCTTACGCCCCCACGGAAGCTGCTAGCCAATTGTTAAAACAAGAACATTTTGACAAAATTGTGTAGACTTAAACTTGAGGATTCAGAATTAAATTATAACAGAGAGAAAAGGGACCTTATAGGCCATCTATTCCAACCTATAACTGAGCAGAAATCCCCTTTACACAACTGGATTCCAAATCTGTCACAAACTAGCTCTGTGAACTTGGATAAGTTACCCTCTTGAACTTCATTTCCTCAGTTACAAAAAGTGGGGTAATATAACTTTACCTATCTTATTCTGCAGCTGCTGTGGGAACAGTAATGTGAAAGTACACTTGAGCTATATAAACATCAGCTGTTACCACAAATTCATTTCCCTCCATAGAGGCACCTCAGTCAAGGTCAGAATGGAGCTAGGATCTTCTGTTCCTAGCCATGCATAGTCAGCGGGTTGGAGTTCAATATTAAGAAGACTGTTCTAACACACAGAATAGCACAGAAGCAGAATGGGTCTCAGGACAGTTCCTGAGTTTCCTATTGCTGGAGGGCTTCAAGTGGAGACCAGACAACCATTTGTCTAAAATACTACAGGGAGGAATAAAAACCGATTCAAGTGTGGGTTGGACTTCATGAACACGGAACATCCCTTCCAACCTTAAGAATTTTGTGAGACTTGTCTAACTGTATCATTACAGGATCAAACAGAACAGATCAGACTTGGAAACTTCAGAATTGGATTTTTTTTTAAATATTCCTCAGTTAAAGTTCATAAAACTTATAGTCTAAGTGAGAAAAACTTCATCATTCTAAAGACTTAGCTATGAAGGAAAACTTGGAGTTTTAGAGATTTAATGTTTTAAACCTAATTCTTACACTAATAAACTTTTTCTGAGAAGTACACATTAGATTATTTATATAAGAACAATAATAATAGCTAGCATTGATATAACAATTTAAGGTTTGCAAGTTACTTTACATATGTTTTTTCATTTGATCCTCACAACAATCCTGTGAATAGGTGGTATTATATTCATTTTACAGATGAGAAAACTGAAGCTGAAAGATTTAGAACAGGGGTAGGGAACCTGCAGCCTCGAGGCCACAAGTGGTCCTATAGGTCCTCAAATGAGCACCTGTGACTGAATCAAAGGGCTGCACTTGAGGACCTAGAGGGCCACATGTGCCCTCGAGGCTGCAGGTTCCCCACCCCTGATTTAGTGAATTGCTGAGGGTGACATAGCTAGTAAGTGACGAAGGGAGGATTCCCATTCAGATCTTCATTGTCTCCAGAGCTCTATTCATTATGCCATTTAGTTGCCTTGGAGGTCAAGGACATAGCCAGAACATTCATAGCAGACCTTTTATGGTAGTCAAGAATTGGAAACAAAATAGATTCCCATCAATTGTGGAATGGCTAAAAAGAATATGGCACATAAAGATAACTGAATATTGTTGCACTATTCATATACACTATACAAGAAATATAAAGAATTCAGAGAAGCATTGAAGACTTAGAGGAACAAATGCAGGGTGAAGCAAATAAAACCAGGAAAACTATATATGTATATGTATATGTGTGTATATGTATATATGTATGTGTGTATATATATTTACATATGTATGTGTGTATGTGTGCATGTATTATATGTATAGTATATTTGTGTATGTATGTGTGTATATACATACACACACACACACACCTACAACAAAATTTGAGAGCAAAATTAACCCTTGAATGCTGATTAATTGTAACGACCAAGGCTGAACCTGGAGAAGAGTTGAAAAATTGTACCTCCTTTTCTTTACAGAGAAGGAAGACTGTGGATGTGGAATATTATATGAACAGTTTAGAAGCTAAACTGTTCTTTTCCCCTCTTTATTTTTTATTATTATAGGAAATGGCCTCCTTAAGAGTGGGACACAGTTAGAAATGAAAGTGATAAAAGAATAGAGTAATATTAAAAGTGAGGCAGTGCCATGGTGCAGTGGATAGAGTGCCAGGCCTGGAGTAAGGAAGACCTGAGTTCAAATCGGGCCTCAGACACTTACTAGCTCTGTGACCCTGGGCAAGTCACTTAACCCTGTTTGCCTCAGTTTCCTCCTATGTAAAATGGGCTGGAGAAGGAAATGGCAAATTACTCAGTATCTTTGCCAAGAAAATCCCAAAAGAGGTCATGAAGAGTCAGACATTGACTAAACAACAATGCTAAAAGTAAAAAAAAAAAAAACTAATGAGTTTCTTTGTGAATTTTTAAATGCCTATGAGAGTTGCCACAAAAGCAGTGAGACTGTTAAAGAGCATAGTAAGTCATACTTACTTGTCCCAAAGTACCTTCAAATTCTCCCAGGAAATCATCATCATTCAAATCAATAGTTTTGTTATCAATATCATAAATCCCAAACTTCAGCCTCTGAACCACTTCAAAATAGTAATCAATTAAAAATTTTTTGGTAAATGAGGGATTCAAACAATTTTTAATCCTTTCTGTACGTTCAACCTGTGGAGAGAATAAAAGATAATGGTATAGTCACCAGATCATAGATTTGTATTTTGGAGTTTCAATTTTCACTTTTATTGAACAAACTTGATTAATATTCCTAATGACTAATGAAAATTCTGTGTCTAGAAAATTTAGTGAATGACTTAAAGAACAGACTAAATGTGTTGATTTTAATTTTAAAAAAAAAGGATACATTTTAGATTGCTGGGTCATTACTGTTAAAAGCCTCTTTCAATTATCAAAAGTACAATCAGACCACCCTTTCCTCCAAATGGATTTTTTAATGTTTTACCTCATACCACTGCTGTCCATTGGTATTCAATAACAATACACACAGAGGATCTGACTTTGAGCCTATATCTTTATCCAAAAGATTGTCACAGGAGACACTCAGCTCCACCTTCGTCACACATTGTGCCGCCATCTGTTAAACTGGAGGATGAGGAAAAAACAATGAAAGAAAACATTGAGAAAAATTTTAATTCTGAAAGGAAATGGTTGGATTATCATTACAATCTATTGCTCATCAACAAAACATAAGAATAGGACTCATGAAGTTTCCAGACCACTCAGGTATCATAAATGCCACCTGGGAGTTCAATGACATATTAACCCATTCCAATCATATTATTTCACGGAGTCTTTCTTTCTGAGATGAAACTTATTTCCCCATATTATTGTAAAACAAATCTTTTAGTATATGATAGGAGAGATGTTAATTAATTTACCATAAATTGCTTAATTTAGAAATTTGGAAAAGTCAAAATATGATCTTAATTACTCACTTGAAAAAAGGCAATAAATTCACTACAAAAAAAATTAATTTCCATTGCTCAATTTTACTTTTAATCTGCCTAAAAGTTGTTACTGCACTTTAGATGAGATTTATATGTCAAGCAAAATTACTAATTTGGCCAGCACAAACACAAATTCCTATTAATATAATCATTTTTAATACCAAACACAAATCATGCTCTGTAATGAAATCTCTTTGTCTTTAAATTCTTTAATACAAGCTACCATTCTCAACTTAATGAAAACTAATGTGAAGCATACTAGAAATCAAAAATGTCTAAAGGACATTAAAAATAACTGGACAATTTCTAACACCCAAGGAGACATTTATGTATATTAACCTGTTGTGAGAATCATTCTTCAATGATCAAAGAAAAATCATGAAAACTTTTTTTCACTTCCTACTTCCCCCAACAAGGAATATTCCCCCCCTCTCCACTATATGAAAGGAAAGGAGCTATTTCTTTTGTATTTTTATATCCCTAGCAACTACACACAGTAGTCACTGAATAAATGCCTGTTAAAGTGAAATGAATGTTCATGAAAAAAATGGAATCCTAAAACTGGAAGAGGTCTTAATTTAGTCCAACGTACAGCTGATGTATGAATCCCCTCTACCACAGCTTGACAAATGGGCATTCAACCTCCACTTGGAGAGCTGCAGTGACTTATGATCACCCAGAATCAACCCATTCCATTTTGGAGAAGTTCAAATTATCAAAAAAAAAAAAAAAGTTCACTAAAACTGAGCTGAAATCTATCATTCTTGCCTGTTAAGCATAGATCCACCGATCTAGAGCTAAATCTAATCTTTTCCTAATGATAATCCTTCCAATATTCTCTTTCTCAAACTAAACATTCTCAGTTTTTTCAACCATTTTTTCTATGACAGTTTCTAGTCATTTTATGGTTCTATTCACTTTCCTCTGAGTATGCTCCAGCTTATAAATGTGGTGCCCCAAAGTGGACTAAATTTTCACAGAATTTCAAAGTTAAAAGGGCACTCAGAGACCAGCTAGTCCAACACTTTCCTGAATAGGAATCTCTACCGCAGCTCAGTTAACAAGCAGGCATCCAGCTATGGCTAGAAAACCTCCAATAAGTGAAATCTGTCCTGATGTGATCTAACCAAAGCTGAATATAAAGGGCCCACTGCCTCTTACTTTGGGGAATGATGCTTCCACTAATGCAGCCTAAAATCGCTTTAGAATTTTGACTGCTGTATCATGCATACTGACTTACATTGATCTAGAAACTTAAGGAATCATTGAAACCTCTAGGATTTTTTCACAAATGATGACCTAGCAACTTCTCCTCATATGGTCCTTGTAGAGTTGATATTTTTTAGCCAAACTGTAGGACTTTCGTTTTATGTTTAATAGCTATCATTCTAACCTTTAAAAATTAAAGTCAGATAGTATATTCTCCAAAATCAGTGAAACACTAAGTACTTACTGAGCAATTTTCATTGTGCAAGGTGTCTGGGGAGTTATTTTTGTTGACTTGTTTCAGTCGTGTCTGACTCTCTGTGATCCCATTTTGAGGTTTTCTTGGCAAAGATACTAGAGTGGTTTACTTCTCCAGATCATTTTATAGATGAGGGAACTAAGGCAAATGGGGTTAAATGATTTGCCCAGGGTCATACAGCTAGTGTCTGAAACTGGATTTGAACTCATGAAGATAAGTCTTCCTGATTTCAAGTCTAGGGCTCTATCTACTATGCCACCTGGCCGCCCCTAGGAGAACTATAAAACAAGGTTAAGACATGATCTGCCCTATGTACAATTTAGTTGAGGAGCCAAACAATGAATGCAAGTGATGAAAAAGCAACTGAAGACTGAACTCTAAATCATTCACTACAAATGCAATGAGTCCAAAGAAAGAAGGTCTAATCAGAGGGGCAGAGGGTACTGATGAGATGTTAGTATCAAACCTAGCAAGATAATGAGATTTCCCAATGATGAGTTTCCTGGGGAAGGAAGGCATAATGGAAAAGTCCAAAGACAAGTCTAAAAGCAATAGAGCTGGTGGGAAATGAAAAACAAACAAAACCAGGAATTGGTATCTCAGAGGTGTTGTAACCAAAATAATCATCACCCTACAATTAACTCCATCATGAGCTTGTTCTAACTTATTTTGGGTAGACTTCAGAAGGCATACATGAAAATTCCTTGCCAGGCCAACTCTAAAAGCCTTTACTGTTTGTTCACAGCTGCCAGACTTTGGACTCCATAAGCATCTTCTCTGATACCTGAGAGTCATCTTCATGGGATATCACAGCAGGACATCAATACAGCAACCACTCTCTTTCCAAAGGAGTTAATTTTATCAGAAGGGTTTTCTTTTTCCCCTAACAGTGATAATTACAATTCAGCCTCAACCCAAACTATTTATTGTTCTCCAATGGATTATGCTCTGTCTTTGCTTATGTTATTTTCTTCATGTGAACTCTCCTCCTCCCTATTCTAATCAAACCAAGAACAACAAGCTCATACAAGCAGATACACCTAATTATTTGGAAAATTAGTGATGGTCATGATAATGAATCACTACTAGTAAGCTGATTTCCTCTATTAACATCCTTATTTTGTTTTTGTCCAAATAGCTTCAACTCCAGCCAGCCTATTGCATCTAAGTGTCAGTTATAAAAAATTATGCAAGCCCTAAAGTCTGGCATCCACTTAATAGCAACTTTTATTTTCCATTTTGTGTAATTAGGAAATACACAATTTTTATAGTAGCTTCAATTATTATGACCAAGAACCAGAAGGAAAACAATCAATTTTTAGGAAGGACACTAATAAGTTGAACAGTATTCTGGGGAGGGCAATAACATTAAAAGAACTAGAGATTTTTGTCCTAAGAGCAGAAGACTCGGTGAGGATAAAAGAGCTATCTTCGAGTACTTGTAGGGCTCTCCCAATGAGGATGGATTAGACTTGTTCTACTTGGCTCCAGAAAGCAGAACTAGGAAAAATGAGCAGAAGATGCAAAGAGGAAAATGCAGTCTGGATGTCCAAGAAAACTTCCTAACAATTAAACCCATCCACAAGTGGATGGAGGTAACAGGCTCACCTTCATTGGAGTTCTCAGGCTAAAGGAGAGATGCTTCTCCATCAGAGCTAACTGATATTACAGATTGGATTCAATAACAACTGAATGAGTCTCCCTCCAGTTCATCTATCTTGTTTGTATGTTATCCCTCTGAGAATGTTGTCTCTTTAGCTCCTTGACAGCAGGACTGTTTTTGTCTTTCTTTGTATACTCAGACCTTAGCAGGATGCCTGGTAAATATTTAAGGAATGCTAGTTGACTTGTTAAACACCTCTACCCTGAGGCTGCCTTCTTTGGAGCCTGTGGGCTGGGTAGAATTTCTCTATCTTTTCCAGTCCAGTTCAAGAGTGGGAAGATCATTGGCCTGGGAGTCAGGGGCCTTCGCCATCCGTGAAATGTAGTTTGCACTATTTGCAATACCATTTGCCTCACAGGCAGTTGCAAATTTCACACATTGTAAAGAGCAAAGCTAGATCAAATGGCAGCTAGGTGAAACACTGGTAAGAGAACAGGCCTTGGAATCAGGGAGACCCAAGTTCGAATCCAGTCTCTTACCTACCAGGGTTGTTGTGATGATTAAAAGAGACAATACATGTATAACATTTTATAAATATTAGTGCTATATAAATTGCTACTTATTCTTATTACTGATGATGATGAGAGGAGTAGCAGCAGCCATGGTAATCCCTACCAATCCTTCTTGCAATAGCCTGTTATGGGTGTACAAAGAGTGCTGGTAATTCCCGTGGAAGTTGCTCAGGTCACTGAAGCTACACAAGGGGTGGTTGGGAACAGATGAAGAGTACAGTTGTAGTTCAGCCATTTCCACATTCCTGAGTAATGGTTTAATATATCTACCATGCACTGTGCCAACTTTACTCTTTCTCCACATATGACCACAATTTTCAATGGACCCTGAGGGCTATAATGCCACTTAAAAAAATTTAGGAGGATGGGGGTGGAGGATAATTACATGTTACTGAACAATGACTCCAAGAACATTGCTCTTTGGTGGACAAAATTAATAGACGAAGAGACTGGTGCTGAAAGCAGGCATTAGGTTTCTTCCCCTAAAATATGTGTGTGTGTGTGTATACATATACGTATGTATACATACGTATATGTATATATACATATATACATATCCTTCCTTCTCTTCCTCACACTTCATACATCATCAACTGGGAATTCATATAAGTTAACAAACTTTTTTTTTTTTTGACTCAGACTATATCCTAGCAAGAGTTAACCTTATGGGTAATTCTCACTTTACTGTCAATTGCTTTCATCAGATAATCAAAAAGCCAAATAGAGAGCTCAGCTCCAGGGAACTTGGAATTTTAGTGCCTTAGATTAGCCTTGCCTTAGATTAGCAGTGTCTAAATTGGGGTGTCAGGACTAGTTTAGAAGGCTGCCTACCTCTGTCTACCCCAGATATACTCAGTCTGCCTACTCCAATTCAATATAGCATCTCCTCATTTGCTTCCCCACTCTTAGCCCTCTGGGAAAAAAGGAAGAGGAATAAAAGCAGAAATGGAAAATGATGGTGAAGAGGATGAGAGGTACCCCTGACTGCCGAAAGAAGGAAAGTTGGTCCTCAATGAAAATTCTAAACTCCTGTTCTCGTAGTGACCCTTCCTCATCCCTCTTCCCCATTAATCTTTATTTTTTAATTATTATAATTATTGTCACTGTCATCTTCATGATCATTATCATGATCATGATGATAATAACTACCATTTGTATAGTACATTAAGGTTTCTAAAGAGCTTTACATGTCTTAAGACTTGGTCCTCACAACAACCTGAGAGGCAGATGTTATTATTTTCTCTTTTTACAGATGAAAAACTGAAGGTAAGAAAGGTAAAGTTACTTGCTTAGGTCACATAGTTAATTGCTCAGGATTTGAACTCAGGACTTCCTGACTCCAAGTCTAGCACTTTAGCCACTGAAGTACTTGAGGATTCTTTTGTTCTTAGGAAAATGGCATAAACCTGTAGCAATTCCTTCTCACAATCACTTTCCTGACACTATTCTTTACATCGGTAGCATGGCAACATGCCAACCACAAAATAACATTATCTATGTTTTATTGTACTTTTATCTATTTTGGCAAACATTTCCTAATTACATTTTAATCTAGTTCAGGTTGCACTCTGGAACTCCCAGATAAGAATGTAACGTCTCTAATCTCCATCATCAACATCTCAAAGAAGACAAGAAATTGGCAACAGCCAGTCATTTCTCCAAGATTCTGCCTCACCAAGTCCTATCACTCACCACACTACAGGGTAATAGTTCTATACCACATATAATCTGAAAACTATTCTATAGAATCTTGAAATTATACAACGAGTGCCTTCTTAGGGAGGGTGGCTGGGGAAGGAAGAGGGGAGAGAATTTGGAAGTCAAAGTTTTAAAAACAGACGTTCAAAAACAAACAAAAAAAAGGTTTTTGCATGCAACTAGGAAATAAGATACACAGGCAATGGGGCATAGAAATTTATCTTGCCCTACAAGAGAAGAAGAGAAAGGGGGATGGGAGGGGAGTGGGGTGACAGAAGGGAGGGCTGACTGGGGAACGGGGCAACCAGAATATATGCCATCTTGGAGTGGGTGGGAGGGTAGAAATGGGGAGAAAATTCGTAATTCAAATTCTTATGAAAATCAATGCTGAAAACTAAATATATTAAATAAATTAAATTTTAAAAAAAGAAATTATACAATGGGCAAATTAAGACACGCAAATAAATAACCATTCTGGTGTGATCTGCTGGTAGGAATTACACGGGTCTATGGTTTTATGATCGTTTAGAACATATTATGTTATCCTGATATGTAGTACCAGAAATTACTTTGAAAAAGTCAAAGCCCCAAAATGTTCCTTTCCAAGAAAGTGGATAGAACCAGATACAGCACAAGTGTCCCTGGCGAAAATAACTATCCACATTTACATAAAGCTTTAAGGCTTTTAAAGTGCTTTCCTCACAAAAATCCTGTGATGTAGGTTTCACAAATATTATTATCAGCTGAGGAAACTTGTACTTAGAGAGATTAAGTGACTTACCTAGGAACACATTAACTTAGCAAGTGAGGGAGCCAGGATTTGAATATAAGTTTAACTTCATAGATTAAGAGCTGAAAGGGGCCTCAGAGGACATTTAGTCCAAAACTTTCATATTACACTTGATTTAACTGATACCCAAGAAGGTTAAGTGACTTCTTCAAAGTCACACAGGTCATGTGTCAAAGGCAGGATTTGAGCCTAGGTCCTCTGACTCCATAATCAGTGCTTTCTGTACCCCACTGCTGCTTTTTTTCAAATCCAATATTCTTTCTTCCGGGTCTGGGTCAAGCAGATTCCTCTATACAGACTGGCTTATTCTACATGGAGGGATGGGCACTTGGAACTCTCAACCTAAGGTGGAGAGATTTAAACAGGAGGGCTAATGGGTAGTCCATTCTGGCTTGTACTAGTTATTTATTTGGGAAGCAAGATTCAGGGTAGCAATATTGTGGAGGTAGAATCAACAATATTTGGCAACTAGTTTGTGGTTAGAAATTTAGGGAAAGGGAAAGAGAAAAGATAATTCCAAGATTTCAAGCCTAGATTGCTGAGAGGATGATGGTATTAAGAATAAAAATAGGGAAGTTGGGAGGAGAGACAGATTTACAGAGGTCAGATTCTGTTTTGTTAAGGTGCTAGTAAGACATTCAGGTAGAAATGACCAATAAAGAGTTGGAGATGTGGAATTGGAGATCCGATCATGAGGAAGGAAGGAAGGGAAGGGAAGGAAGGGAAGGGAAGGAAGGAAGGGAGGGAGGGAAGGAAGGAAGGAAGGGAGGGAGGGAGGGAGGGAAGGAAGGAAGGAAGGAAGGAAGGAAGGAAGGAAGGAAGGAAGGAAGGAAGGAAGGAAGGAAGGAAGGAAGGAAGGAAGGAAAGGAGGAAGGAAGGAACAAAAGAAGGAACGAAGGAAGGAAGGAAGAAAGGAAGGAAAGAAAGGAGGCAGGGAGGGAGGGAGGAAGGGAGCTGTGCTGCCAACTGGGTCCCCAGTGGGGCAGCTACCACTACTTACTCACAGGCTGTTGCTTGTCCTTTATTCTCAAAGAGGATCAAGACATCAGGAAGGTGATGCCATGACTTGCAAATGAATTGGATTCAAGTGAGGGAGGGCTGTACAAAGGAGAGAGTGAGGATGGTGTATAGACAAGCGTCTATTAGATAGGATGATAGCTTGAGGGCAAAGCAAAGATTCAGGAAGAATGGAGTTACGTGTATGGAATGAAAGATGACAGAAGGGAGGGTCCACCTACCTGGGATGCAAATATTCTGCAAAATGAAGCTTACTACCCATATACCATCACTGGAGTGTAATGATCTATTCGATGGTATGCAGGGAGGAAGTCTAAGCACAAAACATAATCACTAACATTCCAAAAGTCATACATCTTAGTAAGGAGATGAGAAAAAAATACATACCCCAAAAACAAATAAGGGAACTTTGCAGGTTAATTTGAATCAGAAAATAAAATAACAAAGCATCATCAGATTTGTTCATTGTGTTGCATGAGGAAAAAGTAAAGTATTATATATTCCTCTCATTTTTAAGTGTCTAAGTTCAGTAAGAAACATTTTTCTTTAGATTTCTACTTTTGCAAATCCAAATCTCTGCAACTTCATCATGCTAATTTAAATTTTACATGAAGTAGCATAAGGATCTAGAAACATTTAAATAACTGGTAGCAAATGCCTCATTCCCACCCTTCCAGGAAAAGAAAATGAGATGTGGTTTTCCTCAATATTAGATAACAAGATATTGTTGGAGAACAGGGGCAGAACTCAATTCATGTTTTGCCTAATTCTTTTTAATGAACTATGTTCTCTGATTGTTTTTCTTTCGGGGCCATTTATTTATTGAGAGACAGAAAGTCTAAGAACTTCATTTTCAAGTTAATGACCTGGATCAGGAAGAGGAGTAACTAACAAGGAAATAGCTATGTTTGTAGTTGCAGCAGCAGCCAACAATAGCACAGGGTGGTTACTTAATACACATTTGAGCAAAAGCTGGCTGGAGGATCACTCTGGGGGTATAGTGTAGAGAGGATATTCTTGTTCAGGTATAGAGAGAGCCTATGAGGTCTCTTTCAGCTTTGAGATTCTGTGAACCGAATTAGTCAGAAAAGGCAAAGGCATGGTGGAAAAAACACTGGGTTTATGGTGAGAGGATATGGGTTCAAATCCTGCCTCTTGCCATTTGCTACCCGGACTTTTCAAGGCTTCAATTTCCTTATAAAATGAGGGGAGTTGGGCCAAGTGACTTCTAAGTTCCTTCTAGTTTTAAATCCACAATCCTAAAGGGGAGTGGGAGGAACTCCTAGGTCAATCTCATTTGGTGCTTATGAATCCTGGCACTTTTTTGCCTATTTCATTAAAAATCCTTTAAGCCTATTCCTTCAAAAATTCCATATATGCTCATAACTAAGACCTCCTAAGAGACTGCCCTCAAGTACTGAGTCCAATATTGAATAATCTCACTCTTGTGACCAACATACCAGGCTCCATACTGAAGAAGAAAAAAGAAAGACCTTGGTAGCCACATTTTGGGAAATCTAGACATGAATTATATGCCCTGTTTACAGTTAGGTGGCATAATGTGTATTGGACTTGGATTAGGGAAGACCTGAATTCAAATCCTGCCTCAAAAAATTACTCACTGAGAGATCTTATACAAGTCACTTCACTTTTCTGTTTCTTCCTTTCTTCATCCGTAAAATGGGAATCACCATAGCTCTCCTTATGTTTGGCTCATCCCCTGAACTCATTTCCAATTGATCGAGGTAAGAAAGGACAGAGAAAATCAGTATCTCTAATTAAACCCAAAACAATTCATTAACCTGTAACCAATACGGGAATGAGCCTTTCTGAACTTAGCTCGTCTGTTCCTAAATATAATATACAGTCCATCTGTGTGTATGTGTGTGTGTGTATATGTGTGTGTGTATATGTATATATATACACACACATATATATGTGTGCATGCATGCATGCATGTATGTGTGTGTACATACACACATATATTTTATATGTGTGTGTGTGTGTGTGTGTGTGTGTGTATAGTGATCAGGGTCACCATAGCAAGATGAGGTAGCACAGCAGGGATCCTGAACTAAGAAGGAGGCATTACGGCAGAATATAAAGCACAAATAATAAGCAGCTCCATCATTCTAAATCAAGTCCTACCACTGCTTAACTTTAGTATCCTCAGGCTGGAACAGGCTCTAACCGTTGCTCTATTTGTTAATGACACCATTTGTCATTTACCATTGAAAGGATTAAAGAGTTAATAATAGAGTACTCAAAACTTCCTAGAAGAATGGAACTATATAGCTATTGAAATTTAGTTGTTGTTCAGTCATTGAGTCGTTTACAACTCTTCATGACCCCATGGACTATAACACACCAGGCCCTTATATCCTCCACTATCTCCACTAGTCCAAATCTGACAGCCTTACATTGCTACTGGAAAAACCATGCTTTTCTCAGAAATACCATGATCTAAGACAATTCCAAAAGACTCATGATGGAAAATACTATCCACCCAGAGAAAGGAATACAGAGTCTGAACGCAGATTGATGCATACTATTTTCACCTTTTTTTGTTGTTTTTTTCTTTCTCTTGGTTTTTCCCTTTTGTTCTGATTCTTCTTTCACAACATGACTAATACGGAAATATAAAAAAAAAAAACCATGCCTTTGACTATATGGATCTTTGTAGGCAAGGGGATCTCTTGCTTTTTAGTATGCTGTCCGGATTTGCTTTCCTTCCAAGGAGCAAGAGTCTTTTGATTTCATGGCTGCAGTTACCATCTGCAGTGATCTTTGAGCCCAAGAATACAAAATCTGAAACTGCTTCCATTTCTTCTCCCTCTATTTGCCAAGAAGTGATGATACTAGTTGTCAAGGTCTTTGTTTTTGTTTTTGTTTTTTTTTTTTTTTAATGTTAAGCTTCAAGGCACTTTTACACTCTCCTCTTTCACCCTCATCAAAAGGTTTCTTAGGCCCACACCCTTTCACTCACTAGGCCTGAGGCCCCAGTCCAGATCCTTTTGCTAATTAGGTCAGGAGATATGTGAAGCCTTCAGGGCCCTAAGGAGAGATGCTAAAACCAGAGCCAATTGTATATGCACTGAGTTCTAACCAATCAGATGTGCATGAATTCAGCCAGAGACCTGAGTTCTAGCCAATCAGATGCTGGCTAGAACTGTATATATGGAGAGCCCAGAGTGTAAGCAGACATCAAGAAGACATTAAGGCAGCAGGCATCAAGATGGCATTGAAGAAGAGACAATTGAGAGAGAGCCAGCATCAAGAGAGACTGCAGACCAGAGAGTGCAGACCAGAGAGTTGTGGAGATCAAAGTGCTAAAAACTTACAACATCAAGAGATTGGAGAACTGAGAATCCAGAGAATGCAGGAGACTGCAAGGACTCTGAGAAACGCAAGGGCTTTCAGAACTGTGGGAGAGGACGCAGGCAAGCAGACAGTTAGGATTCATGAGTGACTGTTTACAGGAAGGCCCTAGTGGGGGGGAAGGTTACAAGATGACTTGGTTGCTTGCTATAATACTGTGTTATAATTTCCTTGTTGCTACATTGAGATGAGCTTACTGGTTTTGGAATATAATTGCTGCTATATCGAATTGGAGTTATTGGTCTTGGGATCTGATACTCTGGTATCTAAATAAATGTTATACTTCCTTTGCCTTCTACCTAGAGAGTTTTTCATTCTTTGCAATTCCAAACCACACAAGCATGTTCATGGTCATCCTCGAGGTCATGAATCTTGCCTTACTGATACATGGACTTTACATGTAAGTTAGATAAATAAAATGACAATATATAGCCTCGTTGTACTCCTTTTCCAATCTTAAAACAATCAGTTACTCCATGTTCAGTTCTAACTGGTGCTTCTTGGACTGCATACTCTCAGACCATATATTTTCCTTAGCTATTTGTAAAGCTTCACCAGCCAGCCATTTTGCTTTCTTGCTCTTCTTTTTTTTTTAAATGTTTTTTGTCAATGCTTCCTGTATAATATTGCAAACCTCTCTCCATAGTTCTTCAGGAATTCTATCTATTGGATCTAATCCCTTCCACTTCATATTCATAAGAGATGTTATTTACCTCATACTCATACAGTCTCATGGTTTTCCTGACTTTCAATTTAAGTCTGAATTTTGCAATAAGCAGCTCATGATCTGAGCCAAAGTCAGCTTCAGGTCTTGTTTTAACTGACTGTATAGAGCAGGGGTGGGGAACCTATGGCTTCAAGGCCGCATGTGGCCCTCTAGGTCCTCAAGTGTGGCACTCTGACTGAATCCAAACTTCACAGAACAAATCCCCTTAATAAAAAGATTTGTTCTACAAAATTTGAACTCAGTCAAAATGCCACACCCAAGGACCTAGAAGGCCACATGTGGCCTCAAGGCTGTAAGCTCCCCACCCCTGGTATAGAGCTTCTCTACCTTTGGCTACAATGTATATAAATCTGATGTCTATACTGACCATTTGATGATGTCCATGTGTACAGTCATCTTTTTGATTGTTAAAAAAAAGTGACTGATAGGACCAAGTTATCTTGACAAACTCTGCCTTGCTTCATTTTGTACTTCAAAGCCTGTTACTCAAATTGTCTTTTAATTTCCTACTTTTGCATTCTAAGCCCCCATGATGAATGTGACATCTTTTTGGGGGGGGAAGGAGGTAATTCTGTCTAGATGTAGCTCTTCATAGAACTGATCCACTTTAGGCTCTTTGGCATTAGTAGTTAGCACAAGGACTTACATAACGATGCTGAACAGTTTGCCTTGGATTTGAACTGACCATTCTGTCTGCAGATATCATTCAGTATTGCTTTTCTCACTCTTTTATTGCCTATGAGGGCTACTCCCTCATCTGAATTAAATTCACCCATTCCTGTCCATTTAAGTTCACTGACATCCAAGGTGTTGATGTATAATCTTTCCATCTCCTGTCTGACCACATCCAGCTCATCTCGGTTCACAGATCTTACATCACAGGTTCCTACCGATCTTTACAGCAGTGTGCTTTCCTTTCGTCACCAGACACATCCACAGCTGAGCTTCCTTTCAGCTTTGGCCTAGCTGCTTCATTCTTCCAGGAGTTACTTGTAGTTGTCCCCTGCTCTTCCCCAGTAGCATGCTGGACACCTTCCATCTTCTGGTGTCATATATTTTATCATTTTAATACTCTCTACGGGATTTTCTTGGCAAAGATACTGGAGTGGTTTGCCATCTACTTCTCCAGTGGATCACCTTTTGTCAAAACTCTCTACTAAGGCTTGTCCATCTGGGGTGACCCTGCACAGCATAGCTGTTTCACTGAGCCCCTCATGGAGTGGTTTGCCATTTCCTTCTCCAACGCATTTTATAGTAAGGAACTGAGGCAAACAGGGTTAAGTGATTTGCCCAGTATCACATAGCTAGAAGGTGTCTGAGGCGACATTTGAACTCAGGTCCTCCTGAATCCAGGCGCAGCATGCTATCCACTGCAGCACCTAGCTGCCCTACAATGACACCTAGCTGTTCGACAATGTTCCAAGCTAGCTGGGATCACAGAGCTTTCCTCTCCGTTGTCTTTAAGTGCTTCCAGATTTCAAGGTTATTTAATGATCAGTAACACAGAAATCAAGTTGTTAAAATGAATACAATTGGCCAAAACGGTAAATGTGGAACATTTAGCTACAATTTCATGATTTCATGATGTTTGAATTTTAACATAATGATAAAAACACAAGTGACTTTAAATCCTTTTTTTTTAAGTCTCACTAGCTGGAGACTCTAGAGAATGTGCATGTGTAGGTTGTAATTTGTAGAACAGAGAATCCAGTTTCATTATAATTTTGGAGTTAAGGGTGAGAAAGGATTAAGTGTAATATGTAATTCCTCTGAACCTGTCCTGGCATGCTAAGAAGAACAGGTTCTAACAAGGAATTGTTCTCCCAACCAGTTATACTGGGAGCTGAAAGTAAAGTCAACCTCTGAACTTCCCAACAAGCACAAATCTTGAAATCTATATGGTTGAATTATATTGGGGGTTGTTTTTAGTAATAGCTATTTAAGCAATTAAATGTATTTATAAATATTTTAATATGGTAAATTCTAGCCATATACTATTTTTCTAATGCCTTGGTAACATTCAATCTGTTTATATTTTTTAAGGTAGCTATCTAAATATTAACCCTGTAATTTAGAAGATTATAGTTGCTCACTAATTTGCCTTGGATTGAATATTAACTTTTCCCTGCTACCTCTCTTATGCTCATCTAGCACAGACCCAGCCCTCCCCAGTCCCTATACTTCTTGTCCTAGTATTCCACTGAGTGCTTTGGAATTAGTACTCTTTTCACAAGAAATCATCCTAGATCTATTTTTCCTTTCAATGTCCTACCATTTTCTGGTGCTTACAGAAACCTGTCATTTTCTGAAAAGATACTCCCTTGCCAACCTCTCCAACACTGACCACTACTCTCACCCCAACCCTCTTCTCCTCTTTCTATCCTCTGCCCTCTCTCATTCTCCTTCTTTTCTCTGTCTCCTCTTTCTGTTTCTTCTTCTTCTTCTTCTTCTTCTTCTTCTTCTTCTTCTTCTTCTTCTTCTTCTTCTTCTTCTTCTTCTTCTTCTCCTTCTCTCTCTCTCTCTCTCTCTCTCTCTCTCTCTCTCTCTTACACACACACACACACACACACACACACACAGAGCCAGAAAGAGTTGGTATGTTCCTTGCTCCCCACCAACACTTCCTACAAACTACAACCAATAGTCAATAACAGTAATTAATAATGATAATAATAATATAAGACTTATATAGTGCCTACTATGTGTCAGACACTATACCAAATGTTTTACAAATATTCCCCAACAACCCTGCGTCTCTCTGTCATTTCAATCATGATGGACTCTTTGTGCCCCATTTGGGGTTTTCGTGGCAAAGATATTAGAGTGGTTTGCCATTTCCTTCTCCAGCTCACTTTACAGATAAGGAAACTGAGGCAAACAGGGTTAAGTGACTTGCCCAGGGTCACACGAATAGTAAGAGTCTGAGGCCAAATGTAAACTCAGGTCTTCCCAATTCCATGCCCAGTGCTCTTATCCACTGTACCACTTAGCTGCCCTACAACACTGTGAGATAAGTGCTATTATTATCCCCATCATACAAACGAGGAAGCAAAAGCAAATAAAGGGGTAAGTAATTTGATGAGAGTCACACAGCTAGTGTCTTTTTCTTAATTATATAAGAGACGAATTCCATTGTTTTCCTTCAGACAGGATTGTGATGTAAGGACAAAGATCTTAAATAAATCTTTCTTTTAAATTGATACACACACAAAAATAGCCTGGAGAGAGCAATTTCAGTTGAGGGATAAAGCTAAAAACCAGGCTACAATTTATTGAGAAGTGGGAGAAGATAAAGTAGATTCAACGAGAATCTATTTTTTCTAGGAGTCTGACTGTGAAAGGGAGAAGAGATAGAAGGCAGAAAGTCTGAAGAATAGTAGGATCAAATAAAGATTTTTTAAGGATGGAGAAGGCGGGGGCATGTTTGTGGCCAGTACTGATGGAGGGAGAAGATAATGAAGAAATGAAGATGAGATACAAAAATAATAAAGATATGAATACTGGGGAAAAGGAGATGGCCAAAGAGGCAAGCTCCTGGAGGACGTCAAAGGCCCAAGCAGAGGGCCTGACTTTGGAGAAGGGTCACCTCTTCAGAGCATGGAACAAAGAGGGCAGACGTATATATTTATAATAAAGGGCAGGATTTGGACTTTCCAGCTCACTCTACTTTCCATATGCAGCTCCACAGCAAATTCAACTCCGTGTTGTGTGCCTCCTCTCTTTCCACCTTCCTTTTGTGTGTAGTAAGCACCACCCCCACTCCTCCCCTCAAGACTGTGAGCTCCATGAGAGCAGGGACTGTCTTTTTTTTTTTCCCCTTATTTATTTCCCCAGCACTTAGCATAGTACGGGGCCCATAGCAAGCACTTAATAAATGTTGACTGACTCATAGGCACTTGATAAAAGTTTCTTAAATTGAATGTTTGTCAAATTGTCTCTCCTTTTATCTGGGCAGTTGCAGTATTTAATTTAGTTAGACTACAACTGAACTGCAACCCTATGGTCCTAAACTTTAGAAGTAAGGCTTTCCATGGATGCTTTAGGATTATAGCTTAGAGCTGAAAGGGATTTGAATAAATGAAAATGAGTCTTCCTGACTCCAGGCCCAGCACTCTATGCACTGGTTCCACCCAGCTGCTTTTCTTTAAATTATCAGCACTTTAAATTAAAATTGACATATGGAGGCAGAGTATAGTAGATAGAGAAATGGATTTAAAGATAGGAAGCTCTGGGTTCTAGTCCCACCTGTGACATATACTGGCTTTGTATTGTTGAATGAGTGCTCTAAGCAACAATCTAACACAAAGTTATAGGGAAGGTGCTCACCTGCATTGGTAGAGCTAGCTTCCTCACCTGGGAATTTCCAAAACCAACAAAATCATGGATCTTATCCTTACAATGATTATATTGAGAACAAGGAGTGCCTAACATAAGGATTATACACTTAAAGAATCTTTCTATATGGAAACTTTACACTTTTAAGGTTTTGTGCCAACACATGATCATCAGTTTCAGCTGTAATTCCCTCTATAACATCATGGAAGCACTAGAGTTTCATGGGATGTTTAGAGTCATTTTGTCAGCACCATTTAGGACAACAATATGGCATGAGGAAAGGTTCTTTAATTTTGTTTGAATCAATAAATTTTCTCAGTTACCTGACCTAGATGTAAGGGTGGAGATTTGGTGCCCTCCCTAAAAGCTAAATGAAATAAACACAGAAAATAAGGAGAAGATAAAGAGGTGTTAAAATAAGTGTAAAGATGTGTACTAAATATGATCACCTTGGCCTGGAGAAGATGGGCCATGCTCCTGGTATCATCTAAAAAGGCTGAGCTCCTTTTTGTGGTGGCCAAGAACTGGAAATTAAGGGGATGCCCATCAACTGAGGAAGGGCTGAACAAGTCGTGGTATATGAATGTAATGGAATATCATTATTCCATAAGAAACGATGAGCGGGTGGACTTCAGAAAAACCTGGAAAGACTTACATGAACTGATGCTGAGTGAACTGAGCAGAACCCAAAGAACATTGTACACAGTAACAGCAACATTGCATGATGACTAACTTTAGTAGACTTAGGTCTTCTCAGCAATGCAAGCATCTAAGATAACTCCAAAAGACTCATTATGGAAAATGCTATCCATATCCAGAAAAAGAACTATGGAGTCCGAATGCAGATCGAAGCATACAATTTGCTCACACTCGCTCTCTCTCTCTCTCTCTCTCTCTCGCTCTCTCTCTCTCTGTTGGTTTCTTCTTTCTCTTCGTCCCTCCCATTGGTTCTAATTCTTCTTTACAACATTACTAATGTGAAAATATACTTAATATGAATGTATATGTAGAGCCTATATCAGATTGCAAACCATCTTGGGGAGGAGGTAGGGGAGGGGGGAGAAAATCTAGAATTCAAAATCTTATAGAAGTGAATGTTGAAAATTAAAAATAAACTAATTAATTAAAAAAAAAGAAAAGGCTGAGCTTGCCAGCTGTGAAAGCAGTCCAGGCAGGAGCCAATAGTCAAGGAAAAGCAGATTCTGAGATGGAACAGCTCTTCACCTGGGGCGGGGGAGATTTCCTTCTCTGCTCTCACCTCCAGCCCCCAGTGAAGTGCACTTGGCATCACTGCTATTTCTCCAATTTGGGGAGGTACATTTGAGATGTATCCAGAAGGGAGAGAAACATACACATTCCAGGCATACCTACACACATACATACATATACACAAATATGTATATATGTATAGATATGTATATTAGTAGTATATGTGTATATATAGTATATATATGTGTGTATATATATATGTATACACACACACACACAAGCATAGAGAAACAGCAGCCAAGTAATTTCAAGGAACGTGACTCCTAGCAGCAGGGAAGAAAGCCAACTGTCGTTTCAAGCATTAGCCCTGGCAAATGGGTGCTGACACCAGGGAAAAAACAGACCCAGGGAACCTAGCTAAATGGTACATATAGCAGGATAGAGAAGAGGGGTGTGGCATGAGGATTCCATTAGTTAAGAAACTACAGTATCAGAGAGATGCATTGCCAGGGCAAAACGTGCTCATACCATTTGTGCCTCACTACCAGAAACTCCAAGCCTGTTCATTCTCTTCCCGCTGATTCTTTATGTACCCATGGGAGACTGAAAGCCAGGTTTATGAAGGAAACATTTTATAGTGCTTTCTATGCCATCTTAGGAAATGATGTTGCTTTGAACTAATTGTGGCTACTGGATTGCCATTTAAAATAAGTTCACTGGTAGAGGCTTGTGAGTTATAGTGACAGAAGTGCATATACTGTAAGTATGAGTTGAGTTAGTAGATCCCAAAGGGAGTGCTATATACAAAATTGAGAAAATAATATTTCCAACACCAACCCCACAGAGTTGGTATGAGGATTAAATAAAAAAAGTATGCAAAGTGATTTATTACTGTAGAGTGCCATATAAATTAAGCAATTGTTATTAATATGAAAGAATACGGAAATGATAGCTTTATTCTAATTTGTACTTCTTCCTAAACATTCTTGTTACTAAACAACAAAATCTGGCAATTTATAAATGTTTATGGTCGGCTATTTCATATGTTTTTATTGCTGTATGACTTCTAAAAAATAAGTAAAATACAGTGGTACTCCAAACAAAAGTAATGAAAATTAAAGCAGTAAACAAGTTGTTAGGATGACAGTTATGCAAAGACAGTTATTTACCTCTTGTAATTTGATTTTCATTTACTGGAAAGAAACTGGACATCACTTCCCTCTCCCGCTTTGGGCAATAGGGCATTGCAAAATGCACATAGTATCATGACTTTAAGTATTTTTCTCAACTTTTTTAATGGGGGAGGCTGAGTTAATGCTGGTATTCATCTTTAATTGGCAGTGATAGAATTAAACAAAACTGTGACCATCTCAGGTTTCTTTTTCTAAATGCTACGTATGTGGAATTTTTATTCCAGTGCTTTTATAATTTTCTTTTTAACTTTTAGGGAAGTGTAATAACCTATTACAAAGTATTCGTTAATACCCAAAGAATATTTCCAAACTCTGTAAAAGAGAATTGACTCAGTGAACATAAGCAAAAGCTTGGATAATACCTGGATAAATAAAATCTATAAAATACTGCATTTTAGCCAACAGTCTAAACTTCATTTTCAATATTTACCAAAATCTATGAAATTTAAAAAATAACTGTTAAAAAAAACCAAAATCTATGAAATAGCAAAAATGATTAATTTGGACATCAATTAGATTACCCTTTTTAATAACAAAGGTTAATAACAAATAAGCTGCAAGTACAGAGAAACAGGTTGACAGGGTTAAAAAGAAATGACTAAGTATGAAATATGAAAACAAAATGGAGAAACATTAATAGAAAACAGATTAAATGGGATGCCAAAGTTTGAATTTCTTAAAGTGGCTAATGATCTTATCCAACACATATGTAATTATCATCAGTCCTTTATTGATCTTCATTTCAGTCACTCATCTGAAAATGATTACTTTTCTTCAATAACGATGGCTCTTTATATAGATAAGAGAATGAAATATCATTTCATCAATTTTCCAACTAAGATTAAGAAGTACAGTAGAAAAATCAAATTCTGGACTTGGAGTCAAGACATCTGAGTTCAATTCTTGTCTCAGTCATTTATTCTCTGTGCCTCAGGAAATCACTTAACCTCCCAGATTCTATTTCATCATCTGTAAAGTCAGAATAATATTAATTGCACTGCCTACCTGAGAATACTACCTAAGTACTAGATAGATGTTGGTTAGGGCAGGTAGGTGGCACAGGAGAGTGCCAGGCCTGTAGTTCAGGAAGACTCGTCTTCTTTAGTTGAAATCTTGCCTCAAGACCCTTACTAGCTGTGTGATCCTGGGCAAGTCACTTAACCCTGTTTGCCTCAGTTTCTTCATCTGCAAAATGAGCTGGAGAAGGAAATGGCAAACCACTATGGTATCTTTGCCAAGAAAACGCTAAATGGGGTCACATGACTGAAACGACTTAACAACAATAACAACCGATGTTGGTTGTTGTTACTGTTCTTTCTGTTAAGACTAACCTCACAGAGAAGCAAGGTAACGTGACAGTCACAACCTTATATTTACATTGTTTGAAGGAATTTCCACAATGAGAGTTCCCTACACTGATGAACTCAAAGGTCCAAAGCAAAACCTTACATGGATGTTTTTTAGTATAATGGTCAAACAGATCATTTTTAAATGTGGGGGTGGGGGCAGGAAGGCAATACTAAGTGAGAAGAAACAAGAAGTGGAAATGGTACTTCCCAAATCTACCAAAAATGAAAACAGGTAGGAACTGAGGGAAAGTAGTTTACAAGCACAGGTTCCACAAAGAACATAATGGTAGGTTGCTAAGAAATTTAGGATAAATTCAGTTTGAATATGTTTTACAATTTCCATTAATTTGTGTGGAAGATGGGCAACAATTATTTTATATAAAATTTCTCACTTTATCAGTCCAGGAAGTTAGAAAAGGTTTCTATGTCAATTGTTAGACCAAAGATAAGCTTAAAGGCAAAAATTATCATTTTCCCTTTCTCAGTTCCTTCACAGCCTTTCTGTATTCATTTATACTTTAAAAATGATAATGAAAATGAGAATGATAATCTGGTTCTAGTGCCACTGAAATGTGCTGAAATGGTGTCACTGTAATATGCACATTATGTGCAGCTTTCTTTTTTTTCTTTGTCCTCTGTCAAATTACAGAGGAATCTTTATGTGCGTGTTCCTCTCTCTTTCTTCTCCTACCTATGCTTCTGGTCTGCCTGCCACAACTGGCATATTGCTTGGGTCTGCAATAGCTTTTGACAGCTAAAGTGATTGCTGAAAACAGAACTGATGTCTAATCTAATATTACTATAGTAGGTTTTAAAAGAATTACAATCTGCTCTTGATTGTCTGTAGTATGGGATGTATAAAAACTCCCATTAAAATAATAATATTAACAAGGTTTGCATATTTACAAAGCACTTTACAAGTATTATCTTTTTTTATCCTCACAACAATTGTGGGAGGTGGATACTATTATTACTGCCGTTTTATGGATAAGAAATCTAGGTCAGATAGAGCTTTTAAGTGACTTGTCCAGGATCACACAGCTGTTAAGTGTCTGAGGCTGGATTTGAACTCTGGATTTCCTAAATCCATGTCTAACATTCAGCTTTAATCAATAATTTCGATCTCTTTCTCTAAAATCTAAAACTGCAAAATGGACCCAACCCTATTTCCTCTCCAGCCTTGCCTGTTTCTGGTGAGCAAAGACAGGACCAAAAGAACTGAATGAACTCTGGGTCAAGTCAGAGAAATGGATAAGCGAACAAACCGGGTGAAAATGTTCTATGATAGTGAAAGAAGTCGATGTACAAATCCTGAACGGCTGTAAACTCTCAAATCAACTTCAATCAAAAAAGGCACTTTTTCACTTACATTAATTGAACACATTAAAACCCGGATAATGCCAAAATATTCATACGGCTTTTATGATCGCTCAAGTTTTTGTAAGTAATTCACCTTCACTAAGGCCGGGTGTAAATAGCCATCCAATCTTACAGATCCTATGGTGCCCATTAGCGTCAGAAGCAAGTTCGTCCCTCAGCTTTCCCCCTCCCCATTTCAGAGGCGGGGAGCGGAGGCAGTAAAGCAATCAACAGATTTCTTCTCCAGGTGAAGTGCCCTAAGGACTTCAAAGGCTTCTGCAGCCCCAGTAGCATGCTCCAGCTCCACCTTGCAATTGCGGAGAAGCCACAAACCCGAAGCTAATCTCAGGTCAAGTTTGGTACTGCCACCCACACCGGCACAGACGAACTGCGCCCAAACCCTCCAGGGGCACCCAATCCTGCAAGGTCTAGCGGAGTAATCAGAACTGGGAGAAAAGGCCTTGGGAGAGATCGCATCCCTGACGGGTGAGGCTGGCACTGCGGGCCCTTCCCTTCCCGGAAAGGGAGCTAGAGAGCTGAAGGAGCCCTTCAGTCCTGGTTTCTCTCGTCTTCCCCTCATCCACTTACTTTCTTCTTCTTCCTCCTCTCCCTCCCGCAAGAAGAGTTTGGGGCTCCCTCGTGCCAAGACGCCACACTCACCTCCCTAAGTCCAAGACCTGCCAGGGGTGGAAGAGGTAAAAATCAGCAAAAGAACAAGGCTTCCACTAGTAGTCTCAGCCCAGGCCCAGGGATTACAGGAACCAACAACCAAATCAGCAGAGGCGGAGCTGTAACCGCGCTCCGCCCCCGTGTAGTCTCTGAACCCCCCCCCCCCAATCTCCGCCCCATCTCCTATCCAGCCCCTAAAGCTCTGCTTCTCCAGATGTGTGATAACTACCGCTGCTGCAGTCTCTACCTAGAGTCTCCTAACTTGCGGGTCCTGGACTCGAGGGCCCCTGCACTGCGGTCTACGAAGTCATCGAAGCTATCACGGGTCAGGCTTGGATCATCCGTACTCCCTCAGCTTCCTCACCGTTAGTCGATGCCATTCTGCCACTTTCCTGTGCCCTGGAGTACGCAGAACGCAGATCTGCTAATGTATTTCTGAACGAGTCCACCTGAACACCTGCGCTTTTAAAATGTAGATTTGGTTTTGGTCTTTGGGCATTTCATGCTTAACCACAGACTACTGTAACTAAGTTGCAAATGTCAAGACTCCCAGGAGGCGGAGTACCGCAGTTTTAGAGTTGTCCGTCTCAGCAATATTAGATGAGAAAAGAGATCATGAGGAGAATGAAGGGATCTTGTGGTTTTAGACTGTACCTCACAATGTGTTATTTGATTAGTTTCAATTCAATAAGCATGTATTTGGTGCCTACTAAATGCCTACTGTGAAAGGTGGTCTTGTTCCTTTTTACATGTATGTATTAATTTCCCCCAAACTACAATGTAAACACTTCAGAGGTAAGTAGATACTTTTTCTTTTTGTTACTGGGCCTAAATGGGCAATAAATGTTTGGTGAATGAACAGATGAATGAAAAAGAAAACAAACTTGAAAAGGACTACTTACTATAAAAGTGGACTTACCATTTATTGCCAAACTACCTTCCTGCGATTGAATTCAATAGGTCCTTGGCTGAAGAAAAGCAATTCCGAATAGATTTATTTACATATCTGCGATCCAATGGATAAGAGAGCTCTGGTCCTGCAGTAATCCATCTTCAGACTCTTACTACTTGTGTGACCCTGGGCAAGTCACTTAAAAAAAAAAAAAAACTTTGCCCCAGTTTCTTTATCTATAAAACGGAAATAGTAATAGCACCTACCTCCCAAGATTGCTTTAAGGATTAATTGAGATCACATTTGTATAATTCTTAGAGATAGAGCAGAAAACTAACTTTGAAACCTGGGGAAAGGAAAGTGGTGACAAGGAATCAGGAAAACAAACTGATAAATAAGAAAAGCTTGGATTTCCTCTGCATCATAAGAATTCCTCCACCCCACCCCCCCATGCAGTTACTCAGAGTACAAATGTCATCCTGTTTTTATGCTCCTGAAGATAGCAGGCAGCTTCACTCTTCTACTCTCCTTACTTTAGACACATTACAAGGGATCACACCTTATTTTGCTTTTGTTACAATTCACATTCAAAAGATATCCTTCTCTTATCAGTAACTCATTAACACATCATCTCCTCTAAGAACAATCGTGGTTCTAAGTAAGCTATAATTTAATCCCAAATCATGATTTACATGCAAGAAGTGATTAAAAAAAATAGCAGACATGTATGACTAGAAAAAGCTTCAGGAGAAGTAGCCAGGATATATTGAATAGAGAGCTAGCCTTCAAGTCACAAAGACTTGCTCAAGGCTTGTTCAAGGCTTGCCTCTAACAAAGAAAGGTAAATTTTGATGGCTGAATTCTACCTTGATAGCATGGGATTCACTGGTTAGATTTCTTTCTTAAAGACCATGCCTGAAACTCAGTTCACTCTAGTTTTCCTGGATTGCCCAACAATCGTCCCTGCCCAAGCACCACTTAATGGTCATTTTGCTCCCCCCCACCAATGGCTCAGAGCTAATGTAAATAGTAATTGTTTTTCTTTTGATCAGAAACAACCCTGAGGGTCTCCCCCATCCAGTTTGATTTTTTTTTTAATCAAAGTGGCCATCCCTTGGCTCACTTCTTAAAGAGCCCTAATCACTGAATGGGTATTAATTACTTCGGTCAAAAACGAGAACTCAGAAAGACTTTAGCTTAAAAAGGCCAAGGTCTCCCACTGCATCCTGGGCCATCTCCAGTCATCCTGATCTATATCTGGCCACTGGATCCAGATGGCTCTGAAGGAGAAAATGAGGCTGGTGACTTTGCACAGCCCTCCCTTACTGTAATCTAATTCACTTGCTAGTCATGGCATCAGCTTCCTGATGTCATGGTGCCCTTCAAGAACAAAACACAAACCACACACACCCAATCTTTAACAGAAACAGGATGGGAAATTCTCAGCAAGTCCCTTAATCTCTTGGTGCTCTCAGGCAAATTTATAAAAACAAAAGTTACAAAACTGGAGCTCACCTGTGTATTTTATGGGGAGTTCCCAATAAAATCATGGGATTAGTGATATGTATAAATAGATACATATGGTATATATTTGGTTATATATGTACATATATGTATAAAGATTTCAGACTAGGATGGTTATGTAGCAGGAGTAAAAATAACAGAGTGCTACATTTGTGCCCACAAAATATTAAAATATTTTGAGTAATACTTCCAAAGAACTAAGTAAATCAGCTATGGAGGATTTACACAAGGACATAGACAAGAATTACACAGGGTAAGAAGGTGCTGATGCATAGTACCTTGCACCAGTATTGAGGGTATTCACATTGATTGATCATAAATTCATTGAAATAATTAAGCATTTTTAAAATACTAAGCTAGGAATAAGGATGTAGAGATTAAAAAAATGACAGTTCCTACCTTTAAGAGACTTTAATAGGGAGGGAATTATGAGACATAAACATCGATAACTGGTAAATAACAAATTTAATGTATAAAAGATCAAACAGGTTAGGATGAGAAACAGTCTTGGGACAAGAAAGGACAGATTTTTTAAAAAGCTAATAGGGAATTGACCCTACAGATAAGTAAGGATTAGAAAGAGAGCATATAGCTGCCATTGATGAATTCAAACAACTGGGACTTTATAAATGCACTCTGGATGTCACTGACAGGCCAATAATAAGCCCTACTTGGTCATTATTTGGACCCTGATTAGCTTAGAATGAATGTAAGTAGCAATTGTTTCTGTTTTGGTCAGAAACCCTGAGGGTCTTCCCCTCCTGGATCTATTTTTTTTTTAAAGAGGTCATTCTTTGCTTCATTTCTTATTAAACCTTAATCCCTAAATGGGTGGTACCTTATTCAAACTGAGACCCCTTCAAAGACATTACCTTGTAAAGGTCAAGGTCCCCCAATACATCCTGGGCCATCTCCAGTTGTCCTGATCTATATCTGACCACTGGATCAGATGGGGTATAGACTCTGGGAACCCCCTTGAACTCTCCTTGAACCTTCCCACTTGATCTGGCATTCCTCTGAGGCCATAAACCTTTCATTATTGGTATGCCCAAATCTGTTACCTCTGGATTGCCTCCAGCTACTTCCTATTCTTGATCCTATCAAAATCCCATTCTCTTGGTTCCTGGAGTCTGACCTCTAATCACCCCAGTCCCATCAAGATCCTCCTTAGACTCCTCAAGGTCCTCCCTAAACCCCTCCTCTAGTCATGCCAGATTACTTGGCCACTCCTAGATCCCTCCCCCAGTCTTTCTATATATAAGATACATCTTGCCTCCATGAAGGTGCTCAGATTCAATCCAGCTCAGATTCAGTCTGGCCTGCTGGCATTAATGTGATAAAAATACTCGAGCTCCTTAAGAGTCTACCCAATATGGAAAATCTTTAATAAACTTTGTTTTACTTTGGCTGAAAGAAGGCTTGGGTTGAATTCATTTGGGTAGGATCCGATGTGTTGGTATTTCATGGTCCCACCACCCCTAAACCTCAAAAATCCAGATGTCTCTGGAGGAGAGAGTGAGGCTGGTTGATGAGGTCTAGGGAAACATATGTTGAGGTTTTAGGGGTTTAGGGGTATTCAAGACCCCAAAACAACAACACCCCAGGTCCTGCTCAATTGAATTCAACTCAAACTTTCTTTCAGCCAAAGAAAAACAAAGTTTATTAATGATTCACTATATTGGGTAGAGTGTTAAGAAATTTCATCATTTGTGACACTCGCTTTAACGAGCGGGCCAGATTCAATCTGCTAAACCAGATTGAATCTGAGCACCTTCATAGGGGCAAGATGGATCTTATATACAGAAAGACTGTAGGAGGGATCTAGGGTAGTCCTGGGGTGATGGGAGGAGGGGTTTAGGGAGAGTCTTGAGGAGGAGTCTTGACTCATGCTGAATCGGATTTAAGTGAGGAAGAGTTGCACACACTCATCAGCCTCACTGTTTTCTAGAGTCATCATACTCCAGTGGCAAGACAATAGTCAGGATGACTGGTGATAGCCTGGGATGCAGTAGATGTCCTTTCTGTCTTCAATGTCTGACCAAGCTGTAAGTGCTTCAGCTGTCTTCATGGCCATTGGAACAAATTGTTCTCATCTACCCATTCTGCCTTCACACACTTGGGTTAGACACCCCTCTAAATCACTGTTGGGTTTAATGGCTGTTAGTTACCCTCAACCTGGATTAGCCCATCTGCCAAGATGGTTTTTACAAGAGTATCTCTGTTGTACATGCTATAGCTTCTTGGAGCCACAGATGAGAGTAGAGTGCCAGGTGGACACAGCCCTGAAAAGGGCTTGGCAAGCCCTCATACTGGAGGTGCTAGTTGGCATAATACAAAGAAACTTATACCTCTGATTCTGGATGCTAGGCTTCTCTATGAAGCCTAAGATTTAATTACCTTCTTTGGCTGCTGTAACACGCTATTGACTCATATTAAGCTTGTAGTCCATTAAAATCCCCAGATCTTTTTCAGATAAACTGCTTGAAAGTGTGTTGTTGCTGTTGAGTTATTTCAGTCATGTCCAACTCTCCATGACCCCATTTGGGGTTTTCTTGGCAAAGATACTGGAGTGGTTTGCCATTTTCTTCTCAAGCTCATTTTACAGATGAAGAACTGAGGTAGTATAGAGGGAGAAGAGAAGGGGGCCCAGAACAATGCCCCAAGGGACACCTAAAGTTAGAAGGCATGATTTGGAAGAGGGTCAAGCAAAGGAGAAAGAGGAAAAAGCAAAAAGAGTGGTGTCCCCAAAACCCAGAGAGAAGAGAGTATCAAAGAAGAAAGAGTGACCAACACTGTCAACGACTGCAGAAAGGTCAAAGAGATCCCACTTTCAATGCTAACTGCAAGGAGGCTGCATTTAGCCAACCCAAGGACCCAATGCACAGGCTCACAACAAAATTCAAGCCCACACTACAATCTCTGTGGGGCCATGGAGACCTGGACTCCAGCCTTTGGAAGTTTGCTTAAGCATTGTGGCAGTGCTCCAGGGTCAGAAACTTGCTGGGCATGGTGGAAGGGAAGGGGAAAGGAGGGCAGCAGTTTGTACTCTGCAACAGAGCCATGAACAGAGGGAAAAGGAAAGGGGCAAGACACATCTGGACTTGAAACAGAACTCAACACACCACACCATACCACCAACCTCCTAGAGCCTCTGTTATAGTAATTAGGGTGGGACTTTTTTGTTGTCTTCTCTTTTGGAATGCTAAGGTAGTCAAGTGCCTTTAATGAATCTTGCCTTTGTTTGAATAGGGCTGGTAAAGTGGGACCTTTTATTGTCTTTGTTTTGGAGTGCTTCTCAGCACTAAGGAATCTTTGATTGAATCCGGAGTCTTTGGTGATCTGCTTACTTCAAGGGAAGGCCTAGTTCACATGGGTTTGAGTCTCATGGTTGTGACCCCCTCTGACCCTGAAGAAGTATATATATACTCAGAGGTTAACATTTTGCCTTTGGGGGCACACTCATTGGAAGAGTGTTGGTGATTTGGCCAGACAAGACTCTGGGTAGTGGGGTAGATGTTGGAGCCTGCTGGCTTTGAAAACCCAGATGTTGTTGTTTCTCTCTCTAGTAACTATGTTTGCATTATTGCTATGGTCAGACAGAAGTCTGTAGGTTGATCTGTTTATATTTTCTGTTTGTAATTTCTGTTTGTATTTGCTCTGAAGTTCAGGGTGGCGGCTTTTCCCCCTGAACTAAGTGAATGGTATATGTATGTTTAATTAAAGTGAGATTGTAAACCCCTTAAAGTTGCTTTCTTTAGAAAAGCAGATTAAAGAACCTATGCTAGCAGCACTCTTGTGTGCTCTTGTTGTTGGTCTTTCATCTCCACAGCAGCTGCTAGCAACATTGTTGTTACAGCCTCTGAGACCCAAGCCACAGAAATCAACCACATAGCACCACTGTGGAAGCTCTCTGAATTGTTCTGCTAGGCCAGAGAAATGAGAAATAACTGGAGTGGAACATACTACTGGAACAAGTAATCGTGTGTCTGTGGGGGGGGGGGGGGGAGGGGGGCAGGGAATTGCAGGACTCCATTGAGCCTAAGGAGAAATTGCTTAGCCTTCCAGTTGGGTCCAGTTCTGTCCCTTCCAAAAATTATTTATGGCAGAGAGCTAGGCTGGTGATTGTGAATTGCCCAGTGTGGGAGGAGGCTGAGCTGCTCTGAGACCTAGCCTCCAAGGAAACCACCATCTGAGCACAGGGATTTACATAGTGAACAATAGGGAAAAATAGTAAGGGAGAGGTGGGGGGAGGGGGGCAGTGCTGAAATTATCCAAGATCTCAGGAAAAGGAAAACTCAGAGACATTGCACATGAGCAGATAAATCATATTAACAGCAGAAAGAAATAAGGCCTTCAGATCAAGTAAAATTCAGGTGTCTATGAATAAATACTGCTGTAACCTGAGGCCCGTACTAATGGGTTTGGGGAGTTTGACTACACTACAAAACAAAGAAAATGATCCAACACTTGGTGAAACAGAGTACCCTGTGGAATTTGAGCAGAACATGGAACCACAACATACTTTTCCAGACTGGTTCAAAAGATAAATGAGAATTATGAGAGAATTTGTGGCCTGCATAGCAAAAATAATGGGCAAAATAGAAAGAAACTAGAATGTACAATGGTATCTCACCAAAGAAATAAAAGACAGAACAATGAATTGGGAATACAAATACGCAGAAGTGAAGGACAATCTAGAAGAAGAGAAGCAAAAAATAATAATAATAACAGAAGAAAATCTGTTCACTATGCAAGCAAAACATATTGATTTCAAAGACAGGATTCAGAGAGAAAATCTAAGGATCATAGATCTTCCAGAAGAACACAACAAGGCAAAAAAAAAAAAAACCTTCATACCACAATTCAGGAAATAATAGAAGAGAACTACCCAGAACTTCTGAACATAGAAAATAAAGTAATAATTAAAAGAATTCATAGCTTGCCTCCAGAAAAAAAAATCCAAGGCTGCAACCTCCCAAGACACATTGTGGATAAATTTAACAATTCAATTCAGAAACAACAAGTTCTATAGAAAGACCTTTAAATACAAAGGAAAGGACAGTGTAATAACACAAGACTATTTTGTACACACTATAAAACACAGGAGAGAATGAAATGGTGTGTTCCAAAGAACATTTTAGGCAGAATGCAGCCCAGAGTGAATTACCCAGCAAATCTGAGCTTACCCATAAGTAAAAAATAAGATAAATGTTCAATTATGAAGAGAAATTTGAAACATTCTTAAAAAGAAAACCAGACCTAAAAAAATTATTTGCTTCTTAAACACCTAGACAATAGAAATGCAGGAATGTTCAATTATAAAGAGAAATTTGAAACATTTTTTTTTATTTTTAGTTTACAACACTCAGTTCCACAAGTTTTTGAGTTCTAAATTTTCTCTCCCTCCTTCTCCTCCCCACTCCACCCTCAAGATGGCATGTAATCCAATATAGGTTCTACATATACTTTCGCATTAAACTTATTTACATAATAGTCTACTTGTAAAGAAAATTTATAATCAATGGAATGAACCATGAGAAAGAAGAAACAAAACCAAAAAAGAAGGAAAAAAAAGGAGAGCAAATAGTTTGCCTCAATCTGCTCTGTAATTCTGTACAGAATTCTGTACAATCTGCTCTGTAATTATTTCTCTGGATGTGGATAGCTTTTTCCATCATGAGTCTTTTGGAGCTGTCTTTGAACCTTGCATTGATGAGAAGACCCATGTCTATCAAAGTTAGTCCTTACAGATATGAAACATTTTTAAAAAGAAAATCAGACCCAGCAAAACTATTTGCTTCTTGAACACTTAGACCATAGAAATGCAGGAGGCATGAATGAATGCAGCAGCCAAGGACAGCAAGAGCAACAGAATGACTGCAGAGATACTGGTATAAGACTTTTTAAATGAACACAAGATAGAGGTGAAGGCAAAAGTCAGGTAGAGGTAATGGTGGCACTATGGACAAAATCTGGTTATACCCTTGATGGGGTGATGGGACCTGGACTCCTAAAAAAAAAAGACCATGTCTTTGAGAGCAACCCAGTCTCTGAATTTTCCCATACATGTCAGTAGTCCAAATCTAGGCATCTGGCCCACCCCAGCCCGCCTAGATCACTTAATTAGCTTACTTGACAGTCCTTTCACTGTCTCACCTGGCCCATCCCAGACTACTTAATATTCATTTCTCTATTGCATCTGGCCCGCTCCAGACTATTTACCACTCCTCAACCCCATCCAGATCCTTTCCCTGTCCTTTTTGTAAATAAGTATCAGTCTCATCCTCATTAAGTTGCAGATTCCCTAAGAATCTCAGCCTCATTATTGCCTTACAATAAATCTTGCCACTTTGACTGGAAAATGGTTTGAGTGTATGAATTCATTCCAGGTGGACTCCACCCTGTACCCTGACATTTAGGGGTTCCCAGTAACCCAAAACTACATCACCCTTCCTAGAAATAAATTGATACTTTTTTTATTGGATTATATTATTAAATGAGAGAATGAATGAAAGAGGGGGAAGGGACTAAGGGATAGAGGGGAGTGTGTGAGATGTACGTAGGTCAAATCAAGGGCTTGGAATGAAGGGAAGATGAATCCAGTGATGTCAGGAAGAAAAGAACCTACAGGGCAGTGGATGAAAAGAAGGGAGGGGTTTAAAAAGTGGGGAGGAGAGAGAACTTGTTTGGTAGTAAGAGAGGACTCCTCTGATGAATGTTCCTATGGGTAAAGACAAATATTCTATGAAAGAAGACAAGGAAATTGTGTGTTGTGGTCTAAGGGATTTGGTGCTTGAAAAGATTACTTGTCCTATCTTGAGAAGGAGGAGCTGAAATTCTTAGGGCCAACTGGCACTTGGGAGAATGGGAGGGCATGGATCTAGGGAGGATATTTTGAGGCAAATAGAGAAAAGAAGATAACTGGGGGTGGGGAGGATATAGATTAGTAGTAGACTGTATAATCAGAGGTGAGGTGTGGGAGGTGGTGCTTTCATGGGGCATTGCTTTCTCTGTCATCTGTAGGAATTAGCTTTATTCTGGGAGTAAGGCATGATGGAAAATGAGAATACAAAGGAGAAGTTCTACAAGACAGTGACAGAAACTACCTAAAGGAGAGAGCACAGAATGAATACCTCAGAAGTTTTGATTCCATGAGAAATATGGAGAAGAGAGCAGAACTAGATAATTATAAAGGTAATAAACCAGAAAATGAGGATCTGGAGCAGGGTTGGGGAACCTTCGGCCTCAAGGCCACATGTATCTTGCTAGGTCCTCAAGTGCTGCCCTTTGAATCCAGACTTCACAGAACAAATCCCCTTAATAAAAGGATTTGTTCTGTAAAACTTGGACTCAGTCAAAAGGCCACACCCAAGGACCTAGAAGGCCACATGTGGCCTCAAGGCTACAGGTTTCCTACCACTGATCTAGAGTAAATAGAAAGAAAGGTGGACAATGAAGAGAGTAAGAGAAATCTCTGGAAAGGGGTACAAAAAAAACCGGAATTTAAAGAACTAATCACCAGGACTAGTTGAAGGTAAGGAGAGGATGGGGGAAATCTACTTGACTAACAGAGAGGGAAAAGGTTGGGGGGGGGGGTTAAATAATCCAATAAAAGAAACTAATAAGCAAAACACCAGAAGGAAGAGGTAACTAGAAGAAGGAAGAGATCCAGGGTGAGAAGAATAGAGTCATTGGGAACAGGAATGCCTTAAAAAGAATAAGCTAAAGTATCTGAAGAAACATAGTACTGTATTTACAGCTGAAGAGGGAAAAATAATCATAACTTTAAAAAATATTAGACACAAATGGAGGACAATATAAACATAACTCATAATTTTAAATATGAATGGATCAAACAATGCAATAAAACAAAAAAGTGACAATGGATAAGGAAAAAACTTTACTATCTGTTGTTTATAAGAAACACATTTTTAAAAAAACACAGACTAAAACTGAGAAGATAGAAAAAAATTGATGCATCAAGTGAATCTGAAAATGCAGAAGTTGAAATCAAAAGCAAAGATGAACATTCAAAATTTAAAAGGAATAAACAAGGAAACTACATCATGGTCAAAGGAAAATTAGACATCAATATTAATAAGAAACTTATATGCTCTAGATGCCTTAGCATCCAGACTCATAAAGGAAATGTGAACTGGGCAACAAGAAGTCATAAACAGTAACATAATAGTGAAAGGAAGCTTCAATATCCCTCTCTCGACTTTGGAAAAGTCTAACAGAAAGATAAACAAAAGAGAAAATATGGTATTGAACAAATTCCTGGAGAAACCACAGGGAAAAAACTTAAGGTATCTTCTAAATGAGACTGAAAAGAATATACATGTTTCTCAGCACCATACGGAATTTTTACAAAACTTGACCACATATTATTGCAAGCAAATGTAAAAAGGTAGACACAATGAATACATACATGGTTTATAGATCATGATGCAATAAAAATAGTCATGATTCAGGGACCACAAAAATAAAAATGAATCCAGAGACCCAAATGGAGATTTAACAATACAATCCTAAATAATTAATGGGTTAAAGAAAAAAATCATAAAAACAATCATGTGAAAGAAAATTATTATAATGAAACAATATATTAAAGTTTCTTGGATGTAGTTAAAGCAGTACTCATGGGAAAATCATACCCCTACAAACTTACATTAAAAAATAAAGAAAAGATTAATGAACTGAATATGCAGTTTAAAAATTAGAAAGCCAACACATAAACAAACCTAAAGTAAGCATGAAGGATTTAAAAAATTAGAGGAGAAGTAGATTAACTAGAAACAAACAAAAAACTATAGAAATGATAAATAAAACTAAAAGCCTACTCTTAGAAAACAATAATAAAATTGATAAAACTTTAACTAATCTGATTACAAAGAAGAAGGCAGAAAAACAATTTAATAAAATAACATAAAGTGAAATAAAATCAGAGGAAATGAAATGAATAATCAGAACATATCATGCACAATTATGTGCTAAGAAACCTGAGAACACAAAAGAAATAGAAATATACTTTCAAAAATATAAAACACCAAAACTATCAGAAGGTCAGGTAGAGATCTTAAATAACCCAATCTCAGCAAAAGAAATAGACCTAGTTGTAGAGGAACTATCAAAGAAAAAACTTCTGGTCCTAATGGATTTATGGGAGAATTATATAAAACTCTTAAAGAATGAGTGGTACGGCTCTTTGATCCCGGAGGCAGGAGGAAGATAACGAAAGGGACGTCTTCGTTTGGTAAGCGCTAGAATAAGACACACACTTTGTGGCGTTGTTGTGGTTCTAAGGCACACCATCTTCAGAAGTCAACATGTGGCAAATGCGGATATCCTGCTGAACACAAGTGAAAGTGTAATTGGAGTGCAAAGGCTAAGCCTACGTAACACCACTGGTCCTGGTCGAATGAAGTACCTAAAAATTGTCTATCGCCGATTCAGGAATGGATTCCGTGAGGTAACAACACCTGAACCCGAGAGCAGCTGTTGCAGCATCTAGTTCATTTTGAAGGTTCATCTGTTTGTTAAATTTGTTCGTCCTGAATGAAAAAAGTCATTGTGCAACATTGCAGATGTTCTTATTGGGTACATCATAAACCCCGTGAAGTAGATACTATAGGTATCTACATTTTACAAGTGAGGTAACAAGGCTAGTGACAAATGACTCGCCCATCAATGGTCACACACCTGGTCAATGTTGGAGGTATTACACTATCCTTTGTTTCCCTGACAACCATCTCTTATAATGAAGAATTCAAAAGAGGAAGGAAAAAGTTGGGCAAAACTAACCAATATATTGAAAAGCTCTGCTGTTACGTACAGAGTTTCACACTCATAGTATCCGACCCTTGCGAAGAACGTTGAGTGTAGGTGAGAGTGGGGGTTGGGAGGAGGCAGGAGGTAGAGTCTTCTCATATCTCTTCTTTGGTGCCATGCTTAGTCATTATAATTTCCAAGTATTCAATTTCAATTATTTGTTGTCAAACTTAACATTGACTTTACATTTATTTAAGAATTTTAAAAAAGGAATATTTATGCATGTAGCTGGTTTTTGAGCATCCACAAAACTTGAAGGTTAAAAGTTTTACAGAGAGAAGATAAATTATTAAAAGGCCTTAGAACTGTAGCACCTTTGATCTTAAGAACACTCTCGGGGCAGCTAGGTGGCACAGTGTGTAGAGCACCGGCCCTGGAGTAAGAAGGACCTGAGTTCAAATGCAGCCCCAGACACTTGACACATGTACTAGCTGTGTGACCTTGGGCAAGTCACTTAAGCCCAAGCGCCCTGCCAAAAAAACAAAACAAAACAAAAAGAACATGCTCATTGCCAGGAGCAGCTAGATGGTGAAATAGACAAAGCATGGCCCTGGAGTCAAAAGGACCTGAGTTCAAATGACACTCTGACACTTACTAGCTGTGTGACTCTGGGCAAGTTGCTTAACCCTGATTGCCTCAAAAACAAACAGTCCCATGCTGGGTTACTCCCATAGGAACCCTTGAAAACTTCAGCCATGTTATGCCCAAACCTCATTTCAAAGCAATAAGCAAAGGTAACCTGCAGTAGGATTTTCACAGAAGCCAAATGGGTAAACATATCCTCCTTCCCCTGGTCTGTTTTGACAATCACATTTTACTGCATTATCTTTTCTTTAAAAAGTATTTTAAATTCATAAACCATCAAATAAAATTGATTTTCAAATAAACAAAAGTGATCATACATCAAAAAAAAAGAGTGATACCAATACTTTACAAATTATTCTCAAAAATTGAGAAAGTACTCTACCAGAATCTATTTATGAGACAAATATAATCCTAGTACATAAATCAGGGAAGGAAAAAACACAGAAAGAAAACTTTAGGCCAATGTCATTACTGAATATTGACTCAAAATTTTTAAACAAAATCCTAACAGACTCTGTGGCACTTTAAGAAATCATTTGTCACATCCAAGTGAAAGTTAAAGCTGGGATGCAAAGATGGTTCAATTAGGAAAACAATTAATATAATTAATCATATTAAAACCAAAACATTCAAAAACACATGATCATCTCAAAAGATGTAGAAAAAACTTGCTCTTTTATGCTTAAAAAAAACCCTAAAAGTATAGGCATAGAGGAACTTTTTTTAATATTATAAAAAGCATCTATCTAAAACCAAAACCAAGCATCTTGTTTAATGGGAATAGACTAGAATCTTTCCTAATAAATACAGGAGTAAAACAAGGATTCTAACTCTCCCCACTATTAATTGATATAATTCTGGGAAGGCTAGCAACAGCAAAAGACAAGAGAAAAAAGTTAAAGGCATAAAGATAGTCAAAGTAGAGATAAAACTATCTCTATTTGGTGATGATAAGAGGGCATACTTGGAAAATCCTAGGGAATTAGCAAAGATACTAATTGAAACAAACAGTAGCTTCAGCAAGTGGAAGTCTACGAAAAGAACCCTTAAAAAAATCAACATCATTTTTATATAATAATAGCAAAACTCCAGAAGCAAAAGTAAAAATAGAAAGAGAAATCCCATTCCAAACAACTACAAAATGAATAAAATATCTGGGGGTCAACCTACCAAAGACTTGTATAGTTTCGGTTACAAAGTACTACTTTAAAAAATTAGAAACAGCTTAACTATTGGCTCATGCCAATGAGTCAACCTAGTGACAATGCCAATATGATAAAAATGAGAGTATTTCCAAAGTTAACTTATACTTTTAATAGTACGTCAATCAAGTTACCAAGGGGATACTTTATAGAACTTGGTAAAATAAAAGCAAAATTCCTTTGGAAGAACAAAATATCTAGAATATCAAGGGAAATAATGAAAAGAAAAAAAGACTTCAAACTATATTATGAAACAGGAGTTATCAAAATTATACAGTATTGGTTATAGAGTAGAGATGGATCAATGGATTGTTGTTTGTTGTTGTTCATCCTTCATTCTCAAAGACAATTGATGACATCATGAGGATGATGTCTTGACTTACCAATGAATTGGGTTTAAGTGAAGTGGAGCTATATAAAGTCATCAGCCTGTCTCCTCCAGAGTTATCCGAGTCCAGTAGCAAGACAAGAGTCAAGATGACACAGACTATACAAAAGAGATTGACAAACAATGGAACTCAATAACCCAGTATTTGATAAAGTGGAAAATATAAATTATCCAAGAAAAAAACTCCTCATGTGGTAACAAAGAACTGGAAATTTTGGAGATGCCCATCAATTGCAGAATGGCTAAACAAGTTGTGGTATAAGATTGTGATGGAATACTATTGTGCTATAAGAAATGTTGAGTTTGATGATCTTAAAAGAACATGAATAGACTTGCATGAAATAATGAAGAGCGAAATGAGCATAAAAAAGAGAATGTTGTATATGGTAACAACAATATTGTTTTAAGAACAACTTTGAGCTAATAAGTCATTTTGAGTATCATAAATACTCAAATTAATCATGAAGGACATATGAAGGAAGATACTATCTGCATCCAGAGAGAGAACTGATAAATAGAAGTATGTATAGAATGATTTTACACATACACATACACACACATACACACACACATATTTGTGTCTAATGGTAGCCATCTTGGGGGGAAGGGGAAAAAAAGAAATTTACATGATAACTTTATTAATACCAAGTTATGCATAATAGACTTGCAGTCTCATGTGCAATCTTTTTTATTATACTGTTATGCAAGTGCTTGCTTTATTCCATAAATTAAAAATAAAATAAATTTTAAAATTTTAAAACTGCTGGGAAAACTAGAAAGCAATCTAGTAGAAATTGGGCTAAGACCAACATCTTGTGTGTTCCTCAGTACATTCTAAATGGATACTGAACGTTAACATTAATGATCAGACTCTTAAAAAAATTAGAAGAGAAACAGATCATATACTTCTCATTCCTACTAGTAAAAGATGTATTCTTAACCAAACAACAGTTAGAGGTAATTATAAAAGATTAAATAAATAACTGGTTACATGAAACTGAAAAGCTTCTGCATAGACAAAATTAGTGATTCTAGGATAGGAAGGGAGGGGTGAAATGGGAAAAAAAATATTTCAAATTTCTCCGATAAGAATTTGTCATCCTACATATAAACAATTAATAAATACACATAAGAGATAAGTGGAAAATAGATATAAACAAATATTTTTCAAAAAAAGACTTTCAAAGTCTTCACTACATGAAAGAATGTTCCAAATCACTCATGATGGAAAATGCTATCCATCTCCAGAGAAAGAACTGATAGACTCTGAATGCAGATCAAAGGAAACTATTTTCACTTTTTAAATTTTTTTCATGGCTTTTTCCTTTTGGCATTTCTCCTTTCACAACATGACTAATATGGAAATACATTTTACATGATTGCACATATATAATGTATCAAATTGCTTACCATTTCAGAAAGAGGGGAGAGGAGGAATGGAGGGAGATAATTTTGAACTCAAAATTTTGTAAAAATGAATGTAAAAAAATCATACAATTAGAAAAAATAAAAACTATAAAAAAGGGAATAAGAAAGAATGCTTCAAATTACTAATAAAAAATGCAAATCAAAACAACCTTGAGGTTTCTCCTCAAAGCAATTTGGAATTATGCAAATAAAATGCCTACACTTTGAACCAGAGATTCCAGTATTGGTCTTATACCTCAAAAAAGCAATCTATAAGATGAAAGTCCCTGTATACACCAAATATTTATAGCAACACTTTTTGTGATAGCAAAGAATTAGAAAGAATGTAGATGCTTATCAACTGCAGAATGGCTAAGCAAATTATGGTACATGAATGTAATAGAATATTGCTATTCTGGAAGAAATGATGGACATAATAGGTACAAAGAAGCACAGAAAGAGCTACATGAACTGATGCAGATTGAAATAAGCAGAACTAAGAAAGCACTATATCCAACTTCAATGATGTAAATGGAAAGAATCACCACAAACCAAAAAATCAAAAGTGAATGTAACAAAATTGTAAAGAATGAGTATGACTCAAATGAAGAAATCCCCAACCCATCACTTCATGGAGTTATACATGTGCTATACATAACACAGGTGTTACATATTACACATAATTTTGGACTTTTTCAATGTGTTGATCAGTGGCACTGATTTTTTCTTCCTCTTAAAAATACTAATTGTTATATGGGGTAGTTCTCTGGAAGGGGGAGTTAGAAGGATTCCAGCAATGATATGGTGATGTAAGAAACAGAAGACTAATAAAAACATACTTTTTTAAAAGGAAAAAAATTTAGGAGTTTCCAAGAAACCAAATTCACAAAAACTAAATAGGGGCAGAGGTGGGGGCTGGATGGACAACAATTGACGTTACAAAGACCTGGGGGATTTGCTGTACTGTCAGCCAAAACATCTAACAAAATCTTTTCCTGTGCTGAGAGGCATGGCTTATTAGAATAAAAAGTTACAAGTTATCCTACATTCTGACCCAGTCAGCCCGTAGTTTTGTTGTATTCAGTTCTCTACACCACATTTTACAAAGGCCATTGATAAGTTAGACAGCATTCAGAAGAGACACATAAAATGACTAGGGGCCTAGAATTCAAGCCATGTGAAGATCAGCTGAAGAATCAGCTGATGTTTAACCTGGAGAAGAGGAGACTGGAGGGCAAGCATTGTGGAGACATCAACAAAAACAAAAGAGTCCCTGTCTTCAAGGATCTTGTATTTTAATGGGAGAAGAATGTATAGATATACAAGTTTGTGTGTGTGTGTGTGTGCGTGTGTGTGTGTCACATACACACACATATATATGTTGACAATCCTTTCAGATTATTTGAACCCCAATAATATCCAAAGCATCCAAACTGCTTTTGCTCTACTCTAAAAATGCCCCTTTCTGTGTTAGCAACTTCAAAGACCAGATAAGATTGATCCTGTTGGTGACAGGATGTCTGCAACCAGAACAGTGGGACATTTACATCTTGCAATCATACTCTCCAAGTGACACTACCTTGTCATTTGTCTTGTTCAACTAAGAACTTCTTCTTTTATGATAAGGAGATCATAAACTGGAGTTGGAATTGTTACTTAAACCTTGTCTTTCTTCTTTCAGTCAATCAAAAGTTTGCTTCTGATTCCATGATCACGTATCTGCTAGCTTTAAGGGAATAAACTGTATGAATTTATGTATCACCTAGCCTGTTTGCCTCCTTTAACCAAACTTTCAGGTCAACAGTTATGGTGCTATAGACTGCAGATGGAACTGATGGAATGGCAGAACAGTGTCCCAACCTCAACAACACTAGAGACTCAGGCACCTCAGGAATCATTTTTCCTGGAGTCTTAACCTTGACAGGGTCAGGTAAGTTCTCCCTATTCCCAGCTTCCAAAGGACTCCCACTAGTTTGCTTGAAGTACAAAATTCCCTTTGGGCTAGCTCTGGGGGCGGGGACCAATTTGTGTTAAATCGCTTTGGATTCATTGGGTCCCCTTTGCAGATTGATCTTTGGAAATTAGTACAAGTATTGCCAGCACTAGTGTCAGTTAACTAAAGATAGCCCAAATTATGTTGGCCACAATATGGCTCTTTTGGACCTGTCAAAGTTACTTTATCTTAAAACCAAATTAAGTTTAAAGGCCAACAAAGAGTCTAGCCAGGGGTGAGAATATTTTCACCATGGGTTTGCTGAGATGACTGAGTGAGAACAGAAGGCAGAAGCCTCTTCCCTTAAGGCTTGCAAAGCTGCTTCAGCATCTCCCCCAGTATTGGCTTATTCTCTCCACCTCATTCTCCCCTCTTGTCCAACAACCCCAGCCGTAGCTGTTCTTCCACTCCTTCTGCCCTATATCTTGCCTCCTTTCTCCCTCTCCCTTCTTCCCCCCTTCCCATAAGGGCTCTGCTCTTGAGGAAGACAGCTACACTCTGGATGGAAGTTATGGAAAGTCAGAAACACCAGAGATGCCAAGGCTTCCCCCAAAGACCATAGAGGTGCTCTGAGCAAAGGTTGCAGGATCCAACCCAATCAGACCTTGAATCCTTGCAAATTCCCCAACCTCCTTTCCTTGGAATAATAATACCCAATTCATGATGGGGATTTCTACCAAGCCTCTGATCCCCTCTCTCTATGTCGATTAATTCTGAGCTCAGTCTGTATTCGTCCTGTCAAATTTTGTCTGTCAGTATGTGTCTCTGTGTCTATCTTGTGAGCCAGTAAAAAAATTTTTTTAATTTATTTATTTAACATATTTAGTTTTCAGCATTGATTTTCACAAGAGTTTGAATTATGAATTTTCTCTCCATTTCTACCCTCCCCCCCACTCCAAGATGACATATATTCTGGTTGCCCTGTTCCCCATTCAGCCCTCCCTTCTGTCACCCCACTCCCCTCCCATCCCCTTTTCCCTTCCTTTCTTGTAGGGCAAGATAAATTTCTACGCCCCATTGCCTGTGTATCTTATTTTCTAGTTGCATGCAAAAACTTTTTTGTTTTTGTTTTTGAACATCTGTTTTTAAAACTTTGAGTTCCAAATTCTCTCCCCTCTTCCCTTCCCACCCGCCCTCCCTAAGAAGTCAAGCAATTCAACATAGGCCACATGTGTAGCATTATGTATAACCCTTCCACAATACTCATGTTGTGAAAGACTAACTATATTTTGCTCCTTCCCAACCCATCCCCCTTTATTGAATTTTCTCCTTTGACCCTGTCCCCTTTCCAAAGTGTTTGTTTTTGACTACCTCCACCCCCATCTTCCCTCCCCTCCATCATCCCCCCTTTTTTTTATCTTCTTCCATCTTCTTTCCTGTGGGGTAAGATACCCAATTGAGTATGGTATACCCTCCTCAGGCCAAATTTGATGAGAGCAAGATTCACTCATTCCCTCCTCACCTGCCCTCTCCCCTCCTCCCACAGAACTGCTTCCTCTTGCCACCTTAATTCGAGATAATCCACCCCATTCTATCTCTCCCTATCTCTCTCTCTCAATATATTCCTCTCTCATCCCTTAATTTGATTTTATTTCTTTTAGATATCTTCCCTTCATCTTGAACTCTCCCTGTGTCCGCTCTCTCTCTCTCTTTATATATATATATGTATATACACACACATACATATATACATACATGCACATTCACTTATATATATACATAAACATATATATATATATGCATATTCCTTTCAGCTACTATGATATTGAGGTCTCGCCAGTAAAATTTAAAATGCAGGCAGCCAGAGATTTCTAAGGGCTGCAGCTAGGGAAACCAACAAAACTTAAGACTCTTTTCCTTGTAATGTCTGGTCTGGCCAACCTGGAATTACAGTGGAAACAGAGCTAAAAACATTTTAGCATATTGTGAGATTAATCATTAAAAAGTTTGGCCACTGATTAGTAGGAACTATGGGAGAAAAGACAAGAATGCTGGAGAATTGTAGGAAAAACTTAAATCATCCTTCCCCACCTGGCAAAAGGAGGGGAGGGGTAAAAATTCACAGGCTGGCAGTAACTCTGTGCCCTGGGCACGTTGTAGCCCATCCTTCTAGACAAAGCTTGGAAATGTCACCCAGGTCCTATACATTCTGCCCACCCTGTCCCAGCAGCTGCAAACAGCCCTAGGCTCAGTAAATTCTGCAGTTGTGGGGGAAGGGAGAGGAAGATGGATTGGGCCTGTGGCTGGCATTCCCTAAGCCCAGCCTCCAAGAATTATCACCACTGGGATTCCAGCCTCTTTTCTTGGTAAACTTCACACTTCCCTGTTCTAGTTGTAAAAATGTATTTTATTTCTCACCTGTTTCCTGATTTGTAAAGGGAAAATAATAATGGTAGTTGTTATGGGATCAAAATGATATAATCATTGTAAAATGCTTAAAATAATGACTGGTATATGTTAGAAACAACATTATTTTCTCTCTCTAATTTAATGTAACTGTTAACTTTGAAGTGGTTTTTAAATACCAAAAGTAATAAATTGAATAATTTCCATATGTGAAAATCTGGAAATGCAATTGATGTCATCTAAAGTTTATTGTTTCCATATTTCTAAAATTGTATTATATTTCTAAAATTCTCTTGGATTGTGAAATTTGAAAAGACCATTGTGTGGTAGAAATGGTATTATAGCAATTTTAATCTGATTTTGACACATATGAATTGAGTTTTTAAAAACGGTGTGATAAAAATGTGATAATTTGAAACTTATATTGGTTATAAACAAGTAATAACAATAATACTGATATTTACTAGGATAGTAGATTTTCCATGTGAAATCTTGTCTATTATGAGAATATATGTGGTGGTTTAAAGTTATAGCTTCAACATATTAATGATGAGATGAATGATTCTCTGTGCGAAGTGATTTAGAAAATCATTTACCTAAACTGATAATGGGTTGTTTCAAGTTTTAAAATACATAATAATGTTTAGGGCATTGTTACATTTCTAACTCATGCAATTTGGCAGTAATATTGTTGCAAAAGCAATTCCTCTTGTGTTAGATTAAGATGTTAGATTAAGAATTGTGCAAAAAAAAAATTGTGGTTTTCAAGCCTGTTTCATCTAAGGAAAAGCCTGGTAAACTTTTGTTAATTGTGATAAGGCTAATTTAATTGGGAATGTTCTTCTTGACTTATAGAAACTAAATGTCCTCTCCATTACAACACCTTCTTGACTAAGGAACTTTGTGATATTTAGGGATTCTGTGATAACTAGGAATTTAGTTTCTTGATAATACTTTGTAATTTGTGTTACTTAAGGACTTTTGCACCAACTTAGTTTTAATGAATTCGTGTTTGAAGGTTAATTTTTGCTTTAAGGAGGAAAAAAGAGATTTCTATCATTTTAAAACTTTCTGACTCATTTTCTTCAGAAAAGTTTAGTGATTATTCCTCTTAACATCAGGATAAAATTTAAACTGTTTTTAAAGAAGAGGAAATATTTCTAGAAGAGATGTTTTGAAAAAAAATCTCTTATGTAATTTTTAGAAGGCCTACTCTGAATGTGTAATCATTCCATGGCCTAAGCAAGAGTTGAAATTGTATATATCATATGTGTAAGATTCAATTCCTGAAGTATCTCTTTCTCCCAGACTGAGTATAACTAGAAAAGGATAAATAAGCTTGAGAAACAAAGAGGTGTATCTATTCAGTAGGGAGATCAAAGTCAGGAACCTCTTTTGTTTAAGGCAGATAAGGAGGTTTGGGGACAAATGGGGGTTATCCAAGCCCCGCCTGTCCCTACATAGTTGTTATGTTGAGAGAGTGTGAGGAAGTATTTTTTTTAAGAAGACAGAAAATTATGTAACTTGATTCGATAACCAATAATCAAATTTGAGATGACCCTGTCTGAAGGATACCAGCCCACATTTATTTGCTATGTAAGACTTTATGGGACTGCAATTTACTATTGTTTTAAGCTCTGATTACAAGGATAGTTGTCATAAAGCCAATAGTGCAATGACGTGCTGCAGGCTGGGAACTGCTAAAAGTGGATGTCTGTGCCTGGGAAAGCTTTTGAAGACGACCTTGGACACAGCTTAGGTAGGCTTTTCCTAACTATTTCCCAATTGTGCTATTTCCTTTCTGAAAAGGAACATTCCCCACCTGATTTTTCCTAAGCCCTGCTTTCAGCATCTAGTGACTATATGATTGGCGGTCAGATATGATTCATGCCTGGAATCAAACAGAGCTAAGGAAATTCTTTTCTTCTGTTAAGACATATGATATTGTCCCTCTTTTTCTTCTGTAGCAAATTTAAATTATCAAGAAGTTTTGTAAGCACAATGCTGAATCTATTAGATAATAGATGGATATTGGAACATCTCTGAGTTACTATAATGGGATGCAAGAATGAATAGCTTACAATTTTGACCTATGTTTCCCAAATAAATATAATATAGAGATAACATCCTCCAAAAGGAGGAAATTAGACAAAGTAATAAGACAAAGATGTAATGTGATAGATGTCTAATTCAAAAGGAAAGCAAAATTTTGAGAAAAGTAATAAGATCAGATTGATTTCTCTAAGAATTATATACAGATGTATATGATTAGCTTCCAAAATTCATTATGTTTTGGTAAATAGATCTCAAATTTGGATTTTTGCACAAAAATTGTATAAGATAGTGGTAGAAGTGAAATTATTTCTCCTTTATTAAGGTATCTGTCTGAAAATTTTAAAAGGTAGATGACCTCATTTTATGGTTGGACCTTCACATTTTAAAAGATTCTTACACCAGATACAAGATTTAGGTAAGGATAGAAATAGCAGATGATATATAAACTGAAATTCTCTGAAGATTCAAAAATGGAAAACCAAATTTAAATGATTGTACTAATCTATATTGTCAGAATTATCTGGGAACTTCTAGACCTGAACCAGAAAAACAGAACTCCCTTTATGAATTGTCCTAAGAATAAAACTTAGTGTCAAAGAAAGGACCCCTAGGGACCAGATAACTACATCAGGCATCTGGGATTCAAAAAAAAAGTGCCGCTTGGGAATAAATAATTGGGATACAAGAAATTTAATGTTAGTTAACATTGTTAATAATGATTGCATTGCTTTATATGGTCCATATTTAAGTTTTTTTGGTTATCTAATGTGTAAATGTAAACATGTGACATGTAAATCTCCCCCTCAAAAGTAGTTTAATCCGTATCTGACTTAATGTAATTGTACAATTTTGTGAATTGTAAGAAAAAACTTTATTGTACTGTTTGAACCTAGCCCTATGTGTCTGGAAAACTGAACTTAGCCATATTACCTATGTTGCGCAGTTTCCTTTCAATTATCAAATCATATGTTTTCTGGGAGCCCCTGTTAGGTCTGTCACATCTAAAGAATTTGGAGAGGCTGAGTTGAGGAAAGAATATGTCCAGGTGTGGGGGACAGCCAGTAAAAACCATAGAGACAGGGAGATAATAATCATAATAATAATGCCTAATATCTATGTAGTGCTTTAAGGTTAAAAAGCTTATTACATTTTATCCTCATGACAAACCCTGGGAGGTAGGTGCTCTTATTTATACCCATTTTACAGATAAGCTGTGAGCACACAGCTATTAAGTGTCCAAGGCAGGATTTGAATTCAAGTCTTTCTGACCCAAATCCAGAATGTTATCCACTATACCTCCTAACTGCCTCATGTAGAGAGCTCCAGCTATCCTGGAGATGCTCTATACTCTCTCTTTGGAGTTATTAAAAAATGGAATAGTTTGCCTTAAGAGATATTGGGTTTTCCCTAGTTAGAGATTTTCAAGCAAAGGTTGGATGACCATTTGTTGGGTGTGTTTTTAGAAGGATTCTTTTGGGGGTTATGGGTTGGAGGAATGGGGAGAGGAGATCCCTTTGAAGTTCAAAATTCTGTCACTTTTTTCTATATTAAGAAAGAGGCCCTTGTACATATTTGAAAAGGTGTCAGTTCTAGCCAAAGACTTTTCATATCCTTGACAAAGATAGAATTTTTTCATTCTCCTGCTTCTCTTTGCCTGGTCTGCCAGACTAGAGTGTCATTCATTCCCTCACTACTGAAATCCCACAAAACCTAGATTAAATGTGACCTCCTCTTCCAGGCCTTTCGCTATTATATCAGCCAAAAAGTTATTGGATCATAGAATTTGGAGGCCAAAGGTAATTGTCACAGAAGTGACACAAGATTCCACATCTAGCGAATAGCAGAACCAAGATGTGAACTCATGGCTTGTGATTTCAAATTCAGCATGCTTTTGACTACATTATGCTGCTTCTAGTGAGCCTCCTATACTGTTATAGAACCTGCTCATATGAAAGATTTTTTTAAATGAGAACTATGATTTCAGTGATATTGGGTGGGAACTCCAGTTGAGGAAACTCCCTTTAAAATGTAAATGAGTGCCTATGAAATTTATAGTCCAAGTGAGATTAAATGAATTGTTTAAGATCACAACCATTAAATGTCAGAGGTGGTGAATGAACCCAGGTTGTCCTGACTCCCAGACCAGCTTTCTATCTGCTATACCAAAATAATAAACAAAACCTGCTAAAGCAGGATATATCAGAAGAAACCTCAAGCTTGTCAAATATCAATCAGCTGTGTTGTGAGTGAAGCAGCTGAGGCAAACTAAGGCATGTTTTTCCATGAAGGGGGAAGTTACAAGGGTAAGGAGTTTAGACTCACAGGGTGTGAGAGTATTAACCTATGCCGGCTTGAGTAAGTCTTAAAAATAGAATTAAAATCACTTTTCAATTTTACAAATTTGCAAGATTATTAACATAGAGTATAATAACAATAATAACTAACTATATAGCACTTACTCTGTGGGAGGCTCTGTGCTAAGTGCTTTCCAAACATTATTCCACGTGTACTTGCAACCAAGAAAGATCTGGGCTCAAATTCTACTTCTGAGACTAGCTGTGGGTACCTGGTAGAACCTGAGCCTCGAGATCTCTCCTTGTAAATTAAGATAATGTAAAATGAAGATAATAACCCATGCCATACCTACTTCACAGCATTTTTGTGAAGTTCAAGGGAGATAATATATGAGAGCAAGTTAGAATGAGGAGAGCTGCCCACAGAATTAGGAAGACTTGAGTTCAAGTCTCTTCTCTAACACGTAGTCTTAGTGAAAGATACTAAACCTTCCAGGGCTGGAAAAAACGCTCTGCATTAGTAGAAGGTGTTTTCTCATACAAGAATTCCTTATGGCAATCAGAGGTCCAGCTCCTATCCTCTGAGACTGGGGCTATTAACCTAGGATTAAGGAGTCTCTGGTGTGGCAATTAAAAAGTTTCGAGAGACATAGTTTCTGAGTAATTTAATCATTTTATTAATAAGGTCAGCACGATATTCATAAAAGCATGGTCATTTGGCCATCTCTCTAGACCAAAGACCCTTAGTGGTGGTGGGGTCACAGTTTACATGCCCTTGGAAGAGTAGGCATTCTTGGGGGATGGCAATCAACTTGGATTGGTTAACACGATGGGAGATGTGGGCAATATTAAAATGAGGGTCATGGGGTAATGACTTAGGTCACTCAAATCTTGGTCAAAGAGACATCAATTTCCATATCACCTGTCTTGATAATAGGGAAAATTAACCTTTCCCTGGATCTGTGTGAGCAAACACAATGAGCAAGAATATACCCATTAGCCCAAACTTAGACTTTCTTTTACTGTCTAATTAGATCTTGGCCTGGGTAAATCTCTGGTTGATTTCTGGATGAGGAAGTAGAAAACGGGAAAAAAAAAACCTGGTCCTAATACAATAATTAGTTATTAAATATAAAAAAGAAATATTCACTGGGTAGATTTCAGGTGCCCCTTATCTTGGGAGAGAAAAAAAACATCTTTATTTCAATATAATTGGTTCTTGTGTAATCATATGAATTGCATTTTATGAATTTTAAAAACACTATTCTGTGCAGTGACTTCCCTAGGTGAATTATTTATCTTTGGTTTGCTTTGTTTGCATGTCGTCTTCCCAATTAGATCGTAAATTCCTTGAGGGCAAGGACCATTTTTTGCCTCTTTTTGTATTGCCAGAGATTAGGGCAATGCCCGGCACACAGTAAGTACATGTTATTGTTGAGTTGTGTCTGCCTCTCACGACCCTATTTGGAGTTTTCTTGCCAAGGACACTGGAGTGGTTTGCCATTTTCTTCTTTCTTGTCATTTTCCAAATGAGGAAACTGAAGCAAAGAGAGTTAAGTGACTTGCCCAGGGTCTTAGGGCTATGTGTTTGAGGTAGGATTTGAACTCGTCTTCTTGACTCCAGGTCCGGCACTCTATTCACTTCACTTAGCTTCTCAGTAGGCATTAAATGAATGTTGATTGATTGACTGTGAAAGGTTCCATAAGCAAACGTCACTAGATTGTCAGAGGTAGCCTTGATACACACACACAAAAAGTTAAATACCCTTGCCCTAAGGGATGTGATGCACTTTGCAACCTTTAAAGCGCTGTATCTGCGGTTATTATCTGGACACTCGATTCTAGCGGCACCCTATTGTAGAATTTTGTGCACCTGCCACGCCTCCCCTAAAAGACTGGTCGCGGGCTAGGAGGAAATTGTAGCACTACCAACCTGTAACCCGTAGGTCGCCTGGCAGTCAGAAAGTCAATCAGCATTTATTAAGTGTCTACTGTGTTCCAGGCACTGCCTAAGCGCTGGGGACGGAAAGAAAGGTAAAAATAAAAAATAAAAAAAAATCCCTTTTCTAAAGTACACAAACCACAAGCAAGAACCCAACCCCCAGCAAACGGCGGCACCCCTTTGCGCATGCTCTGAGCTTTCGAGAGCTCGGGGGCGGGGTCTTCCCTGGCAGGTCTGGCTGACTCCGCTCAGAAGTTCAGGCGGAACGTCCGGAGCCGGGGCGCTGTTTCCCCTCCTGGCACTTCCGAGGCGGAAGCCTCCTTCAATTCCCCGTCCTTTGGCCCTTGAGGGGCGGGGCCAAGGACGGATCCGGCCTTCGCAGCTCAGGTTCACTGCCCAGTTTTGGCGATGGCGTTAGCGGTGCGGCTGCGCGGGCTTCTCCCGTACCTCCGCACGCGGTTGGGGACTACTGCGAGGGCCGAGGCGGCGGGCCGCGGGCGGCGGGGCAGTCCCAGCCTTTGGCTAGGTGGCAGCGAGGTATTTCCTCCGCCTTCCCCGGGGTGGGCGTCCGAGATGCCCACGGGGAGGGCGCGGTAGATGGGGTCCTGGCTGGGCTGAAGGGCGGAGGTGAGGTGGCGGGGACTGCCTGGAAGACCCGGGTTTAAATTCCGTCCCTGACCTCGCCTCGTCGTGTGACCCAGGGGGCACGTCTCTTAACCTCTGTTGGCCTCAGTTTCCTCATCTGTAATATGGGGATAATAACAGCACCTAGGGCTATCGTGAGGATCAAACCAGGTGCTTTATGCAGAGTACTTTGCAAACCTTAAAGCGCCACAAGTGCCCGGGAGCTCTGGGCGGCCGCGCTGTGCACACCCTAGGAGCTAAAGCGATGGTGCTTCCCGGCTGTCATTAAATACGAGTTTATTTTCCCTCTCGAAGCCGCCAGATACACTCTCAATCTTTGGGGCCCCAGCGCGTTTCCCCGAAGTTCTAAGTCGGGTTTGTTGGTCTGTTTTTAGAAATGAGGCCGAAGATCAGAAACCAAGTCATGTTGACCCTTTCCATCATTGGCTTTGGGTTACGCAAGGAGAGCGGGACTAGGCTCGTCTGTGGCCGGTGTTTCTAGTTCGGGCTCTGCGGCTCCTAAACCGGCCCAAGTGACTGAATTGCCGCGCAATAAAACAGCGTGGTATGCTGCCCTGGCATGGGAATCAGAGGACCTGGGTTTGAATTCTGACCCTGCCACTTACTCTCTCTGTGACTTCGGGCAAGTCACATAACCCCCTGGGCTGAGGTTACATCACCTATAAAACAAAGTGTCTCAGTCTCCTATTTTCTTAAACTAAAAACCCTTAGCTTGACCCTTCTCTTCGATTGCCAAACTTCTGAAGAAGAGTAGTATTCACTTAGTCCAAACCTCTTATTTTACAGATGAGGAAACTGAGACCTAAAGAGTTTTAAGTGATTTGCTCAAGGTCTCTGTATCAGAACTAGGTTTCAAATCTAGATCCACCGACTCATGTCTTGTTCTTTTTCTACCATATCACATTTCAGTGTCTTTGGCACTAATAACGTTTCAGGCTGTTAGTCTTTGTGTTGGAAATAAGAGGGGGTTTGACTTTGAGGTCTTTGCGGTTCTTTGAGTTCTCTTCCCTGACAAATTCTATCATTCTGTGATCCTTAATTATATATTATATATCCCCTCTTTATTTTATCAAAAATTATATTATAATTTATATGTAATATATTTATATACCTATTATCTTTCTTACTGGCTACTCATTTTTGATCTCTTATAGTCTGGCTTCTATTGCCCACTGCCCTTATGCAGCTGTTCTTTCTAAAGTCACTAATGATCTTATCACCAAATCCAGTGTTCCCTTGGCAGACTTTGACGCTGTTGGCCAACCTCTTTTTTTTTTTTTAATTTCTCTCCTCTCTGGGCTTCTGCAATACTCTTAATTACTTTTTAACTCTCAGACCATTTCTTTTTCTCTTTACTGGCTGGCTCCTCATACTTTGACCTCTTAAACATGGGTGTACCCCAGGCATCTATCCTTGAACTGTTCATTTCTTTCTCAATAGTTTTGCCGTTGACAATCTCATCTATTCCTGTGGCTGGCTTCAGTTATAACCTCTACTCCTATGGCTCCCAAATCAGTCTTCCCCCTTCCATCTCCCCAGAGTGCTGATAACATCCTTCCAACTGTCTCCTGGATTATTCTGTGCGGATATACATGTGGAATTTTAGTCTCCTAGGCAAAAGAATAAATAAATACCCCATGATTTAAGTTTTTAATGTCACTTTTACTCATTGCTCAATACAACTAAGGAGAGAATGTCCTAGTGGGTCCTGCAAACCTGGTCGTCCACAACTGCTTTACTCCCACAACTCCCATATCTAGTCAGTTGTTAAGTCATGTAGCTTCTGTCTTGGGCTCAGTTCTCTTCTCCCATGTTACTATTTCATTTGGTGACCTCATTAGATCCCATGGATTCATTTATCGTGCTTCAGTTCTCAAAATCAATTTACCCTTTCTGCTTGCTTCTAGTCTCACATATCCAGCTGCCTGTTGAACATCTCAAACTGGATGTCCCATAGACATCTTAAACTCAACATGTCCAAAATTAAACTCATTCTTTCCCACTAAACCTTCCCTGCTTCCTGACTTTCCTTTTACTATTTAGGGCACCTCTATCCTCCCAGTCACCGAGGCTCCCAGTCTAGAGCCCTCACTCTCTCCCCTCCTTATATCCATTTTGTTGCCATGGCCTACATAAACTGTTTTGCATACATCCCTTTCTTTCCTTTGGTAGTGCTACCCCTCCTGGTCCCCACCTTAAACCTGGACTATCATTGGTGGGTCTGCCTGCTACAAATCTCTCCTCTCTAGTTTACCCTTCATTCTGCTGTCAAAGTGATCATAAGTGCAGGTGTGACTGTATAACCTCAGCTACTCAAAAAACTGCCTATCATCTCTAAGATCAAATATAAAATCCTCTGGCGTTCAGAGTCATTCATAATCCAGTCCCCTTCTACCTTTCGAGTCTTCTTGCACCTTACTCTGCTCACTCTGATCCAGTGACACTGACCTCCTGGCTCTTCCTCCCCAAGATATTCCATTTTCTGACTTCATGCATCTTAGTCCTCCAGGCCTGGAATTCTCTTGTTCCTCCTCTTTGCCTCTTGGCTTCCCTTGCTTTCTTCAAGTCCCAGCTAAAATCCTGCCTTCTACAGGAAGCCTTTTATAAATCCCCCTACCAGATTTATCATGTATCTGTCTTGTTTGTACACAGTCGTAAGCATGTTGTCTCCCCCATTAGACTAAGGAAAGCAGGGACTGCCTTTTACCTTTCTTTGTATACCTAGTGCTTAGCACAGTGCCTGACACATAGTAGGCGCTAAAAAAAAGAAGACTTGTTTTCTGACTGACTGAAAGGGACGTTTATATTATTATTACCCTCATTTTAAAATTATAACATTTCCATCCTCTCTGCTTGCATAATTGTATATCCATGTATTTGTTCACCTTTGACATAGAAATTCCATGGGTAGAAGGTTCATCTTATATTTTCTGCCCCTCTCCCCCATTCCTCTCTTATACTTATACACTTGCTTTCCCCTCTTTTCCCAGTTGGTTTTGGTCCAGGTTCATTTCCTCTCTCTAGGTGCCATTATAATCAAGCTTTATCAAAAGCATGTAGTTCTCAGCAATCAGTATATACTCATCTATTTCATTTTATATACTTCCGTTTGAAACCCTTTTTGTGCTAGGTCCCGGTCTTATCCTATTCGGTTCAGCAGACATTTATTTATTAGCTTTAAAAATTTAATAGTATTGTATTTTTTCCAATTATATGTAAAGACAATATTCAACGTTCATTTTTGGAAAGATTTTGAGTTCCAAATTTTTCTCCCCCCCTTTTTTCCCTCCACACTCCCCAAGACAGTAAGCAGTCTGATATAGATTATACTGGTGCAGTCATGTAAAACATTTCCACATTAGTCATGTTGTGAAAAAAGAAATAGAACAAAAGGGAAAAAACCATGAAAAAAGGTGAAAACAATATGCTTCAATCTGCAGTCAAACACCATAGTTTTTTCGCTAGATATGGATAGCATTTTCCATCATGAGTCTTTTGAAATTGTCTTAGATCATTGGATTGCTGAGAAAAGCTAAGTCAATCATAGTTGATTATCACACAGTGTTGCTGTTACTGTGAACAATGTTCTCTTGGTTGTGCTCACTTCATTCAGCATCAGTTTATGTAAATCTTTCCAGGCTTTTCTGAAATCATCCTGTCATTTTTTATAGCACAAATAGTATTCCTTTATATTCATATAGCACAACTTATTCAGCCATTCCCCAATTGATGACATCCCCTCAATTTCCAACTCTTTGCTACCACAAAAAGAGCTACTATAAATATTTTTGTACATGTGGATCCTTTTCCCTTTTTTATGACCTTTTTGGGTTATAGACTTGGGTACTAGTATATGCTGGACCAAAGGGTATGCACAGTTTTATAGCTCATTGGGCATAGTTCCAAACTGCTCTCCAGAATGGTTGGATCAGTTCACAATTCTACCAACAATGCATTAGTGTTCCAATTTTCCCACATTTTCTCCAATATTTATCATTTTCCTTTTCTGTCATATTAGCCAATCTGATGGTGTGAGGTGGTACCTCGAAGTTATTTTAATTTTCAGCAAACATTTATTAAAATGCCTAGTATGGTTGTTGTTAAGTGTTTGTAAACACCAGCCATCTGTCCACCACTTGTCCAAATAGTGGCCAAGTCTTATTCTTTAACCAGCCTTTACTATTTACTCTAACAGCCACCTTCTGTCTTCTCCTGCAAACTATTATAATCTAATAAACATAAAATATTTATATTATACAAATATAATATGTTGTAATATATAATATATTTATATTAATATAAAAATAATATATATTATATATTCAGTTTTAATAGTATAATAACAACTAATATATGATAAAATATAATAAATATGATATAAATAATATAATAGCTTCCTATCTCTGATCTGTCCCTCATCTAATCCATCCATCATACTGCTGCCCAGGTAATCTTCCTAACACACAATTTACTTTCCCTCTCAAAAACCTTCAGTAACTTCCCATTGCCTACCAAATATATAACTTCCATATCCTGGTATTCAAGGCCCTCTACCATCTGGCACAAATCTTCCTTTCCAGTCTATCTCGTATTATTCCCCTTCTACCACTCACTCATTGTCATCTGTTTTCATCATGTCTGTCTTAGTGCCACACCATCTCCCACCCCATATCTGGGATGTGTACCCCAGTTGAAAGTTTACCAAGGCGTTTGGTGTCTCCATGAATCTTTCTTTGACCGTTCCAGTTGAAAGTTTGCTCTCCATCCTCAAATTTCTTATACACCTTTTTTCCTGGACCTGTAATAAAGTTATTCATTTATCTCTTCCATTCTAAATTGGATTATCCATGATAAAGAACCTAAAGCAGTAGACAGGAACTTTCCCATCGTCATGAAGTGGTGGTAGAAAGCATTAGGGATGATATCTTTAACTTTCTGAGCCCATTTATTTGTTTTTTCATACTCTTTTACTAGCAATATGTGTACATCTGCTATGGAATAAGATTTTCTTTACTAACTTGGTGTTGCCACTCAATTTTTGATAACCACTACCAAAACCACTATGTTTAGCTTATAAAGCTTTATATGTTTGTATGTAATATCAATTATATGTTATATATTGTATAAACATATATAAAAATATAAATCTTTAATGCTTATAAATCAATGAGCTTGAACTGTTTTCATTATTTAATTTCAAGATGTTGCTAAACATTACAGTTATGAACAATTCTTTATACAGTTTGCTAAAGTCTAGGGAAGTTAAGTGACTGCCCAATGGCATACTTCTTGTACCATAGCTACCATTTTTCATGACTGATGGTGAAATTTTCTCATGTTGTACTCTAAGCACCAAGTATTTATTTCTTCCTTGTAAACCATTATGAAAATAAATGAAATATTAAGTTGTAGGTGTGTATATATTTATATAGGGATATTTATGTTTAGTAAGATACTTTAAGATCTATCATTTTGATTAATGTGATTATTTTCTCCAGTAATATAAATTGTAACTCCTTTGTACTTGATATACATGATGGTCTTCATGAATTGTTATGATGAAGAAAAACTGATCACCTGTTGGCTAGCCTTTTCATGATTAGTCTGAACTTATTGAGGCAAGTCTGAGGCCTGTACTCTGTAACTCTTTCTAGAATAGTACGACCTTCCACACCTTGCTTTCTGCTAGCATAGCTTAGAGAAACCAGGGCTATGTCCAGTAGAACATCAGCACCTTGAGGAAAGGGACTGTTTTTTATGTCTATATTCCCAGCACTCAACATAGTACCTGGCATATAGTAGGTGCTTAGTAAATGTTTATTGATTAAATCGTTTTTTTTAATTGATTAAATCTTAAATGGAGAATAAATACAACTGCTATTTCTAAAAACTCACATTTTATGTTGCACTTTAAGGTTTACTAAGTGGTGTCCTCACATTTTCTATGACTTAAAGGCTCAACCTAATATAAGCTAGGGAATGCCAGTATTAATCTCCTTTTTACAGATGAGAAAACTGAGGCTTAAGAGAATATAAATGACTTGCCCATGGAACAAAGCTATTAAATGTCAGAGTAAGGATTAAAATTAATTTTCTAGGGGCAGCTAGGTGGCGCAGTGAATAGTGCACCAGCCCTGGAGTCAGGAGGACCTGAGTTCAAATGCGGCCTCAGACACTTGACACACTTACTAGCTGTAGGACCTTGGGCAAGTCACTTAACCCCAATTGCCCTGCCTTCCCCCCTGCAAAAAAAAAAAAAATTAATTTTCTAGCTCCCAAGTCCAGTATAATTTCCACTATAGCTCAACTATATAACAGATATATAATATGTTTATATAATTATATTACACTATTATATTATTATATAACTATATATTATCATATAAATATGTTTCCGTAATATGAGTACAACCTGTATAATATAGCTATCTCTTCCACATTGCAACTTTCCCTATTGCAATTTTGATGTATCATGGGTTGGCATAAAAAAAAATGGGAATTTTTTGGGAGTTTTGCAGAAGCTGCAGACAACACACAAAGGCCCGTAAATTCCAAGGAAAAGTTTAGAAACTCAGAATTGCATAAAATATATGTGTAGTATTGTATAATATCAAACCAAATTTTGCAATATGGTACTGTAAACACCCTATAAAAGAAAAAAAAATTCAGACTTATCTGGTATAAAAGGAGGGCCAAAAAATTCTACGTGGATTTTCCAGATTGCAAGGGGGGGTGCTGCAATCCTAACCCCCACGATGTGGAAGGGGTAACTATGTTATATGTTGCTGTTCAGTTGTTTCAGTCCTGTCCAACTCTTTGGGGTTTTCTTGACAAAAATAGTGGAGTAGTTTGTCATTTCCTTCTCCAGCCTATTTTACAGAAGAAGAAACTGAAGCAAACAGGGTTAAGTGTCTTGTCCAGGGTCACAGACTTAATATCTGAGGCCATATTTTAACACACACACACCCCGTAATGGAAAGAATACTGAACTTGGGAGCTAAGACTGTGAATTTTAATCCTTATTCTGACATTTAACAACTTTGTGTTATGAGGAAGTTATTTAAATTCTGTGAGTGTGTATAATTGAGGAAGCACTGCTATAGCTCAGCATGGAAAACTGTGGACTTGGACCCATGTACAGTAGAAGACAAAATACAAACACTAATTTGAACACTATTTTGCTTATTTGGAGGAGGCACCCATTTGAAAAATTCAGGATTAGATCTGTTTTACTGGCCTGTAGCTATTCAGATTCCTTTGTCTTGTCATTTATTTTGAATCAGGGCAGGTGATACTGTTTTAAAGCAAATTCCATAGGACCTTCCCTCTCCCCATCAGAGATATGGTTGACTTTTTCAAACTAAATCTTTTAATTTAAATATTGGGATTTTTTAAAACCAAAAATATTTAGATATCTGGCTACCCCTAACTATGTGAGCACAAATTTATTTATTTCTTATACTTCAAATATTTGTTTCATGGGATGGCAGAAAGGGAAGTGGCTCTGGGGTCAGAGAACCTGGGTTTCAGTCCCATCTCTGATGTTTACTTGTATGACCATGGGTAAGTCACTTCTTCTCCCTCCATCTCAGTTCTGTCCTCTGTGTAATGCCCTGTAGGCCATCCATAAAACAGACTAGGTGGTCTCTGAAGTGTCGTCCACAAACAGATCACAACTTCTGTCCATCTTAAAAAATAACCTCATGAGTTGATGTAGCCCAAGATCTCACACAAGATTACACTACAGCAGCTACCCTTATTCACTAGACTATGTTAAATCTTGCTGTCTCTAAGAAATGAAGAAAACCTTGATTGTAAATGTTATATTGATGTGAGATTTGTCTTGCTAAAGAATTTGTCAAAATAAGTAATTGCTTTCCTTGACTATCCATTATCCTTAAGATATATTATTTAGGGGGAGGGAGGCAGACAGGAAAAAAAATGATGTAATTTTTGTCAAGGATATCAAGTCACATTTTGCAGTAGTTTGATAACTGACACCATTTGCTTCCTTAGATTCTTGGAAATGCTGTAGTTTTCAAAAGGGGCCTTATAATCTCAGCATTGTCTTATTTGGGCTTTGAAACTTACCAACTAATTTCTCAGTCTGCTGTGGTTCATGCTGAAGTCAATGGTAAGTGTTAGTTCAGTATCTTAAAAGCTTATTATTTTATGCTTGAGTTGCTTTTGTGTGTTTTGTGTGTTTGTGTGTTTTGATTTTTTGGCCAAATAATATATAGTAAAACTGGTATAGTAGGCACTGAACAAACATTTTCTGCCCTTGTGAGTTTGGTATGACAATACGCCTTATTTCTGTCATAATCTGGGCTGCCTTTTAATAATAAATCAGTGTTACCTGCCCACAGTGATATATAAAGAGTCCGTTTTAACAACATTATCTCTTGCTCTCTTTTTAATCTACTGAAGAAAGAAGAAAAAGAAGTATAACAACATGGGCTTTGAATGGAGGATAATAACTATAGGCAATGTGTATAACTGTTTATTGAATTATTGCAAATGGAAGTAATTAAAATATTTTAAAAAATTAAATAGGTTTTCATGTTTTTTTTTTTGCAGGGGGGAAGGCAGGGCAATTGGGGTTAAGTGATTTGGCCAAGGTCACACAGGTAGTGCGTGTGTCAAGTGTCTGAGGCCGCAGTTTTCATGTTTTGATATGAATGAAATAGGCAATGTATAAACAAATCAGAGCCAATTGATGAATTATCCATGCCTCTTGTTTTCTGTCATTCATGAAACTTACTATCACAGGGTAGATAGGTAAAGGAAGAAAGAATTTTACTCTAATCTGTTAGTTTTGCAGCATAGTCCTGTTAAAAGTTGTCATGGTTAAGGAATTTGAGACTGTTAGCCAAAATGATTATCTTTGGATTTCTCAGCCTCCTTTTGCTGGATTACCATCTTTGACCCATCCCCATGTATGAACATAACTTAGGACTCTACCCTGGGCCCTCTTCTCTCTATCCTCTACCTTGGAGATCTCTCACCTCCTATGAGTTCAACTCTCATCTCCATACAGATGACTCCTGTGTGTACATGGGCAACCTTCATCTTTTTCCTGGGGTCAAGTCCCATATTCCCAGTAGCATGCTGTATATGTCCATCTGGTTGACCTCTCAAATTCAATCCAAAACAGAACTCATAGTTCCCCAACTAAACTCACTTCTGACCTGCTTCTTTCTTTTTAGGCTACCACCACCCTTTCAGTCACCTAGGTTTACAACCTCAAGTCCTTCTCATCTCTTCCTTCTGTTTCAACCATTCAGTTGCCTAGACTTGTCAGTGGGAAAAGATGGATCATAGGGAAATAGATATAGAGCTGGCTACTCGTAAGTATGCAGGCACAAATTTATTTATTTCTTATACTTTAAATAATTGCATCATGGGGTGGCAGAAAGGGAAGTAGCTCTGGGGTCAGACAACCTGGGTTTCAATCCCATCAATGATGTTTACTTGTCTGACCATGAGTTAGTCACTTTTCCCTCAATTTCACTTCTCTCCTCTATATGATGTGAGAGAGACCATATAACCAAATTCCCTCATTTTACAGTTAAGGAAACAGGTCCAGAGAGGTGAAGAGATTTGGCCAAGGCCACACAAGTAGACTATGCCTCATAAGGATTTGAACCTAGGTCCTCTGATGCCCTTTTCTCAGTATTGCCTCTTCCCATCCATCCCCCTCTCTACGTGCACAGCCAGCCACCCCAAGTGAGGTGCTCCTTAGCTCTTGGCTGGACTGTTGCATAAATATCCTCCCCCCCTTTGGTCTTCCTCTGTCCAGTCACTCCCCTTTCTAATTCATCTTCTACACAACTGACAAAGTGACATTTTGCACAGTGTCTGGCATGAAGTAGGTGCTTAATAAATGATTGTTGATTAATTGATATTCGTAAAGCGTAGATCTGATTATGCTATTCCATTTTTTAATAAGTTTAAATGGTTTTCTGTTGGCTGCCAGCACAGAGTGCCACTGAAGCACCAGAGTAGTCTTGGTTACATCACAAACTCAATCTGGAATCTTTGGCAAGTATTTAATAAGAATACATTATATTTCTATAGTACTTGATGCTTTTTAAATAGTATATAATACTGTCATAAGATATAGGCATTAGAGATGTAAGGGTCCATAGAGATTAATCAGGTAATTAATAAGATTTTATTTATTGAATATCTTTTTTTGGCAGGGATTGTGCAAGGTGTGGGGATAGAAAGACAAAAATGAAAGTCCCTGCCCTCAAGGAACTTTTGAGGAGACAATGTACACACACATGAACATATGCAAGCACTCACATATGGACATAACAAGTACAAAGTAATGTCTGAGGGGATAAATCAAAGCTTCATATAGAAAAGAAGTATCAGACACATGGTCCATGGGCCACACGTGGCCTACCACACTCCTGAGTGAGGCCAACACCAGATTAAAATGAAATTGGGAAACATTTAACAAAATAAATAAAAATACAACAAAATACAGATAATATTATACTTTAAGTCATTGTGTGGTCCCCCAGGATCCTTATGTATGGATTATTAATGGCCTCTTTTCTGTTTGAGTTTGACACCATTGATGTAAAGAGGCACAAGTTAAGCTTTAAAAGAAGCTAGAGCATCTAAGGTGGAAGTGAGGAGGAAAAGCAGTGCGAGGACATGGGTATGGAGTTGGTATGTCAGGTGAGATAAAGAGCAGTTTGCCTAGGAGACAGTAGGAATTCTATGATAAAATTGGAAAGGAAGACTTATCCAGAATATCATCATTTAGAGATCATTAAATCAAATCTGTTAATTTTCATAAATGAGGAAACTGGAGTCCAGAAAAGCTAAATGACTTGCTTGAGGGCACACATGTAAGTTAATATCAGACTTTGGGATTTGAACTCAGGTCCTTTCCTGCTCTTATCACATTATCTTCTTTAATTTAACCCTGGGAAATAGCTGAGACAAAGATTTTATGTTCATTTTACAGAAGAGCATATAAAACCGAAGGAGATTAAATGGTTCAACTAGTTCTTTATCTGGTTAATAGAAGAACTTATGCTCTTTTCGCTATGACTACGTTAGCTTTTTGTCTTCATGACTCTAGTCTTCTTCCTAGCCTGGAAATGGTTGTATTAGCAAAATGAATGACTAGATAACCAAATAAACCATTTTGAAAATTAAATGGAAGGTTAATATATTTTTAAATGAATATGACTAATATTTTTTAAAAAGAAGCTTCCCTAATGGAAAAGTGTAGTTAAAGATTTTTGAAATATTTTATTGTATTTCTAAACATTTTGTTACTCCATATCATTTATTTGTAAATTTTAATTTTACGTATTCCCCAGTGTGTTTTGAAAATCACTTTTGATACTTTACTGCAGTCTCCTTAAGTTTATCTTGAATATTTTGAAAATTATTCTGAGAGTTTAGGATATTCATTATTATTTAATTATACTAATTTAATAAAAGTTGTATCATTCATATCTAATTTTCCATGAGATAATCCTAAATGTCAATTTTGATTGTTAAAGATAGGAACTAAAATTTCTAATCTTAGTATCTTTTGCGAATTAGTACCTAATTTCATGATAATCTGTAAGTAGTTCCTTAGTAAAAAATGATTTCTTTCTTTCTCTGTTTCTTTTTTTGATACTTGGTCATGTTAGTTTAAAGTGTTTTGTTCACTTACTAGGATTAATTCATACTCTTTTAAGGTTTAAGATAGTTTTAATGTGAATTCAGTTTTGTAGGAATGAAACTCAATTTAAATCAGTTACTGGGTGATTTTTGCCACTAGGTGGTGCCAACAACTAACAGTGATTCTTACCACCTTCAACCCTCTGCAGGAATCTGGACAGCAGACCTAACAAGTCATGTAGCCTCTGCTTGAACATTTATAGTGACAGGACACTTAATACTTTGCTTTCATTTTTTTAAACAAATCCAACTGTTATTCAGTTCTTAAAGTAGAAGTCTGCTTCCATTATAGAATATACCTAATTACTCTTCTATCTTATTTTTTTTTTGGGATATTTGAGAGCAACTATCCTATCAGTCTCCAAGCTCTGACATCCTTCATTTCTTCAGCTGTTTCCCAGTTGATATGATTTCAAGATATCACATCATTTTGAACCTCCTTCTCTGAAATATTCCAGTTTTAGCAATGTCTTTTAAAATTTAGTGCCCAGGAACAGATACAATACTATATGAGGCATTTGCATTATATAATTAAAATGTGGGAAAATGAACTCTCCTGGGGTGAATAAAGTAGAATTATATGCTATTAGTGCTAAAAGCACTTTGGAAAGGTAACACATTGAGTTAGTGGTGAGCTAGAATTCAGATCACTGTATACCTAGTCCAGTACTCTTCTGCTCTACCAAGACAAAATTAGTTGCATGCACAATGCTTAAATGAAGAGTAGAGAAGGTATTCATTTCTGTCGGTCAACCTTCTTTCATTCATTTAAAAAATGTATTTCTTAAGGAGTTCTTTTCTCTTTCTTCATTAGGTGGTAGTATTTGCTGCTTACATCTACTTTATTAGGTCATTATTATTAATTATTGTTAGGGTCATTAGGCCTTGTTTTCTTATTAGTAGTTTAGAGACTTAGAGTTTAGGTGCTGTTATCCTGCTTCACCTAGGTAGGAGCCCCAGAAACGTGGTCATGGAGCCATGCCAATTGTACACAAAGGAGTATTTAACCTTCTTTTAGGAGTGAAATCTGTTGTTTGGCAGACAGAATGCAGTTACCCCCTCAAATGAGACAACCACTGTTTACTTGGTTGTGTATACATAGAAAGACTATGGATTGTTCTTTCAAAAATTTGAGGAAATATTCAAGAAGTACCTCTTAAGCATCTTTGAGGTTAGTAACTAAATTTAGAATTTCACTGTATGAAAGTCCTTTTATCTTAGATTTTAAAATGAATTTATATGAAGTTTGGTCCATTTTTTAGAGTATGGCTTCTTTATGTCAATAATGTAAGCTTATTTTAAAAATATTTTCAGGAAAAGCACAGAACCATTAAGCAAGTTTAAAAAAAATACCACCTGATTTGCAGATAATGTGGAGTGGTACACACGCTTCCACCATAGTATGTAAGTCTATAGTGCCATAGTAGGTGTATTTTTTTTCTTATTGACTGTGCACTTTTGACTTTTATGAAAAAATTTTTAGAATTAGCAAATAATATTTTAAAAGACTACATTTATGGGGCAGCTAGGTGGTGCAGTGGGTAGAGCACTGGCCCTAGAGTCAGGAGGACCTGAGTTCAAATCTGGCCTCAGACACTTGACACATGTACTAGCTGTGTGACCTTGGACAAGTCACCTAACCCCAATTGCCCTGCCCCCAAAAAATGTAAAAAAAAAAAAGAGTATGTCATGATATTGAACTGTATTATTTTAAAAATTAATTTAGAAATTAATATTTGAGAGAATATAGATTAAAAGTGCATATTGAAATAATTGACTAAATTTATCCATAAATTTTTGCATTTTGCCTCATGTGGAATTCATAGCTCAGGTTTAAAATAGTATCATCTTTCTCTTGTGTACTGGTGCTCAAGAAAATAAGGATTACTGATTACTCCACATGATTAGTAAGCAGCACATCATGTTACGTGAACCCTATTTAGCATGATTAATTCCAGTGTTGCTTAACATCAGATAATGAGACTGCTCTCTAGTTATTGTAAAAGGATTTATGTTCTTAAATCCCAGTCTTTTGAGATTGAATGATTGATGGAGAAACAAATTAAAAATAAACGAAACTCAAGGCAAACTTGTTAAATTAAGTCTGCCACATGACTTTTTAAAATATTCATAGAATCTAACGAGATTAAAAAAGGTTATCGGGAAAATCCTATATGCCTGTGTATGTATAGGGATGTGTATATATTCATCTATATATATCTGTATATTTAGATATGTATCTGTATATCTGTATTGGTATACATATTTATACTCACATACCTTTAAATAGTTTTTTTATTAGACAGGGCACACAAATTAAAGATTGGATTAATTCATTGTAACAATTCAATAAACAGTGCCTACCATTTGTGAGGTACTGCACCAGGTACTGGTGAGTAAAAAACTGAAATAATGCAGACTTATCTCCCAAGGAGCTCCACCTTCTGCTAGGAGAGATAGATTCTACTGGATATGGAGATAAAACATGTACAAAAACAAGTACAATGCAGTGAAAGGAGTGAGGAAAGGAGTAGGACTGGGAGGAAAAATTTAGACAGTGTTCTAGGAAAATTTGAGGTAGGAGAAAATACTTTCAGTTAGAGGTAACAGGAAGATATATGATGTGACACCTGATGTAGGCCTTGAAGGAAGAGAATTTTGGTAGAGGTAAAGAGTAGGAGTTTCAGTTCAGTACAGAAGATAAAATGTACAAATGCATGGAGATGAGAGATTAAATGATAGATTTAGGGAACTGTAATAGTAATTCCATTTGGCTGGAATGTAGACCTCTTGAATAGTAGTAGTGTGAAATAATGGCGGAAAGGTATTTTGGAGCAAGATTATAAAAGGCCTTGAATACCAAACTAAGTAGTTTGCATATTTTTTTAAAGACAGGATCTACTGAAGATTTTTGAGCAGAGAAGAGATGTGATCTATGCTTTAGAAAGATAATTTGCTAGTGCAGTAAAAAATAGATTGATGAGGGGAGAAGCTACTACAGTTGTCCACATGGGAGGTGATAAGTTATCTAAATTTATGATAGCTGTTTGAATGGAAAGAATGGGATAGTTTTGAGGAATGTGATGGTGGTAGATTCAACATGACTTGGCAAACTGGATTTTAGGGGGTGAGGGAAAGGGAATTGTCTAGGTTGACTCCCATATTACAAGCTTGGGTGACCTGAAACATGCTGTTGCCCTCAAGAGAAATAGGAAAGTTTGAAAGAGGACTGGATTTAGGGGAGAAATCTGATAAATTCAGTTTTGGTCACATTGAGTTTGAGATTTTGGTTGGCATACATTCTTAGAGAAACAAAGAGCCTTAGTTCATGGCAAAACCGTGTTTTACTGCTTTTCAAAAACTATCATTCCAGTGATAGGCACAAAACAATTTACAAAATTTGGGATTTTTGAAATTATATCTGACTTCCTAATTTGTTTTATAAGTATATGACTAAAGAAATAAATGTTTAATTCTCTTACAGGTCATTTTTTCTTTTTATATATCCAGAGTCTAACACAGTGCTTTGCATACAGTAGACACTTAATAAATGTTTGTAGAATTGAATTGGTTTAGTTAGCTTCATTCAGTTACTTGGCCACAGCTTACTTGCTTAATCTTTTTTGATTTAAACAGCTTTAGAACCGTTTCTTTTGGTCATAATTGAATTGGATGATATAGTATGGTTGAATTGTTTAGAAGTTTACCATCTTGACTTCTGGAAAAAAGAACGTCAAACATATATCCTAGTAATTATAGGTCAATATCATTATCTTAGTCTATAAAGGATATAAAATTGTTTTTAAAAGCCAAAAGTCTTTGTAGGTGGACTTTCCTTTTTCTTGTGTATATGACTTGCTTTTAGCTGCATTTAGCTTAACTGAAAATGGTAACGTTTCTATATAAACACTTTCTATGTAATATTAGATCATTAAGTGATAGCTCAATACTAGGTATGTAAGACAAGTAGCCTGAGCCCACGCTGCATTTTTATAGACAGAAATATGATTCCAAATTCTTTATATTCCCATGGTTTTTATATTCAGTTTATTTTGTCAATTCTTTATGTGTTTCTACTTTTGCCCTTTTCTTTTCTAAAACTCCCTGCGTTGGTTTTCTAATTTTCATTACATACTGACTTTTTTGTTACATAGGTCATTTTATGTCATAGTTCAAAACTGTTTCCATTTCTCGGTTATTTTCTCCTTATGGATATTAGTCATGCTAACGTGATGTTGGAAATCATCATTTTTCTGATACTGTCTGCATTTTATAACAGTGAGAGTCATCAAAAATAATAATTATAAGAAATAGAAAAGTTAGAAGGTACCATGGGGTAGTTTTCATTATTGCTGCTGACTTTCATCAGGGTCGTTATCGTTATTATTATATTTTTAAAAGTCTTTTATGGTGTATTGTTTCATAGAATGTCAGTATGTTTTTATCTTTCAGAATCTGTAATCTTAGCTTTTAGATGACAACCATATGTAATAATCAAATTTATTCAGTTTTGGAAATGTTTTATATATCTCTCTATACCTATATCTACCTGTATCTGTATATATATGTCTATCTATATGGCTATAGATATATAGATACAGATAAATGGATATCTGTGGGTATATAGATATGTATGTATTGATGTATTCTTATTAGATAGAACTGTTAGTGTCCTTAATTTGGCTAAAACTCTGTTGTCTCTTCTTTTACATGCTCTAAAGTTGAGGAAATCCTTGAACAAGCAGACTACCTCTATGGCAGTGGAGAAATAGAAAAGCTTTATCATTTGCTAGCCCAGTACAAACAAAGGTATGCAATATATAGTAGCCCAAGTTTTTTGACTGACCTGTATCTTTTTCAGCCTCTTGCCTTTTAAAAAGTAAAATGATGCTTCGAGTTTTGGGGATTTTCTTAATGACTATTGTATCCTGTATTTCAAATCAGCATTTTTTAAATATGTTTGGAAGCTGAATTCACTTGTGTAGTATCTCCTATCTTACATAGATAGAAAAAGCATGCTAGGTGATGGGGATGCAAATACAAGCAAAAAGAAAGCCAGTCCCTGCCCTCAGGGTGTTTTCTTTATTCTAGTAAGAGAGTCCACCTAAAAAGGAGATGAAAAGGAGAGTTTGTTTGGGAAGGTCATCCAGGGAGTATTGAACTGTTTCAGATTTGAAGTAAGCATGAATGGTGTGAGCATTTACTCACATGGAGGTTGGCTAGGTACTCAGCAGTGGAAGAGACCATTGAGATAAGGGTATTGCCATCCTGAGAAGGCTGCTGGACAGAGGTAGAGAGATCATTTAGGAAGTTATAGGCTAGTCAGAGTTTCAAGTGAGCGTGGATGGTGTGGGCTCTTTCTCAAATAGAAGTTATCTTTGAAACAGAATTGCTGTATTTACCTGATTGTCTCTAGTTTATGGAAGGTTGGGACTACTTACATGGTTTTTTTTTAATTTAAATTTATTTATTTAACATATTTAGTTTTCAGCATTGATTTTCACAAGAGTTTGAATTACAAATTTTATCCCCATTTCTACCCTCCCCCCCACTCCAAGATGGCGTATATTCTGGTTGCCCTGTTCCCCAGTCAGCCCTCCCCTCTGCACCCCACTCCCCTCCCATCCCCTTTTCCCTTCCTTTCTTGTAGGGCAAGATAAATTTCTACACCCCATTGCCTGTGTATCTTATTTTCTAGTTGCATGCAAAAACTTTTTTTTTTGTTTTTGAACATCTGTTTTTAAAACTTTGAGTTCCAAATTCTCTCCCCTCTTCCCTTCCCACCCACCCTCCCTAAGAAGTCAAGCAATTCAACATAGGCCACATGTGTATCATTATGTATAACCCTTCCACAATACTCATGTTGTGAAAGACTCACTATATTTTGCTCCTTCCCAACCCATCCCCCTTTATTGAATTTTCTCCCTTGACCCTGTCCCCTTTCCAAAGTGTTTGTTTTTGACTACCTCCACCCCCATCTGCCCTCCCCTCCATTATCCCCCTCTTTTTTTTTTATCTTCTTCCCTCTTCTTTCCTGTGGGGTAAGATTCCCAATTGGGTATGTATGGTATTCCCTACTTAGGCCAATTCTGATGAGAGCAAGGTTCACTCATTCCCCCCTCATCTGCCCTCTCCCCTCCTCCCACAGAATTGCTTCCTCTTGCCACCTTTATGCGAGATAATCCACCCCATTCTATCTCTCCCTATCTCCCTCTCTCAGTATGTTCCTCTCTCATCCCTTAATTTGATTTTATTTCTTTTAGATATCTTCCCTTCATCTTCAACTCACCCTGTGTCCGCTTTCTCTCTCTCTCTCCACATATATATATATACACACACACACACACACACACATAGATATAGATATATACATATACACACATTCACTTATATATATACATAAACATATATATATATATGCATATTCCCTTCAGCTACCCTAATACTGAGGTCTCATGAATCATACATGTCATCTTTCCATGTAGGAATGTCAACAAAACAGTTCAACTTTAGTAAGTCCCTTGCAATTTCTTTTTCTTTTTCTTTTTCTTGATTACCTTTTCATGCTTCTCTTGATTCTTATGTTTGAAAGTCAAATTTTCTATTCAGTTCCGCTCTTTTCACTGAGAAAGCTTGAAAGTCCTCTATTTTATTGAAAGTCCATATTTTGTCTAGGAGCATGATACTCAGTTTTGCTGGGTAGGTGATTCTAGGTTTTAATCCTAGCTCCATTGACCTCCGGAATATCGTATTCCAGGCCCTTCGATCTCTTAATGTAGAGGCTGCCAGATCTTGGGTTATTCTAATTGTGTTTCCACAATACTCAAATTGTTTCTTTCTGGCTGCTTGCAGTATTTTACTTACATGTTGAAACATCATTTTTCTTCATCACAGAAGCTAATTTCACAAGTGTAAGCAGTCACAATGTTGTACAGTATATTTAGAAAAACAAACAGTAGAATGTTTCTGATTCCTTTTCTTTAAATATAAGTCTAATTTGCATTTGCTTAAAATTAAGCTATTATTTCTTCTTTAAGTGTAAGTAAGATATATTTACTTTAAATAAAGTTATTGTTCCTTCTGGAATATTCTATCATCAACAAATAGTACTATCCTGATTAGATTATTTTTCCCAGTAATAATATGCCTGACCAATACTGTTATAAAAAGTTTATGCCAGAGTCCTTGAATTGTACAAATACTACAACTAGTATAAAATGTTAAAAATAAAGATTAATTTTATAAATTAATGAGATACTTTACAAGAATCTAAAATTATCCTTCATTTTTTCAAGTTCTTTGAGTTATAGTTTCTAGTTTGTGAATTTATAGTCATTCCATAGGAAATGGAGGAATCTTTTACTTAATATTGCCCCTAGAAATTAAGCACCAGGTTGTTAAGTCACATATAGATTGTATTTTGTGATTAGGTTTACAGTAGGTTTTACTGAGTTAACTTTTTGTAGACTTGATTGAAATCACAAATTTAATGAAATGTTTTCCAAAGATCTCTTTAAAGAACAAATTACTTAAGGAAGTGCTTTGTGAATGTAGTTCTTATAGCATTCTTCAAAAAAGTTTATAATAGTTGTTACATGGTATTTATACTAATTCATTCACTGAGCAAAGAGACAGAATTGATTTATGATAATGAACTCTAACATAGAAGATAAATGAATACAAGTGAGGTTCCATAATATATTTCAAACCTAGTGAGGATGCAGAGTTGCTATGGCGTCTGGCACGGGCATCCCGAGATATATCTCAACTTAGTACTACCTCTGCAGAAGATAAGAAACGACTGGTATATGAAGCTTTTGCATATGCAAAAAAAGCACTTGAAAAAAATGAATCAAGTTTTGCAGCTCACAAGGTAAGATTCCTAGAATATGTGACATATGAAAAATTTGAAAGATAATTTCTGGGCAATTAACAATTATTTATTATTTATTTATTAATTATGGCTAGCAAATAATTAATAAGAGGATGGTCATTTGGCTTTCTCTCATAAACCAAAAATGAATCATGGAGACCTTTCAACACTTATATGCCCTTGGAAGACTGTGTGTTCCTGACAGGCAGAAATCAACTCTGATGGGTTCATAATTAATGAGAGAATGAATACTATAACAAGAGGTGGACCTATTCTAATGAGGGGCTAAATTCTATGAAACCAAAAGATAACTTTATCCAAATCCTTTTATTCAGAACAAAGTCTAAGAAGGTAACTCCTAAGTAAACATAGCTAGGGATGGATTGCTGTGGAGTTGCCAAAGCACTTAATTATAGAAATGACCAGAGAAGAAAGAATTCAATAGAGGAAGAACTCTGTCCTTGAAGCTGAATGTTTTTTGAGGACTAAATTTTGAACCATTATGTCAAAAGTAATATTTCTAAAGCTGTACTTAAACTCATTTTCTTTCTTTTTATATTTGTAGTGGTATGGTATCTGTCTCAGCGATGTTGGGGATTATGAAGGTATCAAGGTTAAAATTGGAAATGCTGTCATTATCAAGGAACATTTTGAGGTACTGGTGAATTTTAGTTGTTAATATGAAAAATTCATTGGATTTCTTTTCTTCATTTAATGCAGCTCCAGTTCATATAATGGGCCACATGACTACCAGACTGGACTAGGGTCCAATCTGATGAACTTATTAAGTAATTGTGAATTGCCAGCTTTGGAATACGAAGAGGTTTTCCACAAAATTGTCAATTTACCTCTGTATGTGTGGTTGGATAATATTACATATACACACATATTTCCTGATTTCCCCCACCCCGGGGTTGTTAGTATACCCACATATTACTTTGTATTTTGTATACAAAACCTCACAGTGCTTGTTAGTTGATGGTTTTTTTTTTAAAGCATTTGTTGTATTGAAGCAAACATGCTGTTTTTAGAAGTTCTCCTCTAGCAAAGTGTATGTGGCAGAATCATCCAAGATACCCTGAAAGATGTAACAACAGAGATAAAAATCTATTCTGTTACATTGTTAATATCAAGCAAAGCATGAAATAAGATCTGTATTGTCCAAGGATATTTGACCTCCATGGATGAGGTCCAACATATTACAAGTCAAAGAGACATTCCTAGAGTTATTGAGGTCCTCCAGACAGTCCTTCTGGTACATGACATTGTGTTAATTGCATTAAGCTCTGGAACATTTCATGAAGTCTAAAAACAGTTTGGAATAACTATTCCCACAGGAAAAACTGAATGGGCATAGCATGCCTATTTTCTAGACTTTGATATACAGTTTGATGGACAACTTGTAGAAGTCATTCATCAGTATATGTATCTGGGAAAGACTTTTACAAATGGACAGTAAGCTAGACTCAGAATTAAACAGAAGGGGGAACAGGCTGGATTACTTTTGGGAAATTGCTCAATGCTATTAATGACCCCATACTTCTCCTTTAATTATTGGTCAGTCTTTTTAACGCCAGTTTTCTTCTTTATGTTACTGTGTGACTACAAATCATGGAACACTACTGTCTACAAAAAACTGATTTTGTGGATCATTAAGAGAGCAGTGATAAGGGTCATGGCAGTAATGACACGGCTGTATGAGCAGGCTGTAAAAACCTTACAAGTGAAGAATTATACAGGAGAAGTAATGAGAAAGATGTTATCTGAGAAGTGGACAAAAAAATGGACTAGTTACATTGCAGGAGTATCAAACAAACATGAATAGCTCATGTTCCCCAAAATGTCAGAGTAGAGAGAAGAAAGACTCAACCCATACCCCGACCCCAGTACATTGAATGGATTGCCATTAGTAAATTTATAGGCAAATGAGTACAGCAGCCACACAGGATGGTAAGGCATGAATAGATTACAATCTGTATCATTGGGAGGAATAACCACATTAGGAAGATGATAGATATATTGGGACAAGAAGGCATGAAAGTACCAGTAGTTTACCTTTTAATCTTAAACTGACTTCTGTGTATTATTTATGCATATCTTACTTTCTCTACTAGTGCCAAGGACCTTGGGGAAAAAAAGTCCATGTTTTATTCATTTTATGTCCTTCACAGGACCTTGAATCAAAACCTTGCCTGTACTGGGTAAAAAAATTAAACTTATAAAAATAAGAAGGAAGCATGGATGGGTTTTGTTATAACTAGAAGAGCGAGTGCCCACACTGACAAAAGTATGGTTCTATTAAGGTACCACTGAAGTATGTACACACATATGAGTCTTACTTTGGGACAGAGGAAGGACCTCATGCTCACATAATATATACATGCATATATGTGTGTGTATACGTATATGTGTATGCATGAATATATATACACATATACATATGTATATGTATATCTCCCACCCCCCAAAATATTCTCTAATATTCTCTTGGGCCATGGGTATCTAAATGTTATTAGAATATATTTTCTCTCAACTTTAGTTTCCTAATCCATAAAATGAGAGAAAATAATAATAATAGCACCTACTTCACAGGCTTGCCGTGAGGATCTGATGGGATAATCCGTGTGAAAGACTTCACAAACCTTCAGTGCTGTACTGGTCACTTAGCAAGTATTTATTAAGCCTCCGTGACATTTCCCAGCCATCTCTACTTTTGCCCTGCTCCCTAATCCTCTCTACCCTTCCTCCAACTCTGATGGATAAGCTTTCACCTTAGCTTGCTGGAACCTAAATCTCTGTGATTCCTTCTGGTGGTCTTCTTACCAGGATCTTCCTTTACCTCACTCTTGCCTTTCTCAGGATGGATTAGAGTAGGAAGAGGTGTGAGACAGAAGCCAGTCAGGAACCTGTAAAAGAGGAAAGGTGGTGAGGTCCTGAACTAGGGCTATGGCTAAATTTGCTCTTTTAAAAGTGGTCTTGAGCAAATGAATTATATAAGCAAGATTATGAAGAGAATATTTACCTATTTAATAGATGAGATATGCTATAAGTATGTTAGAAATGAACAATTACTGTAAATAGTTTAATTACCCATTATTTAGCCTAAGTTTTCAATATGCCAATCTTTCTTCACCATTTATTAAAGCAGGTCTTCTACTAATAAATATTGATTTAACTCAGTTTTTGAGGTAAGGTAGTTTGTTAATAAAAGCACTAAGTTTGGATTTAAAGGATCTGGCATCAGATTATGACTCTATTACTTATTTGCTTTATGGCCTTGGCCAAGTCATTTCATCCTTCTGGAGCTGTTTCCTAATCTGTAAAACAAGAAGTTTGGACTAAATGATATCCAAAGAGCATTTTAACTTTAAGGTCGATGATTCTAGTTATTCTATTTACAGGAAAGCAAATGCATACTAATTTAAGCAAATCTGATAAATAAAAATAGATTTATAAAAATAGATAAACTGGTGTGTTTACTAAATTTACAAAATGATTCTTTACTTTGTAAATGGACTCTGACTCAGAGTCCCTTTCTTCCTTTAAGACACAAATACCATCTAATAGATGAAGATCTTCCTAATCTCTCCCAACTGCTAGTACCCTCTCTCCCAAACTTCATATACATATATCTGTATATAAATATGCATATGTAGACATATATATGTATATATTTATTGACTTTATCATATTATGTATATTATGTAGGTATATGTTACTACATCTGCACACACATATATTATGTATGGTATAATATATACTACATATTAGATATGTGTGTATATATATTATATACATTGGGGCTGTTAGATGGTACGGTCGATAGAGCCCTGGGCCTGGAGTCAGGAAGATTTATCTGAGTTCAAATCTGGCCTCAGCCACTTAATAGCTGTGTGACCCTAGGCAAGTCACTTAACCTGGTTTGCCTCAGTTTCCTCTTCTGTAAAATGAGCTAGAGAAGGAAATGGCAAGCCAATGCAGAATCTTTGCCAAGAAAACCCCAAAAGGGGTCCAGAAGAGTCAGACACAACTGAAAAACAACTGAGCAGCAGCATATTATATCTTATATAATATGTATGTCATAATGTAAAATGAAATATGTGAGAGCGTACTTGTTGTCCTCTCTGTGAGAATGTAAGCGCCTTGCAAGTACAAATTATTTCATCTTTGTTTTTGTAACCCATCACCTAGCGCAGTGCCTGGCATGGATAAATACCCGTTTATTGTTTCATCTTTTCCTTTTTATCTCTGGCCCCTAACACAGTACCTTGCCCATAAACAAATGCCTAGTAAATGTTTGTTGATTTGATTTGAATTATCACACAGCTAAGTAGCAGAAATGGCATTCAGGCACAGTTGTGATTCTTTCCCCTACAGCACACTGCCTGATATCTCTATAAATTAATTTGTGAATGGTAAAGAGTACTTTGCAACTACAAAAGGTTTTCTTGTGTTCTTACATTCTAACAGCAGAAAAGGTGATGACAGGCAAAGAGTGACAGCTAAAGATGTAGAAGCATCATCTGCTAGACTGCTTGTGTTTATTATTTTACCTGGCTAGCCTCAGCCATCAGTTGCTGAGCTTCAGGCATGAAGGCATCCTCACCTGGTAGTTGTAGTCACTATTTCAGGTATACATTTAAAAGAATTTTGTCAATTCATTTTGAATTATCAGCATGAGGGAAAGTTTCAGTTCTCAAAGAGGAACTGAATTGTAAGGTTGTTGGGTTTTTTTGCTAGTTTTTAGGCAAAATTTATAAATAAAAATAGTAGGTATTCATAAATTTTCATTGATATTATTCTCGTTTCTTTCCAGAGAGCAGTTGAACTGAATCCTAAAGATGCCACCTCATTTCACCTTATTGGTGTTTGGTAAGCTTTTTTGTATTTTATTTTTTAAAGTTTCTTTAGAAGGATTTTTCCTTTTTTTTTTTTTAGCTTTCATTTAGTATTTTATTTTTTCCTAGTTACATGAAAAGACAATTTTTAACATTCGTTTTTAAAAGGTTGAGTTCCAAATTATTCCCTTTCCTCCCTCCCCACTCCTCCTCATTGAGAAGGCAAGCAAATCTATATAGGTTATACATGTGTATCATGCAAAACATATCCATATTAATCATGTTGTGAAAAAAACAGACAAAAAAAATCAAGAAAAGTAAAGTGGAAAAAAAAGTATCCTTCAATCTGTATTCTGTCACTATCAGTTCTTTCTCTGTGGTTGAATAGCATTTTTCATCATAAGTCCTTCACAGTTGTCTTGGATTGTTGTATTACTGAGAATAGCTAAGTCATTCACATCTGATCATCTTACAATATTGCTGTTACTTTGTACACATTACATTTCACTTTGCATCAGCCCATGGCAAGTCTTTCCAGGTTTTTCTGAGCACATCCTGCTCATCATTTTTTTATTTAAAGACTGTTTTTTTGGTGTATTTTGTGAGCAAATCCCATATTCTGAAGTATATCAAAAGCATAATTTGAAAGTGCTTTCAAAAAATGATTCAGTATGTGCAGGTTAGATCCTAAAGAAATACTAAACTTGTTTATAAAATCATGTGGTTTCTTCCTGTCATCTCTAGCAAATTGGCTCCACAATCATTTTCCCTCCGCTCTAATCTTTTTTTCTTCCTTTCTACTGGTTCCTTTCCTGTAAGCAATCCTTAATCTTCCCTATCTTTAAGAAACTCTCACTATAGACTCTTGTTCCCTTTAAGCAGTTGTCTTGTATCTCTCATCTTTTTCACAGCCAAGCTCCAAAAATATTTGTCTTCATCTATTGCCTTAATTTAGTCTCTTGTTCACTTTTCAACCCTTAGCAGTCTGTTTTCTAACCTCATTCACTTTTTAATTGCCAGATCTAATGACCTTTTTCTCAGTTCTCATACTTATTGATTTCTTTTCCTGGATATTGTCTCCTTTGGGTTTTTGTGACATTGCTCTCTTTGGTTCTTTTATCTGGTTGACCACTATTTCTCAGTCTCTTTTGCTGATTCATCATCTGTATATTGCTTCTCTACTGTGATTGTATTCCCAAAACACAGTTCTGAGCCCCCTTTTCACTCTGCATTCTCTTTTGTTGACCTCATTGGGTTCGTTTATCTCTGTGCAAATGATTCTTAAATTTTACCCCTGCATTGTCAATTGCCTTCTGAACATTTATGTTAAGGATACCATCGTCTTTGCAGTCCCTTAGTCTTATAACCTCCATGTTATCCTTGACTCCTTACTTTCACTTACCCAGCATATCTAATGATTTGCTACATATCAGTCTTTTGTTGACATTGTGATTGTTTACGTTATCTATTTCCTTGCAAAAATGGGGATTTTCATTATCTCTACAAAATTGTTTCCAACTTGACCAGTTGGTTTAATTTTTATTATTTTCTCTCAAAAATTTCATATATTCCTACCACAATTCACAACAATGGTAAAGACTGGATACTATCATTTATTTTTTTATGATGAAAGATAGGAAAAAGGACCTTATGTGTTGATTTTGGTCCATTGCTGTATTTGCTCAATACTTTTACCATCAGCATTAATGTTAACTTAGTAGGAGTTTGTGAAGAATAATAACCGATGCAAACAGATCACTTGAGGGAAAAAAATTTGAGTTTATTCTATGTAATCTTTAAGATGCATTAGATTTTCGGCAAAAGCGATTGCTAAAGTAGTTTGGTTACTTTTCAATGTTATTATTTCCCCTCTAGGTGTTATTCATTTGCTGAATTGCCTTGGTACCAAAGAAACATTGCTAAAGTGTTGTTCGCAACTCCTCCTACTTCCACATTTGAGGAGGTAATGTAATGTCTTTTGTTCAGTTTATTTTTTATGGAATTCTTATCTATATCTTCATTCTAGAGAATACACAGATCACAGAATCACAAAATCCTGGAGTTGGAAGGGGCTTCGGCGACAACCTAGTCACAGTCATACCTGAAAAAGTATTCTCACTATACCATACTCAGATACAGGCAGAGGTAGATGCAAGATCTGGCACCATTTGGCAATTCTATTGCCCATTACATAGTTCTGGGTTGCAGTTCTATGGAGGGGGTGGGAGAAATGGTTGCAGTTTTAAGGGAGCGGGGGCTCTACCTGGGTACAGATCACAGTTCAAAGGCAGAAAGGAGTAGTTGTAATTGCGAGGGAGAAGGGGGCCCTACTTGGTTAAGGGCCAGACTACAGACTAGGAGGGCAGTGACCAGAACTCTCCCCAGATGACACTGCCTTGGAAGCACCGAAAGCTTATAGACCCTCAGACTTAATTGTGAAAGTAGCTGGACATAAAAGTCAGAAGATCAGGCCAGATATTCTTCCATACTCAAAGTGAGCAGAGCCCAATTCTAACATAAAGTCCAAAGTTAAAAAATAGGCTGGAAAAATGAGCAAATTACCGAAAAAAGAACTTGATCATAAAAAGCTACTAATGGCAGCAGGGAAGTTCAAGACACAAACTTGGAAGAAAGCAACAACTTGAAAACATTTACAAGCAAATTCTTTGGACATGAGCCTAACAAGAATTTTTAGATGAGTTTGAGAGTTTTTTTTCAAAGAGTAAAAAAAAATTTTAAACCAATAAGAGTGATAAAGGAAAAATTGGCAAAAGAAATGAGAGCAATACAAGAAAATTATGAAGAGAGAATAGCTTGGTAAAAGGCACAAAAAATCATGAAGAAAATAACACCTTAAGAATCAGAATTGGCCAAATGGTAAAAGAGGTGCAAAAACACTGAAGAAAATGTGAGATCACATAGGAACAACAGTGGATCCTACCTGAAAGCCATAAGCCTGGACATGTTTCAAGAAATTATAAAGGAAAACTGACCAAGTATCTTAGGACCAGAGAGAGAAATAGGAAAGAATCCTTTGTTCACCTCCTGAGAAAGATTCATAATAACAACTCAGAATGTTATAGCTATATTTCAGAGCTCCCCGGTCAAGGAAAAAATACTGCAATACATGATCTTGGACAAAGCAAAAACAAAAAATAGACCTAATTAAAAAAAATAATCAGAGAAACCATATTTTGCTGGAAGGTACCATAGATAATGAACTAATATCAGTATTGAACATTTGTGCACCAATGGCATAGGATCCACATTCTTGAAGGAAAGTTAAATTTTGAGTAGAAGAAAAACTGGGTAGTAAAACTATACTACTGGGGGACCTCAATTCACCTCTCAGACCTAGATAAATATAACCATAAGATAAGAAGGAAGTTAAGGAGGGGCAGCTGGGTGGCGCAGTGGATAGAGCACCCGCCCTGGAGTCAGGAGGACCTGAGTACAAATTCACCCTCAAACACTTGACACACTTACTAGCTATGTGACCTTGGGCAAGTCACTTAACCCCAATTGCCTTGCCTTCCCGCCTCCAAAAAGAGAAAGAAGTTAAGGAGATGAATAGAATTTTAGAAAAGTTGGCTATGATAGACTTCTGGAGAATATTGAATGGGAATAGAAAGGAATGTACCTTTGTCTTATCTGTATATGGCACTTTCATAAAAAAAAAAAACCTGACCTTAGGGCATAAAAACCTCAGAAACAAATGCAGAAAAGCAGAAATATTAAACATTCTTTTCAGATCATGATGCGATAAAATTATATTCAATAAAGGGCATTTGAAATATAGATTAAAAATTAATTGGTAACTAAATAATCTAATTCTAAAGATTGAATGAGTTGGAGAACAAATCATAGAAACAATTTCATTTAAGACAATAACAGCAGTGAGCCTGAATACCAAAATTTGTGGCACATAGTGAAAACGGGGAAATTTATCTCAAGTACTTATGACAGTAAAAGAGAGAGAGAGCAGATAAGAGTTGGGCATGCAACTAAAAAAAACCTAGAAAAACAAATGAAAAATCCCTAGTAAACTACCAAAATAGAAATCCTAAAAAACCAAAGGACTAATAAAATTGAAAGTAAAAGACAAAGAAACAAACAAAAAAAAACCCCTGAACTAATAAAAATAGGAGATGGTTTTATAAAAAGACAAATAAAATAGATAAACCATTGACAATTTGATTTTTAAAAAATTACCAGTATCAAAAATGAAAAAGGTAAGTGCACAACAAATGAAGATGAAATTAAAGCAATTATTAGGAGCCTTTTTTGCACAATTCTATGCCAATAAAACTGATCATCAAACTGCAGTGGATGAATATTTACAAAAATATGAATTGCCCAGAATAATAGAAGAGGAAGTAGGATATTTAAATAACCCCATACTAGGGGGGAAAATTGAACAAGCAATAAGTAAGCTCTTTAAGAAAGAAAAAAAAACCTAGCATCACATGGATTTACAAATGAATTCTGCTAAACACTTAAAGAACAATTCATTCCAATATTATATACTGTTTGAAAAAATAGGTAAAGATGGAATCATACCAAATTTCTTCTATGACATAAATATGATTTTGATAACTCAACCAACACAAAGAAAGAACACCATAGACCAATTTCCCTAATGAATATTGATGCAAAAATTTTAAATAAAATAGTATCCAGGAGACTACTGCAATATGTCTCAAATATACACTATGAGCAGTCTAGATTTATAGCAGGGATTCTGGACTGATTCAATATTAGGAAAACTAGAAGCATAATTGACCATATCAGTAACAAAAACAACAAAAGTCATATGATTATATCAGTAGATGTAGGAAAAACTTTTGACAAAATATAGCACCCATTCCTGTTAATAAAAATGCTAGAAAGCATAGGAAAAATGGAGCTTTTTTAAAAATGAGAAGTATTATCTAAAATCAAGAGCAAACGTTATCTGTAATAAGGATAAATTAGAAGCCTTTCTAATATGATCAGTGGTAAAGCAGGCATTTGCATTATCACCATTATTACTTAACATTGTATTAGAAATGCTGTCTATAGCAATAAGACAAGAAAAATAAAGGAATAATTAATGGCTGTGAGAAAGCAAAACTATCACTTTTTGCAGATAATATGATAGTATACTTAGAGAATCTGATAAAGTCAACTAAAAAACTAGTTGAAACAATTAACAACTTTACTAAAGTTGAAAGATATAAAATAAACCCATACAAGTCATCAGTATTTCTACATATGTCCAACAAAACACAGCAGGAAAAGAGAGAAATTCTGTTTAAAATAACTACAGGTATAAAATAATTACTATATAAACACGATTATAAAATATACTTCATGCAAAGACAGACCCAAATAATTGGAGAAATGTTCATTGCTTATGGATAGGCCAAACCAATATACTAAAAATGACAACACTATGTAAGTTAATTTACTTATTCAGTGTCTGACCATTATGGAGAACAATTTGTAACTAAGTCCAAACAGCTCTCCATAAAACTCTGCATAACCGTTGACCAAACAATAGCACTACTGGGTCTGTACCCCAAAGAAATCAAAGAAAAAGGAAAAGGACCCAAGTGTAAAAAAATATTTATCATAGCTCTTTTTGTGGTGGCAAAGAATTGGAAACTGAGAGGTGCCCATCAATTGGGGAATGACTGAACAGATTATGGTATATGAATGTGATGAAATACTATTTTGCTATAAGAAATGATAAAAGGGATGGTTTCAGAAAAACTTTGGAAGATTTATATGAACTGTTGCAAAGTGAAATAAGTGGAACCAGAAGAACAATGTACCCAGTAGACAGCAATATTATAAAGATTGTTGTCAAACATTGTTGTGACATGAAACAGTATCATGAAAGACTTAGTAACTGATTAGTGCAGTGCTACCACAACACCAAAGGAATGATGAAGTAAAATGTTATCCAACTCCAGATTCAGAGTGCAAATTGAAGCACTTTTTTCCTTTATTTTTCTTGCTTTTCACCCCCTCCCCCCAAACATGGCTGTCACAGAGATATGTTTTCTATGATTTCATATTGTAACGGGTATTATATTTCTTGTCTTCTCAATGGTCAAGGGGAAGGGCGGGAGAAAGGGAGAAAAGAGAATTTGGAACTGAAAAATATAGAGAACAGTCCATTTTAAGAAGAAAAATTGGAATATAAGACTTTTATTGCCGTAAGAGTGGAGACAGATTTTTTAATGAAGAATGCCTTTAAAACAGTTTTTAAAACATTTAAAATATTTTTCTCCTTAAACATCTTTTTTCTTCTCTTTAACAGGCTCTAAAATACTTTCAAATGGCAGAACAAGGTAACATTTTTGGTCAGCTATATATACATATACACATATGTTAGAGATTTAAATATAATATAATCTTAAAATTATAGGAATATGTAAAATGTATGTGGTGATTTCTTTAAAAATTCACCATAATTGATGAATTTCACTGGTTTTTTGTTGTTGTTGTTCGTTCAAAATGTATTATGGCTTTAAAGTTAAACTGAGGGAAAAGCCTGAGTGGAAAACATGTTCCTACTGAACTAAGAATCAGGAGTTTTGAAGTTGGAAGGTACTTAAACATCAGCACTTCTGACTTCTCATTTTACAAGTGAGAAAGCAAAGGTGCAGATGTCTTTACTTAAGTAAGCCAGATGCAGAGTTGATACCAGAAACCGGGTCTTTTGGCATCCTGGCTAATGTTTTTCCCCACTTAAACAATGCTAATTTCTTTTTGGAAGAAAAGTGTTAAAAAAACTTTATTTAAAAAATTGGTTAAACATTTATCAAAAGCCTACTGTCATCAAGACATTGTGTTAGGTTCTAGAGATATAGACAAAAACCAGTCTCTGCCCTCGAGGAGATTATGTTGTACTATAAAAAGAATGAAAGAAAATTAACTGTAAAATTATGACATACTTCAACTTATAAATTGTCCTCATGATAGTAACATTTTACCGCAGTGGAACGTACAACACAACTATAAAGAATCTTTACATGGAAATGTATAGATGACTTCAGATGACTAATACAAGGGTAGTTTCAGACACTCATAGAGTACAGAGCAAATGGGATCAGTCATAGTTTTATTACTAGAGGCTGGTTTTGAGTCTAGTTCAAGGGAGGGACTTACTGTTATAGAAGATTATATAGCAGCATAGAGGTGGAAATCCGTAAGTTGTGATAAGGAATTCAGGGTTACAGTCAGTAGGCATGAGTTTCAAATCAAGAAACAATAAAGTTACTGAGAATGGGCAGGTATGACTCCTCATGAATGATAATCCCAATAAAAGAAAAACTGTGTAATACCCATCTTGTTTCCTATCACTTAGTATAATGTGCTGATGTATACCAGGGCTAGTGTTAAGTACCAGGAAGGACAATGGACCAGAACCAGTAAATTTTGTTTTGGCTTCAGCTTTGTCACAAACTGGCCATCTGTATCCTTAAACCAATCACTTAAGCTCTCAAGCTTTTTGTTGCCTCATTTGTACTTCTTTGAACTTATATAATCTTTCCTTTCTAACCACTGCAGTACTTGGAATTATATCTGTAATATTTACCCTGAAAATGGAATATTCAGTTCAGAACAGAGAGATGAGAGAGCGTAAAGTAATAAAACTCCTCTCTGGTCACACTCAAACCACTTTGGTCTCAGTGGTGGTCATCTGAGAAGGACTAGGCGGAGCTTAGAGTTTGGTTTGGTTTGTTTCACATACTGTGTTGTCTCATTTGGTTACAACATTTCTAACACAACTGATATGGAAGTTTTGGCCAAAATTATAATTTTCCCAGAAATGCATTTGATGTGAACAGTTGAATAAAAAAGAACTATGGCAGTATGCTCCTTGCACATGAAAGTCATTAACCTGTTCATGAAATTTAGACAGAAAATCCGTAGTATTTACAAATCAAAACAGTGTAACTGCTGCCAAACTGAGGTGAATATATTCTTTCTTCTGTGTTCAGTGCATCCAAACTTCTACAGCAAAAATTTGCTTTACCTGGGAAAGACTTTTCTGAAGTTAAAAAACAAAAAGCTTGCTGCCTTCTGGTTATTGAAAGCCAAGGACTACCCCGCTCACACAGAGGAGGACAAGCAGGTAAAAAGCTAAAGAGCTGACTTTGGAAGAAGAAAATAATATGACTAATAGGTTAGAGCTAATTCTACATCAGGTATTAACAAACTTGAATCAATTAAAACTGAACCTTGAAATCATGAATCTGATTAAGTGGCCATAGTAGTCATTTCACAAATTATATTTAATGGCCTTTTACACTCTGGTTGCTCTATGAAAAATCCTTAGTTGTTATGATTGAACATATTTTAACCAACAAAGAATTACTTGATATAGTGTAGGATAGTTTCACTATTTAGTATACTACTAAACTAAAGGAACAAAGGGTGAATGAGGTGTCTTAGCCATGTACTGCCATAGAAAGTATGAAGTTTTTTGAAGGAGTTGTATGTATTCATTGCCAAGAGACAGAATAAAATAATAAATTCTGTTGGTATGGGAACTCTTGGAATATAACTGACCATTGTTGTGAATTTAATTAATTTTCACCAGGTATTTGTGAAAGAGTTAAAAGAGGCAGGACATAACAGAGTGGGCAGACTGTTGAATTTAAATGAAGAATATTGAGGTTCACCTATTAGTTGTGGGACTGTGGACAAATCACTCAATCTTTCTGAACCTAAGGAAATTCTATAAACCTATTAATTACATGTACAAAACAGTTGTAATCTGTGTTGGTATAAAGATCTCCCCTAGAAAGGAACCATAGGTACTTGATATATTGATATATTTATGAAAGAATATTGTTGGGCTGAGAATGTTGAGTTGTATTACTATTCCTCATTTTAGGTACAAAAAGAAGCTGCCCAGCTGCTCAAAACTGTTGGCGACAAGGATTAAGAGCGTTACTCAAAATAAATCAGCACATGAAAGATTTCCAATAAATGTCTTTTCATTGAGTTAATCATGTCACAGCTGGTGACCAGCTGCTATAACTAGCTGATGAGCAAGGCAAGTATTAAGTGTTCCAGCTTCCAGTCTTCACAGGAAAATCAGTCCTTGATGATGGAAAGGTACTGAGACAGAATGAAAGTGCTCACCGTCCAAGTAATGATTTTTCAGTGGAAACTCCATAATCATTTGCGGGGGGGTGGAGAGGGGATGTGTGTGAGAAGTGCCATATAAGAAGCAACTCTGGATATAACCAGTTAACCAAAACAAGGTCTTGAAAGTAATAATCAAAAGTCAGTAAACATTTATTAAGTGCCAGCTGTGTGCTAGACACTGCTAAGCACTGATTTCAGCTAAAATGGTGCTTTTGATGTTCAAGACTTTTGTCAACAAGTATTATCCTACTTGTCTCTGCCATTTTAAGTATATAACCTTAATTGTGTGACTATTCAACAGATTGACTGTCTATTAATAAATCCAGTTTCATTGGATAAGATTGAATTCTTATTTAGCATTGACTAGAAATATACTTTAATTCAGTAGCTGTTTTTTTCCTCTGCAAATTACAAGAGAAATGAAAAGAATTTAGTAACTGCCCTACATGTAAGAAATGGAAAGATAATTAAATTTGGTACAAACCCGAACTGCTTTATCAAATTCCAAACAGGCTGCTGTTGAAATGTATACCATCTTAACCCGTTATCATTTAGTATTTTTATGATCTAGCTGCCACTTATTTTTATGAAATGTGGATCACCAGTAATGATGACTAGAAACCAGAATTTTCAGTTCTTTAATAGTTTAGTGATTTTTTTAAACCACTTTAGCAAACAGTTATTAGGCATCTACTGTGTGCACATTGCTCTGATTAGTACTAGGTTAAATACAAAGTTAAGCCATGGTACCTGTCATCTTACACAGTTATCCTTTCCACATTGTGACTTTCCCCATAGCAGTTTTGATATATTGCAGGGTCAGCATAAGAAAGTAAATGGGAATTTTGAGGGAGTTTTATGGAAGTGACAGATAACACATGCCAGTGAACAATGCACAAAAAGTTTAGAAACTCAAAAATGCATAAAATACATGTATAGTATTGTATAATATCAACATATTTTATCTTTTAATACCATAAGTATACAGTTTCTTTTTTAAAGTTAAAATAAGTAAAAAGTTAAAGTTTGCAAAAAGAATGTGAAAGCCAGCAGGTGACACACAAAGGCTAGTGTTCTTACTTAACGTTGACCAACACATAGCCTGTGACAGGAGTGGGGAACCTGCAACCTCAGGGCCTCATGTGGCCCTCTAGATGCTCAAGTGCGGCCCTTAGACTGAATCCAAACTTCACAGAACAAATCCTCACAGGATTCAGTCAAAGGGTTGCACTTGAGGACCTAGAGGGCCACATGGGACCTTGAGGCTGCAGATTCCCTACCTCTGACCAAATACTTAACCCAAAATTTACAATAAGGTACTGTAAATACTCCATAAAAGAAAATAAAAAAATTCAGACTTCTCTGGTATGAAGGGAAGATTTAAAGTTTCATATGGATTTTCCAGATTACAAGGGTGTTGCACCCCTAGCACCCACAATATGGCAGGGATAATTGTAGTTTATAGTCTAGCAATGGTATTGGGAACACATATAGCTTGATCCTCTGTTAATTATAATACACATTACTACATACAAGCTTTGTTGTCGTACAGTAGTTTTCAGTTGTGTCCAACTGTTTGTGACCTCATCTGGGGTTTTCTTGGCAAAAATACTGGAGTGGTTTGCCATTTCCTTCTCCAACTCATTTTACAGATGAGGAAACTGAGGCAAATTAGGTTAAATGATTGGCCCAGGATCACACAACTAGTAAGTATCTGAGGCCAGATTTGAACTCAGGAAGAGGAATCTTCCTGACTCCAGGCCCAGTCCTCTCCACTGAACCATCTAGCTACCCACATGCACGCTTTAGAGAAGCAGAAAACAATTTTATATGAGATCCAAAGGGGAAAAGATTGTCAACCAATGGTTTTAAAGGAGAAATAGAGACAAAGGAGGCAAAAAATAGGGCTTTGCAATACTGGGAGGAGCATAAGCAAATGCATGGAGATGGAAATACAGTTATTCAGCAAGTGCTACTTGCATGCCAAGAATTGTGTTGGGACTAGGGGAAACACAAGGGGTCCCCTCAGCGCTAACAGTTGAGTAGACTGACAAGCACTAAGCACAATATAGTACCTACTGTGTAAGTGTATTCGAGAACTACAGAACAGCGATATGTGAGGGCCAATGGGGACGGTTCTTACTAAATGGCATCACGGAAGGCTATGGGAAGGTGGGTTATTTTTCCCCCTCAGCTAAAGGATAGGTAAGAAAACAGAAGACAAGGAGAATGTTCTACGTGTGGATCAATCCTTGTATGAAACAACAGACCGAATAATGGGATGCTATAGTTTGGTTAGAGCATGAGGTGTAAGATAAGAATAAAACAGAAGGTGAGAAATTTGGGGTGACAACAGCTTGTGAAGGAATTTGAATGTGAAAGGAATCATAACTTTTTTTGTCAGTTTGGAGTGTCTGACACCCCATTTGGGGCTTTCTTGGCAAAGATACTGGAGTGGTTGGCATTTCCTTTTATAGATGGGGAAACTGAGGCAAACAGGGTTCAGTGACATGTCCAGCATCACACAGCTAGTCAGTGGGGCTGCACTTGAACTCTGGTCCTCCTGAGTCCAGGACCAGCATTGTATCTACAGTGCCACCTAGCTGCCCCTGTCTTAACTTTAGAGGCAGTAGTCATGGAAGACTCTTTAATAGATATGACCGATAATCTATGACAGATTATTCTGTCAGCTGTAAAAAGAAAAGATTGAAGGGGTAAGAATGTGGAGGCAAGGAGAACTTAAGCTACCACAACAGCCCAGACCAATTGTGACAATGGTCTGTGGTGGTTGTAGGAATTTTTAAGAGGATTGTGTGTGTGATGGTGGATAGGGGAACAACTGGATGTGTGGACCCATTCTCTGTGGGAGGTAAGGGAAAGGGAAGACTCAGAAGAAAGACCAAGGCTAGGGAGGTTTATATATATATATATATATGTATATGTATGTATATATATGTAATATATATTATAACACACACACACATATATGTGTATATATATATGTGTGTGTGTATATATATATATAGGTTCTAACTTGAAAGTATTTCCAAAAAATTTTTGTCAGGTAACCCATTTTTACAATGCTTTCAATTATTTTGATAATAGTACAACCCACATGTAGTCATTAAAATACATTTCGCTGCCCCCACCTCTTCACCTGCCGCGGCCTTCGCTGTGCGGCTTTGTTGCTGCCGCCACCACCCCTGGGAGCAACTTCTCCCTCTCCCTCCCTAGCCCCGGGCCGGTAGCTGACGTAAAGATGAGTAGCTCAGAGGAAGTATGGATCTCATGGTTCTGTGGGCTTCGTGGCAACGAATTCTTCTGTGAGGTGGATGAAGACTATATCCAAGATAAGTTCAACCTCACAGGGCTCAATGAACAGGTGTCCTACTATAAGCAGGTACTAGACATGATCCTCAGCTTGGAACCTGATGAGGAGTTGGAGGACAACACCAACCAGAGTGACCTGATCGAGCAGGCAGCTGAGATGCTATATGGACTGATTCATGCCCGCTACATCCTCACAAACCTTGGCATTGCCCAGATGTTGGAAAAATACCAGCAGAGAGACTTTGGCTATTGTCTCCATGTATATTGTGAAAACCAGCCCATGTTGCCCATTGGACTGTCAGACGTACCAGGTGAGGCCATGGTGAAGCTGTACTGCCCCAAGTGCATGGATGTTTACGCCCCCAAGTCGTCCAGGCACCACCACACAGATGGTGCTTAATTTGGCACTGGCTTTCCTCACATGCTCTTCATGGTGCATCCTGAGTACAGGCCCAAATGGGCCCAATTTGTGCCCAGGCTGTATGGCTTCAAGATCCACCCCAAGGCCTACTAACTGCAGCTTCACACAGCCAGCAACTTCAAGAGCCCTGTCAAGACCATCCGCTGACTTGTCTCCTCCCCTCCCCCCCAACACCTCAGGATGTGATGCTGTTCCCCCTCCCCCCAGTACACACACACACACCCCTTTCCAGAACCCCTAATGGTTTTGAGTTTAAATTAAGAAGAAATCATTATTGTGGTGGTGTGGTGGGAGTATAAAATAAAGTGGAGGAAAAGGCAAAAAAAAATAAATTTTGCTAATAAAGTCTTCATATCTTCACTTCCTGTTTTTACTTTTCCAAAATTGCTGTTTTTGAGACACCCTGGAGCACTGGATTTGGAGCAAGAGGATATAAGTTCAAATCCCAGATCTGCCATTTACTACTTGTGTGACCTTGAGGAAGCCTCTTAATTTTCTCAGTCTGTTTCCATCTCTGTAAAATGGGGGTTGTCAGCATTAATTCTGAGGTCCCTCCCAGCTCTCAATCTATGATTGTATAATTTAGTTCAACCCCCTCATTTTACATACATTGAAATTGACCCAGAGAGGTTGAGACTTGTCCAAAATCATAGAATTCAGTGCCAAAGCAATTTAAGTGTCCTTTCCTCTGTCATCATGGTGTCTCCTGATAGAAAACATCAGTATTAGGACTCTTTAAAAATCTCAAGTCTTATCCTAAATTGTGAACACCTCAGGATTCTTTACAAACAGATTTTTTCATCTTCCCTCACTCCAACTACCATAAGAGACCCTAGGGAATTACTGAAAAGGGAAGAGATGGAAACCATTCACTTCTGGAACAAATGTGAAGTCACCACTACCTAGCCTGATAGGTATCCTAAGAAGTCCTAAATTTATAAGAATGGCCACCTATGTAGACAACCCCAACAACCTCTGTTGGTCATATTAAGATCTAATAATGGGGCAGCTAGGTGGCACAGTGAGTAGAGCACTGACCCTGGAGTCAGGCCTCAGACGCTTGATGGCTTACTAGCTGTGTGACCTTGAGCAAGACACTTAACCCCAAGTGCCCTGCCTTCCCTCCTCAAAAAAAAAAAAGATCTAATAACAGGTCTCCTGACAGTCCTGCAAACATTGTGTTTCTTTTGGCTACAACTTGCCTTGAGAGTCACATGTTAGATCTATCAGAAAATAAGAGCAATGAGATATTTAAGTTTGTGTAGACTAGAGCTTAGAAAATATTTCACAGTGAAGGACTTTGTCTCTGATTTTCCCTCCCTGGGTTTTGGCTCCCTTGATCTAACAGGGCTAGTTTCCAGTGCTTGACTGATGGTAACTAGATAGGGCTGGGTTCTTTCAGTGGATCTGTGACTTAGATATGGGCATCCCCTTATCAGAGAAGAGCATAACCCTCCCATAACATCTCATTCTGTGTTATTCTTGTCCATGAGTTATTAAATTTTCCAAAAGGAGGAGCCCCTCCTTGAGATCTCTTGCCATTGCAAATACCAGTGGAACACATAGGCTTTCCATTGCTTTTCCCTTGTTTTTGTCCCATGAATGGCCTTTTTTTTTAAGGCAATTGGGGATAAGTGACTTACCCAGGGTCATATAGCTAGCAAGTGTATGAGACTGGATTTAAACTCAAGTCCTCCTGACTCCAGGGGCCAGGGCTCTATCCACTGAACCATCTAGCTTCCCCAGTGGCCCCTTGTTCAGATCACACATCTTTGATGGCATCATTTACACCAAAAGTGTCAAATTGTACATACACTAAGGAAAATGGCAGAACCATAAAATGTAATTAAGAAATGTTTAACAAAAATACAACATAGATAATAATAATGTGTGGTTTTCTAAGTATGTGGGAACAGGAATCCATTTCTCTCTCATTTCTGCACTACAACTTTATACCACTTTTCCTTTGTTAATAATATATTCTGGTCTACTCAAGCCCATCGTATGCTTCTTTTGGGTTAACTGCATTTTGAGTTCCGTGAAGATCACCGTATTTCATGACTCATAGTCTTACAGTGTCACTGGAAAAATATTGGTATTTAAAAGGTAGATCTTTGTTTCAGTGAGAAGCTTAAGCTTAAAAATGCTGTGGTTTCCCAAAGTCAATCCAGCTTGCTTTCTTCCTCCTGTTCAATTCTGGGACTATATCATTGTCCATTGATCTTTGTCCAAGATACATTCACTAATAGACCAGCACTGTTCTGAACAAAGAATGAATGAAAAAGCACTTACTAAGTGCTTACTATGAGGGGCAGATGACAAGGCCTAGATGTCCTTAGGTTACATAAGTAGGTCAGATGACATTTCAAGGGACTATAAGGCAGCTAGTAAGATGGGAAGGACCTTAGACTGCAATGACAGAGTGATAGAAAGGCCTGGTGGTCCTCCATTTTATCAGAAAGAATAGAGTTGTTGACTCCTGATTAATCTAAGCCTTGTGAGTAGGTAAGCAGTCTGTGCTAAATGGGGAAGGCACCAGCTGACACTCCTGGATGAGTGAGATAATGACATTCCTCATCAGCCTGTTTTGTTTTGTTTGGTTTTTTGATCTCATTTAGGAGGCTCTGCAATATTCTAGGGCTTGATGACACGCCATACACAAACGGGAACATTTGGAGGAACTCAAAATCTAAAAAGAATCTCTCTTTGACTGGGAGTGCTCCGTTATAGTGGTAGACACCTTTGTTGAGTGTATCTCTCTCCTTGTTTTATGCCACCTTGGGTGTTACAGTGGATAGACTGTTGGCTTTGGAGTCAGGAAGACTTAAGTTCAAATGATTTCTAAGTCACTTAATAGCTGTGTCACTCTGAGCAAGTAACAACCTCTTCTTGCCTCTGTTTCCTCATTCATAAAATGGGGATAATGGTACCTTGCTCCCAGGGTTATTGTGAGGATGTAATGATCTGAGGTTCTTTCCAAACCATCGCCGTCCTCCACTTTCAGATAGATACCTTGGGAATTGATCCCCAAATAGCTTCACAGTTGCATTGTCTCCAGCATGAATTTCCACAAGGTATAGTTGGGTCCAATCCAAATACTCTTCCTGTCTGTTAAAGTGATATTCCTAAAACGCAAGTCTAACCATGTCACTCCACAGTGGCTCCCTTGCCTTAGAATAAAATGCAAATATTTCTATTTGGTATTTAATGTCTTTCACAATTTGGCTCCATATCTTTTCAGGCTTATTTTACATTATTCTCCTTCAACTCATTCCACATTCCAGCAAAACTGGCCTCATTATTCCTTATACTTAGTGCACCATGCCCTATCTCCAAATCTTTGTACAGACTGTCTCCCCAGTGGAATGTCCTCCCTGTTCACCTCTGCCTCTTAAAATCTCTAACTTACTTAAAAGTTCAGCTCAAATACCACCTCCCAAGTAAGGCCTTTCCTAATCCCCGAAGCTGTTAGGAACATCTCCATTTTTAAAAAAAATTTGTAAACATTGTTTACTTATTTAAAAATTTTATTGATATCTTTTATTTCTATATCATCTTAATTTCTAAATGTATCCATCTCCCTTCTCAACCTACTACTCATCTCTTACTTTGAAACAACAAAAAAATTTTTAAAGGAACAAAGCAGTTCAGCAAAACCATACTAATATATCAACTGAGTCTGACCATATATGCAATGTTCCATATCTGTAGTCTCCCACCTCTGCAAAGAAGGAAAGGAAGGAATATTTTCTCTTCTCAAGGCCAAGCTTGGCTATAATAATTCTATTTCATTAACTCGTTACTCAGAGTTCTTGCATGCTAAAACTTGTACTTTGTTGGCATGGCCTTCAAGAATCCAGGGTTCTATTTTTTGCCACAGTGAAATATTTGAGTAGAGTTTTTGTTTTTTCTTAGCTCATTTTATTATAACAAAATGATTTATAGCAATTTTATTACACAAATCGTAACTATATAACAACATTTATTGATTAAATCAGTTATAATTTGCATATTTAAGGTTTAAAAATAATAGCTATAAATATTATTAATGTGAAGAGTGGCCTTGCTTTTTAGTTTTAAAATTTTTCAGTATCATTAGTGATACTGATACACATTTCTTTTTTCTTCTTTAAAATTAATTTATTTATTTTTAGTTCACAACATTCAGTTCCACAAGCTTTTGAGTTTTAAATTTTCTCCCCCCCTCTCCTCTTCCTTCCCCCAAGATGGCATGCAATCTGATACAGGCTCTACATATATGTTCATATTAAACATATTTTCACATTAGTCATTTTGTAAAGAAGAATTATAACCAATGGAATGAACCATGAGAAAGAAGAATCATATTTCTTTTTTCAATCATTAGTCAAAATTCGTTTATTTTCTTAACAATTATGGCAGGAAAAGGGAATAATAAGTGAAGGAGAATAAGCATTTGTTTATGGTGCTTACTATGTGCCAGGCCCTGAGCAAAGAGCATTTAACAAATACTCTCTCATTTGATCCTCACAACCATCTGTGATATAGATGCTATTATCTCCATTTTACAGTTGAGGAAACTAAGGCAGACACCAGTCAAGTGACTTACCCAGGGTCACACTGCTAAGTGTCTGTGGCTAGATTTGAATCGGGTCTTCCTGATTCCAGACCCAGTGCTCTGTCCATAGCACTGCTAGCTGCCTCTAAAACACCCATTTCTTTTTTTTATATTCTTCCATACTTTATTATTTAGTATTTTTTAGTTTTCAGCATTGATTTCCACAAGATATTGAGTTACAAATTTTCTCCCCATTTCCACCCTCCCCCCCACTCCAAGATGGCATATATTCTGATTGCCCTGTGCCCCAGTCAGCCCTCCCTTCTGTCTCCCCCCTTCCCTCTCCCCCCCATCCTTCTTCCCCTTACTTTCTTGTATGGCAAGATAGATTTCTATGGCCCGTTGCCTGTATATCTTATTTCCCACTTGCATACAAAAAACAACTTTTTTTTTGATCATCTGCTTTTAAAACTTAAGAAGTTCCAAATTCTCTCCCCTCTTCCCTCCCCACCCACTCTTCCTAAGAAGGCAAGCAATTCAACATAGGCCACACATGTATCATTATGCAAAACACTCCCATAAATAGTCATGTTGTGAAAGACTAACTGTATTTTGCTCCTTCCTAACCTATCCCCCTTTATTGAATTTTCTCCCTTGACCCTGTCCCTTTTCAAAAGTGTTTGCTTTTGATTACTTCTTCCCCCATCTGCCCTCCCTTCTATTGTCCCTCGTTTTTTATCCCCTTCCCCCTACTTTCATGTGGGGTAAGATACCCAATTGAGTGTATATGTTATTCCCTCCTCAAGTGAAATCCTATGAGAGCAAGATTCACTTATTCCCCCTCACCTGCCCCCTCTTCCCTTCCAATGAACTACCTTTTCTTGCCACTTTTATGTGAGATAATTTACCCCATTCTATATCTCCCTTTCTCCCCCTCTCAATATATTCCTCTCTCATCCCTTAATTTTATTTTATTATTATTTTTAGATATCATCCCTTCATATTCAACTCACCCTGTGTCCTCTGTCTATATATATGTATATTCCCTTTGACTAACCTAATACTAAGAAAGGTCTCATGAATTACACACATCATCTTTCCATGTAGGAATGTAAGCAAAACAGTTCTACTTTAGTAAGTCCCTTATGATTTCTCTTTCTTGTTTACCTTTACATGCTTCTCTTGATTCTTGTGTTTGAAAGTCAAATTTTCTATTCAGCTCTGGCCTTTTCACTGAGAAAGCTTGAAAGTCCTCTATTTTATTGAAAATCCATATTTTGCCTTGGAGCATTATACTCAGTTTTGCTGGGTAGGTGATTCTTGGTTTTAATCCTAACTTCTTTGACCTCTGGAATATCATATTCCAAGCTCTTTGATCTTTTAATGTGGAAGCTGCTAGATCTTATATTATCCTGATTGTGTTTCCACAATACTCAAATTGTTTCTTTCTGGCTGCTTGCAGTATTTTCTCCTTTACTTGGGAACTCTGGAATTTGGCAACAATATTCCTAGGAGTTTTCTTTTTGGGATCTTATTTAAGAGGCAATCAGTGGATTCTTTCAATTTCTATTCTACTCTTTGGCTCTAGAATATCAGGGCAATTTTCCTTGATAATTTCTTGAAAGATGATATCTAGGCTCTTTTTTTGATCATGGCTTTCAGGTAGTCCAATAATTTTTAAATTATCTCTCCTGGATCTATTCTCCAGGTCAGTGGTTTTTCCAATGAGATATTTCACATTGTCTTCCATTTTTTCATTCCTTTGGTTCTGTTTTATAATATCTTGATTTCTCATAAAGTCCCTAGCTTCCACTTGCTCCAGTCTAATTTTTAAGGTAGTATTTTCTTCAGTGGTCTTTTGGACCTCCTTTTCCATTTGGCTAATTCTGCCTTTCAAGGCATTCTTCTCCTCATTGGCTTTTTGGAGCTCTTTTGCTATTTGAGTTAGTCTATTTTTTAAGGTGTTGTTTTCTTCAGTATTTTTTTTGGATCTTGTTTAGCAAGTCATTGACTTGTTTTTCATGGTTTTCTTGAATCACTCTCATTTCTCTTCCCAATTTTTCCTCTACTTCTCTAACTTGCTTTTCCATATCCTTTTTGAGCTCTTCCATGGCCTGAGACCAGTTCATGTTTTTCTTGGAGGCTTTTGATGTAGGCTCTTTGACTTTGTTGACTTCTTCTGGCTGTATGTTTTGGTCTTCTTTGTTACCAAAGAAAGATTCCAAAGTCTGAGTCTGAATCTGAGTCTATGTGTCCTCTTTCGCTGCCTGGCTATGTTCCCAGCCAACTATTTGACCCTTGAGGTTTTTGTCAGTGTATGACTGCTTGTAGAGTAGAGAGTATTTTGTCCCAAGCTTTAGGAGCCAAGCGCTGCTGTTTTCAGAGCTATTTCTACAGCAAACTCTGCCACACCAGCACTCCTCCTCCCCCAAGAACTGCTAACCTGGACCTTGACCCAGATGCAAGCAGGCTCTGCACTCCCTCTCTGATCTGCCACTTAATTCCTCTCACCACATGGGCCTGGGGCCAGAAGCAATCACAGCTGGTATTCTGGAAGCAGCCCCAGAGCTATACCACTTCCATGCCTCTGGGGCTAGGGTGGATGATGCAGTCTTTTCACTCCTTTCCAGTAGTCATTCCACCAACCTGCTCTGTTGTCTTTGGTGTTTGTGGGTTGAGAAGTCTAGTAACCCACAGCTCACTGATTCAGGGTGCTAGGGCCTGTTCCTCCTGGCTCCCAGTCTGGTTGGTCCTGGCATGGCCCACACTGGGCTCTGCTCTGCTCCGCTCCCAGCTCCATGTGATAGACCTTACCCAGCAACCATCCAGGCTGCCCTGGGCTGCAGCCCTGCTTCCCTCTGCTATTTCATGGGTTCTGCAGCTCTAGAATTTGTTCAGAGCCATTTTTTACAGGTGTTCGGAGACCTTAAACAAGTCCCTGCTTTCCAGCCACCATCTTGGCTCCACCCCTTGAGTAGAGTTTTATGTTGCATTAGGGTAGAAAAAAGGACAGTACGAAGAAATAAGCCACAGTCAAGGATCATAGATGAGAAGTTATCTAGTACAATACTCACATTAAACATATGAAAAAAATAAATGAAAGGGAAACATAACTTAGCTAAAATCACATAGAAAACAAGTACCAGAGGATCTTCGACTTTAGAGCCAGGGTTCTTTCCACTATACAAAACTGAGATAAATAAGACTCTCTTCCATTCCTCCCTCTCCTAAAGGGCTTGTCTTTTCTTTTATTTTCTAAATAGTATTTTTTTCCCCCAAATTACATGTCAAGACATTTTTAGAATTCACTTTTACGAGATTTTGAGTTCCAAATTTTTCTCCCTCCCCACCTTCTGAAAATGGTAGGCAATTAGATATAGGTCATGCATGTGCTATCATGTAAAACATATTTCTATATTACTTACAGTTGTGAAAGAAGAAACAGATCAAAAGGAAAAGAAAAACCATGAAAAAGAATAAAATAAGTTAAAAAATATGCTTTGATCTACATTCAGAGTCCATCAGTTCTTTTTCTGGATGTGGATAGCATTTTCCTTCCTGAATCCATTGTACATCTTGGACCATTGTGTTGCTGAGAAGATCTGAGTCATTTATAGTTGATCATCACACAATGTTGCTGATGCTTTGCAATGCTTTCCTGGTACTGCTCATTTCACTTTGCATCAGTTCATACAAGTCTTTTCATGTTTTTCTAAAATCTGCCTGTTCATCATTTCTAGTTGCACAATAGTATTCTGTTACATTCTTATACCACAGGTTTGGCCAGCCATTCCCCAACTGATGGGCACTTTCTCAATTTCCAATATTGTGCCACCATGAAACAGTCTGCTATAAATATTTTTGCACATGTAGGTCCTGTTCCCTTTTCCCTTTTTTTATGATCTTTGGGATACAGACCTAGTATTGCTGGATCAGAGGGTATGCACATTTTGGTTGCCCTTTGGGCATAATTCCAAACCATTCTCCAGAATGGCTGGATCAGTTCACAACACCAACAGTGCATTAGCATCCCAATTTCTCCACATCCTCTCCAACATTTATCATGTTCCTTTTTTGTCATATTAGCCAATCTCATAGGTGTGAGGTGGTACAGAGTTATTTTTTTTTTCAAATATAAATATATTGGGGGCAGCTAGGTGGTACAGTGAGTACAGCACCAGCCCTGGAGTCAGGAGGACCTGAGTTCAAATCCAGCCTCAGACACTTGACGCATGTACTAACTGTGTGACCTTGGGCAAGTCACTTAACCCCAATTGCCATGCCTTCCCCCCCTGCAAAAAAAAATTCCAAAAATATATATATATGTATATATTTTATTTTTAGTTTACAACATTCAGTCCCACAGGTTTTTGAGTTCCAAATTTTTTCTACCTCCCTCTCCTCCCCCCTTCCCCACAAGACAGCATGTAATCCAACATAGGTTCTATATTTACCTTCACATTGAACTTGTTTACATAATAGTCCAGTTGTAAAGAAGAATTATAACCAATGTAATGAATCACAAGAAAGGAGAAATGAAACCAGAAAAGAAGGAAAAAAAAAAGAGAGCAAATAGTTTGCCTCCATCTGCATTCAGGCTCCGTAATTCTTTCTCCGGAGGTGCATAGCTTTTTCCATCATGAGTCTTTTGGAGCTGTCTTTGAACCTTGCATTGATGATGGAGTCAAATCTATCAAAGTTAGGCCTTACAGAAACCATGTCTGTAATTGTGTATACTGATCTCCTGGTTCTGCTCCCCTCACTCAGCATCAGTTCACATAAGTCATTCCAGGTTATAATGAAGTCTGTCTGCTCCTTATTTCTTATAGCACAATAGTATTCCTTTACATTCATATACCACAATTTGTTTAGCCATTCCCCAAATGATGGGCATCCCCTTGATTTCCAATTCTTTGCCCCCAGAAAAAAAGAGCTGCTATAAATACTTTTGTACACACTGGTCCATTTCCCACTTGTCTGATCTCTTTGGGATATAGCCCTAGAAGTGGTATTGCTGGATCAAAGGGTATACGTATTTTTATAGCCCTTTGGGCACAGTTCCAAATTGCTCTCCAGAATGGCTGGATCAGTTCACAACTCCACCAACAATGTAGCAATATTCTAATTTTTCCCACATTCTCTCCAGCATTTATCATTTTCCTGTTTTGTCATGTTAGCCAATCTGACAGGAGAGATGTGGTACCTTAAAGTTGTTTTGATTTGCATTTCTCTAATCAATAGTGATTTAGAGCATTTTTTCATATGACTATAGATAGCTTTAATTTCTTCTTCTGAAAACTGCTTATTCATATCCTTTGACTATTTCTCAATTGGAGAATGGCTTGTATTACAGAGTTGTTTTAACTCACATTTCTCTAATCAAAAGTGATTTAGAGAACTTCTTCATATGCCTATAGATAGCTTTGATTTCTTCATCTGAGAACTGCCAGTTCATATCTTTTGACCATTTGTCAATTAGAGAATGGCTTGTATTCTTATAAACTTGACTCACTTCTCTATATATTTGAAAAATGAGGTCTTTATCAGAGACATTTGCTGTAAAGATTATTTCCCACCTTTCTGCTTTCCTTCTAATCTTGCTTGTTGGTTTTGTTTGTACAAAAGCTTTTTAATTTAATATTATCAAAATTATCTGTTTTACATATCATAATACTCTCTATCTCTTGTTTGGTCATGAATTCTTCCCTTCCCCATAGATCTGACAGGTAGACTATTCCTCACTCTTCTAATTTGCTTATGGTGTCACCCTTATGTATCAATCATGGACCCATTTTGACCTTATCTTGGTATGCAGTGTGAGATATTGGTCTATATCTAGTTTGTATCCTACTGTTTTTCCAGTTTTCCCAGCAGCTTTTGTCAAATAGTGAGTTCTTATCCCAAAAGCTGGGGTCTTTGGGTTTATCAAACACTAGGTTACTATGATCATTGACTACTTTGTCTTGTGTATCAATCTATTCCACTGATCCACCACTGTATTTCTTAGCCAGCACCAAATAGTATTGATGATTACTGCTTCATAATATAGTTTGAGATGTGGTAATGCTACGCCACCTTCCTCTGTATTTTTTTTTATTAATTTCCTTGATATTCTTGACCTTTTGTTCTTCCAGATGTTTTTTGTTATTTTTTCTAGCTCTATCAAATAATTTTTTGTTAGTTTGACTGGTATGGCCCTGAATAATTAGGCAGAATTGTCATTTTTATTATATTGGCTCAGCCTACCTATGAGCAATTTATATTTTTCTAACTGTTTGGATCTGACTTTATTAGTATTTTGTTATTATGTTCATATAGTTCCTGGGTTTGTCTTGGCAGGTAGACTCCCAAGTATTTTATATTGTTTACAGCTATTTTAAATGGAATTTCTTTTTATCTCTTCCTGCTGGGCTTTGTTGGTCATATAAGGAAATACCAATGATTTATGTGAGTTTATTTTATATCCTGCAACTTTGCTAAAGTTGTTAATTATTTCATGTAGTTTTTTAGTTGATTCTCTAAGTATACCATCATATCATCTGCAAACAGTAATAGTTTTGTATCCTCATTGCCTATTCCAATTCCTTGGATTTCGTCTTCTTCTCTTATTACTATAGCTAACATTTCTAGTACTATATTGAATAATAGTGGTGATAATGAGCATCCTTGCCTCACCCCTGATCTTACTGAGGTTTCTAGCTTATCCCCATTACAGATGTTTGTTGATGGTTTTAGATAGATACTGCTTGTCATTTTAAGGAACACTCTTTTTATTCCTATGCCTTCTGGTGTTTTTGATAGGAATGTGTGCATTTTGTCAAAAGCTTTTCCAGCATCTATTGAAATAATCATGTGATTTCTGTTGGGTTTGTTATGGATTTGGTCAATTATATTGATAGATTTCATAATATTGAACCAACTCTGGATTTCTGGTATAAATCCCACATCGTCATAGTGTATAATCCTTGTGATATATTGCTGTAATCACCTTGCTAGTAGTTTGTTCAAAATTTTTGCATTGATATTCATTAGGGAAATTGGTCTATAATTTTCTTTCTCTGTTTTAGCTCTTTCTGGTTTAGGTATGGATATCATAAAATGAGCTTGGTACAACTGACTCCTTTGCCTATTTTTTCCAAATAGTTTGTGTAGAATTGGAATTAATTGTTCTTTAAATGTTTGGTAGAATTCACTCATGAACCCATCTGGCCCAGGGAGTTCATTAATGGCTCATTCAATTTCTTTTTCTAAGATGGGGTTATTTAGGCATTCTATTTCCTGATCTGTTAATCTAGGTAATTTACATTTTTGTAAATATTCATCAATTTTGCTCAGATTATCACATTTATTGGCATATTATTGGGCAAAATATTTCCTAATGATTGCTTTAATTTCTTCTTCATTAGTGATTTCACCCTTTTCATTTTTGATGCTAAGTATTTGTTTTTTTTTTTTAAATCAAATTAACCAATGGCTTATCTATCTTAATGGTTTTTTCATAAAACCAGCTCCTGGATTTATTAGCTGAATAATTTTTTTTTAAACTTTCAGTCATTAATCTCGCCTTTGATTTTCAGGATTTCCAATTTGGTGCTCATTTGGGCATTTTTAATTTGTTCTTGTAAAGTTTTTTTTAGTTCCATGCCCAATTTATCAATCTGTTCTCTTTCCATTTTGTCAATATAAGAATTCAGAGAAATAAATTTTTCTGAGTAGTGCTTTGGCTGTATCCCATAAATTTTGGTATGTTGTCTCATTGTTGCCCTTCTCTTTATGAATTTATTGATTGCTTCTATGATTTGTTTTTTGACCCACTTATTCTTTAGGATTAGTTTCCAATGAATTTTAATCTCCTTCTGCTGCCCTTTGTTGAATGTAATTTTTATTGCGTTATGATCTGAAAAAAATACATTTGATATTTCTGCCTTTCTACATTTGATTTTGAGGTTTTAATGCCCTATTACATGGTCAATTTTTGCGTAGGTGCCATGTGCTGTTGAGAAAAATGTACATTTGTTCCCATCCAGTTTTCTCCAAAGACCTGTCATATCTCACTTTTCTAATATTCTATTTACTTTCTTAGTTTCTTTCTTGTTTATTTTTTGGTTGGATTTACTGAGTTCTGAGAGGGGGCAGTTGAGGTCCCCCACTCGTAGTTTTGCTCTCTGTTTCTTCCTGTAACTCACATTTTTTCCTTGACATAATAGTTCTTAAATTTGGCTATAATGTTCCTTGGAATTTTTATTCTGGCATCTTTTTCTTGAGGTGATTGGTGGATTCTTTCAATGCCTATTTGTCTGATTCTAGGACACCAGGGCAGTTTTCCTTGACAATTTCTTAAAAGATGTTGTCCAGGTCCTCTTTTTGATTATGGCTTTCAGGTAATACAATGATTCTGATATTGCATCTCCTGGATCTATTTCTAGGTTAGTTGTTTTTCCCACGAAGCATTTTACATTGTCTTCCATTTTTTCATTCTTTTAGATTTGTTTGATTGATTCTTGATGTCTCATAGAGTCATTAGCTTCTGCTTGCCTAATTCTAACTTTTAAAGAGTTGTTTTTCTCAATTAGCTTATATATCTTCTTTTCTATTTGGCCAGTTGCACTCTTTAAGGACTTATTTTCTTCAGTAAATTTTTGTATCTCCTTTTCCATTTAGACAATTCTACTTTTTAAGCAGTTGTTTTCTTTTCCCAAGATTGTTGACTCTTTTTTTCATAATTCTCTTGCATCACTCATTTTTTTCCCCAATTTTTCTTCTGCCTCTCTTATATGATTTTTAAGCTCCCTTTTGAGCTCTTCCATGAGTTTGTTCTGGGCTTGAGACCACTTGTCATTTTTCTTTAGTTTTGTGCATAGGTGTTTTGACATTGTTGTCCTCTTCTACGTTTGTGTCTTGATCTTCCCTATCACTATAATAACTTTGTATGGTCAGATTCTTTTGGTTGTTGCTTTTTTTTTTTTTTTTTGCTAATCTTTTTTGGCCTTTTTCCTTTCTTTTAAATTTGAGCTCTGCACCTGGAAGAGGCCATGTCTCAGGCTTCTTGTGCCAGTGGCTGTAGGCCCTGGCTGTTTGCCTGGTGTTGTACTGATGTTGCCCTGAGGCCCCTGGGGGACCCTCATGCCTGGTGCTGTGATAAAGGGGTGGGGTGGGGGGTGGCTGGCACTGCTGGGGGCTGTAGGGGTCTGGCAGCTTACCTGCTGCTGAACTGGGGTCCTAATGGTGGTATCTGACATGTATGAGGCAGGTGGGGTGTTTCTGTTTCCCCATGGCTACACTGAACCATGTGGAGCCCTGGTTGCTGGTGGCTGCCTGTTTGCTTAGGCACCTGGAAGGTTGGTGTTTACCTGTTTGCTGAGGGCTACACCGAAACTCATGGAAGTCTGGCTGCAGGAGGTTGCCTGTTTTCCTGGGGCTATGTTGAAGCGGGGTGTTTCTCTGAGCTAAAGTCTGCCCATCTTCTTGACTATGCTGAGGCACGTGGAGGGTCATGGTGTTGGTGTTCACCTGCTCCACTGCTCTGGGGCTCAGGATCTACTGCTGGTTTGTTGAGGTGGGACTTGCTGCTGGCTTTTTAGGTTGCTTCCTGTCCTGGACTGTGCTCTCCTTTTACTTAAGTGAGACACACCTTTCTTCCCAATCTTCCAAGTTTCTTGGGCTCAAAAATTATTTCACCCCATTTTTTTTGCTGGTTCTTCTCTTCCAGGATTTGTTTTGGGGCACTGTCTTATGGTTGTTATAGAGGTGAGTATGGGAGAGTTACGGAGATTTACTTCTTACTCTGCCAGCTTGGGTCTCAGAAGATGACTTGTTTTTTAAAATGAAAAGGTACTTCAAAAACAGGGTGACTGCATTAATTATTGGAGAGGCTTCGACGCATTAATTTTCCATACTTTTCTCCCCTCTTTCGAAGACACACATACACATGCAGATATACATGCACATCCGAATAATAATGCTACCTGGCCTTCCCAGGCAAAGGATTCATATATATAATCAGATCATGCATTTGACAAATGTTTACTAAACACCCACTGCTTGCAAAACACCATGCTAGGGATTTAGCACTGAAATGAAGATAACTGAAATGTAGTCCTTGCCATCCTATGTTTACAGTCTAGTAAGGGGATAAGCTGCCAACATGGATAATTGTAATTCATGATATTAAATAAGTATATTAGAGAGGTTCAAGCAATATGCTACATGAGGCAGAAAGAGAAATGCCATTCTCTACCAGGATCTAGCTTAAAATTAGAAGTACTATGTGAGGGTCTACAAAAAAATAACCACATACATACTACATGGTCTCAGCCCTTACAACATATGTTCCTTTCCAGCTTTATGGGCTATTTTGCTTTAGTATGTTATGCCAAAGGTGGCTTTTTTTTGTAGGCTCAGTAACAGACTTATTCTTGATGTTATCCCAACACCTTCACTAAAGTTCTATTCTGAAAGTTCCCCCCAACACCATTTTGTGGCATAGAGGTATTGCTTGGTTCTCAAAGGCTATTATGCCAGATGAATGCATACTACAGCAGATTTTGTTCAAGGGGGAAGGGGGGAAAGTGTGGGCCCAGTGATGAGGTTATGTGTTTTCATATTCAAAGAGCAGCTTAGCTACATTCAATTCAAATTTAATTCAGCAAGAATTTAGAGAGGCTTATAACCCACTAGGCTGCTGAGTATCAGTTTTTCTGCCATGGAAATTCTTTAAGACCATCAGGTTTAAGAAAGGATTCTTAACCTCTTTTTGTGTCATGGACTCCTTTGACAATCCAGTGAAGCCCATAGACCCCTTCTTAGAATGACTTTAAGTGACTAAAATAAAAATATCTAGGATTACTGAGGAATCCTATTATATTGAAATCTAGTTATTAGCATTAAAAAAAAAGACTAGAAACTCTTGTTATAGAAAGATTTTTGAGACACACTGGTGGAGGGAGTCCAATTATCAATGAAATCATATGGAGAACCCACCCAGCATAGGGTGCCTGCATCAAAGAAGGTGCTGTGCTCTGAGCAAAGCAGAATTACAGTAGCTTAAAAGTAACATGAGATGCACAAATTTAGAGCCAACTCCACTCCAAATGTTCTTACGGACTATTTGTGCCTCACCTGTGGTATAGCCTTCTGTAATGGTAATGTAAATTTGCAGATCTTCCCAACCATTAATACGCCCATGTGATTTACATCACAGGAAGCCTAAGTCACATGTGGTGGGAGGAGCTTGCTGAAGGAGTGGAGCAGGAAGGAAGCAGTCAGAACAGTTAGAAACTCAGGAGGAGTAGACACAGGCAAGGAGTCAGCTAGGATTTGTGAGTATTTGTAGGAAGGCTCTGGGAGCGGGGGAAGGCTATGGCATGGCATTCTTTGTAGCGATAATGTTGTTTTAACTTCTTTTTTGCTTTGATGGTTTGGACTTACTGGTGTTGGGCTTTCTGGTGTCTGAATAAATGTTTTGCTTCTGTCTTCTATATGGGGAGTCTGTTATAGTTTGTGATACATAACCAAGTCAGCATATTCATAGAAATAACAACTGTTGTGAATATTGCCTTGGTGACACAACTTCCAAGATCATATTGGTCTGATCAGCCACAGTTGGACACACTGTATCTTGACCCCAACATAGTGCCATTTTGGTCCTCTTTCAGAATGAAAGACAACAACCAATTCCAATAAGTGAAGATCCTTTCTAAAGAGTTATGCCCTTAATTAAAGATATCGATAGTCATATAAAAGAAATGCTCTAAATCACTATTGATTAGAAAAATGCAAATCAAAACAACTCTAAGGTACCACATCTCTCCTGTCAGATTGGTCAACATGACAAAACAGGAAAATCATGAATGCTAGAGAGGATGTGGGAAAATTGGAACACTGTTCCAATTGTTAGTGGAGTTGTGAACTGATCCAGTCATTCTGGAGAGCAATTTGGAACTATACCCAAAGGGCTATAAAGATGTGCATACCCTTTGACCCAGCAATACCACTTCTAGGACTGTATCCCAAAGAGATCATAGAAGTGGGAAATGGACCTGTATGTACAAAAATATTTATAGCAGCTCTTTTTGTGGTGGCAAAGAACTGGAAATCAAGGGGATGCCCATCATTTGGGGAATGGCTAAATAAGTTGTGGTATGTGAATGTAATGGAATACCATTGTGCTATAAGATGAGGAGTAGATGGACTTCATAATAACCTGGAAAGACCATTGTAATCTGATGCTGAGTGAGGGGAGCAGAACCAGGAGATCAAAATGCACAATTACAGACACAAGGTATCCGTGACGACTAACTTTGATAGACTTGGCTCTTCTCAGCAATACAAGGTTCAAAGACAGCTCCAAAAGACTCATGATCGAAAAAGCTATGCACCTCCAGAGAAAGAATTATGGAGGCTGAATGCAGATCGAGGCAAACTATTTGCTCTTTTATGGTTTTGTTTCTTCTTTCTCATGATTCATTCCATTGGTTATAGTTCTTTACAACTTGACTATTGTGTAAATAAGTTTAATGTTGGGTATATGTAGAACCTACATTGGATTACATGCTGTCTTAGGGGGTAGGGGAGAGGAGAGGGGAGAAAATTCGGAACTCAAAAACTTGTGGAAGTGAATGTTGTAAACCAACAATAAAAAATAAAATTTTAAAAAATTTTAAAGAGTTATGCCCTTTCATTTGATGGCTTTTAAATCAATCAATAAACACTTATTAAAGGCTTACTATGAGCTAAATACTGTGATGTCTTTGGGGATTCAAAGACAAAAATGAAATTGTTTCTGTCATCAAGGAGATTCTTTTGGGAGAGACAATAGTTACATAAATAATAGTAGTAAAGAAAAACAATTTTAAAAGAGAAGAATTCTGATAAAAACAATAACTATGTCTCTAAAAGACCTATCAGTTATAGTATATTAACTCATCTCCTACGGGTGATAACACTCCAGGTTCAGAGATACTACATTAAGGTCTGCAAAGTGCTTTCTATGTTCTTATTTGATCTTCATAATAGCCCTGCAAGGTAGGCATTATTATTATCCCCACTATACAGATGGGGGAAACTGAGGTAGCCTGAGGTTAAATGACTCACCTAGGGTCACAATACAGCTAGTAAGTGTCTAAGGCAAAATGTGCACTCTGGTCTTCCTAACTTCAAGTCCAACACTCTATCCACTATGACAACTAGGGAACCTATGCAAAATCTACGTAAATTTTTTTTGGGGTGGGGGAAGGGTAAGACACTAACATCTAGAGGTATCAGAAATAACTTTATATAGAAAGTGTTGCTTGAATAGAGTTTTGAAGGCATTCTAAGTAGTGGAGTTGAAATGATATTGCATTCCAGGCATGGGGGACAGCCAGTATAAAGGTGTGGAAATTGGAGTCTCTCATGCAAGGAATAGCAAGGAAACCAGTTTGGTTGCACCAAAGCATCTGTGAAGAGTAGTTATGTATGATTAGGTTGGAAAGGTAGATTGGAAGCAAAAGAGCTTCCATCTGATCCTAGACAATAGGGTACCATTGGAGTTTATTGAGTAGAAGAGTTCTAGCCAAGACAGCTGCCTGAACAGGTGGATCACTGCCCCTACGTATACTTCACAGAAAGCTGAAAATTGCACAGGACAAATAATGATCAAGAAATCCAATGAAGAATTACATTAACTTCTACTGGAGAACTCCACAGAAGTAAGCCTGAAGTTCATGAGCAATAGAAAAGGGGACCAAGGGCAAAGCCAGGGGCAGCACAGGTAAATTATCTATCATCCTCCCAGGACAACCAGAGATAGGCCAGTGACATGTGTAGCCCACAGGACTATTTCAGGAGGCATCAAGAGTTGAAGGCTACCTAATATTAGAAAGCCCAAAAGTGGTTGGAAATTCATGCATGTCTCTGAAGCCACCAAAAGGGGTAGTAACCATAGTGGATGAGACATCTCAGGTTTCTAAAGTTCCTAGCACCCTGAACCTCATGGATGTGTGTAGTGTGAGTATAAGCCCAAGAAGCGGAGATTCTGCAGGAATCCAGGTGTCTCAGGTGAAGACTAAACAGGGCCACCCATCCCAGCAGCATAGCAGGGTGCAAAGCATGCTCCTGAAACAAAGCCTCAATTCAGAAACTAGGATGAATGAACTGAAGACACTAACCACTTATAAGAAGACATAGAGATGCCCCCAAATATATCTTAGAAGGAGAACATAATGTCATAACAACTGCAGTTAGATACTCAAAGGAAAAATGAATTTTCTGCAAATACTACATGATTACCTGGAAGAAATTACGCTAGAGATAATACAAATTAAAAACTCTGGAGAGAATAATTAGGAGAATAACTTAAAATAAAAAGTGGTAAACCTTACCCAGTAAGCTTCCCAGAAAATTAGAATAGAATAGAAATCAATGTTTCTTAAGAGATACCAAAAAAATTAGAAAAAAAAAACCCTAAAAAACTCCTAAGATATATAATAAATTTTTTTGAGAGATTTACTAGACTCCATTAAATAACTAAACTTTAGTACTGGACACCATTAAAAACCATGATAAAAAATTCTCTACATTACATTTCAAGATATAATAAATGAAAATTGCCAAGATCTATTAGAACCAGAGGGCAAAATGAAAATACAAAGAATCCACCAATCACGTCTAGAAAGCAACCCCAAAAAGAAAAGTCCCAGAAATGCCGCAGTCAAAATCCAGAGTTTCTATGCTAAAGGCAAAAAAAAAAAAATATTTCAAGCATCCAGAGAGAAGGAATTTAAGTATCAAGGAATCAGTGTCAAGATCACACAAGGCTTGGGAACTTCTACTTTGAATTAAATTACATATCAAATACAATATTCTACAAGGCAAAAGATACAGGCATACAAGCAAGAATAACCTTTCTCAAAGTTGAATACTATCCTACAGGGGGAAAACCCCAGACCTTTAAGAAAGGAGAAGACTTTCAAGCATTTCTGAAAACATGAGAGCTGAGTAAAAAACTGAAATACAAGCACAAGAGTCAAGAGAAACATAGAAAAGCTTGTTTATTTGAGCAATTGGACAAAGGCTGTATGATGAGATTCAATGCTAACATTCTAATGGGGAAAGAAGAAATAAGTATTCCTTCAAAACTTTAAGGAGTTAAATGAGAGGCACAAAGAACCTGGCTGCAAAGAGTTGAGAGGGGGTTGTTTCTATTCTTAGGGTTAAAAGAAAAAGAAGAGATGGTAAGAGTAATACACTAGTGTAGCAAGGAAGAAAAAGGGTGTAGAACTTGTTATTTCTCATAATTTCGGTACATGAGAAGAGTACACAGCCATGAATGAAGGGGTAGGGAAAAAGGACATTAGATTACTTTTATCTGATCTGAGCAAAGGAGGATTTAACACAGACGGACATAACATGCAGTTTAGTGGATCAATTCATCACATTCAAGAGTGAAACAAGTGGGGATGGGATGGAGGGGATTAAGAAAGAAGGAATAAAAAGAAGCAAAATAAATTCCTAATCCTGAAAGGGGAAAAATTAAAGAACCAGAATCTAGGAAGAGGTGTCCATCAATTGAGGAATGGTTGAACAAATTGTGGTATTCCTGATGAAATATGGTTGCACCATAAGAAATGATGAAAGAGATGATTTCCTAAAATCCTGAGAAGTACAAACTGAACAGAATCAGAACAATTTATGTAAGGTCAGTATAGTAAAGAAAAACAATTTTAAAAGAGAAGAATTCTGATAAAAACAATAACTATGTCTCTAAAAGACCTATCAATTATAGTATATTAACTCATCTCCTGACAGGTGATAACACTCCAGGTTCAGAGATGCAAATTTTTTGAACATGGACACTCTGTAGATTTGTTTTGATTATACATATTTGTCAAGTGTTTTTATTTATTTTGATTTTTGGAGGGGGGAAGACAAGGCAATTGGAGTTAAGTGACTTGCCCAAGGTCACACAGCTAGTAAATGTGTCTGAGGCTGGATTGGAACTCAGGTCCTCCTGACTCCAGGGCCGCTGCTCACCACTGCGTCACCTAGCTGCCCCTATTTTTTATTTTTAATGTGAGGTTGTGTTTATCTGGGAAGAGGTTAGCAATAGTGATGCAAAAAAAAAAAAAGTCATCTGGAAACATTTTCAGAAATGCACAAAACAGAAGGCAGATGTAGACAAGTAGGACACTTTTGAAAGTAATGTGTGGAATTTATTATATAAAGGAAATATGGAGATTCATGGTTTCATATACAATTCTCTTTTTGTCTGTGTATATGGAAACTTTTTTTTTTTGGTCATGGTTTTTCATGGAGTCTAATGATTCTTCCCCGCCCCCCACCTTCCTCTTCATCATTTATAAAGTTCCTCTTTTTTGTCAAGCTATTAATAAAGAACATTTATCAAGCTCTTCTCATGTGAAGTACATGGTACTAGGCACTGGGGAAAGACAAAGTTTAACAAAGACATCTGCCCTCATAGGGCTTACAGACTGGCAAAACACAAAATATGATAATATCATATCAGAATCAGTGACCCCCATTCAAGTCTTCACTATTACATCTTTTTTTAAAACAGCTATTACTATCTCTTACCCATCCCTAACATCACTACCACCAGCAGTTCTCAAGTAATAGTTGATCCCCTTAATAACCAGGTATTTCAATCATTATTAGTTCCTCTCAGAATATTACTCAACCCAAAAACATATAGGAAGCTACATTGTTAAGGTTAATTCTATGAAACCAGGCAACCCCTGAAAATGATGAATTCAGTACTGATTTGTGAAAGCCTATACATTAGGGCTAGCTGTCCCTATTTTTACTTGTATCTCTATTCCCTTATCTTCAGTTCTGTGAATAGGAAAAAATAAAAGGTGTCAAAAAACACAAGTAACTGATTTTTAACAAGATTGCTAGTAGCCAAGATCCTCTAGAAATCCCCAGTTGGACAATCTGAATGACAAATTATGAGCTAAGACTGATTAGAAAACATATTTAAATGTGATTGATATCTAATTAAACAGACTCGGCCACATCGTTTCACATAGTACTGGGCTTCATTAAGCCTTTTCCTTTCCAAAAGAGCAACTATGAGATCAAGGAATGTCATTATAGCTTCAGTGTTTTGTTATTAAAAAAAAAAAAGATTAAGCCTGGTGCTTTCTCTTGTTTCTTCCCAGTCCAAAATGCTTAAGACTTTTAGTTGGGCTTGACCCATTAAGACCAGGTTATCTTCTTTGTAGTCTTGGGGTCCCCCCTACCTCTTCCCCCCCACTCTCCCCGCCAAATTGGCTTTGATTGACCACCATAGCTACTCTGCTTCTGATCATAAGCTCTTTCCTTACACAATCATTGTTTCTATGATTTGTTCTTTGACCCATTTGTTATTTTGTTGCTTGGACAAGGTTCTACGCCTCTTGTACCAAATTGCTAATTCCTTTTGCAATTCTTTTTTCTACAACTCTCATTTCTTTTCCATTCCCCCCTTCTAACGCTCATTTATAAAAACAATAAGAAAAACTCTTGCTTCATCCTTTCTAGGAATTCTAGTTGAATCTATGCTGTTTTTCTTTGAGGTTTGGTTTGCAGATGTTTTAGAGTCATTCTCTTCTGGCTTTTTGTCTCAAGTGGATCTTTTACCATAATAACTTTTTACTATGAGATTTTTTTGTTTGCTCACTGTTCCAGCCTACTTCTTGACTTTAGACTTGATGTTAAGGCTAGACTCTGCACATTTTTTGGGGGAAGATACAGATTGGTTATTCCAATGATAGCTCAGGCTAGAGACCTGCAAGCTTTCAGTGTTCCCAGTGTGGTTTGCTCCAGGGCAAAGTCTGATTACTGCTGGATTCAATCCTTATCAGCCAACTGGAAAAGTTCTGTTGGTTCAGAATGTCAGAATTGTAGGCTTCTCTTTGGTCTGGGATTTCTGCCCTGGTTATTCCTTTGGAACCTTTCAGAATGGGCTAGAAACTGTAACAGGGGCCTCTTTCTGTTTCTGAGATGTAAGCCACACTGCTACTGCTTGCTTCCAAACTTGCTTCTCTCTCTATATGTTGTTAAGAGTCCAGAGGTTCCCAAAGTGGGCCATACTGCCCCCTGGGGGGCGCTTGAAAGCTCCGGCGGGGGGGCAGTAGCAGTCTCAGGTGTAACTGGTTGGGTATTGAATAAAAATAAGGGGAAAGCATAAGAAGAAAATTTTGAAAACCATTCATACATGTTTCATCCATTGTGTAAGAGTTAAAGCCATAGTGCGTGTACTATTTTCCAAACAAACACACAAAATGCAAATTATAACCGATCAATGTCTTAACAAGCAAGTGTTGGCAGACAAGCCCGTCACACACTGTTGGGAACTCTGGCATGCACTGGCAGGAATATGTACATGTAATGACTTGTTTACAATATGATACTATATGGTTACATGATGCAATATTGCATCATCAAAATTTTAATGTAGGAAACCCCCCCCCCAAATTTACAATAAATTATTAAAGATGTGTCATTAAAATTTTTTTTTGTCTTTTGAAATGATGCGGATTAAAAAAAAAACAACTGTTAAAGATGTGTGTGTGGGGGGGTGTGATGAGTAATTTTGTTTTTAAAGGGGCAGTAGGCCAAATAAATTTGGGAACTTCTGGTTTAGACTCTGTAGGCATGCCTTACTTAAGAACACCATCCTTAGGCACAGGCATCCTTTTTAGTCCATCCTGGATCTGTGACTCAGAAATAGATCATGGATGACAAAATAAAACTACGAGTTCACACCTGTTTCCACTGTGGTGCTCTTAGTGTGGGTCTCAGACCTCCTCTTGCACTGGTACACTGTGATTTCCTTGCACTGGAGTGCCCTACAGAGCATGTTCCTGGCCATACTTCTTCCTCAGTGTCACAGACTTCTGTCTCCCTATGCGAACAGGTAACAGAAAAATCACTGTCACTTTTCCTTCAATTTACCAACCAGGATTCAAACTAATTTGTTTTCTACATCTGCTCAGATGTTTTTGGTGGGGAATGCTTCCAACACTTCTTTGCGTTACTCCACTACCTCCTAAACCACTCATTATTTAGTAATTCATTGTCATTTCTATTTGGGCCTGTGCCTTTTGTGATCCTGGGATTTACTATTTTTATTGCATTATGGATGTATTTATTATTTCTGCTTCTTTACACTTATTTGCAATATCTCTATGCCATGACAGATGGTCAACTTTGGTGAAAGTTCTAGATGGTGCTGAGAAATACATATATTCTTTTGTAGACCCATTTAGAAGCTGCATTGTTTTTTAACTCTAGTTTCTCCAGCAACAGTTCTCTATTTTACCTTTTTGTTTATCTCTGGATTTATCAATCCAAAATAGATACTGAAATATGCCACTGCTATATTACTGTCTTCTTGTATTATTATTTTACTTATCATAGTTGCTAAATGCACATGAAGGACATTCAATTCAATACTGATGGTGGTTTATTGTTTATGTTTCCTTTTCAGCATATTTTGTTGGCATATTTTCACATATTTAAACTTATCTTCATAGAGTTCATTTTTGCCGTCCTATTAACGAATTACCCTCACATCCATCACATTTAAATTCTTTACATATTGCAACTGGTATATTTCAGTAAAAGAATACTAGATTCCCCCCTGCCCCCCATAGTAAGGGATTTTAACATAGATGCTTGTTTTCTTAAACACCCTCTTCTCAGTCTCCTCAACTCACAAGACCTACTTATACCTCACCTTCATTGCACTTCACCCAACATAAAGCGCTAGTTATGCTCTTGACTTCAGCATCACCACCATGATCAAGAATTCTGCAATTTCTTTATACAGTAATAATTTCCCATCATTCTGTCTCTCTTATTCTCCTTGAACCTTTTCTTCGTTCTCACTATGACCTTCTTCAGTACTTTCCCAGGATCTAGCCAAACATTATTCTTTTCCAAATCTTGCCCCTTTAATTAGTTCAGCCTTGTAACTATCACAATCTGTGTCCTCTTGCCTATTGCCATTCATAATTTCATAAATTTGAACATTCAACTTCTTCATTCCTACTTGGCATGCTGCTAAAATGTACTGGCTTGGGTCCACTGCAAATAGCAAGCCCTCACTGCAACAACGCAATCTTTTTACGCCTTAATTTTCTATCACCCTTCCCACAGCAGTTCTCCTCTCCTCAAGCTGCTTCTAACCTTTCCGCAAAGGGACCATATTCACCACAGACTTCCTCTTCTTCCCTACTCTACATCTCCAAAGCACTTAGCATCATTCCCCATTCTTCTTTCTTTACTCTAGTCTCTGATGAAGTCAGGTTTTTGCCCAACCAGGCCAAAGCCACTTAGAACCATGATAAAGCAGGTAGGTAGCACAGTAGCTTAGTGTTGGATATGGAGTCAGGAAGATCTGAGTCCAAATCCTCCCTCGGATATTAGGAATATGACCCTGGACAAATAATTTAAACCCATTTGCTTTAGTTCTCACATATTTAAAATGGAAATAATGATAGCACCTACCATCCACATAAGATTAAGCAAAACAATATGTGTAAAGTGTTTTGCAAATTTTAATGTGCTATGAAGTAAGAGTTATTATTGATCCCATTTCTTCTGGCAGACTGCACCACCCCAACCCACTGCTCCTGTTTTACTTTTCAACTTCTCTCTATCCACTAGGGCAGGGCTGTCCAACCTTAGCCCTGCACTAGGGAGATAATCATGATCAGATTTCCCAATCTTTAAAAAAAAAAAAAATAACAAAACCTCTGTTGACTTTTACCATGCATTCAAACTGCCATCCTATATCTCTTCTGGTCAACTAATGCTGTTTATTTTCATTTTCTGTGCATACATGCCTCTCAGTCCTTTGCAATCTGGCTTCTGATCCCATAGTACAAATGAAATTGCTCTAACCAAAGTTACCAATGATTGGGCAAGTCTGTTAACTTTTCCTTTCTTCTCATCTAGACTTCTCTGCAGCATGACACTGCTGGCCGCTCTTTCTTCCCTTTCTCTTTTCTGGTTTTTCATGACACTGCTCTCTTGGTTCTTCTCCTGTGTAATTACTCCTCTGTCTCTTGGCAGGACCATCTATTTCACACCCCTTTCCTGTAAATTCCAAGGCTCTATCAGGGGTTCTCTTCTCTCTCTACATCATTTAATGGCCACTTAATGATGCTCTCTATGGAAATAATGCTCAAATCTCTGTATTCAGCACAAGTCTCTCCAAGCTCCAATTAGAGATCTGCAACTGCCTACTGGATATTTCTAACTAGATGTCCCACAGGCATCTCAAACTTAACATGCACAAAATATAACTCACTATTCATATTACTCTTTCAAACATACCCCACTTCCAACCTTTCCCATGTAAGGTGCCAACATCCTTCTAGTCACCTAGGATTTGCAATTTTGAGACATCCTCAACAACTTCCTCCTATCCTCATCCCATATATCCGATCAGTTGCCAAGTCTCACCAATTCTACCTCTCTGTCTCTTGCCTAAGTCTCCTCTCCAGTCACATGGAAACCTTGCTAATTCAGCTCCTTAGTACCTCCTACATAGATTATTGCAAAACCCTTCTCATTGGCATACCTGCCTCGAATCTCTTGCCTTTTTATTAACTCATTTCCCATATAGGTGTCAAATCTCCCATGCTCAAGAAGCTTCAGTAGTTCCCTATTGTGTCTACCAATTCCTCTTTTTAATCATTTTATCATTCTCCAACTTCTAACCTATCTTTCCAGACTGCTTTCATCCTCACAAATTGCATATGACAGGCAAACTGATCTACTTGCTGTATCTACTACACAACATTCCATTTCCCTACCTCCAACCTTTGCACAAATTCTCGTTCATTAAAGAGTCTCACTTTCACCTTTTCAACTCTCTAGATCCCTTCAAGATTCAGCTTAAATGATGCTTCCTACAACAGACACAGCCAAATCGTTAGTCCTTTCCTAGAGTTTTTATTTTGTTTCATCTACTTACCTGAACACAGCGGACAGAACAGTAGAGGGGGGGTTTGACCTGAAGTCATGAAGATCTGAACTCAAACAGTGCCCCAGACACTATCTAGATGTGTGACCCTGGCAAGTCACTTAGCTAGTCTCAATTTCCTCATATGTAAAAGGTGGACAACAACAGCACCTATGTTTCAGGGTTATTGCCAGGAGAAAATGAGATATTTGTAAAGGGTTTTAACCTTAAAGTGATTCATATACACATATACACATACATATATACAAGTATCTTCAAACCCTAGAACAGTGATATATGCTTGTGTAACTGAAATAAAACTTATGTACTAATACATATTTCTAAATTATGTCTTTCTGTTAACTGAGAATCATGACACAGGAAACTGGTTTTTTAAAAAAACCTTTCTACAAACTACCTTAGTAGCTAATTTTCAATTGTTAGAATATCCTAGATTTTCTCATATTTGATAAGCCTCATTAGTTCTTTCAGAAATCCATGTTTTCTAAGGTGATTTCAATGTATTTTTGAAAAATGAAATTTTTTTCAGTATTTAAAATAAGAATTACTCTAGCCAAAATATTTTTCAGTTTTAAATATCTACAAAGAAACATATAGTAGTGCCATATTTCTTAGCCTTGAAATCATATAATGTGGATATTATCTTTCATGTCTGATACGAATGTCTCCTGGTATAGCTTAAGCACATACACATTCTACTGTTTTTAGAAACACAGAACAATCTAATTACTACCTATCACATAATCCTTTATATACATAATGTGAAATTATCCTGGTGTGTCAGAGTCGAGAATATGGGAAAAGAGTCTATGTAGCCAATGGGATCACTGCTTTTATTTAACCTGTACAGAATAAACTGTGAATTTTGAATAAAAAGGCAGAACACAATCTAAGTTAATATGTAGAAAAATAAAATTCTGGCAAAGTAAAAACTGTTATATTGGGAAAATAAGTAGTATGCTAGTATTTTCTGTACTTACCTAGCAGTGAAACATGTTACAGATATAATATTTTAAGAAATCAGTTTCATGGGTATATAAAATTTTGTATAAGTTAATTTAATGGAATTTACAGTGCATATTGAAAGCATGATACAAATGGTAATTTTAATTTTCTTATATTAATAAGGAAGCACAGTTTGCTACAGATAGCACTTAACATAATTCACATCAAATTTATAATTTGTTACACATCTTTGCAGTTCAGCAAATGCCCTCAATACTGGTAAAAACAATTCTAAAATGTTGTTCACTTAGGACAGAAAATAACTTTGTCTACATTAAAAAATGACAAGATTTTAATATATGCTTATTTAATTCAGGTGTAGAGAATTTTACATGAACTTAAAGAGGGATGAAAATATTTAAAGAGTAATAGAAAATCATTAGTTTTAAAGTTTAAGTGTTCAAAAGCTTATATAACTGTTGATTGATTTGGATTTATGTAACCAAAACTTGGAACATAAAAAAGTAGTGAAAGTTCACATTACCTTTCACATATTTCTAAATATCAAATTACATCAGTTTACCATGAACCTAATTTGAAGGATAATCAAAGATTAAAATGAAAGAAAACAAAAAGACTCTAGGAATAACAGAATTTCTTTTAAAAAAAATTGAGAATTACCTAGCATCCCAAGGTAATATGTAAACAAACCTTTTTGCTGCTCAATGAGTTGTGTCCAGTTCCTATAATAAACTGTTAAGTGGCATCAGTTGTATAGCATTCATTTTAGTGTATGTGACTTTTATGTAGATAAAGGTTTCATTCATTACTTTTGCTACATCATGAAAGTAGCAGAGAGGGGTTAACCTCAACTATTATACTTATTTTAAAAATATGCTGACAGAATTAGGCATCTGTCTTCAGAAAAGCCAGCAGAATTTTTCTACATATTTTAGGCAAGTTTTGACCTAAAACTTTAATACCATCCTGAACAGCCATGCAATTAAACAATCTTGGGAGATATTGCATATGGTAGAATGTGAAGCAGTTTGCACATTTTTGTTTCTGGATAGTATGGCCAAGGTAAAGCAAATCCAGGTTTTTTCAATGGTTTCAGTATTTCATATACTTAGAGCTCTATAAAACTAGAGCCACTAGTATGAGTATATGTACATATATATTAAATAAAGTCTCTTGTCTGCTTCAAATTTAAGGGTAGTTTGTTTTTTTCTGGTCAGTCATCTCAAGGGGGCAATAAATAAAAGTAAAAAAGGCTGAACTGTTTTGCATATCTTTGTGGAAGAATGTAGAACATTTACACTTTTAGAGTTCCAGAAAGGTCACTGTATGGACTGAACAGCTTATGTACAACATCTGTGCAATTTTACTTGGCTGAGTATTTTAATGCAAGAGCTCCTCTTGGACAAGAGTTATTCTTGTCCAAATCCCTCTGTCTCTTCTATTGCAAAAAGCAGTTTCTCCTTTAGCTGTTCGTAGCTTTTATATGGTGGAAGATCCAAACGATTAAAGCTGAATAAGAGAAGATAAAATAAAACATATGTATTTGTATTGAACCATATTTAAGAGAATTATATTTTTAAACCCAAGTTTGATACAGTGATAAAATGTATGTGAGAATTTTGATAAATAGTTATTTGTTTTAACCAAAAGCATTTTGAGAAGAGATAATTTGTTTCTAGTATAATTGATACTGTTGGAAAGTCACTGAATTATCTACAAATCTAGAGATAGCAAGGTGGTTCACTAACTAAAGCTGTGGACCCAGAGTGAGGAAGACCCAAATTAAAATCTGGCTGCAGACGTGTGCTAGCTTAGTGACTTTTGTCACTTGACCACTGTCTGCCTCAGTTTCCTCATCTACAAAATGGGGATAATAATAGCTCCTACCTCCCAGAACTGCTGTGAGGATCAAATAATTTTTTGTAAACTGTTTTACTAATCTTATAATACTATAAAGCATTAGTTACTATTATTAATAGCATCAACCTCTTAAAATCTTATTGTCCAGATATATACATACAGATATATAATATAATTGGACCTTTAGGCAGCCCTGCCTCCTCCATAACTCTACTGCCCCACAAGTAGTTTCAGTGCCTATAGTGAAGGATCCCTGGCCTGGGGCTACAATGGCTCCTCAACCCACCCCAAGGAGCCAGAGCTCAGGCTGGCGTGGGGTCCTCCTGGGCTGGTGCAGGGTCCTACTGCCTGACCACTGGGGAGCTGAATTTGTGTAATGTGAATTTATGTAAAGTGAGAACAGTGTCCTTATACCCACATAGGGTAGATGAAGATCAATCACATTAAAAGAAAATTATTCAATTATCTGCATTCCAAAATTAAGCAAGTATTTGTCTGCCTATGTTTGCCCATGTACCAGTTTCTTACGACATCTCTTGTTCTGTGTCTTGGTATACATATCTTTATCCATTCAAACATTCCACTTCTCTGCCCTTTCCTCCTACCCACCCCCTGCAAACTCTAAGCCTAAAATAACTTTCTATACTTCCAAGAAAAGAGCTTACCTCCTTGATATTTAATAAATATTTAATTGAATACAAAATCTCAAATGTTAATATTCCTAAAAAAAAAAGCAAACTTAACAATTTTTCAGGTCACAATAGCTGAGGATGATGAATGCTTGTCTAGATAGGATGTATCATGCTGTAACAAAAGAGCATTAGTCTAGAAACCATAAAGTGTGGGTTCCACTGCCTCTTCAATTCATCTTGTTTGGCCCTAATAATATTTTTAATTTACAATACAGAATTGTAATACCTATTAAATAAACTCAAAAGTGAGTATTTCTAAGCATGCTTCATGGTAAAATCTGATTATGGGATGTTTGATACTAGTTTATGACATACCAGAAACATATTTATATGCTGCAAACAGAGGACTATACCTCAGAACCAGGAGAAATCTAAAGCTCCCTTCCATTCAAAAGAAATAAGCGATCATTAAACTTACCAAGTATGACTTCTTGGTAACCAGGTTTCTTTGCCAACTTTTTCAATGCAAAACTTCTGAGGACCATTACTCCCTGAAATACAGAAATAAGATTTAAATGGATTGTTAAACACATTTATACTTTGCAAATGGTTAAATTTCGGAATGACTATAACGTAGCTGAGTGAAGAGTCTGCACAAATTATTACTAATTCAACTAGTTTTTTCACCCTTCTCTTTCATCGACCTGGCATCAATTCTAAGTTGTAGCTCTAGCAAGTGACCCCATTTAAGCTTCAAAAACTGAAATTCAGTTAAGGTAAGGTACACTGCTAGTAAAAATGTTATTTCCAAAGAAAGAGAAATCTAATGATTACACTACCCATTCATAATTACAAATGAAACTACAGAGCAACTGTAATGAATTATGCATACCCATGAGCTCAGCAAATCCTCCTAAGGGTAGTCGGCAGGTTCCAGTGACAAACTGCATTAGACGCATTCTAACTTCATTGTCTGTCTCTTTCACAAACTGTGAAACAAAAATTAGTCAAACTTAAAGCAACATAAAACCAACAATAAATTTCTTGGACCTGAAATATTCAAAATACTAATATAAAACAATGAAACCATCTGGAAAATCACATGGCTTGGAGATAGCAGTATGTAATAATGAACGGAAAAAAATGCCAGCACGAATCTTAATGATATTTTCCGTTATATGCTGAAGAAAATTATTGATAAAATTTCTATTTTAAAGGTATGGCAAGCATTTTTTTTAAGGACAAAATTCTTACCAAGATTTTAAAAACTGATGGAACTAGCTGTTTTCCCAAATTCAAACAAATAGTTTCTTCCCATAATTAGGATTCAATGATTTTAAAAGCAGATGGTTTCAAAGTTAATAAATATTCAAGAAGATCAACCTTCTAAATGATGATATTCCTTCCATTTAAGAGATGAGTATTATTAGGTCTGTTTTCCAAGGTGATTAGGGAAAAAGGAAAATAACCCATATGTTCTGAAATATTTATAGCAGCTTTCTTTGCGGCGGCAAAGAACTAGAAATTGAGGGGATGCCCATCAACTGGGGAATGGCTAAACAAGCTGTGGTATAGGATTGTGAAGCAATACCACTGTGTTATAAAAAATGATGAGCTGGTTAGTTTTAGAAAAACATGAGAAGAATTACATGAAATAATGAAGAGTGAAATAAACAGAAGTGAGAGAAAACTGTACACAGTAATGGCAATGTTGTTCGAAGAACAACCATGAATAAGTTATTTTGAGTATTATGATTCCTCAAATCAACTACAAAGGACCTATGAAGGAAGATACTATCCACCTCCAGAGAAAGAACTGGTAAACAGAAGTGTGTGTAGTACGGTTTTACATATATATAAATATCTGTCTCAAATGGTGGCCTTCTTTAGCATGGGGTGGGGAGGGAGAAAAAAAAATAAAATGCACGGCAGAGAACAAAAGAAAACTCAGAAGAAAGCACAGAAAAGAAGTGTAATTTTTAAAATGATGTGTATTACATGGTTTTCAAAAAATAAAAAATAAACAGTGTGAAATGGGAGATTAATGGTTTCTTATTGAATCCTTTTTTGTGTTGTGCTGTATACCTGGAAGTGGTTTTTTCTTTTAGTATTTAAGTTAAAAATGAATTTTGAAAAAATTTTAAAAAGAGAGATGAGTGAACTGATGTTGTGTTCACAGTAAAAGATGAATCATTTGCAGAGTAAAGACTTGATGAGATCATAGAGTTGCAAGGGACCTTAAGAGGTCATTGAGTCCAACTTCCTCATTTTACAGATGAGGAAAGTGGGGCCCATAGGTTAAGTGACTTGTCCAGCAAAACATAGCTGGTAAGAGTGGGGAAAAAATGAGAAGCCTTGGTAGTCTTGATCCCAAGTACAATGACCTATCCATTATTCAATGCTTCCTCCTTGATGCATAACATTTTAAAAATAATTTAAAACTTCAAAATCAGTCCTTAAGTCTCTAGGACAAGAGACCATAGTAGTTCTGACAAGCTATTAAAATGTTCATGTCAAAGGCAATGATGATAATATACTTTATGGTCTCAAACACTTACTAGCTGTGTGACCCTGGGCAAGTCACAACTCTTATTGCCCCTAAAAAAAATACACTTTAATACTTTTAAGAATCTATGATCTTACTGATGTAGTCCCACGATAACAGATCATAAACTCCTCATTCCACCCCATCCTGTCCAAGTCTTGTCCATCTACGTTCTTCCACGTATCTTCACCTTCAGGGGCCATCTTATGTATTGAGAACTCTTCTCTAGAGCCCCTGACAATGCAGAGTAACAAGGAATTCTATAAACTTACCATCAGTTATCCCTCACACTGTCTACCTTATTGACCCTATTTTTTTTCTTAGTCGAGTATCTCTTTGATGACATCTTTTAACAATAGTTTTCCTGAATAATTCTTTACTGGTAATATATTGCAGCCTGTCTGTATCCATCACAAGCCTTTCCATTATCCTTTGGGTAACTCTTCAACTGAATCAACTAGCACTGTTCACCCACTTATCTTTCCTACGTGGTTAGTTAGGGGCAGTTAGGTGGTGTGGCGGATAGAGCACACGGTCTAGTCAGAAGATCTGATTTCAAATCTGGGCTCAGACACTAGCTATGTGACCCTGGGCAACTCACTTAACCCCTATTTGCCCCAGTCCCTCATCTGTAAAATGGGGACACAGTGGAGAAGGAAATAGCAACTCACTCTGTTATCTTTGCCAAGAAAACCCCATGGTCAAGTCCATGGGTCATGAGTGAATGACTTAAAGACAAGAATGTGGTTAGTTAAGTCAAACTCAATTTAATAATCAGGGGTCTCATTTAGGAGGTTCAGCAATGTTTCAGGGCTTGATATAATCAGTACAAAGTCATATGCAAAAAGGAAGTTTTTATCTATGGGAAAATGCCTTATACAGCAAGGTATAAGAAAATTAGAAAGGCAGGAGTCGGCTAGGTTATGAAGAGTTTGAGTGTCAAACAGAGCATTTTGCAACTGATCCCGAAGGACATAGGGAGCCACTGGAGTTTATTGAGAAAGGGGTGACATGGTTGAAGTTATACTTTAGGAAAATTGCTTTAATAGCTGAATGGAGGATGGAATGGAGTGGGGAGAAATGTGAGGCAGGCAGATTCACCAGATTATTGCAAAATGGACCAGGTGTGAAATGATGAGGGCCTGGACTAGGGTGGTAGCAGTGTCAGATGAGAGAAGAGGGCATTTGAAAGATGTTGCAGAGGTGAAATGAATAGGCCTTGGTAACAGATTAGAGGATAACTCCTAGGTTGTAAGGCTGAAGATTATATGATTTTGACTTTTAAAGGCACTCCTCTAAGGAATGTCGTCTATGACAGCATTTTGCACTACAGAATCATTTGCTTTTTTTATAGTCAATAAACGACAAGCAAAGTAGGATCTTACAATGTCTACATTTTCAATAATTATGTGACTGAAGTGGAGTTTAGCAGAAGCTTGGAAACTTCAGTCTAAATTTTGTATCTATTATATACTACCTGTATAAACTTGAGCAAATCAGCAGAATGTAAGCACTCTCAGGGAAGACACTATTTAATTTTTGTTTCTGTTATCTTCAGTACTTTGTATATAACAGAGACTTATCAAATGCTTGTTGAATTGCACAGAAAGCCACTGAACCTCTTAGGCCTCAGTTTCCTCAATTGCATTACAAGAGATTCAGACTCTAATGTCCCTTTTAGCTCTATCTCCTATGATTTGAAAGTACTTGCTTATTTAACAAATAAAAAAAGGCTGATATCTAAGCTGTCATTTTTTTTTTGCATGGAATATATTTTCACATCTGAATTTAAAAATGTAAAAGTCAATACCTGCCAGAACCAAATGATCTGCTTGCTATTTCTTGTGTAATGTCGATATACAGTATTTCTCTGCCAGTCTGCTAAATCGACTTCTTGCATGCCACACAACATCACCTGAGAATCAAGCAAAAGAATTGTTGAATTAAATGACTATAAGATAACTTGGTACACAAACAAAAGACACCCTGTGAAATTTTGAGTAAGATTCTATGAATTATGATGCATGGGGGAGGAGTGGAAAATAAGATCACAATGTATACTTTATAGTATGTATTTTCAGTGCTTTACATTTCTAGTTGACAAATAATATTAACACTGTAGAGGACTATGAAAACTGAAAAAGCCAGAACTACTTATTTCCCCCAAGAGAAGCACATTAAGCCATACCTCTTAAGAGCACTAAAACAGAAACACCTATGATGGTATTCTCAAAATAGATATAATATAAAACATTGTAAAAATATTGTAAAATTATAAAAATATAAAGAATTATTTTGAAAATACTATAAAAATACAAAATAGATATAAAATTCTATTAAAATAACAATAATATATTTGATAGAGTAAATATAAGGAGGGAAAAATACAATAGAAAGAGTACTGGACCAGGAGTCAAAAGGCTCAGATCTTAGCTTTACACATTGCTAATCATGAACTTTGGTTTCCTCATGTATGAAATTGAGATAATCCTAGATGGCTAAGGTTATCAGAAAAGTAATTTGTAAGTTCTAAAGCTCCATATAAATGTAAGCTATTTATATTTGCATTCTTTATGTATTCATTCATTTAGGGAAAAAAAACCTTAAGTTTTTAAAGTATTTTAAGGTCTGTATGCAATTTACGTACAATATCTCATCTAAGTCTTTTAATAACTGTGAGCTGTTACTATAGGAATTATTTTCTCCATTTTTATGGATGAGGAAACAGACTTACAGGGTTTAAGTGACTTGCACATGGTCACAAGGTTTATCTCAGAGGCAAGATCTGAACATTGTTCTTCCTAACTCCAAGACTAGAACTCTATCCACTATGAGTAATTCCTCATTTATCTGGCATCATTAGTGAATAAGAGGTGCCACATAAGTGACTATTTTAGATGAATGAATAACATTGGAAATGGGGAAAAAATAAGACATGAAAATAGGCAGATCATTTACTCTTTTAAAACAAACTTTTTTCATTTTTACATTTTTTAGGGAATTATTTTAAAATGTATTACATATTATCTTACCTTCTTAAACACATGGCATAGAAAGTAATTTAAATATTTGATAATTCAGAGTAACATGCATTACTCTACTGTGTCAAAAAACATCCTATTAGTTCTACTTTGTTTCTTATCAAGCGATGTGAACATGAACAATCATACAGGGCCAAAATATTCTCACTAATAAACCAGGGATACTATTATCTTTGCTACATACATTTAAGTGTAGTTATGAGGATTAAATGAGTTAAAGCATGTGTAACTACTTTGAAAACTGTGACACTATTGTGCAAATGTAAGGTACTGTTCCTCTGTGGAAGGCAGGCAGCTATAAAATCTGCAGCCACCTATTCAAGAGATAGTGTGGTATAGTGGAAAAAGCACTTGCTTTGAGATCAGAGGTTCTACTGTTTACTATCTGGGAGACCAATGGCAAACCACTTAATCCCTCGATTTCTTGAGCTCTGAACTAAGGAGGTTGGGCCAGATGACTGTTAAAGTTCCTTCTGGCTAGAAACAGTATCTTCTTTAAGGGTTATCCCTTGAAAGGGGCTCTGCAAAAACAGGTACCGTAATTCATTGACGGTGTAGCTGGGAATTGGTCTAGCTGTGCCAGTAAACAATGTCGAAGCAGGCCCAAAGATACTAAACTCTTTGACCTGCGGGTAGTGACACCAACTAGGCCGACACCCCAAAGAAAATGAAGAAAAATAAAAAGAACGCATATATAGAAAACATTTATGGAAGTTCTTTTAGTTGCAAAGAACTGGAAACTAAGGGGATGCTCATAGATCAGGGAATGGCTTAACAAATTATCGTATATGAATAAAAGGAAATATTGCTGTGCTATAAACACTTACAAAAGGGATGCTTCCCATCCCAGAAATCTAGGAAGACTTGTATGAACTATGCAAAGTGAAGTAAGAAGAACCAGAAGAACAATTTATACAATAACAACAATACTGCAAAGACAAATAACTCTGAAAAACTAAGATCTCTCACTAATGTAAGTATCAATTATGATTACAAAGGGCAAATGACGTAGCATGCTGTGCACCTCCTGACAGTGAAGATGGATTCAAGAAGAAGAACGAGATACACATTTTAAGATGTGGTCAATGAGGATTTTATTTTGCTTGATTATTTGTTACAAGGATTTTTCTTTTCTTTTTTTTGATGGGGAAGATGGGACAATAAAGCTTGTTAAAACTGGACAAAAATTAAAGTGAGAGAAGAGAAAAAAAAAAGAGAAAAGAGAAAAAAAGTCTCTTCTTAGCGTCCCTTCTTATTTGTTACTTTAAATCATCTATGGGATGGGGGAGCCAGATAATCAAGCTCATCAGCATATGACAAACAGAAACCAGTGCAATTATTCATGAAGTGCTGAACAGTAAAATACCTGCACTGGTTTAGTGACGGCTTGTGATAGTTATTTCAACCACTTAGTGAATCTTTTTATTTTCAAGTTTCGGGCTGTGCTCTAGAACAGTGGTTTCCGAACTGGGGAACACAGACGAGTGACTGGAAGTATGGGAAGAAAATATCACTTCTATTTATTTTTTAAAAACAAGAAAGAAATTTCCTATTTTGGGGGGGGGGCAGGGTTTAACTGTATCATTAATTTTAATTACGTTAGCTATTATGTATATTGTTCTCTTGTTTCTGATCACTCTTCACTGAATCATTTCAAATACAACTTAAGATTTCTTGGGGACTGTGATATTCCAAAATTTGCAGCAATTTGTAATTGACAATAACACATATTAATACACACATGTACATATATATAAAAAACATACCTATACATATATTCTGGGAATAGTTTGGGATCATTAAAGTGCAGCTTCCCAAGTGCAACCAAACCCACTCTCTTAATATATGAATTGACATAAGCACTCTCACTAGGTCTATATTATGATAGTCATGTTTCACGTGAAGTATCCTGCAGGAAGAGTGTGAGTTCCATAATACAAAAGGGTTGAAAGCTTTCACTTGCCTGTTCATTTTTAGTGTGCTGTAAGAGTAGTAGAGTTGAGGAGTGTTGCATTAAATTAATTTATAGATTATATTGACTAGTTTTAACTAAATGAACCATCACAAAATGACAAGTGGCTTAAAAATACTCTTGCAAAGAAACCTCAGTTCACATACAACTGAAAATGGAAGAGCTAACAATTCTAGTACAAGGTCTTTGTCAGTCATGTTATGAGATAAAAACAAGGATGATAAACTCTGACCTGGAGAGGTCAGACAAAAAAAATTAGAAACTATCAAAAGGACATGAAATATCAAACTATAGCCATTATCCTTAATGATGAACCTTGCTATAAGAGTATATAGTGTGCTTTGAAATATTAACTAATGATAGTATAATCAACTAAACACTAAAATTTTCCTGTTAAAAATCAAATGTGTCACCTATAAAAATTCTTTATCCACTCACTCGAAAAACTTGGAAACACAATTTTCTAACCTGTTTTAAAATAGTCCAAATAAAGAATATCAGTGTTGCTGAATTCATTAGTTTAAAATAGAGAAATGAGTGCAACAGCTTCTTATTAGTTTGTAAAAATAACTGTCGGACAATAGAAAAGATGGACATTTTACTAGCCAAATTTCAACAAAAACCTTAGCATAAATGTTGGCTAGGTTTTTGAAAAAAGAGTATAATGACTAAGTGTAATCAGAAGTTACATTTCCGTAGGTGCATTTCTGCCATTTGCTTCTCCATATCTTTGTGAAAAGTGTTAGAATGAAATCAAACCCATACCTTAGAATTGATGTACCACAATGTGTTTAACGATACATATTTTTAAAAAACGTTTATTCAGCCATACTTGTCTAGCTTATTAATATTATGAGTGAGCAAAAAGGCATTTTTCTATCATTAACAAATTAAAATTTTTGTCCCATACTTTTCCATTTCTATTTTGTGTTTATTTTTTTGTGCATGTGCATAATATAAAAATAATTATAAAATAAAAATAATTTTGGGGTATAGGCTCAAAATCTTTTCACTGGTAGAGATGATTAAAAAGTTTGGAAAGCACTGCTCTGTGGAGGGTGAAGGACTGTGTTTTCACAAAATGCCTGCCTTTTGAGAATGACAGCATTTAAAATTTAAAGATTGATTCTTCACAAATACTAAAATTTAGAATTGACGGCACATTTGATTTTAACAAATTTTATTTTTAACCTGAGCAAAAGCTAACTTAAATGTATTGATGAATGATTTCCATAGAGATTTATAATGTTGTAGTAACAGTAATTATATTACAAAAGTAATTTGATGGGAGAAGACGGTCTCAGAATTAGAAAGAGGAAATAAAGGTATGAAAAGGGAGATCGGGGATATCTTAAAGTTGATGCACTTTCTTTTTACTGCTTTGCAGACCGCTGAATAAACATTTGTTGATTTGACTGTGTCCTAATCGCTTAATTCTCCTGCTAGGAAGCTTCCTAGGGTTATGAATGGTAGCAAGGTGAGATGGTCTTTAGATGTAGCTCCAAATAACCAAGTATCTTACACAGAAATTGGGATAACTGTATTCAAGGGCAAAGACATACAAGGAAGTAAGGAAGGTAGTGGGAATAATCCAAGGAAAAATTTGGACTTTTCCCTCTATTCCTGAACTATAAAGAGAGTAAGTGGAGAGAAAATAAACAGGGAAAAGTTCAGGAATCTCTTGTTCTTCCACCTCAGAAATTTTGAAGAGGTCAACTGAGAATGCTTAAGTCTTTTCCATTTTAGAACTTCAACCAAATCTTCCTGAATTTCTATACTTCCTGAGACTTTTCTTCCACGGCTATCTTTTATAATATTTCATTATTTTTTTTAAACTTTTCTGTATTTTTATATCTACAAGCAGACTGTGACTCCATGAGAGCAGGGGTCATATCTTAGATTTTTTTTTATATTCCTACGAAGTATAGCACAGTGGATTAAACCTAATAATCAATACCTCATAGCTATTTGTCCAAAATTCTACCCTCTCAAATTATTATTTCATATAGGCCACTAACTTGGGGAAACAACAGTTCAGTTACTATTGCCTATGACAAATTTCTTCAGCAAACTATGGCTATCGGGTAAAACTGCTTTTGTATGGGAGAGCTAAGAATGGTTTTCACATTTTAAAATAAAGTTGTATTGTACTTAAAAAAGTAAAAACCATTTTTAACTAGTGCAAGGACAGGGGCCTCAAGCAAGATCCCTGTCTCAGATGGTGAGCAAATAGCAGGATTCAAAATTATATTGTCTAATACAATGTAGGTAGGCAATCCTCAGTAAAGAAAAAACCTTATAAATTTATCATTTCCTACAATATCTCTTCAAAAGAACCTGACCTCCAGTTCTTTTTCATCAAAGTACTGAAGCCACTGAAGGGGAACAACTTCATTAAAACCATCAAGGAAAGCTTTGGTTTGGTCTTGTACTCCTCGAGAAAAACGCCATTCTGCCATCAAACTGAAAATAAAGGAGATATTTTAAAAATGAACATCTGCGTGTTAAGGAAAATGCTTAGAAATCCTGGGATCTTCTATTACCATTTTCATGTATAAAGGCCTTTTTTCAACCCTCAATTTTCCAATGAACTATACATATTTAGTTTTTAGCTATTAAATGAGCATATTCACTATGAAAGAGATGCTACATAAAGCAACATATGTGAATCTAAAATTAGACCTATTTAAAATGGTGATGGCAACATTTTGATACAAAAATGATTATATGCTCAGGAAAAAATCACAAGATGATAAAAACTGCTACACTTCAGAGCTTAATGTTACAAATTAAAGATATAATTCAGGCAGGAGAAAGATAAGACTTCTATTATCTACAGGATGAACTGGAGCTAAGAAAAAAATATCTAAAAAACAATGCTGTACAATTCCGTCATCCTAGATAGAAGGGATAAGAATCATTGTCCAAAATGACAAGTAGAAAATTACATATATTTAAAGGGTTTATAACTGTAACTGTTCCTCAAATTCCATCTCTTCCATGAAGTTTTACCCAGTAATCTTTCCCTAATTTTTCTATACTCCTTTTGGTAAATGTATGGGTCATTCATTTGGCAATTATTATGTAATAATAATTTGGCAAATATTATATGATAGTTAAGTTACCCATTTATGTCTAAACTCCTCGAGGGCAAGAACAGTGTTTTAAATGTTTTTGCAGTTAACAGTATTTAAAATATTTTTAAATGTCTACAGCACCCATCACAGCACTTTTCACATAGATAGGCATCCCAAAACTATGTGATAAATGAGTCATTAAAACATTCCTATGTAGTATAAAGCTAAAGATATTGCTTAAATTGAAGAAAAACAAGATACAAGGGAATTAGTGACTTCCAAAGGCCTTGACCTTGTCGGTGGTTGGTCTAACTCATTATTACTTTCTTACCAGCTTTTTACATAGAGTAGTACACATCAACCAACATTCCAATATCATTATGAAGAGTGCTTATATTCGGACACACAAAGATAAATTAAAAATAAATTAAAATAATACCATTAATAATAACCTTGAAGATCAACAGAAATTATGACCTCAGACTGCAGAGATAAGGTAGGTAAAAACCATACGTAATTAACATTTTAAATCTTATTTGGTGTCAAATTTCATATAAAGCATTTTCTAACAACACACAAAAAGCTCTAAATCATTTTGCAACAAAATTTTGGGAGGTCAAAATATTTCCTTTCTCCTAGCCAATTAATTTTAATAAAGGTTCCCACTAGTTTTTATTGAACTGTATCATCATACCCAATATACTCTTCTTTGTTCTCCTCAGTCACCAGGATATTAGAACCTCCCAACTTCAGATCATGCGAAGTCACTTTTCCCAAAATCTCCATATCAACTGAAAAATACATTTCCAGGCCACATTCTTCAATGTTGTTGTCTCTGGATTAAGAATAATAATAATATTAACAAAAACCACAAATTTCGAGTAAATGAGGTACTGAAAACAGAAACCTTAAGTTCCACGTGAAGTTATATGTAGAATCTACACTGAATTACATGCCATCTTGGGGGAACTGAGAAAATTTGGAACCCTAAAACTTGTGGAACTGAATGTTGTAAACTAAAAATAAAAATTCATTAAAAAAAAGAAGAAAACAGAAACCTACAAACCTTATCCAGATGAGAGAGTTATAGAATTCAGTATCAATAGATTCCAAATCTTTAATAGTAAGCTTCTTACTTAGCATACGTTTGTAGAATGGTAAAGAAAAACCAGTATCAATAAATTTTCCATGAAACAGTGCCTGCCCAGAAAAATAAAAAAGGTTGAGGTTTACATAATAACTAGTATTTTTTCAGAACACAATAATTGAGAAATTAAAAAACTTCATGGTGAATGGCTGAATAACCCAATGGCATATCAATACAATGGAACATTAACCATATTATTACAAGTAATAAATAGGGTTTAAAAAGAAACTTGGAAAAATTTATGAAGTACTATGCAATGCGGCAAACAGGTCTGGACTCAATCAATTTACAAGCATTTAGTAAACTATTACTGTGTTTCCCAGGTAACATACCAGATGCTAGGGATACAAAGACAAATTAATGTCTACTATTAAAAAACTGTTAAAGAATAGTCTATTGAGGGGGGAGGGGGGTAACAACATGTTCACCTATAAATGTATATATAGAAAAAAAAGGAAAATAAACACTAGGTAGAGTTAGGGAGGGAATCCAACATGATAGCTATCCCTCCCAGTTTTGGGTAATCTACAGATTTTATAAATTAGTCATATGTCATCATTAATTCAATAATGAAAATGTAATGGGCACATGGTCAAAGATAAATCTCAACAGCAGAGGCTCTTTTCTATAATGACAATGATTCATTAAGACTACTTTTGGGGTCTGGACATTCAAACATTTTAGAATATAGCATACTACTATCATTTAGTCCTTATTGCTAAGAAAGCACACTTTTTTTGCTGACTCATATGTTTTAAACATATAAATACATGATAATAATTGACACTTGTATGGCGCTTTAAGGTTTTTATATCTCATATTATCTCATTTGATCCTCACAAAACTCTGTGATATAAGTAGCACAGGCACTAGGAATCTCTATTTGACAGGCACTGCCAAGATAAGAAGCTAAGGAAAACTGAGGCTGAAGAAACTGAGGTTCAAAGGGTTTAAATGACTTGTTTGTGGACACGGAACTAATAAGTATATGAAGTAAGACTTAAGCTAGTGTCTTTTGACTACCAAGCCAATACTCCATTTACACCAGATTGGCTTTCCCTAAGTATTTATTCTATTCTACAATGACTATTACCTTTTTTTGAATTCCTATAGGGTTTAGTAGCTCTAATAAAACAGAAGTCTATCCAGTAATGCCTGATTTGGTCTCCCTCAGTTACTACTACATTTGAATGCTTTCTCTGCAAAATCAAATAATTCCATGGCTACATATATTTTGTTGGCTAGGCCTGATATCAAGTGATTAGGAACAAATCTTTTTGGCCTTATATATTGAAATTACTTTTTTAGTACAAACTTTCTTCATTGACTACATAATTTTGCTAATATTCATCTACCATTAAAATTTAAAAATTTAAAAAATTTCCAAACAGGAAATAATGGCTTTCAGATAAGCAAAAATGTCATTTATTTGATATCAGCAAATTCTAAATTCAGTTAACAAAATGGTAATACAAAAATCAAGAACTAACCATAGCAATAAAGCGGCCAATGAAACAGAAGTACGAAAGATGATCTGGATTGATTGTTGATGCCGGATTAATCTGAAGGCAGTAATTGCTTTTTCCAGCATATTCAAACAAACAATACATAGGATTCAGCACTTCATGGGAAAGTAAAAAAAACCATTCTCTACAAGAAAGAAAACAGGATCAAGTCATTCGTGTCTTCGATTACTAAATGCACAGGGTATAAAACAAAATGATCAACAGTCACTAATTAAGCAAACATACATCTCATCATACAAGCTTCATGCATTCTTTTAATGGGTGCAGGATAAATTATGAACTCCTCTGCCTAGCATGCAAGCTCTTAACTCTCCAAACTTATTTCTCACTAATTTTTTCTATGTATAAGCTTTGCATGAAGTCTACTCTTTGTTTTTCAAACAGAACATGTATATAGTTCTACTACCTCCACACCATTTGCTCACAGGGACTCTGCCAAAATACCTTTCTTGGGGGTCGGGGGTGGGGATAAGGGATTCTCAAGTCCCAGTTCACATTCTACCTTCTCCACAAAGCACCCTTGATCACCTCTTATCATAGTCAATACTTTCTATGAATTCTCTTATCACATATTGTTTGTGCTACGCCTTTCATAATTAACATAAAAAAACTTTTATTTTTTTTGGTTTTTTGGCAGGGCAAATGGTGTTAAGTGACTTGCCCAAGGTCACATATGAAAACTTTTAAAAACATTTTCTGGTGAGCATTTAAATTTTCATGGTAAAAAATCTGTGTTCCAAATGCTTAGAACATGCTTTACACATAAGTTTTTGTCACTGATGATGACATATGCAATGCTATGAACATATAGTAGTCAATGTATCATCAACAAAACCAAAATCATTAACAAAATAAATATTTATTTCATTAATTCATCAAACATTAAGAAAGAACTGTACTGGAAAAGCAGTAAATCATCAGAGATGTGAAGGAACCGGGAAAAAAAAAGCTATGTCGGTAAGAAACAGTAAGGATTAATCAACAGGCAGACTATAAGCTTCACTGGCATTCACATGATATCGATGATAGATGTTGAGTGGACTTTCTGAAGAAGAATTAGAAGACTGTATTTAATATCACACAGAATATTAAATACGGATGGGCTGTGCACTGTTGGAAGAAGTATCCACATCAATAAGTTCACAGATCTATCAAAAATAGCAGTACTATATACAAATTTCTGGGACAAGTAAGGCATATACAAAAATAATTTCATTACAAAACGTATAAATGATGCAAGAAAAATGAATAAAAGTTATGAACAAGGTCATCTGGGAGATCAGTTGTTCAATTTGAGTGGGAGTGAAAAGGAAGGCTTCATTTAGATTAGAATTTCAAAAAACTTCATTAAAAATATGGGAATGTCTCATTTTAATAAAACCTAAAATAGAAATATCTGAAATTACAGCAAGATATAACAATTCATAATATTATTTAAACTCATTTGTGCTTTTATAAGAATGTATCTATTTCACAAAATGACATAACCTTGGGATTTGAAAAGAAATCATTTGTTTTGTCTTTTTACCTTGCCAGGCCACCATAATCAAGTCCTTCTTCTCCTCTGAATATTACATACAATCTCCTCCTCAAGTCATAGGGTTTTAGAGCCATGATCTGGTAAAAAAGCAAATAAATTCAGAAACATAAAAAAAACTACAATCTTAAACATTTTGCCATGCAACCAAATTGTTTAATGTTTATCTAGATCAAATATTTCAAACATGTAGGCAATGTTGCTCCAACAAGATTTAAATATAATTGGGAAATAGTTAACAAAATAAATAAAAATACAATAGAACATAGAATTATCTAAGTCAATAGGTGGATCATCTTTATTCTATTTTAGTTTGACACCACTGACCTAGATGATAAAATTCACATAACTCTGTATCTTATAAACCTTTAAATCAGCAGTATCCAAAGTTGTGCAATGCTGAAATCATATTTGAAATCACTATTCACCAAATAAGTCAAAGGGCTATTTTGTGCTCAGCAGAATTAATCTAATATTCTAATAAAGAAAGTCCTTAAATACCAATGTTATATCTGAAAACGCTGCAAAATGAGTAACAGTTTGTACTATGTTTGACACTTCAGGGAGAGACAAAAGAAATAGGAGATACAGCCTGTATCTTTGAGGAATTTTTAGTCTACCTCAAAAGAATATGTATCCATGTAAAAAACTGAGAAGTGTACTAGGCAGAATAGAGTCAAGTACAAATATATATTTACTCAACTTTTTGCAAACATGGGCAAGACAATCTTCTCACTGTGATACCATCTACCTATGTTTTTCATTCATATTATTTCTCCTTTCGGAAGATAAATCTTTGTTAAAATTATAATAAAAAATTTTGAAAAGCAATAGCAAACACAAACATTTTAATATACAAAGAAAAACAAGAAAGAGGATTGTGTAAGGAAACAAAACTTCTATTAGGCATTTTTTTTCCTTTAAAGTATGTATTACATTTTGGACAGCTAAATGGCGCACTGGATGGAGTGTCAGGCCTGGAGCCAGGAAGATCTGAATTCAAATCTGATTTCAAACGCTTACTAGCTATGTGGCCCTGGACAATTCACTTACGACTATTTGCCTCAAGTTTCCTCATCTGTAGAATGAAATGGAGAAGAAAATGGAAAACACCACTCCAGTGTCTTTGCCAAGAAAACCCCCAAAATGGGGTCATAAAAAGTCAAGACACAGGACTTCCGGGAGCCAGGATGACAAAATAAGTAGTAAACTGCTGTAACTCTCTCTCATATTCACCTCCAAACAACCATAAAATAGCACCCCAAAACAAATCCTGGAGCAGCAGCACAAGTAAAAAAGACAAGGTGAAAACAATCTTTTAGTCCAAGAAACTTGAAAGATTGGCAAGAAAGGTCCATCTCACTCGGGTAAAAGGGGAGCGTGTTCCAGGACAGGAAGCACTCCAGCAAACCAGGAGGAAGAGTCTGAGCCCCAGTGTGGTGGAGCAGGCAAATGCCAGCACCAAGAGCCCCCATGTGCCTTAACATAGCCAAGGGAACCAGCAGACTCCACCTCTGAGAACCACCATGTACTTCAGTGTAGCCCTGCGCAAATAGGCACCCTCCAGCATGACAAGAAAGTAGGCCAGACCTCCATGTACTTCACTGTAGCCCCAGGTAAACTGGCATCCTCCAGTGGCCAGACTTCGATGTGCTTCAGTGTAGCCATGGGGAAACACAAACATCCCAGCGGGACTCAGTACATGCCAGACACCACCATCAGGACCTCGGCTCAGCAACAGGTAAGCTGACAGACCCCTTCGGCCTCCAGCAGTGCCAGCCATCCCTACTCCACCCTCTCCCCACCCCCAGCACAGCACCAAACATGAGGTCCCCAGGGGGCCTCAGGGCAACATCAGTGCAACACCAGGTAAACAGCCAGGGCCTGCAGCCACTGGCACAAGAAGACTGAAACATGGCCTCTTCCACCCCGGGTGCAGAGCTCAAATTTAGAAGCAAATATCCACCCCACCCCACCCCAAAAAGCAAAAAACAACAACAACAAATAATTCAACTAAAGAAAGTTATTATGGTGACAGGGAAGACCAAAATACAAACTCAGAAAAGGACAACAATGTCAAAACACCTATGCATGAAACTCTAAAGAAAAATAGGAAGTAGTCTCAAGCCCAGAAAGAACTCATGGAAGAGTTCACAAAGGAGCTTAAAAATAATTTAAGAGAGATAGAAGAAAAAATGGGAAAAGAAATGAGAGCGATGCCAGAGAATTATGAAAAAAGAGTCAACAGCTGAGAAAACTTCTTGAAAGGTAGAGCTGGCCAAGTGGAAAAGGAGAAACAGAAATCTACTAAAGAAAACAACTCCTAGGGGAGTACCATTGGCCAGGTGGAAGAGAAAATACAAAAGCTAATTGAGGAAAAGAAAAAGACCGACACAACTGAAATGACTGAGCAAATATATTACATTTAACAATGTAGTACAGTACCCAAATTGCTCTACTAATACAAATTCTACATTAAAGCTTCCTTTAAGACTCAATTTAAGACCTACAGCTCCTTTGTTAAATTTCTCACTTAACTCCACAATGATCTTTACCTTTTCATGAGTTTCTGTAGGACTTAATACAATACTCATCACAAAGAACTGGTCCCTGCTTTGGTTTTCTTGAATTAATTCTCAACTAGCAAAAGATAAGGAGATTCTTTCTTTGGGTCTCAGCCTTCATTCAAGATTTATATATAGAACTCCTTCCCTTACTGAGTCCAGTTATAGCCAAATATCACAATACCACTACTACATCTATAACACAAAGAGATCAAACAAAAAGGAAAAGGACCTGTATGCACAAAAATATTTATAGCACCTCTTTTTGGAGTGGCAAAGAATTAGATATCGAGTGGATGCTCCTCAAGTGGGGAACAGCTGAACAAGTTGTGGCATATGACTGAGATAGAGTACTGATGTGCCAGTGGCTTCAGAAAAACATGGCAAGAACTATGTGAAATTATGCAAAGTGAAATGAGAAGAACCGGGAGAGTACTACGTATAGTAACAGCAATGTTGCAATGATGACCAACTATGAAAGACTTGGGCATCCTGATCAATACAATGATCCAAGACAATTTCAAAGGACTCATGATGAAAAACTGCTATCCACCTCCACAGAGAGAATCGATGAACTCTGGGCAAATTGAAGTATAATTTTCTCACTTTATTTTTCTTGTGTTTTGGGAAAATATGGTTAATATGGAAATATGTTTTGCATGAGTTCAGATGTATAATTAAAAAAAAAAAGAAATAATGAAGAGAGAGTTTCATAAAAACCTGAGAAGACTTATATGCACTGGTAGAGAGTGAAGTGAGCAGAACCAAGACAACAATTTACATAGTAACAGAAATACTGTAAAGATAATAAGCTGTGAAAAACTTAGTAACTGATCAACACAATGATCAAACACAATTCCAAAGGCCTCATGATGAAACATGTTATCCACACCTCTAAGAGAAGAGATGGTACACTAACTACAACGTACAGACTTAAATATATTTTCTTCTTTTTTTTCCCTTTTTTTTGGGGGGGGGAGGTGTTGGGGAACCACAGCTAATGCAGAAATTTGTTTTGCATGACCATATATATTGTAATGAGTTTCACTTTTCTTGCCTTTTTGATCTCATGTTAAAGGAGAGATCATTTAAGAATCATTAGACTCACTAAAGGCCAAGATGAAAACAGAACCTTGATACCATTTTTCAAGAAATCATAAATGAAATAATTCACATTTATTAGAAGGAAAAGAAAAAATAGAAAGAATCCACTGATTACGTCCTGAAACAAACTCAAAATGAATAGTCACAGGAATGTTATAGCTAAAATCTAGAATTCCCGTGTTTAAAAAACCAAAACTAATTTCCGAAGCAAAAATTAATACTATAAAGAAAGAATTGATGAGATAGTAATGAAGAGGTAGTGAAGACAGAGTCTAGGTGTTTGGCACTCTAAAGGAAGAGTAACACAGGATGATATGTTGAGGGAATCAAGGTCAAAGGAAAAACTTTTAAACATAGGTGATACCTGAGCATGTTTGTGGACTGTAGGTAAGGAGAAATTTTGTTATGACTACGTTTCCATTTAATACTAATGCCCCTACAATCCTTACCCAGGAAGATTGTAATTGTAAAGTTTAAGTAAAATAAAGCACACATATACACATAAATCTCTATAAACACAAAAGGCAATATCCTACAAATGATCAAAAATTCCTGTAAGGAGTATAGTTGCTATTTTGAGAATATCTTGTCATGATTTAAAGGGAAAATTTTTTTTCCTTACAAAATTAACAACACATTTACTGAGACCGAGACTGCATTTAGGCTAAATTATACCATTTTCCTTTTGTTTTCTTGGCTAAAGTCCTAGGGTTTACAAAACCAATCAGAGGAAAAGAAATGAACATAGTAGTTATGCCAAATTCAACCAATTTAAAGGTAAGGATCATAATCTTCAGGCTGCTTTAAAAGTCTTTCTTTTAACACATGATGGGAAAGGGAGAGAAATATTACTTATTAAAGACTTGAATGTAGTAGTATTTGAACATAAGTTACATTTCTTACTCCATCCGGAGAAGAGAAATTTTCATGGAGGTTCCTGACCTTACATCTCAAAATGTTTGAATGATGAATCAAAATTCACTGTATAGTTACTCTAAATCACTATTAGTACAGGTATAGATGGAATGTTGCACATTAAGCCAAATAAAAGTTTCAAGTAAATGTCTGCTATATGATTTATAAGCTTAAAAAAAGAATACCTCCATATTTACAAAATTTATGATATAATAAGCCAACATATCTTTTTGTATTTTTTGGTAAAAATAAGAAATATTGAAATATAGTCTTACCTGTTGGAAAGAGTCTTCAAACAATGTCTGCCGGGACACGTTGATTTTCACATGGCTGGGTAGTGCATTAGACTAGAAATATAAGTAATATCACTTAATATACATATATGCTTTATATAAAGCCAAAACCAAATATCTTTATGAATGCCATATTTTTAGTACCTGGCATAAATAACGGAAGTGTGCAAGTTTCCACCTAAAGCTGCGTTCATAAGCAATTTGTGGGCCTTTAGTTCTAAACGAAATAGAAAATGAATTAGTAGAATCATATAAACTCAGAGTTAGAATAAATCTCAAAGTTCACCTAGTTCAACCTCACTTAGCTTCTACCTAAAGACCTCTAGTAATGGGGAACTCACAAGTTGACTGCAATTTAGAGTGTATGGGGAGACTAATTGTAGTATATCTGGAAAGATAGGCTACAGCTATATTGTGAAAGACTAGTTTACATTTTATATTAGAGACCACAGAAACACTGATGCTTTCTGAGCAGGGGAGTAATATGATTAAATTCACACTTTAGGAATATCAATTTGGCATCTGTACAGAAAATATATTGGGAAAGAGAAGAGAATGGAGGCAGGGAGAATAAGAGGAAGCTATTTCAGTAGCTCTTTGCAAGAGATGATGAAGGCCTGAACTAAAGTGATGGCTAGGTTAAATACAGAGAAGGAAATGAATGGGAGATTTCTTGTGTAGAACTGATGAGACTTAGCAAGTGACTGGGTATAAGCAGTAAGGGAGAGTGCAGAGTCAAATATGGCTCACTTAAAAATATGGAATCTTAGGAGGAAGAATGGATTTGGGGTCAAAGAAAATGAATTCCATTTTAAATATGCAGAGTTTAAGATGTCTATGAGACACCCAGGTAGAGAAGTCCAAGAGATGGCCAACTGGTGAGGAGGGACTAGAACTCAGGTGGGATATAAGTACTGAATATATTAATTTTGGAGTTCAACCCACGGAAGCTGATGAAATTACCAAAAGAGTTTAAAGGGAGAAAAGGAAAGGCAGGAGAAAAAATTGGAAAAACCCCCAAGTCCTCTAAATTGGGTATCAAGAGCTCATTTCTGTCACTCAGTTCCTATGTGAACTTGAAGAAAGTGAATTAACTTCTCTGGGCTTCCATTCTGTCATCTATAAAATGAGAGATGGACCAGATGGCCCCCATAATCCCTTTTAGCTCCGAATCTATGCTGCTATACTCAAAGGCATTTTTGACCTTGGATAGCCCCAAACAGCCTTGGTACAGATCCACATATAGAGGGTGGGACATGGATGATGACCTAAAAATGAGACTGACAAGGAGCATTAGGCAGAAAGAGAACCAGGAGAGAGTAGCATCAGGAAAAACCCTGGAAGAAAAGGGTAACAGAAAGATAAGGAGTCCAATAATAACAAAAGGACAAGGATGAAACCTTGAAAAAGGCAATTAGATTTAGTAATGAACAGATTATTGGTTAAATGTGCAGTGAGCAGTTTTGGATACAATGAAGGAATAATATTAAACTAGGGGAGGAAAAAACCCTATTAACAAAACACAATAACAATGCTATGAACAGATTTTTAGCAGCCAGTTCTTTCCTTAAACCCACACAACTCTAAAACACTGACACGAAAAAGAACTTTGAGAAACAACAACAAAACAAGACTGTTACACAGTCCATGAACTTTATTCTTTAAGTAGAGTGACTCCCAGACCACTGCTCAAATGATTATATATAAAACATAGAAGATTCAGGGCAGAGCTAGTAGTGGCAATAAGAAGAGAACATGGCAGTAGAGGACAGACAGTGAAAGAACTCTAAAAGCACAGAGGTATTTAATATATTGGGGAACAGCTTTATATATCTCAAGAGATCCTGAAGGTATCACTGTATTAAAGCACAGTACAATAGTTTTAATTCGCAATGACAACTCAAGTTTATACAGTGCTTCCAGATACTGAGTGGACACCAAGGGTGAAAGTGGGCTGTCCTCTAGTTTCACACTAAGTCTGGCTGTACGAGGGTTGACCAGAATGGGAAGGTGACCTCTGATTCCACCGAGAGAACGTAAACTTCCTTGAGTAAATGTAGACAGAAAAAAAAAAGTTCCAATTATCTTATGGGAAAACTTTGTTCTATTTCTATATAGTACCTGGCCTGGCTAGCCTGGGGGTGGTACAGGGATCCATGATGTTACTTTGTCCTGCTGCTGTACAGGACAACTTCTAAGTAAACTCCCTTAAACAACGTAATTAACAAACTTAATTCTATTAATAACAAAGCTGGAACAAGCACCTCTTTCTTTGGTTATCTCAGCATTCTCTTGGAGGGTAAGCTACCCTACAACTGACATAATTAGGGCAGGATGGGCTGCCCCCTTCCATCTGGCACAGTGGGCAGGATAATCAGTCCTCTTACACTGGCCCATCTCCTTTTTCAGTTCTATGTCACTGATATTTTTTATGCTACTCATATATAAACTCTCATTAGTATTATGTTAAGTAGGCTCATGCCCACCACAGGAATTACTCACCATTTCTTTTTCAATGACACCTCAGCTTTAGTTTTATGGAAACTATAATATTCTATGATTCTCTTCAACCATATACTAGAAGAATATTAATGTTTTTAAAAATGGGCTTTTGTTTCAGAGAGGTCAGGGTCATTTGAACTACTGTGCAAAGGCAATCCAACCTTTTCTCTTTCTGTTCAACTCTGGGTCTACTTCAATGTCATTGTGTGTCCAAAACATATTTACTGATGGTCCAGCTCTGAAGGGTTGTCACTGTGTATCACAGTATGGACAATAAGCATTCTTCATTCACTTAGTTCTTCCTGCATGGCTAATTAAGCCTCACTTAAAAAGCTCTGAAATATGCAGAGGCTTGATGTGATGAGCATAAACAGGAATATCTGGAGGACTTCACAATCCACCCAGAATAAAAAAAAACAAAAAACAAAAAACCTCTTCTGTTTGTAATTTACTCTGCATTTCCTCCATAATGGTTGCAAAGAGTCAAAGTCATTTCTGTGTTATATCTTTCAAGGAATCTTACATAATTTTGACATATATGAGCTATCTGGAGGAAAAGCCTTTAGGAGGGCATTAATGTCATGCCCAAATGAAATGTTTTTTTTTTTTACACAACTAACAATAACAGTAGGAAACTTGTCTTCTCTTCACTTTTCAATCAACCATATGACTTTTATAGCAGTGGTCTGCTGTTAAGCAGGCAGCTAGGTGGTACTGTGGATAGAACAATGGGCTTGGAATCAGGAAAACTCATCTTTCTGAGTTCAAATCCAGCCTGATGCTTACTAGCTGTGTGACCCTGGGCAAGTCACTTAACCCTGCTTGCCTCAGTTCTTCATCTGTAAAATGAGCTGGAGAAGAAAATGGGAAACCACTCCAGTATCTTTGCCAAGAAAACTCCAAATGGGGCCATGAAGAGTCAGACACGACTGGAAAAATGACTTAACAACAACTGCTGTTAAATATCATTGGCAATAGCACATCTATACCCTTCTCATCAAGAATTCCTGCAATACAAGTAGATATTAGTTTCAAAAATCTTACAGAGATGGGAAAATAGGTATTTATTGGTAGTTAATGACATTTTCTTAAATTTTTTTTTTTGTTAATGCCTGTGATTTTTTTTCTGATCATCTGGCATCTTTCCATCTTTATAGCTTGAAAATTAACTCAACACTTTCAAAACTGGGTTGCAAGCAGCTTGGATATCCTTGGTATCTAACATGATTTAATCTTTGATTTCTTTAGTGACATTTCTACTTCCTTTTGGAACATATCAAAGACTCCTAATTTGGTAGCTCCATTATTAGTGATGGAAAAGAATTTGTTATACAAATCTCAGCAACTTTCTTCCCTTTTGGAGGGTATATTTGTCGATTTATAGTGCAGTGAATAGAGCACTGGACCTTGAGTCAGAAAAACCCAAGTTCAAAGCCAGTCCCAGGACTTATTAGCTGTGTGATTTTGTTCAAGTGATTTAATTTTTACCTGCCTCAATTTCTTCATCTATAAAACTGGGATGATAGTAACACCTACCTCTAAGGGTTATCATGATAATCAAATAAGATATTTACAAAGTGCTTTGCAAACCTTAAAAGCACTATGTAAGTGCTAGCTATCATTACTGATGTTATTAAAAGCTCTAGGGATGTGATCTAATTTTAGGGGGCCTCTGAGAAATTTTCTATTTATCACCTTTCTAAACACTTATTTTTATGCCCATTGTTTTTCAGTTTCATTAAGTGATGATCTTAATCTTTCACTTATAGTTTTTATTATAAACTAGCAATAAAAATGGCTGCCATCCATTTGTACTTTGTGAATGCCAGTGTTTGCTGGAAGAGGAAATTTCTAGGTTTTTTATTTTCTTGCTGTGGTGGGTGATTTACACAGATTAAACCTTCTTAGGAAATGGAAAGTCTGTGTCAATATCTGTTCTTTTACCCCTTGTACATTTTTTGGTGTTCAATAGTTTGTTTTAGTCAGTCAGGTTAGATTTGAGTTGCATACCATGTCTTCTATTTTTATTCCTTCCACTGATTTGGCATAGATGTAGACTTTTGCTTCAATAATTCAGTGGTTAACCTGAATACATACAGACCTGTACACAACTAATTCAAAATGACTCCAGAGATTTTTTGTTTCCTACCTACTAAAATATAATCAATTTCATTTTGTGATGTTATTCAGTGCTTCATATGTTCATCACCTGACAATCTCCTTGAAAATACTTGACGTATAGAAAGGAGATTTTAACATGGTCTACATTTTTGGCCTCTGTCACTTCTTATTCCTGAACCATGTTTTCTAATTTTTTTCTTATTTTCTCTTGATGCTCACCTTTACATTAAAGTTACAGAATATTAAAGTATATTTTGACTTAATTTGGAGGATCTATTTACTTACTTGTACAATTCCTCTGACCTTCTTTTTCTACAACAGATACTGGCATATAAGCTCTAATCATTTTCATGTTGTGGTATAGCTATGGGTGGGGGAGGTTTGTGTTTTTTCATGTTTATCATGAGTACTGCAATGCAAGATAATCAAAGGTTCAATAGAATATCCTTCTGGATATATCGTAAAACCAATTCCACTAACTCTTATTTGCACCATCATGGAGAACCTATCAACCATTAAGTTACAGTTCTGTTTTGCGTTCTGACTTCAATCATAAGGTCCTTACTCCACATATAGGATACATTACCAAATCTTATTGTTCTTTACAACATCTCTCAAATACACGCCCCCTTCTTTGGACTCATATATCCAACAATTCTTAGCTTCTTATTGCTTTGAAACCTGGATTATTATAATAGCTTTCTAACTGGTCTGTAATTCTCAAGTCTCTCCCCACTCCAATCTACCCTCTTTAAGCTGGCAAGGCAATTTTTCTGAAGTGAAGACTTGACCATGTTAGCCTTCCTGCTCAATAAGCTCCAGGGGGTTCCCATGGCCATCAAGATAAAATGGCTACTCCTACTTTGGCACTTAGAGCTCTTCACAAATTCGTCCTTTTCTCTATATTTCCAGTCTTCTTATACTCTACTCTCCACGCATTTGATGATCCAACTACACTGCTGTGCCTCAAATGTAACCTTCTGTTTCTCATCTCTGAAGCAGTTTCCCTTCCCATTCTAATCCCTGACCTCAGAATATGGGGCTGACATATATGTAGATATTCCCTCAAATATCCTAATTTCCTAGTTCTTTAATCTACTCATCTTTGTGTGATCTACTCCTTTATTCCACCATAGGGAAAGTCACAAGAGACAGTCACAAGAATGCAACTTTCATTTCAACAGCTCTGCATTTTTTTCACCTGAATTTCTATTATTACATCACTTCCAAAGCCTTACTACTTCTAAACCTATTCTTTGCTTTCATTGTGACCTCAGCACTTTCCTAGGAAATTACTCCTACTCTGGTTACATTGGTTACTTCTTAATCTCAACCTCCCAGTGGACTGGTTCAATTTTGTACTCTCAGATCCCCTGTCATATTGTCATCTAGATCTTGTGAAATTCCAACCCTGGATTACTTCCACCATTCACCTTCTTTGCTCCTACACACAGGCTGAACACAGCTAAAAGACATTGTACAACACTGCTAATACTATAAATTTATATTAACCAATCTCAATTTCCTGCAAGAAGACAATCTTTCTACTCTTCCTAGAATGATTCTTTACGCCATTCACCACAGTGACTGTTTCAAACCTCTTCTTTTCTCGTCAAGCCTCTCAAAGCACCTGCACCCCCTCCCCCAACTGAGGACCTCACCTCATATTTTACTGAGAAAATAAAGGCCCTTTGCCATGAGCTGCCTCTCCATCTTGCATACCTCTGATACTACTCCCTACTTTCTCTTCATTTACTCCAGTCTGATGATAAGGTTTCATACTTGATTCCATCCTTTCATGTATTCTCCAACAGATTACATCTACCATCATCCTCTCTCTTTTTCTTCTTCCCTTTCCTCTCTCTGATCCTTCTCTGCTGCTTACAAACCAGTCTCCCCATCATTAAAAAACCCCTGACTTCTATACCAGACTCATACAACCTGGCAATAGGTAGGGGCCAAAATTAAAATAAGCTAAATTTCTTCAGGCTGCAGAAAACTTAAGACTAGAAACAGATGGATGATGGTTGGTTGCTGTGGGTCAAGTGGGCAGGTGCTTAGAATCCTTTGGCTGGCTGAAAGCAGCCTGCAGGCCATATGTTGTGCAGGCCTGTTCTACACCATGCTTCACCTTCTCAGCCATACTCTTTGAAAAAGCTCCCTACATTTGGTACCACCATTTCTGTTACTCACTCCTCTAAACCCTCTGGAATCTAGCTTCCAACCTCATCAGTCAAACTGCACTCACCAAAGGTACCAATGTCCTCTTAATTGTCAAGTATAATGCTCTTTTCTTGACACTTATCCTTCTTGACATCTCTGCATCATCTGGTACTACATACTACCTTCTAAATATTTTCTCTTTTCCAGGTTTCCCTGACAAGTGTTCTTTCTTTCTTTTTTTAAATTTATTTAATATATTTAGTTTTCAGCACTGATTTTCAAAAGAGTTTGAATTACCAATTTTCTCCCCATTTCTACCCTCCCGCCCACTCCAAGATGGCATATATTCTGGTTGCCCTGTTCCCCAGTCAGCCCTCCCTTCTGTCACCCCACTCCCCTCCCATCCCCTTTTCCCTTACTTTCTTGTAGGGCAAGAGAGCTTTCAATGCCCCACTGCCCATACATCTTATTTCCTAGTTGCATGCAAAAACTTTTTTTTGGAACATTTGCTTTTAAAACTTTGAGTTTCAAATTCTCTCCCCTCTTCCATCCCCACCCACCCTCCCTAAGAAGGCAAGCAATTCGACATAGGCTACGTGTGTATCATTATGCAAAACTCTTCCACAATACTCATGTTGTGAAAGACTAACTATATTTTGCTCCTTCCTATTCTATCCCCCTTTGTTCAATTTTCTCCCTTGATCCTGTCCCTTTTCGAAAGTGTTTGTTTTTGATTACCTCATCCCCTTATCTGCCCTCCCTTCTATCATCCCCCCCTTTTTTATCTTTTTTCCTCCTTCTTTCCTGTGGGGTAAGAAACCCAACTGAGTGTGTATGGTATTCCCTCCTCAGGTCAAATCTGATGAGAGCAAGATTCATTCATTCCCCCTCACCTGACTTCTCTTCTTCCTACAGAACTGCTTTTTCTTGCCACTTTTACGCAAGATAATTTACCCCATTCTATCTCTCCCTTTCATCTCTTAATTTGATTTTTTTAGATATCATCCCCTCATATTCAACTCACCCTGTGCCCTGGGCTGCAGCCCTGCTTCCCTCTGCTATTTCATGGGTTCTGCAGCTCTAGAATATGTTCAGAGGCATTTTTATAGGTTTTTGGAGGGATGTGGGGGAGCTCATGCAAGTCCCAGCTTTCTGGCTGCCATCTTGGCTCCGCCCCCCAACAAGTATTCTTTCTTAGTTTTCTTCCTGCCTTTATGTGGCTTCTCCTTAGTCCCCATCCCCTTCACGAGATCTTCACCCACGTCAAAGCCACTAATCGTGAATGTATCTCGAAGTTGTATCTTAGGATCTCGTCTTACTATACACTCTCACTTGATCTCATAAACTCTTATAGGTTCAATTATCATCTCTATGCAGAAGACTCCAAGATCCAAGCATCTCTACTTTCTCTTCGAAGCTCCAGATACATATCAACAATTGCCTAACGAATATTTCAAACTGGACATCCCCAAGGTTTCATAAACCTAACATGAACAAAACAGAATTTGCTATCTTTTCTACCAAATCTATCCCATCCTTCCAGTTAACCAGGTTTGCAACCTAGATGTCATCATCTATTACTCATTTGCTCACTCCACTTATCCAATTGGTTGTCAAAGCTTGCTATTTCTATATCCATAACATCTTTTGTATAGGTCTTTTTTTCCCCACTTACATTGTCAATACCCTAATTCAGGCCCAGGGAACTTCCTGCCTAGACTGTTGCAACACCTTGCCTCAGGTTTCTCCCCTTTGAGCTATACTTCACACAGCTGCCAAAGTAATTTTTTCAAACTACAGGTCTGACCATGTCACTCCCCTACTCAATAAATTTCAGTGTTTGTTACCTCTTGGCATTCAAAGTGCTTCATGTAACCTGGCACTATCCTACCTTTTTACTCTCCTTGTACTCTATAGATCAGCTACTTGGCCTACTTCTCTGTCACACAGGATATATCCTATTCTATCTCTGAGTGTTTATAATGAATGTCCCCCATTTGTACAATGCTCTTTGTCCTCAACTCTGCCTCTTGGAATCCCTGGCTGCCCCAAAGACTGAGATCAATCTTTACCTGCTACAAAGGGCCTTCACCAGTCCTTACAGCTGTGAACGCCTTCACTTCCAAAGTTATCTCGTATGTACCTTGCATATATCTATATATTTACATGCTATATCCCCCATTAAGATTTAAGTTCTTTGAGAACAGGGATTGTTTATTTTTGTGTTTGCCTCCACTTAGCATCCTGCCCTGCACATAGTCAGTAATTAATAGTTAAGTGATTCCTGAATCTGAGGTTGTGTTGCTTCTCTTCCCAATGATAAACATGACATAACTAAAGACAGATCAGTGGGGCATTCTACAGAGACATCCTTTCATGTTGACATGGATCCTTTAAAGACTATTCTTTGGGTATGATTATTTAACCAGTTCTGAAGCCACCTAACCCATGTCTCTCCATCTTGTCCATCGAAACAGTATAAGAGACTTCGACAAATATTTTGCTGATATTTAAGTATACCAAGTCAGCAGCAATTCCCTGATCTACCATCTTAGTATCTTATCAAAAAATATAATGAGATTAGTCTGCGATGATCTGTTTTTGATGAAGCTGTGTTGTCTTTTGGAGTTAACTATTTAACTTTCTAGATGCTTCCACATCATCTTTTTTTGATAACAAAAGTCTTAAATGATGATGGTAATCAAAGTCAAGCATACTAACCAGACTACATCAACTTATTTTTTTGGTCTTTATTTCCAGTGTTGTTAAATCTGCATTTTCTAGCCTGATGTTGAGTCAGCAAATGCTGACCCTTCCTGTAGTTCTGTCGCATTTTCTGTGCATTCAAGATTATATGTTATGGGGCTTTGCTCATATATGCCGTTGGGAGATTAAAACAAATGAATACTTAATTAATCAAACCATCAGGACATTGATGATATAGAAATAGCAAGAAGTTGACTTTATTTCTAAGATAAGATATTCTGAGGTACTACTCTCTCTGTCAAAACGGACAATAAATTTGGGAGTGAGAGAAGAAAAAAGATCTATAGTCACAGTAATTTGTTGAAAAGAAAAGGTTAAATCGAATTCATTATACTAGGTTTAGGAAATTAAGGTAATGCAAAAGCAGTGTTTTGGGAAATTTGAACTATCAGAATTCACGTAATTTTAGAAGTTTTAGTACCAATTGCCTGCTATAAACTTTCACCTGGCTACCCCAAATCAGCATATCAAACTGAGCTCATCTTCTTCCTCAAAATTGTACTCTTCCTGCGGAGGTTATTAACTCTGTCAAAAGTATAATCATTCTACTTAGCCATCTCTGAAACCTCAAGAAATCTTTGGTTGCTTCCTTTACAATGAATCCACATTCAGTCCTCTTTTAGATTCTTCCTTTGTAATGCCACTTGTATCTACAATTTCCTCTCTATTCCCATTAATCTGGGTGCCATATTCTAGTAAAGCAATTGATAAGAAAGTGACCATACATAGAATGGCAATGAGTATGATAAAGGAGTTTGAGATCATGTCACACAAGAATTAATTCACAGAATTGGGGATGTACACAATAGAAGATTTATCACGATATGATGGCTATTGTCAAGTATTTAAAGGACTGTCACGTAGAAGAGGGATTAGGTTAATTCTGTATGGTGTCCAAAGGGTAGAACTACATACAACTAATAGAAGTACAAAGAAGCCGATCTAGTCCAATTTCATGAAAAACTCCTAAAATAGAGCTATCTCAAAGAGCAGGATGTTTGGACAGGTAATGTGGGTTTTTCTTACTGAAAGTCTTCAAACAAAGGTTGCTTCATCACTTGGAGCTGTTGTAGAAAAAAGTTTTGCTCAGATATAGGTTGACCAAATTAGCTAAATTCAGATATATCAATAGTTTGGATACCAGCCATTGTATTTTCATGGAGTTGTTGAGTCATTTCAGTCATGTCCCATTCTTTGTGACCCCATTTGGTGTTTTCTTGGCAAAGATGCTAGAGTGGTTTGCCATTTCCTTGTCCAGCTCATTTTACAGATGAGGAAAGCAAAGCAAATAGGGTTCAGTGACTTGCCCAGGGTCACATAGCTAGTAAGTGTCTGAGGCCAGATTTGAATTTAGGGAGATGAGTCTTCCTGACTCCAGGCCTGGCACTCTATTCACTGTGCCACCTAGCTGTCCCCTAAATGTATATCCTAGATACCAAAGAAACTGTACCAAACTAGGTTTACATTTTTATTTGGATTACTTTTGATTTTTATATTCACATATGCATGTGGTTTTCTTACCCTTAAGTGTAGCATTTCAAAAGTGTCCCTGAGTTGCTTGGTTACTCTGGATTATAAAGGAATATAAAACCTGAGGATTAGAGGGAGAGGCCAGTAGAACATTCATGGGGTGCCTGCAGCTATAAAAGAGCTGGGTAGTTCCTGTCTGTGTCTTATATATCTTTTAGTTAAGTCACAAGGTCAGAACAAAGGGGACCCAGGATAATTATGTATGAGAAACAGAAGTGTTTATTTTATCCTATATTCTGACATAAAAAAATAGTAGTTGGGTAAGGTCCTTGAGCTTGAGTAATATTTCTTTCTTCAGACCATGGAGAAAAGTACTGTTTCTCTCATTTTTCTATTTAATCTCTGTAACACTTGATAAAGTACTCTGTATATAGGTGGTCAAATATTTATTGATAAATTTAGCTTTAGTTACCTGGAAAAATCTATTATCTTATTTCCCATCAATAACAAATTTATGAAATTATAGATTTATAATACATAACATATATGTAATATATTAATATAGATTTGTATAAAACTACATATTTATATTGCTATAGATTTTTTATCACAAACATAACTAAAACCTACTTAAACACTGCCAGGTACTAAAGTAGATATTTTGCCAAAAACAGAAAGTAATATTTTAAAAGAACTTTAGTTTATCACTTACACAGACGATTTCCCAGTACGAGGATCCTTAAATGTTGTTGTCTTTGTGTTATGATCAACAAAATATTTAAGACCTTCTCTAGTATATCTGATTTCCCAGCCCTCTGGAAGGGGACTTTCAGGCAATAAACTGCAAGATAAATTTATTAAAAGAAGCAAAACATGATTTTTGAACATCAAAAATATCTCATATTTTAGTACATTTTCAATGACTACAGGCAAGCTCAAGGTAGTACAAATTGAACACAGTGTACTCTCACTTACCCTTGAGTTCTTGGGTCCTCCCACTGTGTTGTTTTTGTGTTATGATTGACAAAGTAAACTCTGTCATTTGAATCTACTCTCTTTTCTAAAAAAAAAAGAAGCGGGGTAGGTGGGGGAGAATAATAAAATAAGTGTTTAAGAGTTCTTCGTCATATAGTATCTTTATTTACTTTTAGAAATAGTATGCTAACTTACCCCAACCTGGTGGCAAAGGACCAAGAGGATCATTTTCTGCAGATAACATTGAAGCCTGATTTAGAATAGAAAAAAAAAAAAAGAACAAGTATTTGAAGGTGTTCTTTATTTAAAAAAGAATTAAAAAATCATGAAACCTAGAAATACTATTTAATTTCATAGTGCCTAGATCCTTTCAATCCAAATATGCATTTGGACAGAGCAATGAGATTCCCATAAAAATATGTTTTCTGTGGTAAGAATGGTTGACCAGTTGTAGAGATTGCTTTCACAATTTTTATTTCCCTAATAGAAGACATAATATGTGGGCAACAAAAACTAAAAAGGTCCTTCCGCAAAAACCAAACAGAAAAGGGAGAAAGCAGGAAAGGTAGATACTTGAGGAAACAATGCAATGTTTAAAAGAAAACAGCTTTAAAAATAGATAAAAAGTAAAATCTTTAAATCACAGTTATTAAAAAATAACAATTTAAAATAAATACCTTAATGATCATTAAAATAAGATTATTTGAACTCATGTAGTTCACAGTTTTTTCTTTAATATTTTGTATCTAAAATTAACATAATATTTTGGGGCAAAAAGAGCACCAACTCAGTGACTTTTTTAAAAGTATGGGCTTGGAGAGAATAAATGTAAAAGATTCATACTGCTGCATTAAAATCTTAGAATACACACACACACACACACACACACAAGCTTAGTATTAAGGTACTATGTTTGAGATTAGCATTTCAATGAATTAAAACCTCAAATATTAACTACTGCAAATGGGATAGATCTTCACTTGGGAAAAAAAACATTCAATTCGTAAAAACAAAATTTTAAAAGCCCGAAACAAATCTAGAATTGTTATTACTCGAAAATTCATTTCTTGATTACAGGATATTTTATACTGAAACCCTTTGGTATTTAACGTCATATTTTTGAGTTTTTTGAAAAATGTTTAACAGTTTACTACATGTAGTATTTTATAACAGATTGTTAACATAAATTAGAAAATTTTCATTTGTCCCTGAATAGCTCACAAAATCAAAGTAATCGAGATGCATAATGCTTTTAGTTTTTTGTCCTTTTCTGGTACCTGTGGAATATTGAGAATATTTTAAAATCAAAAGATACTGAAATGTCTTTATAGCATGGCTCTAATCAATCAGAAATATCTCAATTATGTCCTTCATTGTGTAAAAAGCTATGTATTAGGTATCACATTATATTTACATACTTATATACATAAATACTGTTAAAAGCACTAAAGGCCCTTAATTATCCAACACAACATTGTATTAACAACCTTCATTAAACATCACAATGTTAAATAGGCAATATTAAAACATTAATGTTCTGATTCATGTGTAGACCTTACTTATTCCATAGTTTTCTCAAAACAAATTTACTATTCAAAAAAGGAAAAATCTCTAAATTGAAATATAATAATCAACTGCTTAGAAAGGGGAAAAACCTTATAATAATTTCTATCTGGATGACATCTATGTGTATTTATCCACAAGGGTACTTTTTTTATATGTATATGTGGAGCAATTAGGATAGAAACCAACCAGCACTATTGAAATTACTTGCCTATCAATTGGAAAATTAAGATTATTGTTACCATGTAGCTTTTCTGTTCCTCCTTCCAACTGACTTCTCAAATCACTCATGATCAAGGAAATAGAATTATGACCCAAGAAGACTACCTCTTAGCTAACTAGGATAATTGGGGATGGAGTTCTAAGGTAAATTTCTAGACTGGCAGAGCTGGACACAGAATCTAAATTTACATAAAAGAAAATTTCTTTTTGTCTGCATATCAACTAATTCAGATTGGTGACTTGAGAGGCAGACTCTTGTGGATATCTCTGTCACAACTGGGTGAGAGTGGAGTGCATTCCAGGGCAGGCCACGCCAGCACAGCCCCTGCCCCAGCAAGCCAGAAGCAGGCCTTAGAAGTGACTGAATCGGCAGCGGCAGTGGCTGCTTCCGGAGCTCTCACCCCACAGATGGTTAAGGGGGTCAAACAACTAGTCAGAAGGAGATTATGGGGTCTTTTGACTACCACCAAGGCAGGACTCTGTTGCTTTGCTCATGCTCAGATCCAGCTCACAGTCCTGGGTGGCAGTACCAGGGAAAGGAAGAGCACTAGCATAGCAGAACTTGTGGCTACAGTGGTGGGGGAAGGGGAGACCCTCCTCACAGTTCTAGGACAGAAAAAGAGTGCTTGTGGTCATTCACAGACCAGAACACAGGCCAGGACAGTAGTAAACACCTCTCCTTAGATCATACCACTTGGAAGAACTGAAAACTCACAGGTCCCTAGAAGTATCTCTGAAAACAGCTGCACAAAACCCCTGAAGCTTGGGACAGTGAGCCCTCCACCCTGAAAGCAGAGCCCAACTTTAACAAACTGTTAAGAGTCAAATAATAAGCTGGGAAAATGAGCCAACAATGGGGGAAAAACCCTCTGACTATAGAAAGTTCTTATGGTGACAAGGAAGATCAAAACACACACTCAGAAGAAGACAACAATGTCAAAGTTCCTACAATTCAAAGTCTCCAAGAAAAATATGAATTGGTTTCAAAGCCATGGAAGAACTCAAAAAGAATTCTGAAAATCAAGTAAGAGAGGCAGAGGAAAAACTAGGAAGAGAAATGAGAGCGATGTAAGAAAATCATGAAAAAGAGGCAACAGTATGGTAAAGGAGACACAAAAAAAATACTGAAAATAACACCTTAAAAAACAGACTAGACCAAATAGTAGAAGACATCCAAAACCCCAATGAGGAAAAGAATGCTTTAAAAAGCAGAGCTGGCCAAATGGAAAAGGAAGTAAAATAGCTCACTGAAGAAAATAAATTAAAAATCAGAATGGAGCAAACAGAAGCTCTATGAGAAATCAAGAAATTATAAAACAAAACCAAAAGAATGAAAAAATAGAAGAAAATGTGAAATATTTCATTGGAAATAGATCCAGGAGAGAGAATTTAAAGATTATTGATTTACCTGAAAGCCAAGACCAAAAAAAAAAAAAAAAAAAAAAAAAAAAAAGAACCTAGACATCATCTTTCAAGGAAAACCAATCTGATATTCTAGAAATAGAGGGTAAAGCAGGAATTGGAAGAATCCACTGATTACCTCCTGAAAGAGGTCCCAAAATGAAAACTGCCAGGAATATTATAGCCAAATTCTAGAGTTCCCAGGTCAAGAAGAAAATATTGCAAGCAGCCAGAAAGAAACAATTTAAGTATGGTGGAGTCACAGTCAGAATAACACAAAATTTAGCAGCTTCTACGTTAAAGGATCAGATGGCTTAGAATATGATATTCCAAAGGACAAAGGAGCTAGGATTACAACCAAGAATCACCTACCCAGAAAAATTAGTATAATCCTTCAAATGAGACAGAGGACTTTAAAGCATTCTTGATGAAAAGCCCAGAGCTAAACAGAAAACTCAGCTTTCAAATAAAAGACTCAAGAGAAGCAGAAAAAGGCAAACAGAGAAGGGAAATCATAAAGGACTTAAGTTTAAACTATTTACATTCCTACATGGAAAGATGATATTTTTAACTCATAAGACCTTTCTCATTATTAGGGTATTTAGGAGTTTATCTAGACAGAGGGCACAAGTGCGAGTTGAGTATAAAGGGTTGATATGTAAAAAATAAAATTAAGGAATGAGAGAGGAACGTACTTGGAGAAAGAGAAAAAGAGAGGTAGAATGGGGTAAATTATCTCACATAAAAGAGGCAAGAAAAAGCTTTTACGATGGAGGGGAAGAACAGGAAGGTGAGGGGAAGGGAGTGAACTTTTACTCTCATCAAAATTGGCTCAAAGAGGGAACATCATAGACATGCAATTGGGTAAAGGAATCTATCTTACCCTACAGGAAAGAAGGAGGGGAAGAGAATATGGGGGAATGGAGGGTGGTTATAGAAGAGAAGGGACAGTCAGAAGCAAAACACTTTTGAGGAGAGACAGGGTGTGAGGAAAGAGAAAACAGAATAAATGGAGGGTGGTGGTAAATTAGATGGAGGGAAATACAGTTAGCAATAGTAACTATGAAAAAAAAAATTTAAGCAAGTTTCTCTGATAAAGGCCTCATTTCTCAAACATATAGAGAACTGAGTCAAATTTATAAAAAAAAGAGCCATTCCCCAATTGATAAATGATCAGTTTTCAGATGACGTAATCAATGCTATCTAAAGCCATACGAAAAAGTACTCTAACTCACTATTTACTGGAGAAATGCAAATTAAAACAATTCTGAGGTACTACACCTCATACCTACTAGACTGGCTAACATGAAAGAAAAGGTAAATGACAAATGCTGGAGGGGACGTGGGAAAAAACGAGATATTAATGCATTGTTGGTGGAGTTGTGAACTAATTCAACCGCTCTGTAGAGCAATTTGAAACTATGCCCAATAGGCTATAAAACCAGGCATACCCTTTGACCTAGCAATACCACTACTAGGTCTGTATCGCAAAAGAGATAAAAACCAAAAAGGTCAAGGATCTATATGCACAAAAATATTTATGGCAGCTCTTTTCTGGGGGCAAATAATTAGAAATTGAGGGGATGCTCATCAATTGGGGACTGGCTGAACAAGTTGTGGTATGTGATTATAATGGAATACTATTGTACTCTAAGAAATGATGATCAGGGTACTCTCAGAAAAACCTGGAAAGACTTGCTATGGGCTGATGCAAAGTGAAATATATTGTATGCAAAGTAACAACAATATTTTAAGACATGAATTACTTAGCTATTCTCAGCAATACAATGATCCAAGACAACCCTGATGGACTTAGGATAAAATATGCTATCCATCCACAGAGAGATAATTGGTGGTGACAGAATATAGACTGAAATATACTTTTACTTTATTTTTCCTGAGGTTTTTTGTCTATGTTTTCTTTCATAACATGACTATTATGGATATGTTTTGCATGACCATACACATACAACCTCTACTGAATTGCTAGCCTTCTCAATGGGGGTGGGAGGGTGGGGCGGGGGGTGGAGAGAAAGGAAGGGAGAGAATTTGGAATTCAAAGTTTTAAAAACAAATGCTAAAAATTGTTTTTACATGTAACTGGAGAAAAGTAAAATACTAAATAATTTTTTTAAAAGGTTATGCCCAGATGAGTCTTATGTCCTTTTTTGACAGGGTAGCCAGGTAGACCAGAGGAAAGCTAAGTAACTAACCTATATTTTAGCAATTTAACATTTGATAACGCTTCACGTATTTTTCTTGTGGAAAAGATGGAATAATATGGATTAAATAATTTTTTGCTTCCCTTCACTAGAGGTTATGAAGAGAAAGATTTCCATTAGGGCCAATGCTGCTTTCTAGGGGTCCAGAGAGACTCCTGCTATAAACAAAGTCTTGTGAATAGTTTACAAAATCTTCTGACGTACAAACAATTCTATTCAACTACAAATATGGGATTGGATTTCCCAATTAACAAATGATCTTTTTTCAGAGGAAGAAATCCAAGCTATAAAGAGTCATATGAAAAAATGCTGTCACTAATTACTAGAGAAACCACTAAAATAACATTGAGGTTGTATGTCATATCGATCGTATTGACAAAGTTGTTAAAAAAAAGAAAGAAAATGGCAAATGCTGGAGGGACTATGGAAAAAAAGGTACATTAATACACTACTGATGAAGCAGTTAGCTGGTTCATACACTGCGGAAAGCCATCTGGAACCCTGCCCAAGGAGCTATTCCACTGTGCCTACTCGACCTACTGATACCATTACCAGGTCTGTATTCCAAAGAGAACAAGGAGGAAAAGGATCCATATACATAAAAACATTAATAGCAGCTATTATTTTTTGTGATGGCAAAGTGTAGCTGAACAAATTATGGTATAAGAATACGAAAGAATACTATTGTGATATAAGAAATAATGAAAGAAGTTTGTTCAGAGAAACCTGGGAAAACTTGTATGAATTCAGGCACAGTGAAGTGATCAGAAGCAGGAGAACAATTTAAATAAGGAGAAAAGAGAGGCAGGCATTATGCTAAGTGTCTTATAAATAAACATCCCATTTGATTAACAATAATAATATTGTATAGACAAACAACTTTGAAAGACTTAGGAATAATCGTCAATGCAATGACCAATCACTATTTCAGAGGACCTATGATGAATTATGCTAACCAATTTCAGATACAGAATGGATGGACTCAAAAGTACAGATTGAGACTTTTTTTTAACATGGCCAATGCAGGAATTTGTTATTTCCAACATTGTTGGTTAATGATTCTTCTGAAACTTGCTAAATACTTTGGAAATATTCTTCTCTTTCAAGTTTTTACATATATTATACTATTAACACAATGTTCTCTCTGAAACTACTGTTTCCTTTGTAAAGCTGAGAATTTGTTATAGTACTTTCCCTACTACTATCTCAGAATATTACATGTATTTGCATGAAAATTACTCAGGAATATACACAAGTCAGTGTGTTAGTACTACACCTTTTACTCAAAGGATATCTTTATGACTATTAGAACAATTTAAAAGCCTTTTCTAATAAGTATTATGGAATCAAAACGCTAAGCAATCTTAAACATTTAGAAAAACGAGATTTTTAAAAAAAAAATCAAGTTGCTAATAAGAATTTTATGGAGAAATATCTGATACTAGATAACAAATCTGGAAAGCATAGCAAGATGAATATAAATGTTAAAAAAGAATCTAATCAAAATGTCTTAATCCTGGAAGCTATCAGGACATATATGACCTATAAACATTTCTTTTATGTTTGTTCTTCAAGGTTTGACAAATGTGCTAATTTCTTTGATACAATACAAAATTCTTCAAGTTCAGTTGCCTGGAGTAAGATATAAAATTCTACTGACTATCAAGATGAGCAATATCTGCTGAATTCCAAATGTCTAAGTAAAACCAGAAAATGGGCTGTCTTTAAAATTATGCTCTATCAGTTCTATTAAAATTTTTACACAAAAGGGGAAATGTTTGGTATTGGAAATGGAAAATACAGACAATTTATAGTTATGCATAACTAATAGATTTTAAAAATCTGCTACTTTGTTTATTAATCTGTAATCTAAAAAAGGCAGTCATTACATTAGTCTAATTATCTTCAGAAGTTCCTACAACTTTTAAATCATAAAGGCATTAAAGTTACAACTAGTTTAATAAAAAAAAAAGTGGAATTACTTAACTGACATCCAAATAATTTACTAGGACTGATTTTAAAGACTCATTAACAATTTTTAACCTAGCGAACATAAATACAACAACAAAATGTAACTGGATATATCTGTCACCTCACACAGTAGTGTTTCCTTTAACCAATACTTGCAGCAAATTGAATTTCCTGGATGAATTAATTTTCCCTAGGGATAAAGCTTGCCCCTTCAAGTAACGAAACTTTAAAAAGTTAAATATTTTGATAAAGAATTTTCTAATACATATCATACCTGTTTTGTTGTTTTAAACAGATAATTTGGAACATAACTCCAACCTTTTCTTGATGACTCAGGCTCATACTATTATGTTGATTATGAATATTACATTGTGCTGTAATTCAGTGATATAACTCATGGAATTTTAAGATGCATAGGACTGTCTGCCCCTATACTAAATAGTCCCAAATTCCTAGGCTTTTCTGATTATTTCTTTTGTCTTTACTCTTTGATGCCAGCTGCTAATTTCTTACTGTAGTCTGCTGTTGGCTGTCCCTCTGCAAGCTTCCTGTTATAACCTAGGAAAAAAAACTGAAAAAATCTAGAGGAAATCAGATAACCGAAATTACTAAATGAGTAATTATATTCACAATACTTAAGCCAACAGGCTTTTATGTGCATGGACTTTGTGAGTTATTCTTTTTTCTAATTTGAATAATTTCTCTTACTTCTGAGTTTGCAAATTGTAATGCTGAAACTGTTCTAAGTCTAAATTCCAGATAAGTAGGACTTTACTATACATTGACTTTCAGCATAATTTCCAGCCTTCAAAGATAACTAGCTTGGGAAAAAAATAAATTTTTATTGAGACAGAATCCTAAACATAATTATATAATAATACAAGTGATTTAGCTCTTTCAAAACAGGTTTTTTTTTTCCCCTTGCTTTAAGCAAACTTGATATATTCAGGACAGAAAAAAGGGAAGGGTGAGGAGAGGGGAATGAGCATTTAAGCATCTATCACGTGCCAGGCAAATTATCCAATCCGATCTAGCTATCTCTCAATGAGCAAACAGGTAGATATGTAGATGAATGGTATTCATTTTTGTGAAATGTGTTTTTATTTTACAGATTCCTTTAAATATTAAGTGCCCATAGGAGATTTTAAATTATTTTTCTAAAAATTCTATAATTATATATGTACACATAATGTATTCACACAGATATGTACCTAACACCTCTTAATTCTATTGTTTTCTCTCTCTTAATTATTTATTTTGTATAATGCTTATTTTGTATATATTTGTTAGCATGTTACTTCCTCCATTAGACTGTAAGCTCCTTGAGGGCACGGACCATCTTTTGCCCTTTTTTGTATCCCCAGCCCTGAGCATGGTATCCAGCACATAGTAGGCACTTACTAAATGTTTACTAAATTGAATTGCGTATCTGTACATATATGAGTAGTGTAAATCAAGGTCCACATAAGAATCATTGAATTCTATGTCTTAAACATGAATTGCTATGTAAAGCACTATTCTAAGTGGCCGGGTTGACAAATCTTGGTTTTTTTTTAAAAGTCCATTTTATAGAAGCACTCATTAAGAATTGACTATGTATATAAGTCAAAATTGTAGGGGAAAAACACAGAACACATTTTGTACTGTATTTCTAACTTTAAAAAACAGAAAATTGGTCATGTTGCAATCATAATTGCCTGGAGAATTAAAGGAAATATATGCCCCCGATAATCTAACAGGATCAAAATTCTCCCTGTAATAATAAGAGCAACATTTATATAGCACTGTTAGGTTTGTGAAGTGCTTTACAAATATTAATCTCATTTGATCCTCACAACAACCCTGAGAGGTGGGTACTATTTTTACCTCCTTTTTATAAATGTGGAAATTGAAGCAAGAGGAGGTTAAGTGATTTGCCCAGAGTCACATAGCTAATGTATGAAGCATAATTTGAACTCAGACCTTTCTGACTCTAGGTCCAGCATTCTATCCACTATGCCACCTTGCTACCTTAATACATTACTTTGGAGATGTCCAAGGTTCTATTTTAGAAAATCTAAAGAAAGAGTTAAATGGATTCATCTCATTTGAAGGACAACTAAGATCTCCAGATGTTTCTGAGAAGGGTTGCTGAGACAGCAACTATTCTGTGTTCAGAATCTTCCCTCAGACTTCCTGGAGGTCTTTACATAAGACACCTCATTGAAAGATCAGCAACCACTGTAAAGCAGACGGAAATTAAAGGAACTAATTACAGAAGCAGTGCTTCTGCTAATGTTAACCAAGGATATATAGGATAAGTTAACATATTGTTAGTCCCACAATACTATCTCCAGCTAAGCTTTGAGAACATCATGAAGTTCTTAAGGAGAAAATATGAAAAACTTTCCTCAGATGATTCATATCAATTTCTCCCTCAAATCACCATTTCTCAAAGCAACTGCAAAAACTGGGATTAGCTTATTATCTATGCTTGAACAAAAGTAACCTTTCTTTTCTTACGAGGCACAAGATCACCAATCCGGAATCAGCAAGCACCTTAGACACCATTTGGCCCAATCAGGAAGCTGAAGCCTAAAGATTAAGTGACACATCTGGTAAAGCAAGGGTTTGAACCCAAGGTTTTTAATTTTAAATTGTGTTCTTCCCAGTCTACCACAACACCTCCCCAACCTCAAGGTTCTGAAGTACACATGGAGGGGCAGCTAGGTGGTGCAGTGAGTAGAGCACTAGCCCTGGAGTCAGCAGGATCTGAGTTCAAATCTGACCTCAGACATTTGATGCACTTATTAGCTGTGTGACCCTGGGCAAGTCACTTAACCCCAACTGCCTTGCCTTCCTCCCCTCAAAATAAAAAATGAAGCACACATGGAACTTTGAAGTGAACAATAATGCATTCCTGAATTGCAAATTTGGTGGTAAATTGTTTACCATTATTTTGTTATTAAATTCCAGGCACACCTGTTCAAATTTATAAGTTACAGGGAAGATATGCTTTTGAACAGACTTATTACCAGTTGTTATAGAGACAGCTACTAAAGAAATGGAATACTGCTAAAGAAAAGAAAACTGAAAATGGATATTTAACAACTATAAGATCTACTTCCCTTACATCTGAATAATTTATATTTTAATTGCTTTAAATTAAAAACTAAATGAATTTTTGAAATTGTGGTAAAACTGTCTATAAAGCATATTATTTATAGAGAAGCAAATATGATCCACAATATTCCCAAATCAAAAGACTAACTTAGCAACAGAGAGTGATTGGCCTAGCTAAGTGGGGAGGCCCATCATCACCAGGGCATTCACCTAGAGTTAAATTATTTTGGCCACGACTCACTAAGACCAACTGTTAAGGGATGGAGGGGTTGTAATTTTTATCAAAGGAAGGAGTAGCCATACCAAAGGAATATCTAATGCTTTAAAAGACTGCAGTAACACAAGTACAAGAAGAAAAAAAAATCCTAAGAATATAGGAATTTATGTAAAAGAGGTATAAAAAGAATTAAGGAGATATTTCAATTGAAAAAGTTAGACTTAAGAAATTTTGCCAATCTTTTCTCCTACTTTTTTCCTGTACTAAATTTGTATTTTCTCTGGAAATGATTCTCTCTCAATATTTGTGATTTAATATTCTTAATGACAGTTGCTTCTGGTTAATGTTTACTTCCTATATCATCTATTATTCATTCACACAATCATTCATTCATTCAAAGGTATATTAACTGCCCTAAATATAACATTTTTTTGCCACATGGAACTATACACTTAGAAGTGATTTGATTTAATTCAAATAAAACAAGTATTAAGTCACTCCAATATGTGTACGGCTCTATATAAAACTAGCAAGTGGGAAAAATGAAGATTCAACCAAATTTTCACTTTTCCACAGTATAACATTATTGTCTAGGAGTAGATAAACCATTGTCAGAGATATTTTTTAGTTTTATATATTGCTAGAATATTACAGAACTCCACATAGAGCAGGAATTCAGATATTCCATGGCTCAAATATTTTTTCTCTCAAATACAGGTATTGTAAAAAATATTATTAATTCAGACTCTGTGATAATGCAATCTGGGTCAGCCTGAAGTTTAACTAAGTCGTATTTATGAAAAAAAAATTGTTCAGGAAGTAGCCTAAATAAAGTTTCAGGAGACATATTTAGCTCAAAGAAGAAAAGCAAGCTATTTTGAGGACTATGGGCATGGACTATAAATAAATGGATGCTAACTACATTTGAGTTATTTAGTCATTCAGTAAGGTCAAGCAGAATTCTCTTTGGAGAGTGAATACCTACTTAGTTATGTCTCTAACGCAATGTTAAATGTGGGAGTGATCTTAACTTACTGACAATCTCCTTCATTTTCAGACAAGAATAGTGAGGCTTAAAGGTTAACTTACATTTCTTTCAAAATATTATATAATTCAGGCTTTTCATTCTTTCTAGTCTTTATTAAGTGGTACTGTAAATCAAAGTCACATATATATGTGTGCGTATGTATGTGTATATATGTATGTATGTGTGTAAACCAACCTGCAATATTGGTATAAGTCTGGTTCACACATGTGGCACAGGGGAAAGAAAGCTGGACTTGAAGTCGGAAACTTGGTTTGAACACTACCCTAGACTGTGATTAGTTGTATGATCACATTCAAGGTGCTAAACCATTAAGGATCTCATTTTATTCTCCTGAAAAATGGAGATAATAATGCTTGAACCACCTACCTCACAGGATTATTGTGAGGAAAGAATGTGGCAAAAGTTAGAAAGGATTTAAATGTGAGTTATTATTAATGTTGTTAATAGCTATGACTAGACACAACAAAAATTTTGTATGTACACTGCCAATCTTAGGAACGTTTCTATTCAAATCACCAGCCAGGTGAGGAATGGGGACTACAAGAGTAGATTTGTCTCTTTCTCCCTTATGCAGAATGGGAAGGAAACCAGCTAAGAGTAAAAAGATTGTTCTATCCAACCACCTATTGTCTTTTGCTGCCTGTGGATACCCTCTTCCCCATAATTTTCAGATTCTCAGTGTTTTTGTGTTGCCCAAAAGCACTGAATTCTTCCCCTCATCACCAACCCTGAAACTCCCACCGCCTCAAGACTCTCTGCCCCAGGGCACCTTCCTCCCTCTGTTTGGAGAGGATAAAAAGTGGAGAGTTCCTCCCACACCCTGCATTTAAGGAGAAGGCAGTGGGCAGCCTTTGCTTTCATATTCCACCAGGATGTACTCCTCTGGATTTCATGCCCCAGTGCTGGGTACCCTCTTGCCCCTCATTCATCCCCACCCTCCACAAGCTTATGCCCCCAAATTTAAGCTTCTTTTAACATACTGTCTTTCTATTAAAAGACTGTGAGCTCCTTGAGGGGAGGGACTGTTTTTGCCATTGTTTGTGTCCCCAGCACTTAGCACAGTGCCTGGCACATGGTGGGCTCTTAATAAATTTTTAAGGGATTTTGGAGTCATGTTCCGTTATGCTTAGAATGCACTCCCTCCTCAACTCTGTCTTTCGAAGAATCTAGTTTCCTTCAACTCTCGATTCAAATGCAGCCTTCTCCATGAGATCCATTCTTATGCCTCGGAGATGCTAGTGCCCCTCCACCTTAAATACCTGGATGATAATTATGCTCTATTATATGTAAGTGGCCCAGCAGGTAAGTATGCTAGATGTGGAATCAGGAAGACCTGGGTTAAAATCCCACCTTAGACATTTACTAGCTGTATGATCCCAGACAAGTCACTTAACCTCTCTTGGTTCACTCATATATAAAATGGAGATAACAGCACCACAAACCTCACAGTATTGTTGTGAGGATCAAATGAGAGAATATATGTAAAATGTCTGGCAAATCTTAAAGCATTAAATAGTAACATTATTTATTCTGTACATATTCCATATACATTAATATGTTAGATACATGTTAGTATATGTATATATGTACCTAATAGAACATAACACAACTTTAACACTGTGTTAAAGACATAACTCTAAATAGACATTTGCTTTCCAAATAAAGGTCTGCTCAATCTTGTTTTTGTCTTTGAATCCCCAGGGGATAGTGCAGTACCTAGCAAAAACATGGTGCTTAATAAATTGATTGATTAGTAAAAGAACCTATATTGGAATTTCATGTATTATGTGATAGAGATCAGTACCAGGGAATCTTTTGTTTAACCTGAGAGAAAGACAAGACCGTAGATTTAGTGCTGGAAAATCACCTGAGAAGAGGACATCTAGTCCAATCCTCCTTCACTTTACAAGTGAGAGAATGAGATCCAGAAATGATAAATGATCACACAGACCCAGGATTCAAATTCTGATTTCAGATCCAGTGTTGTTTCTCCCTGCTCTATTGCCTTCAGTCTAACTACAACTATACTTACGTAATAAAATCAGCCCAAGGAGGAGAGAAAAGCAGTTTTCTTTTGCTGTCACTCACTCCTTTCTCCAAGAAGCCTTTCCCAATCTTCTTTAATGCTAGGCCTTTTCCTCTTTTACCTCTTGGCCTGTTTGTACCTGGCTGTTTGTATGTGGTCTTTCCCATTAGACTGTGAGTGTCTCCAGAACAGGGACTAAGGTTTTTTGGCCTTTCTTTGTAACCTCAGAACTCAAGCATGCCTGGTACACAGCAGAAGCTGAATAAATGCTTGCTGACTGAATGGCTTTCCTCTAAAGAAGACACTAGGCCATTGCGCTGTTTCTCTTCTACCAAGTTCCCTATCTGGAGCTTGAGGCCCTTGTTTATTTCTTAATAAGTGGGTACAATTCTCATGAAGAATAGGACCTATACCCATATTAAATCAAGTATTTTCTTGAGACTCTGAGTCTGAGATTCCAAGGGATTGTTTGCCTCAGTTTCTTCATCTATAAAAATGGGCTGGAGAAGGAAATGGCAAACCACTGCAATATCTTTGACAAGAAAACCCCAAATGGGGTCGTAAGAGTCAGACAAGACTGAAACAATTGAACAAATACATTAATTCCCTTGCAAGTGAAAAGCCAGTTGCTATGACACAGGGCCATTGGATCTTTTCTGCTACAGAATTAGAGGCCTAACTGCCAAGAACCTTCAAAGTAGCTTCTTTCCTTCTCTCTTCACTCTTCCCTCATCTTATAAGTTGACCTAGCAACCAATGCTTTCCCCATCCTGAGTCCTGCAAGTTTTTCTACTCACTTCCCACACCCAGGCTATCTTGCTCCTTTGTTTTCCTAGGGTTCGGCTGCCAGAAGTCACAAAATCAAAGTTCTGCAAGAGATCTTAAAATCATCCAGTTAAATCCCTTCCTTCAATAGATCAGTCAACCACATAAGTATGGTTGTATTAAGTGCGTTCTACATATCAGGCAACAGAGATAAAAATGCAAAGAAAAATAGACTGCCTTCAAGGAGTTTACATTCTAACAGATATATGTACACACACACACACACACACACACAAACACACACACAACAAAGACAAAGCAGATAAAAGGTAACCTTGTGGGGAATGGCACTAGCAATTCAGGGGACCAAGAAAATGCTGCTTAAGCTGAGAAAAAGGAAATAAGGGATTCCAAGAAGTGAAGGCTGAGGAGTGGGAGCATTCCAGGCATGGAGGAAAAGTCAATACAAAGTCATGGAGACAGAATATGTTGTGCCTGATGAACAGCAAGAAGGCTAGATGGGAGAGTTCATACAAAGGAGTAATAGGCAACAAAGCTGGAAAGATAGATGTGTCCAGGTTGTGAAGAACTTTAGATATCAAATAGAAGAGTTTATATTTAATCTTAGAGTTAATAGGAAGTCGCTAGAATTTGCTAACTATAGGAATGATCATGGTCAAACCTATGCTGTAGGAAAATCACTTTGGTAGCTGGGGTTGTGGGGGAGAGAGGAGGAAAGACCAATTAGGAGGCTAATTCAATATTTCAGTAAGAGATAAAGAGGAATTGAACATGGCTGGTGGCTGTGTGAGTGAAGAAAAAAGGACTGATACAAGATGTGTAAAAAGTCTTGTCCAAAGTTAACACAACAAAACAAGTGATAAAAAGGATTAAGACTGGGTTATTGGCATTTAGTCCAGTCATGCTTTTATCAAAATACTTGACATTTCTATAAAACTTTTAAAGGTTTTATGTAAACTATTTTACATATATTTTTCCAAATGAGCCTCACAAAAAGACTGCGAAGTAGGTGCATTAGGAATTATTAATGCTCACTTTACAATCGAAGAGCTGAGGCTTTGGAGAATTAAAAGTAACTGATAAGTAAGCATCAGAGGTAGAATTCAAACTCAACTTTTCCTAAACTCCAGTATTTTATCCATTCTACTATAATGACTCATAAACCATGCTATCTGTGACTTCCTGAATAGTCTTGGTTCCAGATCTCTGTACTTGCCTAGGCCACTAAGCAAAATGAAACCAAGTCCTAAGCCTAAAAAAACTGTCTTCAGCTCCTGTCCATGTAGGCCCCATCAGACAAAGATGTTGTTTATTAGTACCTAGAATGGATATCAAATTATCTAAGTTGTCAACATGAATGGAAAGAAAAAAATTTTTTTTAACAGTAAACAAAGTCAAAGGTAGCAGAACCTTACATAGCTTCATAAAGGTCATAGAGAAAATGCAATTTTTGGTTGCTTATTAATTTAGTTATACTGCTGACAGACTTATCTAAGATTTTATTCTTTATCTTACATGTTTATTTGATGATTTGTCCTTGGTGTTTACTAAGTTTTAAATTAATGCTTCTTTAAAATGTGCTAGATTAACTCTGTTGAAAATAGCACTGCAATATTAAAAGTCGTTTCCTGTAAGACCATTTTTCTTTACTTGCTGCTTATGTAACAGGGTCAGCTGTTTATACATTAATAATGGAGGGAATATTTATCCTCACACTAATATTATAAAAGAGTTCCACTGTTTTTTATGCAGTACAACAATCTACTGAACCTGGAGTTAACAAACCTGTGACAATGCATTACCATTACCAGAAAAAAAAAATTTTCCCTTAGGAAGAAAAAAATTTATTTTTGTATTGTAAAGGACAGATGCAAGATAAAAGAACTTATTTTTACAACAAAGAAATACTCTAAATACCCAGTAGTGACCATAATTTGTTCAAACAAAATAAATATGGTTAGGAAACAAAAAAGTAATAAAGGCCACTCACATTTCTAAAGAAGCAATCTATGTGTACACATATCTCACACACTTACACACTCACACACACACACGTGTAGACACACTCACAAGAATTCAAGTACCTAAAATAAGGATTATTATTCAATTAGTTATGGTTCACTAAAAACATCAAATATCTAGGAGGCTTACTGAGGCAATACATTAGACTGAAGAGACAAAACACCTGGGAAAATGTTATTTTATAATATTCTAATTACCGAATAGAGGTATCGTTGGTTAAATTGTTGCATAGCTCCTTGAAGTTGGTTACGCTGAGACTTCCATTGTTCAAAGTTTCTGACTGATTCCATAGTAGGTCGCTGCCACGTTGTTGTTCTGGTGTTATGGTCCACATAATAAACTCTTCCACGATCATCAACTCTTCTTTCCCAACTTGCCCCCAAAACAAAACAAAAAAGCCCCAAACCCCCCCATAACATGAGAAACAAAATCCTTTATTCTTAAAACTTTTGTGGCTTATGTTGCACTTAAAGCATTTAAATTTGAGCTAAAGTCTTAAAGAATTAATGAAACATAAAATTTCCAAAATTATATGTCCCTGGTAAAAATTGATAAAGATTAATTTGATATTTGTAGTGAGACCTTGCTTGTCTTGTGCTACCATTATTATTATAATGGTTTGCTTACTAACTATATATCAGGATTTTCTAAGACACCACACTCACTAGTCCTAGTGCCACTTTGATTTAATCATTATTTTCAGGCATTAAAGAAAATAATAAGGATGTCCTGAGCAACTATTGTGGAAGGTTCTACCTCACTTAAAGAGATACATTTTTTAATAAATCAACTACCAATATTTAGTTCAACTATGCTATGTAAATTTCACATATTTGAAAATCCATAGCCATAAAGAAAATTATTCTACGCTAAAAAGAAAGTAGTTACAGGATAATTTTGTTCAATAATCTTTTAAGTGTATTTACACTCTAAGCCTCTAAGCAGGTACAGGAGACATAAAACAAAAAAATTGTAAATGACAGAATAAAGGTGTCTATAAGAAAAAACTGATTAACAGAATTATTTCAACAACAAATCAAAATTCAGATTAATCTATTCATGTTCCACTGTACAAGCAACAAGACATTACCAATTTAATCTCACAATCTTTCCTCCTCAAACTGAAGAAGGAAGAATGAAGTTACTGGTTAAATATACAAATATATTAAAAAATGCTGTAGAACAGAGGTGTCAAACTCTCAGTCCATAAATCTCGCAGGTGGCCCAAACCAGATTAAAAACTAAGAGAAATGTTTAACAAAATAAATAAAAATAAAATACAACATATATAATGTTAATCTTTGCATTCTAGGTCAATATGGTAAAGCAGGAATGCGCTTCTCTTTGAGTCTGACACCATTGCTGAAGGAAATTCATGGATGCCAGACTGAGAGTAGATTCCCAAGAAGAAAGTAAAGTAACCTTTTGAGACAAATATCATATTGGGGACTTAGTATGCTCACATTTCAAATCTCTCTTGATGCCATCTCTGTGTGACCCTGGATAATTCATTTTACCTCTCCTGGACTCAATTTCTTCATCTGCAAAACTAGGGGTTTGGACTAGATGAAGGATTCTGAAGTGCCTTTCAACTCTAAATTTATGACTCTAAAACCATTTTTCCTCAATGTGCTAGGCTCCCACAGAACCTACTAGTGCTTTTCTGTTTAATGACTTCTTGTGACATCCAACATAATCTCAATTATCAGGGGACATAGTAATATTCACTAAAGAGGTTAATTCTAAGGGGAAAAAAATGAACTTAATAGAGAAACTAGGGAGGTGTCATTCATACATTGTTCACCCATATCTCTTTCCAATCCCTCAACTTTTTTGAGCTCCTAGTCTATGTGACGTGTTGTACTGGTGTTTATTTAAAAGCTTAGGCAGTTTTGTTTTAGATAAGAAGGGTGTTCAAGAAAGAAAAGATTCAAAAGAAAATGCTACTTGAGGTCAGGAAAAAAAGACCAGTTCTTCTTTCATCGATATTGTAAACAACAACCAGTCAGATGACCTCCTTAAAGCACGATCATTATGTGGTCTAGAAAAAAAATTTGTGTAGGATTTTCTGTAATCAGCATGGGCAAAAGCATTATTTCTATAGGCCATCTGCCAGGCTAATAAAATTATTCTTTTAAACAAATATTTGAATGCCTACAAGAAAGAAATTTAGCTAGGTGCTATGAAAGATGCAAAAATGAACTTATCTGAGTGAGGAAGAGGAGATGGGCATACAATTAAACAAAATACAGGAGAATATATGATAAATATCACAAATGCAACAAACAGCCTATGGTAAGAACTGCATGCTATAACAGGATTTAGGAAGAAGAAGATAGCATTTTCATTGTGGCAGGAGTTCTTAATCTCTTTATGTCATGGAACCCACCTTTGACAGCCTGGTAAAGCTTATGGGACCTTTCTCAGTTTGTTTTTAATGCATAAAATTAAATACATCAGATTACAAAGGAAACCAATTACTGAAATATAGTTAGCAAAAATTTAGACGTGATAGGGACTTCAACCTTTCTTTTCACAAATGAGGAAACTGGCTCTGAGAATTCTAACCTCCTCAATATTACAGAGGAGTTAAGTGAGAAAGTTAGGATTTGAACCTAAGTCTGCTAACTCTAAATCCTATGTTTTTTCATGATAGAGGCAGCATTTGAGCTGAGTACTGAAAAGAATTCTATGTGTAAGGCACAGCATGAAAACTATGGCAAACAAGCACGAGGTAAGTTTGGAATATGAGTGCACTGGTTTGGGTGGAATAAAGGTATAGTAAAATTAGAGCAGAAGTTAAGGTGGAAAGGTATTGGTCAGACAGTGGATGGCCTTGAATATCAAGTCACGGAGTTTGAATGTTGTTCTGTGGACGATGAAGAGCATGGAAATTGTGCTGTCACTTAGCTTATTATTTAAGCCAGTTAACATTTGTGGTAAAAAGAATTTTACCCATATCTGACTAAATTAATTACTGATTTGACTCAGTACTTGGTACTTGTAAATGTGAACTGTAAAATCATCTAGTTTATTTGCCCCTGTCTGAAAATGTATTTAAATCCACATAACCTTAAATAGAAGGCTATCATCCATTTAAAGTAACCAGGACAGTACTCCTTTAAAATGTCTGAAAAATGATATTTTTTTAAAAAAAGTTTTCCTAATATTCAATCTCAGAAAAGCCTTAGAAATGATTTAGTTTGTCTTGAAACTTAGATCAGTTCATCCTACACACTGGTTTATTAATGATGCCTTGTAGGCAGAGTAAAAAGTAAAAATTTTTTTAATTGGACAAAAGGTGAATATCCATGTGATTAAATACCATTAAAAGTATGTAAAGGATCTACATTACCCTGGTGGTAAAGGCTGTGGTCTCTCCCATGTTGTAGTTCGTGTGTTATGATCAACATAATAGGTCCTATCATGAGGATCTTTTCTCTGTTCCCACCTTTAAATAAGAGAAAACAGCTAAGATATCATGAAAACATCATCTTCTTGTAATATAATTGACACAAAAATATTTACCTAAAAGAAATTAACAAAACAAATTATCTGCAACATTTTATTTATATTTTTTCTTCTGAATTCCCCAGTTATAGCTCATTCTTAAATATTTCTTTTCCATTAATATTTGTTGCCTAAGTTGAAAGAATAGGAAACTCACAATAATAATGTCACCTTTGTTTTTATAGAGTTTATATATCATCTTTGTGAAGTGGGACTGCAAGTACCGTACCATTATCCTCATTTTACAGTGGGGGAAATAGATGCTCGGTGAGATTAAGAGACTTGTCCAGTGTCACACTGGGGTCAGTATTTAAACTCAGAGCTTTGACTCAAAATTCAATGCTCCAAATTTACTAGGTTGGGAACAGTAGTATATGAAAAACTGAACATTAAGAGAATTCAAAATAATATGGAAATGATGAGATTTGATAAAATGCTTCTAACTTTTGTATCAAACCTGGCATTTGGCTTAATTTCAAGCAAGAGATTATGTTGTCATTTAAACCTGAAGCTGAAAAATCTGACACTGATTTAAATGCCTTTAGCAGCAATAATCTAAAATGTCACAAGATGGGGGTACTGCTCCACAAAAATTTGTTCCTCTGAGTATGTAGGAGAGTGCTTGTCACTTTCTCAGTCTATGTTCTTTGTACCTTCCTCTGAGTGCCTGAACTTGCATGTTGAGTTTTCTCCCATTCCCTTCCCATTCTATCACAGCCTCAGATATCTATTAGAGTCGGAAATTATCTTTATACCGAAGGGGGCAAGAAGACCAGAGAGATAAGGCTTGGCCATGGTCATTAGAGCCAGGACTTGAATCTGGTTATTTGAACTCTAAGTCTAGTGCTTTTTCTACTTTATATTCTGCTATATTGCAATGACTCATATCATTTTTTTCATGTTGGTAACAATCAGTAACTAAACATTTATTAAATGCCTATTGCGCGCACTGTGCTAAGCCCTGGAGACATAAAAAAGAAGTAAAAAGAATCTCTCCTCTAAAGGAGATTAAAATTTAATGGGGGGAGGCAACATACAAATATACCAAGCAAGTGATATACAAGATAAAAAAGAAATAATTAACAGAGGAAAGGCATTAGAATTAAAGAGGGTTGAGGAAGGCTTCCAATAAAGATGAGATGTTAAGTGGGACTTAAAGAACTCCAGGGGAATCAGTAGTGAGAGTGGAGGAGGAACAATATTCCAGGAATGAGGGAAAGCCAGAGAGATTGCCTAGAGCCAAGAGATGAAATGTCTTGTTCATGTAACAACAGGAGGCCAATGTCATTGGATTAGAGTATATGTCAGAGAGTAAGGTATAAGAAGACTGGAAATGATGGGCTTTGAATGTCAAACAGAGCACTTTGTAGTTGATTGAGGAGTCAACAGAGAGCCAATGGAGTTGGGGGCGGGTGGGGGGGGAAGGGGAGAATGTGGGGATACTGATATGATTGGACTTCTGCTTTAAGAAAATCACACTAAAAAGTGTCCTTTCCCATTATTATCTCCTACTACACTGTATATAAACTGTTCTCTGAACATTTAGATTTTATAAATTGGATAAGAAGAAAAAGAGGCCCAAAGGAGAAAGCTAAAGAATGGCTTAGTAGGAGATAAGCAGATGGCAATAATAGACAGAGAGACCAAATTCTCTCTCATGCCTAGGGGTTTATTAACTTCAGACAGTGCGAGTCAAACAATGATTATATTAGGAGCAACAGAAAATGGTGGCCAAAGAAAGGAAAATTAATTCCTTAAAAGTTATCCCACAAGTATTTTGATAGGTCTTATTTAAAAAATAAAAATGAATGGAGAAAGTTTAAAAGATGTTTCACTTTATAGCCATCTTTCTCAGGAATGCAAGCATTCCATATGTCAAGAGGCCAGATAAAAAAAGTTACAATTATTAATATTTTTAAAATTCCTATTCTATAAATTTAATTCTACGTGTCTAACAAAAACAGTAAAACACCTAAAATTTTGTCCAGTCAAGTTCATAACATCACAGGTTTGACATTTTCAGTAGCCTGTGGTTTAGCCTTTTCAGTTGTTGCTGAGTTGTTTCAGTCGTATTCAACTTTTTGTGTCCCCATTTGGGGTTTTCTTGGCAAAGATACTGGAGTGGTTTGCAATTTCCTTCTCCAGCTCATTTTACAGATGAGGAAACTGAAGCAAATAGGGTTAAATGACTTGCCCAGGAACATATAGCTAGTGCTCAAGACCACATCTGAACTGAGGTCTCCAGGCCTGGCACTTTAGCCACCTAGCTGCCCTTGGTTTAGCTTTAGATTTTTATTCATACGTCACTTCCAATTTGCTTTTGTATTTCTTTAGTTAAATATTTTCCTTTGGTTGCATTTTCAAATATATGTGAGTGACTCATTAGTTTAGCAATACCCAATTTCCTTTACTAATTTGCTCTTGAAAATTAAGCCCTCTCTTCTTCTAACCAGTTATATAGCTTTCTCCTAAATTCTCAATAAATTAGTTGCATTCTTCTGACAAAGGCTTTTAGAATTCAAGGTTATCTCCATGCTGTGATGAGGAACTGAAGTAGGACTTTACTGAAGTATATTTTTAAAAATTCTAGTTCTTTTTAATCCCATCTTGTTTATGCCCATGATTTCAGTATCCTACATGCAGACAGGATTCATGTTTTATTTAGAATGACAGTTTGTGGGACAATATTATAGACATTCTGCCTCATTACTGACTGAGATAAACATCGTTATAAGGGGAAGATATTTCCATAGATTAGGTTGCCATGAGAAAAAGGGAGGGGGGCAAGCAAGAAGAGGGTGGGATAAGTATTTGAGTTCTGAAAACCTGAGGTAATTGGGAGAAAGGGAAAGTTATAATCAGGAGGAACTAGTTATAATAGGATGAGGTTAGAGTGGTTTTAGCTAATTAGCCAGGGTTATAAGACACTAAGATGGACTTTGTTGACAGTATATTAATGGTATTACTGCAAAACAATATTTGTTAGTGAAACATCATGCAGGATATGCTATTTTTCACTTGGAATGTGATGAAATTCATTAATTTGGTAGAAAATGAAGTGGAAGAAAAAACAAGATCTAGTGCCTACATACATACCATCCAATAATTTATAGTTTTTAAGTTGTGAAACTCATAATTAAAGTAATTTTTATAATAGAAGACATTATCTATTAGGAAGTAGAATATCTATTACTCGGGTGGCAAGATGTTCAATTGGGGAGTATGTTAAAGTAAGGATTTCTTCTGGTGGTGGGTTGTATTAAATGATCACTGAGATCCCTTTAAACTCTCAAACTCTGGGATTCTGTGATATAGTGAGAAAAACAAAACACCCAACTGATACCAAAAGTTAGGGGATCTGCATTATAACTCTGAACTGGTTAAAGTTGTGTCTTTAGGTAAATCACTTCACCTCTTTAGGTCTTATCTATAAATGATGACGTAGTTGGACTAGAATCCTAGAACTTTAGAGTAAGAAGGGACATCAGAGGATTTCTATACCCATCTTATACATAACATGAATCTTATCTACAACACTCTTGATAAGTCAGTCATCAACCTCCTCTTGAAAACCTCCAACGTCAAATAGCTCACTACCATCTAAAACATTCCATTCCATTTTTTTATTTCTAATTGTTTGAAACTTTTTCACTATAAGTTGTGTCTAGCAGCCTAAGCTATGCCCTTTGTGCAACTTTTAAAATGTCTCCTCAAATAACTTGATCTGTTTTAACCCTAATATTGTATAAGAAGTTTTTATAAGAAACCAGAACCTACAATAAAAAAGGATATTGCCTGCCTAGTTGTATTAGATAAAGAATATACTTAAAATGAAGAAAGCAAAATTTCTCAAAGACAGAGGCTTGAAAAAACTATTAGGAGTTGGAAATATTGCTACTATAATCACCTAATATTACAGCTCAAAAAGATAACACTTTAATTTTTTTGGACAACTAATTTTTAAAGGAAGTTAATGAGGAAGCAAAATCTACTTTGTAGACAACTCTTGGGACATATTCCATACCATCATTTATATAGCAAGAGATACAATCTGCTTGGTAAAATTTCCAACAACAATAGCATGTCCTGGTTGGTTTTGTTTTAGACCTAATTGAGAATTAAAGTTTTGATTTCTGATGAAAATAACGTCCTCAAAATGTTTCACTATATTTGGTAGAGTATAATAAATATGAATGACTCTTTCTTTGCCAATTGAGAATTTTGCCATGGTCCCAGTTCATTTAGAACATAAATTTTCACTATAAGAGAATGTAGCTTTAAAAGTTGTAGAAGAATAGGTTGACAGTATATTGACCCTCAGGAATATTCCTGAAGGTTTTTCATTTTTCATCTTAAATGAATTCTTAGTACCTGTTTTTTTGTTGTGATTTAACTTCTAGTACTATATTCAAGGCATTAACATATCTAGAATAAATTGCTTCTAGCCATTATTTTTTTATCATTAACCTACAGAAGTTCTTAAGAGTTATAAAACTATAGTCTTTTTAGTACCCTTATTCTCAAGATTACCTTTTGCCAGAATACTACCCTTCAAAAGTACTTTATCTTTATGAAAAGACCTACCAAATAAACCTGATTGTGGTCTAATACCATAGATTTCAACTGCACAACTGAGTCAACAACTGTTCTTAAGTTTTAAAAGTAATCACTCAATTGAATAATAAAGTCTGGATCAAACTATTTAGAATCCATGTTTTAAAAATGCAAAGTAGTATAAACATACGCTTACATCAAACATCATCACATACACTACTATCAAAAATATCCAACATACCCTGGTGGCAAAGGTTCTGTGATGGAATTTCCAGGCTGTTGCCTTATAGGTTCTTCAGGTACATTAGAAGATTGTCTTGGTTTGGCAGCTTCAATAGCAGAACTATTTTTCAAATGAGAGGCAGAGTCTACAGTATTTAAAGCTTCATGTACCATTTCTGCACTGGCTGAAGCAAAGTAAGCACTATTTTCAGAGCACTCAGGGATTTCTTGAGTTATAGGATCTGTAGTAGTAGTAGTATTAGTGCAATCAGTGGCTATGGGAGTTTCTTCAGATCCTATTACAGTCTGAAGAGCAGGTGCATTATCAACTGCTGCAGATGAAGATGATTCTCCATTAACTGCAAAACAAAAATTAGGAAATCTGTATCAAGCAAAGATAATGCAAAAGTACTTTAAGCCAAATACTACCTCTTATCAAATACTCAATTTATACTAAACATTGTACTAAGTAACAAGGAAGAATGCACATACATATAAAACAATACATCTTCGAGAAAAATAATGACTATCAGAATGTTTAAGCAGCATAATTGTCCAGAAATTGAGAAAGCAGAATTTTGGACTTAAAAAAACTTGAAGAGTTAGGCATCAATTTACGAAAACAATAACATGAAGGTTTTTCACCTGAGGGAGGGACCAAACATTTTGATTATAACCTATGAAGCCTGTCTTTCTCCCTTCTTTCTTCCCTTACAGCTGATAGCAAACATCAATGGAATGGTATTGTCATGCCTCCCCAATGTACTGTTAGAGGAGGTGGGCATGGTAGCATTATCCAGAGCAATCCTTGATATGACCTCTAGGGAAGCAACCTAGATCTAGAGCATATGTCTATCAGCTTTCCAGGCTCCTTGACTATTAATCCCCTCTTATGATCCAGCATAACTGGCCTTCTTGCACGTAATACTTCTTGTGCTGAACCTGGGTCTTTTTGTAGTCTGTCCCCTATTCTGTTTTCTGGGAGCCCACTAACTTATGTTGTAAGCTATTTATTCTCCTTCCAATCTTTTTCTTTAAAGAATTCCAATTTCACTTGTTTCATTCCTTCTAGCAATTCTCAAGGGTTTTTTTTTGGCCAAGTCACTTTTTTCTCTAAAACTCTAAGTTATGTTCTTTCTTCTGGGTTTCCCTCTTGGGCTCCTCTCAATCCATGGAATTTTTTCATTATATTTAACATTTTCTTAAACTTGTTCTTATTTCCAAGGTGGCACAATGGACAGAGTGGTAGACCTGATTTCAAATCTGGTCTTGGACATTTACTGGCTCTGTGATTCTGGGCAAGTCACTTAATGGGTTTGCCCAGGTTTCCTTGTGTATAAAATGGAGATGATAATAACACATACCTTCCACTGTTGTTGTGAGGATGAGACAATATTTGTAAAGAATTTCATAAGCCTTAAAGCACTATATAAGTGCTAGCTATTACTATTTATAGATTAGAAATTTCTGTTAGGGCAAGTCTCTGCTCCCTCCCAGGCAGACAGAAAGGAAGACCTAAGGGTTTCATCACCAGCAGGAAACAATGACAGATCAGAATCCAAGCAGATACAGGCCAATCTAAAGTCCAGGGAGTCTGGGCGAGGACAACAGAATGAGACAAGGCCACAGACCTCTTACAAAAGGCGATATCTATCTAGTTTTAGCCACTGAGCTCGGGTATGTGAAAGCAAAGTAATACAAGCAAAGTCCACCATCCAGAAACTCTCAGCTAGAGAAATGAGTAAAAAGAAGAAAACAGGAAGTATAGTGAAGAAATACCTTGGAATAAGAAAAACCCAAGAAGTAAACCCAGAAGAAGAGAGTAAGTGGAGAACAAGTTCAAATAGTTAAACGGAAAAAAAGGATGTCCTAGATACAAGCGTATCTGGAAGAAATGAAACAGAAACAAAATGGAATAGTAAGGGATGAAAGAATGGCAAAAAGAATTAATACCTTAGAACAGAAAGTGGGAAACCCAGGAACTGGCCTCTGAAAATTAGGATGAGCCAAACAGAAAATTATTCCATGAGACAACCGAAATATTAAACAAAATCAAAAGATTAAAAGACAGAAAATACAAACTATTAAAAAAAATTACATGAACACAAGTGGAAAGAAAATCTAAGAGTTATGGGGCTACCTGAAAATCATAACCAAGGTCACCCCCTGCCAAACAACTGGATACCATATTTGCAATGGTCATAATTAAAAACTGACCAATCTGTTAGAATCAAAGGACAAAGTAAAAGAAGAATTCACCAGTCACCTATTGAAAGAAACCCTAAGAGCTCCCAGTAAAGTCATAGCCAAATTCTAGAGCTTCCAAGGTAAAGCTCTAGTAAAGTAAAAATACCGGAAACCACCAAAAAGGAAGTGATAAAGTACCAAGAAGCAAGAGCCAGAAATCACACAAGATTTGGAAGCTGCACTATGAAGGAGAGGAGAGCTCTGAAAATGATATTTAAAAAAAAAAAAGGTACAATCAAGAACAACCTGACAAAACTGACTATAGTAATTATCACAGGGAAGAAAGGAGGTCTTTAATAAAATTTGACTCTTCCTAAGCATTACTGTGAAAAGGCCAGAACTGAGAGAGACTTCGAAATGCAAGAATAAAGAAAAATATACCAAAGCACAGATATTTGGTGAGTTGGAAGAGCCTAAGTAAGAATGAATTATTTATAGGCTAATTGAAGGAAAAGAAACAAGAGTAGTCAAGATGAGTCATTAAGTCAGTAAGTATTTATTAAGCATCTGTTATGTGCCAGGTATTACACTAACCTCTGGGGAGATAGCAAGACCGGAAAAAGAAAGTTCCTGCCCTCAAGGAGCTCCCAATCTAACAGAAGAGACAATAAGTAAACAAGTACTATACAAGCTATATACATAATAAATAGGAAATAATTAAAAGAGGGAAGGCACCAGAACTAAGGACTGGAACGCCTTCTTGTACAAAGTGGGATTTTATTTAAGCCTTGAAGAAAGCCAGAAAAGCTGGTTGTCAAATGAGAGAAATTATAGAGCCCCAGGCCACCTTGCTATAGGCAAAGCAAGCTGTTATCACCCCCAGCAATGAGATTTGAATGTGGCTCCTAAAAGGTTTATAATAAAGTACTTAAAGGCAAACCACTCCCCTATCTTAGCTAAGAAAACCCCAAATGGGGTCACAAAGAGTCAAACACAACTGAGAAATGACTGAACAACCATAAATATAAAACAAACCAGAAAATTAAGCACTGGGCACTTGGTACATAAGAATGGGCCGTTTTTGAACATAGTTCTGGCTAATCCCCTCTGGTTCTTCCTTACTCCTCCCTGGCAACGAGCTACCTTAGCCTTAAGATCCTTTACTCCCTGAGGGTGATAGGGTTTAGACTAATGATGGGGTTTAGACTCTGAGAGCCCCCTCAAACGGTCCTAGAATCTTCCCACTTCCCGCCTGAGGCCATAAGCCTTTCATTATCCTTTGGCCCAAATTTCTAGGTTACTCTTGACCTAGCCTAGACCTCCATTGTCTGTTACCTCCAGGTAGCCTTCAGCTACTACCCACCCTTAATCCTATTCTCTTGGTTCCGGGGAGTCTGACCTCACCCCAGTCTCACCATCAAGATCCTCTTTAGACTCCTCCTCAAGACTCTCCCACCCCAGAACCACTCCTAGATCCCTCCCACAATCTTTCTGTATATAAGTCTCATCTTGCCTCCATGAAGGTGCTCAGATTCAATCTAGCTCAGCTCAGATTAATCTGGCCTGCTGACATTAGCATTACAAAAGCTTAGGCCCCCAAAGAGTTTGTTTACCCAATGTGGCCAATCTTCAAAAAACTGTTTTTATTTTGCTGAGAAGGCTTGAGTCCAATTCATTTGAGCAGAATTTGGCATGTCGGTATTTTGGGGTCTTGAGCACCCCCAAACCATAAGAAGTTAGGTCCTCCTAAATTGGTAGACTTCCCTCCCTCCCTTTTGGAGGATTCAGGAAACTCCCAGAGAAGGCTCAAGGAACCAACGGGTAGTATTGCTGGGAGGTGTCTAGTTTTCTTAGCAAGAGGTGAAACTTGCTATATAATTATGGCAAATATGTTTTTACCAGGAAGAAAGGAGAACCCTAGGTTGATTTGGTGGTAACTCTGAATCACTGGATGAAAGTAAGGGAGAGTCTTTATTTAGCCACTATGGAAGAATGGGGTAGCCCTTCCATAGAGGCCTCTAAGGGAGCAAAGATTTTGTCATTCTGTTAATGCAGCTCTTAGGGAGGGAAAGGTTAGTGGGTGGCACCATAGGAGAGCTTTGGTTATCAACTTAGAACCAAAAAATAAGTTGTATGTAAGAAATTTATGAACTCTTAGGCATCTTACTACAGATGATTCCCATACAAGAAAACAACTGTCAATTGTGTCCGAAGAATTCATGCAGAGGGCCTTGTATTCCTCAAGCTGCTCCTGCTCTTGGTTATTATGTCACATCAGGAGAAGAAATCTGTGGCTACCCAGAAGTGTAATCATCTGCACTGTGGCTCTTGATGTTCTTCGTGCTGTTCTGGCTCTACATCACCACCTGGCATTAGGACACCTTCGGTGAACTTCAAAGGTGTAGTCTTGGCCTTTCCAAAAGGGAGGAGGAAAGATGTAGACTCCACATTTTTGTTTTGTTCTTTTCCCTAGTGACAGGATGGCTGTCTAGTCATTTAAATGGTGTACTGTCCTTTAGAAAGAGCTTCTTAAACTTTTTCCCTTTCATGTCTGAGGGCATGCACACTGCGAGGTGTGCATGCTTTGTATTCAGAATCAAAACAGCAAAGTTGCCTTATGGCAAGTTCTGCCAGAAACACCTCAGGTTCATTATGAGTTTTATTTTTAATTATTTTTGGTCATTGCATGTTCAGAAACATTTTGCTGTTGCCAAATTTTGATTGTAACCTAGAGTTTAAATAGTGTCGCTTTAGAAGATCATTAGGACTTTGCTGTTTAGTGGTGGTATGTGATAGGACCAGCAGTTTCCTGAAAAAACTTCTTTGAAGTCTCCAAGATAGTTTCCTACCTCCACAATTGGTCCCAGTTTCCCTGATGCATTTTCCTGGTCTGAAGGCAAGAAAGATCACAGCTGTGTGTAGCTGGCACCTCTCAGATTTGGAAGCAGAAATGGGAAAAGTGCTATAGACAGCACTGAGAGAGCCCTAAAGGTTATATATTTTATTTTGCCTCATTCTGCTTTCCCCCCCCCCCAGGACAGGAGAAGTATATATGATGTTGAGAAACATAAAAGGAAGTGGGAAGAGAAAATTATACTCATATAAGATTCTCAATTAAACAAACATCTGAAAGTTATGGGAAGACTGAGGAGCCACAGCACTGCTAGACAAGTAAAATTTGATCTTCTCAAACATGATAGCTCATTTCTCAAACATTTGTAACATCTTTCATAGTTGTTCCAAATAACCTCAGGTGTTAAGATGATGCTTACTACACCTTTTAGGAAAGACAGGGTCAAAGGAGAGAATAGAATAAATGGGGAGTGGGATAGGATGGAGGTAAATGTAGTTAGTCTTTCACAGCATGACTACTGTTCTGAATGACTACATTTGTATAACCTATATCGAATTGCTTGAGTTCTGAATAAGGGTGAATGGGGAGGTAGGAAGGGAAAGAATGTGCAACTCAAAGTTTTAAAAATAAATGTTAAAAATTGTTTTTACATGCAACTGGGAAATAAGATATACAGGCAATGGCATATAGAAATCTATCTTGTCCTACAGGAAAATAGAAGGGAAGAGGTAAGAGAAGAGAGGGGGTGTGTTATAAGGGAGAACAGATTGGGGAAAGGAATAATCAGAATGCACGATGTCAGGGTGGAGGGAGGATGGGAAGAAAATTTGGAACTCAAAATCTTGTGGAAGTGAATGCTGAAAACTAAAAATAAATTAATAAAAAAATGATGTTTACTAATATAGAATGAGATCTGTCAAACTGATTCTGTCAGTACTGGAAAATTCCTCTAGTAATATAGACCACAACCCATCTATGACTGAGTAGATAAGTACTAGGGAGTTGCCTAAGGCACAAAGAGGTTAATGATTTCACCAGTCAAATCTTGTGTCAGAATTAGGATTTAAAATCAGGTCTTCTCTATTTCAACTCTAGCACCCTAGCTACTATGTCATGTTGTCTCTACATGCTTGCCTGCCTGAAGCATTCTCTCTCTATGTATGTGTATGAATATGAAAATATATTTTTATATAGATAATCCAAGAGAGCTTTCATTTTTAAGATGATTATCAACTTCTAAATCACTTGGTAGCACCCAAGAATTCCATTCAGAATTTTCACAAAAGTTCTACCACTTTGATCCTCATCCAAAACATACTTTTCCTAATTCACATTCAACAAGTATTTTTTAAAATAAATACTTATTAAAAAATTTTTTTTCTGGCCTAGCTACTCACATCACACAGTCCTGGCCTTTACTATTTTTCATTCCAAGTGTATAATAGTATCAAAAATACATTCTGGATTAATTGGCTTTCTCAAGCTATCTCAGGAAATTATTCCCAATTTTAAACATTTTTTTCATATGAGGAAAAAAATGTGAAACTCACACAAAAGACTTAAATATTCTTATAATCAAGAAAAACTTCAAATATAAAGAATCTTCTTTTAATGTTTTTTGGTATGGACCTATGATTTCATCATTGTAGGCATCCCTTTACCAGTGCAGACCAGTAGCTGTTCTGCAACTTAAAATTTTAAAGAGCTGTCTAGGGGAACTTAAGTGATTGGCCCAGAGTCATACAGTTACTATATATCAGAAACAGGATTTAAACATAGAATTCCTTACTCAAATGTAAGCTTTTTATCCACTACAATACAAAGCCTCTCTAATTTACAAAAGGGGCAAAACATTTAAGTAACATGAAACACTCAAATAACTCAATTTTCTTTCAATATTTTTAAACTCCAAACTCTTATGTGGTACTAAGCAAATGTTTTAAAGTCAAGAAACAAGTAGATAAAGTAAAAGTTGAATTATCTATCAAACTTTACAGATTTGCAATAAGAACATCTTTCAATGTTTTCCCTTTCTTACCAGTGTTATTGGCAGACTGAGATGTAGGTGGTTTTGAAGCTGGTGTATTTTTAGGTCTTGCTGCAACTTGAGAAGGAGATGAGGGTGTGCTGTCTCCATTAGGTACATGTGTGCAGAATGAATTTTGCATTACTGAGTTTGTAGGTGTATGGTTATCTATTCCATTGGCAACTTCAATGGCAGATCTTAAAAAAAAAAATAAATTGCATTACACAAATAAAAGAACCTGACATAAGAACCATAAGGTGTAAGATATCTTAAAAGGATATTTAGATTCAAAATTTCTTTCTTTGTCTTAAAACACAGACATAAAATAACAGAAATGTATACCTCATTATATTACAAATTCAATTTTTCAACCAGAAGAAAAGTAGCAAGTATAAGAGTATTTAGCAATTCTAACATTTAGATATCACAATGCAAAATAATACGCAGAGCATGCATTTCTCACAAAACCACAACAACTTAATGAGTTATGGGAAAGAACATGAATATAAACTTTTGCCAGTGTCTATATCTTTATGAAAAATAGCATCAATATTGAATCTTTTTAAAATATTCTAGTAAGAAAATGCTAAAAATTAAATCAACAAATATTTATTGAGCAAGCACTATGTTTTAAAAAACACTGGTAGAAACTTAAATAACAAAAATGTTGATTTCCACAACAGGTCAAATAATGTACAAAAGAATTACAAAAGTTAACATATGGCACATATGTTAGTTAGCTCAAATTAACACCCCGAGATAAGAGCACATCCTAGATATCGGTCTTACAAGGGAAACCACCTCTCTATGAAGTATTTTTTATATTTTAACAAAGAAAATCCTCAAATCCTAAACTACCTTATACCAAATCTACTAAACATAATGAATTTCAGCAAAGTGACATTTAAAGCCTTTCTGTTTATTACAAACAATTTTAAAAATTCATAGTTGTTAATTGTTACCTATGGTGAATAACTTTTTTCCATTCCAACTTGTTTTGCAATCTTGCCTTGATTTTCTCAACACTGAGAATCATCATAACTAAGGTAAATGTTTTCATTGGATGGTATCTCATTTTTCTAATACTCACTTTTCAGGTTTTTACGGATACTAGAACTATTAATAACTATGTAGCTAAACAAATTTCAGAATTCCTTCACGGGCTACTTTAAACAATAAACAAGTCAATTCAAAATCTATAAATTCTCATATTTCTAGGCTTTAGTTCCACTAAATTATATCTTTTAGGGTCTTTCATACTGGCAAAATTATCCTAAACCAAGAGGTCTTAACCTGGGAGTCTAAGAACTTATTTTTAAAACTATTTTGATAACTGCATTTCAATATAATTGATTTTATTTGTAATTCTATTTATGCTATTTCATGTAGTTAAAAACATTATTCTGAGAAGGGATTCATGACACAAAAAATGTTGAGAATCCTTGTGAGAAGGATCATCTTTTCCGGAGAACTGTTTTATATTCTTTAGAGCATGGGCCCAAAATATTTTAGACAGCAATATAAAGATCCATTTTTACTCTTTCTAATATTCAAGACTAAACTGCAAATTTATTACAAATCTAACATATGCCTAAAGTGTCTAAGGAATATTTTCATAAGAAAAAAAGTGACTATTTTCTTGGGAAATTTTGAATTATATTTGGATAAGAAACTGTATAAGCATAAAAATGAAATTTAAAAAGTTCCAAATATTGGAAATGTGCTTCTTCTCACTGGCACAAGTATTATAATTAAGTATTTCTAACCTGGTTGTAGTCCTTGCTGAAGTTTCTCCATTTTCATACATGGCATCACCATTCTGCTGTACTTCTACTAAATAATAAGAAATAAATAAATAGGGTTTCTTTCTCCCTCAATGAAATTGCATATATTGTTTATTTATTTAAAAGGCAAGTAAATTCGCTTACTGGCTGCTGCTGAAGGGCAATTTGTTACTGTTTCTTGCTCAACCACCAATCCATCAAGCACCACTGTCAGTTCACCAGTTTGTACTATTCCACTCTTGTTTTCCAAGGAGAGTTTTAATTGTTCTTTCACTCTCTCCACTACAAAAAAAGAAACATTCAAATTTAGAAGCTTTTGACACAAAATGACATTTTTACATAAAAATGAGATTTCTAAAAAACCACGCAAGCTTATTAGTATTATAATAGAGTTCCTAAAAATTATTCTGGGAAAACAAAAACCAAAAAGTAAACCTTTCTAAATCTATAGAACCACACACACACACACACACACACTTTCCCCCAAGAAAGATCCAATTTCCCATTTACTAACTAAAAACTTCCATCTTTAATCTATCCATTATCCATCAGTTTTATTCCTGTAGAATATAAAAGCAAGAGCAGGTGGAAGCCTAAGGGCATATGTGCCTGCAAATGTTTTTGATACCAATAAACTGGACATAGGCTCTTTTGAAATATTTGCCTTGAATTTAAATTTCTATACTGGCAAAGGTGAAATCTGTAGAAAGTGTCAACTAGTTCTGATGATTGTTGATGAACTTGATACTTATCATGTGCATACTCGAATTACCAACCGTTATTCCCCTCCTTTACCACCAATGAGCTAGGAAACAAATGTGTAAACTTAATTTTACTTAGTTACCAAGGACCATCCTTACTGTGCTAAGTAAAAGTCATTAGTTTCCAAAAACAAAATAAAATTAACAATTCACTAATGGAGATCTCCAAGTAGCTTCAATTACAGAACTAGTTCCCCAGTCCTGGGGAGAGAGTAAATAGACATTGTTTTCAACCATTATCACTGTTTTAACTTTTTCTTTCTTTTTGAGGAATCTTTATTTTCTTTCATTTGTCTTAGAAAATGAAACACTTTCCAAAAGTAGAACCCTATTGGAAGGAGGTAGAAAAATACTAAAAATTCAGAATTGCAGTGACCTACTACGAAAAGTCCTTGAAAACCTTGTAGTATTGACTTCCCAAAGGTGCTAAGATCATATTCCAAAATGATGGGAACAGCCATAGTTTGATATTAAAGGGCTTCCATTACATTATACCATACATGAGCAACAGCAAACAGAAGGAAGCATGGTATGATAATAGTAGCTTACATTTCTATTGCACTTTAAAGTTTGCCAAGGGGTTTACAAATATTAATTCATTTGATCATTACAACAACCCTATAAGTGAATTACTTCAGTGTTTGAGATAGGATTTGAACCCAGGTCACTTCTAATTCCAAATTTAGCTCTCCATTCTCTTTCTCTGGAACTGAACTAGAAGTCAAGAGACTTGGCTTCTAGTCTTAGTTGATGAGCTATATAACTCTTAAGTAAGTCTGAGACTCTCTGGGCCTTACTTTTTCAGTTATAAATCAAAAAAGTTTAAACTTTCTCTCAAAGACATCTTCCCAGTTTGAAAATCCTATGAATCGATATAATAATGAAACATAAAACAAAGGCATAGGCCAGGGAAATGCATATAAGAAGTTCTTACATGTGGTTTTTCATTTACAATAGTTAATTAACATAAGCTATTATTTGACACAACTATGAATTCTTTGTATTGATGGCATTCTCTCCTTATACAACAAAGACTCTCTTTACCTAGTCACCCATTATCTTGGATTTGAACTCCCTACCTTAACACTAATTCACAGCCACTCAGCACTTTCCCACTATGATTTCTAAAGAATAATGACACCTCACATGTATTGACACCTTAAGACTCACAAAGTTCTTTTACCTACATTACCACATCTGAATCACACAACTTAGTCAAAGGTAAATATCATTCTCTGCGTTTTACACATGAGGAAGCAGACTCAGGGAGATTAAACAGCTTGTTGGTGGTCCCTTAGACAAGACAGCATTTGAAAACAGGCTTTTTGCTTCCAAGTCCAGTTTTCTTCCTACTGCACTGCTATACTGCCTCTCAAGGCATAATCTACTCTACTACATTAATGAACAGCTAGAAATCTGCTAGAAAAAACTACTCTCATATTTCTTACATAAAACTATGCAAGAGAAAGGTTAGGGATGGTTAGGAAGAAGTTGGTCCTAAGGAAAGCGAAGGTATTTTGGGACATGCAAATGTCTCCATCAAATAATACCAAACAAAACTATTCTCCCTATACATAAGACTAGATATTTAAAATAAATTTAAATTAAATTAACATGGTGAGCGGAGCCAAGATGGTGGAGTGATAGGAAGTAATATATCCAAAGTTTCTCTCCATTCCTAACCGATCTAGAAAATGCACCAGCCTAAAACCTGATGGGGAAATGCAGAAAAAGTCACAGTGAATCTTTTATCCAGCCTAGCTTAGTAGAGAGACAGGAAAGACACGGGACACTGGTCACAGGGGTTGTGTGGAGCACTCGAGATACAAGGCAGAAGCTGTACACCAGGGGAAAAGGAGGTCTAAGACCCGTATTGAGATATACCCAGACCCACACAGATGCACTACGATAAGGAAAGGTACCGATCAGCAACTTTGTTACCTACTACTCAGTCCTGGGTCATACATGCAACGTAGAGGAAGAAGGGAACCTGTGCATGCTCGTGGCATTCCACCACAGGAAGGTCCTGTGTGGTGTACACAAAAAGAAGGAAGTTCAAAAGCCAGTAGTAACAACAGCAGCTGTGATGTGCCTCAGACTTCAGGTGCAAAGCAGGGTCTCACTTCCAAAGTCTAGCCCAGCCTACAGAAGTATAACCAGGGTGGAATCACAGGCTGAAGAGAAGCCTACAATTCTACCTGATTTAAGCCAGAAGAGTTTTTCAACTGGCTGATAAGGTGGAGTCCAGCCGCAGTCTACTCTTACGCAGATCCAAACCCAGGTCAGCATTTTGCAAGGGTCAGACCAGGAGGGGCAAAGATCAGATCTTACCCTGGATCAAATCACTTTCAGAGCGCTGAAAGCTTGCCAGTCCCAGACATACTGGGATAAGACAACATTCAACACCCCAAGAAAGCTGCAACAGGACCAGCCCAGACATTCCCTCCAGAAATGCTAGTCAAGCCTTAAGTACCTGGAAAATGAGGGGGAAAGAGAACCCCACTACAATGAGCCATTATAGTAGCATGGACAATCAAGACATAAAAACAGAAGAGAATGACTCCAAAACATCTATAAGCATTGCCTTGGAGAAAAACATGGCCTGGACACAAACTCATCTAGAATTTTAGAAAACGCTGAAGTGTTTAAGAATTTTTAAAAAATGTTTTAAATAAGTGCAATAAGAGTGTTTGAAGAAAAAAAATGGAACGGAAAGGAGAACTAAGGAAGTATATCCTGGAATTGGAAAGGAATTAACAGCTTAGTACAGGAAGTACAAAATTCTACCCAAGCATCAAACTCCCTAAAAATTAAAATAGACCAAAGAGAAGCCAATGACTTCATGAGAAAAAAAAAAATAAATATTAAAGCAAGTCAAAAGTCAAAGTCAAAAAGTCAAAAGGCTGAAAAAAACAAAAGAAAATGGAAGGAATTTCATAGCAAAAAAAACCAAAATAAATTAGTTGACCTAGAAAAAAGTGAGAAGAAAAAATTATGAATCACTGGACTATCTGAATGCCATGACCATAAATAACCAAATCAAAACAAAAAAAACCTAAACTCCTTATTTCAAAAACTCTTAAAAGAAAACTGTCAAGATCTCTTAGAACTAGAGGGCAAAGTAAAAATAGGAAAAAATCAGTCACCTCTTGAAAGAAACCCCAAAATGAAAACTCCTCAGAACAATATAGCAGAAATCCAGAAATTTGAAGTCAAAGAAAAAATACTGCCACGCAGCCAGAAAGTAGGAATTCAAGTACCACGGAGCCACAATCAGGATCACCCATGATTTAGTAGCCACCACTATAAAGGAGTGGAGAATTTGGAATACGCCATTCCAGAAGGTAAAGGATATTGGCACAAAACCAAGAACACCCACCAAAACTGAGTGGCTGAGAGGAAGAGAATATGCATTTATTAAGTGCCTGCTATACCCCAGAAACTGGGCTAAGCAATTTACAAATGTTATTTCACTTGATTTCCACAACAACCCTGTGAGGTAGGTGCTATTACGATCCCTATTTTACAGTTGAGGAATTTGAGGCAAATAGAGGTTAAGTGACTTGCCAAGGGTCACAAAGCCAGCAAATGTCTAAGGAGAGATGTGAACTCAAGTCTTCCTCACTCCATGCCCAGTACTCTATCCACTGCATTACCTAGCCACCTCCCTTCCCCCACTCTTCTGCCTGCTCACATCTCCATCTAAAAACGGCAAATGAGGGATGCTGTTAGAGAATTTAAATTATTCAGGAAATTTATGAGATGGATAAAAGTGAGTAATTAATTTTTAAATTCACTTTTTAAAAACTGAAATTACCTCATATAATAATAAAGCTTTATAGTAAACATACCAACTGACTTCTTGCTCACTCATCTAATTTTTAAAAATTTAAATAATAACAAAGTAAAATAGTAGAAATTGGAACAAAAGACTTACATTTTCTATTGTGTATTTCAAGAGCTTGTCTCAAGTCTACTGTTGCTCTTCCTAATAATGCATCTGCTTTTAAAGTGTGATGACTCCACACTCTAAATTCCAATGTGGTCTGAGGTGTCACATTCCTATAGTCAAAAATCAGAACAAAAAAGATACAAGATATGAGGAATGACAATAGCTTACATCAATATAGTGCTTTATGATTATAAAGCGTTTTCCTCACAACCACACTGTGACACTGCAAAAATAACTATTCCCCATTTTACAAATGATGAAACTAAGGTTCGGCTAACAGCACGGGGCTGTATGCAGCAAAGAAGATTCGAAGCTAGGACCCACCTGAATTCAAGTCCAGTGTTCTTTCTATGCTATTAATACTTTTATAATAATTTCTTAGTATAGCTGTTGTTGTCATTCAGTCACATTTAACTTTTTTAACTTCATGGCCCAATATGGGGTTTTACTGGCACAGATACATAGAGTTGTTTGCCATTTCTTTCTTCAGCTCATTTTACAGATGAGGAAACTGAGGCAAACAGGTTTAAATAACTTGCCCAGGGTCACACGGCTAGTAAGTATCTGAGGCTGGATTTGAACTCAGAAAGAGGACTCTTTCTGACTCTGGGCCTGGTACTCTATCCAGTGTACCATCTAACCGCCCTTCCTAGTAGTAAAACTTTACAAATTCTGTGTCAGGGAAACTTAATTTTAATCAATAAATTACCTGAAATTTAGAATACAGAATATTTTTCAAATAAATATTGCTTGTTACTTAACTACAAACAACAACTCAAAATGGACAAACATAATGCAGATAGAGCTAACAAATGAAGAATGATTTGTAATTATCATGTTAAAGCACAGACTAAAAAGTTTATTTTCCTTAGATAGTAACTGTATTTTAATATAAATAAGGGCCTGTAAAGTACTTGAAATGTGTTGCTAACACTTGGTTGATGATATGTCAAAAAAAGTTTTTAAATCTTTATTAAATAAGTGCCATAAGATTTAACTATGTAGCACTTAATCTATGATCTATGAGCCTGAGAAAGAGAAAAAATGTCAAAAAATGGGGCAATCCTAGGTTAACACTTCCTTAAAGTCTTATTTATACTATTAAATTTCTTAGGAAGTCCCTTTTTTTGGTATAGAGGATAGAGAAGTGAACTGAGAATGGAGACCTGGATTTGAGACATGGTTCTGACATGAAGTTCCTATGTGACCTTAGGAGTCTCTTTGCCTATCTGGAACTCAATTTCGTCATCTGTAAAATGAGGGGTGTGTGTGTGTGAGCGTACGCGTGTGCACATATACATATATATGATTTCTAATGTTCTTTCCAACTCTAACTACAATTTATATAATGCAAAGATAAAAATTCAGCTTCACTTCTCTGACTACAAATTTTCCTTTTTAACATTTAATTTTTATTTTTTCTTAATTACATGTAACCAAAGCACTTTGACCCCGTAAGTCCTTCTGAAAGAGGTCACTATATTGTGCACAACAGCTAGGTCATTCACAGGAGATCATGGCACACTATTGCTATTACTGTATATAATGTTCTCCTGGTTCTGCTCATTTCACTTTGCATCAGTTCATGTAAGTCTTTCTAGATTTTTCCTGCTCATCATTTTTGGGGTATATTTAATATTTTATTTCCCCCCAATTACATGTAAAAAGAATTTTAATGGCTTTTTAAAAAATTTTGAATTCCAAATCATCTCACTCCTTCCTTTCCCCTCACTGAGAGGGCAAGCAATTGGGTTGTACATGTTCAGTCATATAAAATGTATTTCCATATTAATCATGTTGTGACAGAAAACAACAACACCTTGTTGTACGTCCCCCCAAAAGAAACCCAAGAAAAATAAAAGTTCAAAAAAGTATGCTTCGATGCATTCAGATCCCATCAGTTCTTTCTCTGAAGGCGGACAGCATTTTTCACCATATTTTTCACCAATTCTGGAGAGAGTAAGGTTCAAATGTTCCTCCCCACTTCCTCCATCTTTTCCTCCACTGTACTGTAAAAGCGTTTTTGTACCTCTTTTAAGTGAGATAATTCAACCCATTCTACTTCTTCCTTTCCCCTTCTCCCAGTCTCCTTCTCACGTTTTAATTTTTTTCAGATATCATCCCATCATATTCAACTCACACCCATGCCCTTTGTCTACATATACTCCTTCTAACTGCCTTAGTAATGAGAAAGGTCTTAGGAGTTATATGTATCATCTTCCCATGTAATAAACGTCATCTTCTGATGTAGGAATGTACACAGTTTAACCTTACTGAATCCCTTATGATTTCTCTTTCCTATTTACACTGTATGCTTCTCGTGAGTCTTGTAATTGAAAGACACATTTTCTAGTCAGCTCTGGTCTTTTCATCAGGAATGCTTTAAAACTTTCTATTTCATTGAATATCCATTTTTCTTTCCATGAAGCATTATACTCAGTTTTGCTGGGTAGGGTTGGTTGTAATCCTAGCTCTTTTGCCCTCTGAAATATCATATTCCAAAACATCCAATTCTTTAATGTAGAAATTTCTAAATCTTGGGTTATCCTGTTATCCTTAGGTCCATGATTCTTGAATTGTTTCTTTTTGGCTGCTTTGCAATATTTTCTCCTTGATCTGGTAGCTCTGGAATTTGGCTATAATATTCCTGGGAATTTTCATCTTGGGATATCTTGAAGGAGGTGATTGGTGGATTTTCAATTTCTATTTTACTGTCTGGTTCTAGAACATCAGGGCAGCTTCCCTTGATAATTTCTTGAAAGATGGCGTCTAGGTACTTTTTTTGGTCATGGCTTTCAAGTAGTCCAACAATTCTTAAATTATCTCTCCTTGATCTGTTTTCCAGGTCAGTTGTTTTCCCAAAGAGTTATTTCACACTGTCTTCTCTTTTTCCTTTCTTTTGATTTTGTTTTATTGCTTCTTGATGTCTCATGGAGTATTTAGCTTCCATTTGTCCAATTCTAATTTTTAAGGAGTTTTTCCTTCTGTGAGCTTGTGTATTCCCTTTTCTATTTGGCCAATTCTATTTTTTAAGGAGGTCTTCTCTTCAGTAAATTTTTGTATATCTTTTTCCATTTGGTCAATTCTGCTTTTTAAGGAGTTCTCTTCAGTGGATTTTTCTGCTTCCTTTACCATTTGGCCTACTTTGTTTTTTAAAGTGTTATTTTCTTCAATATTTTTTTTTGTGCCTAACTTTATCAAGCTGTTGACTCTTTTTTTTCTTTTATGATTTTCTTGCATCATTCATTTCTTTTCCCAATTTTTCCTCTACTTCTCTTGTTTGATTTTTAAAATCTTTTTTGAGCTCCTCTGGGAATTCTTTTTTTTTTGGGGGGGGGGGGGGCTGAGACCAATTCACATTTTTCTTTGAGGGCTCTGGATATAGCTGTTTTGATTCTGTTGTCTCCTTTTGAGTTTATGTTTTGATCTTTCCTATCACCACAGTAACTTTCTATGGTCAGGTTCTTTTTTGTTGTTTGCTCATTTTCTCAGCCTTTTTACTGACTTTTAACTTGATGTTAAAGTTGGGCTCTGATCCTAAGATGGAGACAGCATTGTCCCAAGCTTCAGGGTTTTGTCCAGCTGTTTTCAGAACTAGTTCTGGGGATCTGTAAGTTTTCAGTTCTTCCAAGGTGATATGACCTAAGGAGCAGTGTGATTACTACTCTCATGGCCTGTGTGAAACCACAAGCACTCTTTTCTACGCTGGAACTGTAATCAAGGTCCTGCTCTTCTGAGGCCACAAGCTCTGGCATGCTAGTGCTCCTCTCCACCCTGGGACTGTGACCCAGCACTGCGACCTGGATCTGCATATGGGCAATGCAACAGAATCCTGTACCCAGTGCCAGCAAGGGGACCCCTGTAATCTTCTGACCAATTGTTAATCCCCCTTACTATCTGTGGGCTGAAAGCCCTGGAAGCCTACACTGCCACTGTAGATTCATTTACCCCACAGGTCTGCTAGGGTTAGACCTGTGCTAGAGAAGCCCATATTGAACCACTCCTACCCAGTATGACAGACTTTTCCTGCCAGCTCTGTAAGTTGTCTTGAGCTGGAAAATGGTTTCATTCCAACCTTTTGTGGGTTCTGCTGCTCCAGAATTTGTTTTGAGGCATTATTTAAAATTGTGTGCAAAGGAATTTGGGAGAGCTCAGGCAAATTCCTGCCTTTTCTCCATCATCTTATCTCTGTCCTTGACTACAAATTTTCAGTTAGCAGAGTCCAAATTAATACAATTTTTTACAGTGTCTACTAGAGAAGACACTGTAATGACAAGCAAAGCGTAACTTTTTGCTCTTTTTTCTTTTGGAGTACTTCTCAGCACTAAGGCAATCAAGTGCCTCTGACTGAGTCTTGCCTTTGTTTGAATCAAGAGTCTCTGATTGAATCAAGAGTCTCTGATGACCTAAGTCACAAAAAAGCCTAAGTCACATGACTTTAAGTCATATGGTTGTGATGCCTTCTGTGGGCTGACCCTGAAGAAGTGTATATATGCTCTGAGGTTAGCATTTTGCTTTGGGGTCTCACCCATTGAAGAGTATTCCTGTGATTTGGCCAGACAAGACTCTGGGTAGACGTTGGGGAGTGCCCCCAGCTTTGAAGGCCCAGATGTTGGTGCTTCTCTCTGGTAACTACGTATGTATTTCTATGGTCAAACAGTTAGAAGCCTGTCTGTGGATGTGTGTTATTTTCTCTGTAATTTCTGTTTGTATTTGCTCTGAAGTTCAGGGTGCTGACTTTTCCCCCTGAACTAAGTGAATGATATATGTAATGTTTAATTAAAGTAAGATTGTTAATCCCTTAAAGTTGCTTTACTTTAGAAAAGCAGATCAAAGAACCTGTGCTAGCAGCCCTCCTGTGTGCTGGTGTTATTGGCCTTATACCTCTACAGTAGCTGCAAGTAACACTGTTGTTACAGACACCAAATATTTATCCAGACCTGTGATCACATCGATGTTGTTCCTTTTATGCTTTATATTAAAACATACTTATCTATGCTTGCCGGACCATCCTATAAGATTCTTGTCCATATCATCCTTTCTATAAATCTACAAGACAATTACACTCAAGGTGCTATGGGGTCTTCCTCTTGTTCTCTTAACAGCAGTAGGGATTCTAGTGACTCATGCCACATTATATTCTATTCATTCAGAATCAATGAAAATAATATATCTTATATCTCCAAAATACTACAGAGTACAGAGAACTCTCAGAATGATGTCAGAGTCCATCTAATCTAGATCTGAACTGATACCTACTACAATATTCCTAATGAGTCATCCAGTCTTTTTTTTCCTTTTAAGATCTTCATTGAGGAAAAATGTACTGGCTCTCAAGGCAGTCCATTTCACTTTTAAACAGCTATAATTTTAAGGGAAGTTTTTTCTTAGATCAAGCCACAAGATGTTTTGCTGAAATTTCCACCTCATTACTCCTTGTTCTGCTCACTGTGTCACTCTAGTCTCTCTTTCATTTGAAGAAATCTATCAGGTTCCCCACTAAATCTTCTTTTTGATGTCACCAGTTAATTTTACAGACTGTAACATGACAGAGTTTTTGGTCTCCACATAATCATACTTTTCCTTCTTTATATACTTTGTAATTTGCTAACAAACTTCCTAAAATGTGTCACCCAAAACTGAAAACGATACCCTAGATATGACCTGATCAGAGTTGCTTACTGTGTACCGCCTCTCTCACTGTAGACAACATTGCTCTATTAATGCAGCCTAGGATTACAATAGCTTTCTTGGTTACCACATCACTATTAATTCATCTTAACTTGTAATTCATTAAAATCCCAATAACATTAACATACGAATGATTTAGTCATGCCTCCTCAAAGATGAATGGGCTTTAGGTATGATCCATGAACAATAGACTATAGTTATGAGGAATAACCTAGCGCAATCAAGAAAGGTTCATCAATGAATGATTAGTTACCATGTAATTAAATTTTTTGGTCACGAAAACTCATAAAGATTGTTTTCAGAGGTGTAAAGAAGCTATCATCTCAATCAATGCAGTAAGTATCTATACAGGTGAAATTACAAATCCTAGAAGTAGCTGAAACATAATACATATAATCAGGTAAGTTTCTGGGCCTCTCAACCACATGACTCAATTTCCAGTCTAGGGCTTTATCTATTATTCTCATTCCCCTCCCCCTACACATATCTATGTGTGAGTAATACACACACACACACACACGCACACACACACACTCACATATGTATACATCAAGATCTATGTATCAATACATATATAAAGCTACATATTCATATAAAGACAGATCTGGAGATACAGGTATGTATATGTACATAGAATAGAAATAGCTAGCGGTTGTATGACATTTTAAGGTTTACAAAGGGATTTACTAGTATCTGATTTTATCCTCACAACAAGCCTGGAGATATGTTGTCATTACCCCACTTTGCAGATGAGGCAACTGAGATAGAGGTTAAGTGATCTGCCTAGAGTAACACAGCTAGTAAAAACCTGAGGTCAAATATGAACTCATATCTTCCTGACTCCAGGTGCAGCAGTCTAACCATGATGTTACTTAGTCAACTATAAATATATGAACACATGTAAACATATTTGTGTGTACACACATACCAATATAGATCTACAGCTGTTTATCATAGATCTGGATATGTGTGTATTTGTATTTGTGTATTGGGGAGTAGGGGAAAAGAAAAAAGGGAAAAAGAAAAAGAGAATAGTGGATAAATTCTCAGACCAGAAGTTATGGCTCATGTGTCTTAGAGGTCTGTAGATCAACTTCCTGATAGGTGCAATTCAGTCACTTCAAAGACCAAATGATTTCATCTGAGTGGGCTTCCTGGTCCTTGGATTTAGCCTCTAAATTTCTGTACAAGGCCTTGTTATTCAAAAATTAATTACCTGATCTATGGCAGTGAATGTGTGATTACAGAGACGGGGTCAAATGTCAGCTATCTTGTGGCTATAGAAATGGCAAGATGTAGCAACTGACAGGATATCAGTGAGGTGTAAAAATGATGGTGGACTCAAAAGAAGGGACAATTTGGGGGTAAAGATAAGTTATTTCGAGTTTGAGATATTTTTAAGACACCCAGCTTGAAGTGTCCAATAGGCAGTTGGAGACGCAGATGTAAAACTCAGGAAAGAGATGTAGCCCGTTTTATACACACTTGCATGTATATGGACATGAACGTGTATATATACATGTGTATATGTATATTATATGGTGTATACAGTGTGTATGTGTATGTGGACAGAGCAAAAATATACATACAAGACATATACTCTACTGTATATATCCAGTTCATCTCTCTCCTGAGTTCAACTGCCACACTGCCAACAGCATACTGGATATTTCAAATAATGTCCCACAGATATCTCAAACTCAGCATGTCCAAAACATAAACTTATGTTCTTCCTCTTCTCTCCCAAGGCCATCATAATTTTTACAGTCCCCAAGGTTCATAACTTTGGCATTATCCCTAAGTTCTCACTTTTGCTTTCATACCCCACTGAAATCCAACCATTACACCCACAAACTTTTTCACATTTGAACTCTTCTCTCTAATTATATAGTAACCACCACAGGTCAGGGACTCATTACCTCTCATTTAGACTACTGAAAAGGTCTTCTAACTGGTCCCCTTGCCTCAAATCTCTCCCTACTCTAATCTATGCTCCAACAATCCAGCTTTTCCTTAAGTGAAGACCTGACCATGTCACTCCTCTATTCAACAAACTCCAGAGGTTCCCTATTGCCTGAGGATAAAATATTAACTTGTTTGGCTTTTAAAGTGTTTCACAACTTGGCGCCAACCAATCTTTCTGGCCTTGTTATACATTATTTCCCTTCCTGTTCTCTATGACATAGCCAAAATGGACTTTTCTCTCATCTTCACAAAGGGAACTATATTTATCTCCACGTTTTTCATTGCTTATCTACCATGTCCAGAAAATACTCCTTCACCCCTGCTTCACACATGCAAAAAAATTCTCTCCATTCAAGACAAAGCTCAATAACTACTTTTTTTTTTCTAAATTATGGGCTAAATAAAATGAGCATTCTTATATGCAAAATAGAACAAGGGGCTATACATGAGAATATGTATTACATCCAGTGTGATTTTCCTTTTAGGCACATATTCAGATAACGTCCAGGGGACTAGAAGGCATAGCTTTAGGGCAGACAATAAAGTCAGGAGGACTTAAGAACACAGTGAAAAGAACACAGTGAAAGAACAGATGCTATGGCTTGTTGATCCTCCATCTCATAGGAAGGCTTATAACTGGTGACACTCAGCTCATCCAAGGAGTGCATACAACTACACTGCTATTCCCCATAGCTGCCCCATGGGGTGAGAATGGTCTAGAATGGCGGAAAGGTGGACCACTAAACAAGAGGGAAGCTCTACCTCATCTCTCCTTTGGTGAGATCTCAGAGCCAAGGGTACTTAAGGGAGAGATAAAGGAAAGGCAAGGGGGAAAGGTTCCCATCTCCCAAAGTAAGCCAGATAGGGCATAGATACCTGGGGTTCCTCAAGGGATGGGCAAAGGAAAAGATGCTCTTACTGTCATGTCAATTCTTCCTGACTGGATTGGGTCTGAAATGTCCAGGAATTTGATGATGTGTGTGTGTGTAATTTATGATGACAGAAATATTTGATGACTTGTTTATTCATGAGGTTTCTGCGTTGTTGCATAACCAATGAGGAGTAGGGCTGGGATTTACCTGCAGTTTTCTGACTAAGAGTCCAGCACTTTCCCCCTTACATGATAAGCAGCCTCATGTGAGTAAAATAGACTAAGTCAAGTAACAGGTATTTATTAAGTACTTATTAATTGCTTTTAGTGATCAAAGTGATTTAGTAATTAAAGCAATTAATCACTTAAAAGGCCCTTCTTGGACCTCAATTTGATCACATGAAAATGAGAGGGCAGGATTGAATGGCTTCTAACATCCCTTTCAGCTCTGGCTCTGATTCCATGATCCTACAATTCTAAACCTTTGTTTTCTTTTGTTTCTTAATCATGAGCCATATTTTCCAACATATTTTTACATCTGTCAGAGATTGTCAAAGTAAATAACTTATGATTTAATCACAGGGTCTTTTAAAAAAGTTCTTTGTAAAATTTCTATATCCCCTCAACAATATAAACTCCAACTATCTTCATGGTGGTCTTTATGTTTTGGCTTATGAACATCACTGCAAGGCAAGATAAGCAAATGTTTCCCTAAATTAAGCTTCTTGTTTTCTTTGGAAATAATGAAATCAACTCCACTAATAGACAACTCCTTTATTTGCCTATCTCCAAAGAGAACATATGAGTAAGCATCATATCTCCTGGTTTCTTTTACAATGAGAACACAAATACTGATATAACTCAATTTCTCCAGTAGTACATGAAACCACAAGTTGATGGACAATAATCTTTCATTTAAGATACCAATTAAGTAGCTCTTAACATAGACTGTGAAGTTCTTAGCACTATCTACCCCCTTTTCTGCCCCAGTGCCAACAATGTCCACAAAAGAAGATAAAGAGTCCACAGAACTGAATGCAATTCGTGTTTTTCTTTATTTCATGGTTACTATGGCCAAAAATTTATCACCTAATGGTCAGCTTACTGAAAATGATCTTCTCTGTGCTTAGGCAGACTGGTCCTTGGAAAGTAGCAAGTATGTTACAATGAATATACTCTATGCTTTTCCCCACATGATATAGGGTAGCTAGGTGGTATAGTGGACAGAGTACCAGGCCCTAGCATCAGGAGGACCCTGAGTTCAAATCCATCCTCAGAAACTTACTAGCTAGTGTGACCCTGAGCAAAGTCACTTACTTCACCTCTGTTTGCATAAATTTCCTTATCTATAAAATGGGGATAATAACAGCACCTACCTCCTAGGGTGGCTGTGCACATCAAATGAGATAATATAGCTTTTGAGAACCCACAGTCACCTCCATGCCATAATGAGGTATCAGAGTACAATTTGATGGTGAAATAATGATACATAAATACAAGTTACTGAAACAAAATACTTACACAATTAATTGTTCATCCCACTTTGGATTAGAAGAACTACTAGATTTTGCTGTTTTCTTAATTTCTCCATCTACAGACAACTCTGCATAGATAGCTGTTCCAAACCAGTTCTTTTTTCTTTTCAGTTTGGCACTAGAAACTGACAGAAACATGACAATTACTTAAGCATATATCTTACAAAAAAATTATGTATATACTGTATATTCTGAAGCAACCAGTGTTCTGTCTCAGAATCTGACAGAAGCACAAGTATGCTGGTTAATCCTCTGCTCAAGAACCTTCAGCAAATATTATGCTACAAGAAATGAAGAATATGAAGAAATAAGCAAAGTCTGGGAGAAATTTGTGTGAGTTGACATAGAATGCTATAAACAGAACCAAAACAATATACACAATGATTGGAAGGTAAATGAAAGGATCACTAAAAGCAAGTCAAACTCAGAGCAAAACCAGTAAACTTCTCGAAAAACAGATTAAAAAACAAATATCTTCCCTCTTCATAGCTGAGAGTCAGGGGACTACTAGGATAGAATGTTACACACATTTTCAGAGATTGTCATTGCATCAGATGTTTCTGCTAAATTATTTATCTTTGTCACAAGTTGTTCAGCCTTTCTCCACAAAAATATTAAAAGTAGTCCTTTTTTGGAAGTTCCTAGTTTCCCTGAAACTAAAGGAGTACTCTCTTTTGGAGAAAGGCTGAACAAATTATGTTATGTGAATATGATGGTGAATATGATGAATATGATCTAAGAAATGATGGGGGGGTGGTTTCAGAGAAACCTGGGAAGGCTTATAGGAACTGGTACAGAATGAGTTGAGCAGAACCAATAAGACAATTTATATAATTACAACAGTATTGTAAAGACAAATGAATTTGAAAGATTTAAGAACTCTCAATGAAACACGTTATCCACCTCCTAAAAAAAAGGTAACAGAATTAGCACGCAGGTGGAAAAATATTGTTTTGGGACTTGGCTAATTGGGAAATTTGTTTTGTTTTGCTTGACTATGCATATTTATTACAAAGGTTTTGTTTTTCTTTCTTTTTCAACTGTGGGGTGCAAAGTAAGAGAGGTATATTAAAGAAACATAGTGTGCTTTTAAATTTGCTGAGCACTTTTTATATTATCTCATTTGCTCACACCAACCCCGTGAAGTGACTGCTTTTCATTTCCTCGTTTAATGAATGAGAAAACTGTGGATGAGAGATTAAATGACTTGCCAGGAGTCACACATCCGCAAAGTGTTGGAGGCAGGGTTCACATTCATCTCTTTCTTGACTCTAAGTCCAACACTCTATCCACTGTACAACCTATCTATCTAATAGGTAAGTAACTGTAAGCTCCTTGGGGGAAGGAACATGTTCAAGTAACAGGTTTTTAATAAACATCTATTGGATTTGACTGACTACTGTGACTTCAGGGAAGATAAAAATCTATCTTTTTTTCCACCCCCAAACTCCCCCCTACCCAAATTAAGCCTCATAAACTTACTCTTAAGAAGCCATTGACCTTTAGAGAAATGACCTTTTCTTTTTTTTTTTCTCTTTTTATTCTTTGTTATGGGAGAAATTTTCTGGGAGGGAGAGGGTGAATGAATCTTTAGGAAATATAAGTGATGAAAAAACAAAAGATATCAATAACTTTTTATTTATAATTTTAAAAAAAATCAGGTATAGCTATGGGTTAGGGAAAAAATCATTAACCAAACAAGAGATTAAGGCGATCACAAAAAGTAAAAAAAGATAATCCAAACTGTATCAAATTTTAAAAATTTTATACAAAATCAACACAGGTAAGATTAAGAAAGTCATCAAATGGGAAAAAAAACTGCCTTAAATATCTCCAAAAAGCATCTCATATTCAAAACATACAGAAGCAACACAAATATTTAAGACCAAAAGCTACTCTCTAATGGAGAAGAGGTGAAAGGCTATGGATAATTTTTGTTTTGGAGAGGGGAGGTAGGGCAATTGGGGTTAAGTGACTTGCCCAAGGTCACAGAAACTAGTAAGTATCAAGTGTCTGAGGCAGAATTTGAACTCAGATCCTCCTCACCCCAGGGCCAGTGCTCTATTCGGTGTGCCACCCAGCTGCCCCAGATAAATATTTCTCAATAGAAGACTAGCAACCTATTAACAATCATATGAAAGACTGCTCCAAAGGATTAATAATAAGAAAAATGAGTATCAGGTGTAAGGTTTCACCTCATATCCAGAAAATTTGCAAAGATGACAAAAGAGAGAAATTCATCAATGTCAGAAGGCTCAAGGAAGACAGGCATTCTAATACATTGTTTGAAAGATACATTCTTTTTTTTTAATTTAATATATTTAGTTTTCAGCATTGATTTTCACAGGAGTTTGAATTACAAATTTTCTCCCCATTTCTACCCCCCCCAAGATGGTGTATATTCTGGTTGCCCTGTTCCCCAGTCAGCACTCCCTTCTGTCACCCCATTCCCCTCCCATCCTCTTTTCCCTTCCTTTCTTGTAGGGCAAGATAAATTTCTACGCCCCATTGCCTGTGTATCTTATTTTCTAGTTGCGTGCAAAACCTTTTTTTTTTTGTTTTTGAACATCTGTTTTTAAAACTTTGAGTACCAAATTCTCTCCCCTCTTCCCTTCCCACCCACCCTCCCTAAGAAGTCAAGCAATTCAACATGGGCCACATGCGTATCATTATGTATAACCCTTCCACAATACTCATGCTGTGAAAGACTAACTATATTTTGCTTCTTCCTAACCTAACCCCCTTTATTGAATTTTCTCCCTTGACCCTGTCCCTTTTTCGAAAGTGTTTGTTTTTGATTACCTCCTCCCCCCGTCTGTCCTCCCTTTTATCATCCCCCCTTTTTTTTATCTTCTTCCTCCTTCTTTCCTGTGGGGTAAGATTCCCAATGGAGTGTGTATGGTATTCCCTCCTCAGGTCAAATCCAATAAGAGCAAGATTTACTCATTCCCCCTCACCTGCCCCCTCTTCCCTTCCTACAGAACCGCTTTTTCTTGCCACTTTTATGTGAGATAATTTACCCCATTCTATCTCTCCCTATCTCCCTCTCTCAATATATTCCTCTCTCATCCCTTATTCATGTTCAACTCACCCTGTGCCTGCTCTCTCTCTCTCTATACACATACACATATACATACATACTCACATATACATATATATATATACATACACACACACACACATATTCCCTTCAGCTACCCTAATACTGAGGTCTCATGAATCATACACATCATCTTTCCATGTAGGAATGTAAACAAAACAGTTCAACTTTAGTAAGTCCCTTGCAATTTCTTTTTCTTGTTCTTTTTCTTGATTATCTTTTCATACTTCTCTTGATTCTTGCGTTTGAAAGTCAAATTTTCCATTCAGCTCTGGTCTTTTCACTGAGAAAGCTTGAAAGTCCTCTACTTTTTTTGAAAGTCCATATTTTGCCTTGGAGCATGATACTCAGTTTTGCTGGGTAGGTGACTCTTGTTTTTAATCCTAGCTCCATTGACCTCCCAAATATCGTATTCCAAGCTCTTCAACCTCTTAATGTAGAAGCTGCTACATTGGGTTATTCTGATTATGTTTCCACAATATTCAAATTGTTTCTTTCTGGCTGCTTGCAGTATTTTCTCCTTGACCTGGAACCTCTGGAATTTGGCGACAATATTCCTAGGAGATTTCTTTTTGGGATCTATTTGAGGAGGCAATCTGTGGATTCTTTCAATTTCTATTTTGCCCTGTGGCTCTAGAATATCAGGGCAGTTCTCCTTGATAATTTCTTGAAAGATGATATCTAGGCTCTTTTTTTGATCATGGCTTTCAGGTAGTCCAATAATTTTTAAATTACCTCTCCTGGATCTATTCTCCAGGTCAGTGGTTTTTCCAATGAGATATTTCACATTGTCTTCCACTTTTTCATTCCTTTGGTTCTGTTTGATAATATCTTGATTTCTCATAAAATCACTACCTTCTACTTGCTCAATCTAATTTTTAAGGTAGTATTTTCTTCAGTGGTCTTTTGGACCTCCTTTTCCATTTGGCTAATTCTGCTTTTCAAGGCATTCTTCTCCTCATTGGCTTTTTGGAGCTCTTTTGCCATTTGAGTTAGTCTATTTTTTAAGGCGTTGTTTTCTTCAGTATATTTTTCAGTATTTTTTTGGGTCTCCTTTAGCAAGTCACTGACTTGTTTTTCATGGTTTTCTTGCATTACTCTCATTTTTCTTCCCAATTTTTCCTCTACTTCTCTAACTTGCTTTTCCAAATCCTTTTTGAGCTCTTCCATGGCCTGAGACCAGCTCGTGTTTTTCTTGTAGGTTTCTGTTGTAGGCTCTATGACTTTGTTGACTTTTTCTGGCTGTATGTTTTGGTCTTCTTTGTCACCAAAGAAGGATTCCAGAGTCTGAGACTGAATCTGGGTGCGTTTTCGCTGCCTGGCCATGTTCCCAGCCAACTTACTTGACCCTTGAGTTTTTCAGCGGGGTATGACTGCTTGTAGACTAAAGAATTCTATGTTCCAAGCTTGGGGGGATGCGCTGCCACACTAGCACTCCTCCTTCCCCAAGAACCCCCAACTCCGACTGGACTTAGATCTTCAGCAGGCTCTTCACTCCTGCCCTGATCCGCCACTTAATTCCTCCCACCAGGTGGGCCTGGGGCCAGAAGCAACTGCAGCTATAGTTCTGTAGCTGCCCCACCTCCGCTGCCCCTGGGGTGGTAGCCGAACTGCGAGCTCCTTCCACTCCCGCAGCTTTTCCCACTAATCTTCTCTGTTGTCTTTGGTGTTTGTGGGTTGAGAAGTCTGGTAACTGCTGCAGCTCACTGATTCAGGGCGCTAGGGCACGCTCCACCCAGCTCCTGGTCTGGTTGGTCTGCGCTGCCCATGCTGGGCTCTGCTCTGCTCAGCTCTGCTCCCCTCCGCTCCCAGCTCCATACGGGATAGACCTTACCCAGAGACTATCCAGGCTGTCCTGGGCTACAGCCCTGCTTCCCTCCGCCACTTTGTGGATTCTGCAGTTCTAGAATTGGTTCAGAGCCATTTTTTATAGGTTTTTGGAGGGACTTGGTGGGGAGCTCACGCTAGTCCCGGCTTTCCAGCCGCCATCTTGGCTCCACCCCCCAAAAGATACATTCTTAACCACACTTTGCCAATAATTACTTAGTAAGCTGAAATTAACTATACATAGGAAACCATACAACTAGCTCACCAAGAAAAGCACTCCTCCAAAGTGTCACATGTCCACAAATTATCAATACCAATTTGGCATTACCAAATTACAAAATACCAATGTCCAAGCAGAACCCTCAAGATCATTTCAGCTTAGCATCCCCACTTCCTACCCCTACCTTGCTTCAGCCACTAGCCATCTCCAACCTATTTAAGCTTACTGCCCACCTCCAGAGAATCCCCTCTGGCTCACTTTTCTGGCTTCTTTATTCAAAATTAGCTATCATGTCCTCACTATGTCTTTTCTTCTCCAAGTTAACATCCATATGTTCTTCAACTAACTGAACTTAAGAAATCTTACCATAACACTTGCTTTCTCCAGATATTATCAAGTTTATCAATGTCCTTCTATAAATGAGCACAGTATTTGAGGTATGATTTGACCAGAGAAGAACACTTTGATATTACCATCTCCCTAAACCATGACTCTCATAACGCAGCCTTAAACTATACTAGTTTTCTTAGCCGCCATAGCACCCTCTTGACTCCTACTGAGCTTCAAGTTCACTAAAATCATAAGCTTCTTTTCAGGTGAACTGAATTGCAAACAATATTCTCTTCAAGGAACAGCTTGGTGGCACAGTGGACAGAGTGTCCTCCCTGGAGTCAGGAAGACTCATGTTCCTGAGTACAAATCTGACCTCAGAAGCTTAATGGCTGGGTGACCCTGAGCAAGTCACTTAACCCATGTTTGTCTCAGTTTCTCATCTGTAAAATGAGCTGGAGAAGGAAATGGCAAACCACTCCAGTATCTTTGCCAAGAAAACCTCAAATGGGGTCATAAAGAATAAGATACAACTGAAACAAATGAAGAACACAATTCTCTTCAAACCTGGGCTTCTACTCTTTTGCTTTTGAGGTTTTTCTATGCTGTTGTCTGCTACAAAGATACTAACACACTAATGAAAAATTAAAGTAACTCATGAAGTAACTAATGCTAGGGCAGATCATCATTTCTCAGATACCTCTTGGCCATACTGTGCATCCTGGTTCCCAAACAGTGTAAGACCCAAACAGGAATCATATACAAGAACACAGGAAAAAAAACTACTTGACATACAAACTCATAAGTGACTACCTGCCCAGAACTACAACAGTTATACACAATAATATCCACGAAGACAGAAAGAAAAAACATCACAGAAACTACAACCAACATACTACGGAATTCTTAAAGTCTTACCTGACAACCACTTTCCTGCTTACAGAAGGGATGTAATAATCAAAACAAGGTATGCCAGCAGTCCAACACTTAAGGAAATGTAAGGTTAGCTTAAATACCTTATCCTGACCTATTCTACCTATGGGCAGAGTTTCTGATGTTCATTTCACTTAAAGAAATCGGTGAGGTTTGAAAGTTACTGATGTCTTCACTTAATCATCATGTAACACCAATCTCCAAATGTATTATATGATCCAAATATGTTATATCATAAAAAACAAAAAGAGGATATAGAAGATACCTTTCGAACTATGGCTGAGGGGCGGGGGTAGGGATGGAAATAACACTATACTTAATTAAAGATTAAAAAAAGAAAAGAAGATGAATGTTTTCAATTACATAAAACTGAAAAGTTTCTGCACAAGCTAAATTAGAGGTACGAGAATTAGAAGGAAAATAGTTAATTGGGGAAAAATCTTTGTAATAAAATACTCTGAAAAAGGTGTAATACTCATAATATATAGGGAATTAATGTAAGCATATAAGAACAAAAGTCATTCATTCCCTGAAAGATAAGTGATCAAAGGATATGAACAGACAATCTCAAAATAAAGAAATGCAAGCTATCAACAACTGTATGAAAGAATGCTCGAAATTACTACTAAGCAATCAAAAAGCATTTAGTAATCACTTATTACATGTCAGGCATGCAATAACAAAACTCTTTACCTCAAGAAGCTTACATTCTAATGGGGAAAATAACAAGTAAATAATGAGACACACATAAGATATATACAGAGTAGATGGGAAATAATCTCAAAGGGGAAGGTACTAGCAGCTGATTGACTGAGAAAGGCTTCCTGCAGAAGGTAGGATTTAAGCTCATTCTTGAAGGAAGCTAGGAAAAATAAGAGAAGAAGGAAGAGCATTCCAGGGATGGGGGTCAGATGATGGGATGAAGACTTCTAGTGCTATCTGTAAGGAATAGCAAGAATACCAGTAAAAGTGGATTACAGAGTATGTGAAGAGGAGTATCGTATAAAAAGACTTAATCAGGAAGTGGCAAAGTTGTGAAGACCTTCTAGAAGCCCAACAAAGCACTTTATAATGGCTCCTGGGGGGCACCACTCCTACCAGGGAGTTTTCTGAGTGTGTGTGGGAAAGGTATAGGGAGAGGTGGGAGTTGACATGGTCAGACTTACACATTAAAAAAAAAAAATCACTTTGTTAGTTGGCTGAATGTTGAGTGAGATTAATATACACATTAAAAAATTATACTTAATAGAAGTTCATGGTTTCATACATAATCCTCTTAACACTTTCTATCCATGCAGAACAGCAACGCGTCTGTAACTTATAGTTTATAAATTTCCCTGGGGCACTACTTAGAGGTTAAGTGACATGACATGTCCATGGTTACAAAACTAATATATGTCAAAGGCAGGACTTGAGTCCAAGTCTTCTTGACACCGAGACCAGCCATCTATTCATTATGCCATGCTGTCAGTTTGAACTTAGGTTACATTAATATATGCATATTGCCCAGGACAAGGGATTTGATAGCCTTACTCTGCCCTTGTCAAACTCTATTCAGAGGACTGTGTTTCTCCAAGTGTGATCTTTGGCCCTTGGGGGATTCCTGTGACTTTTTCAGGGAGTCTGTGGGGTCTAAACTATTTTTCAAAAAATGCTAAGACATTATTTGTCTATTAAAAATACTTCTCCCTTTTTCAACTACAAATCTGTCTGTGAGGGCAGATTTTCTTCACATGCTTCAACCAAAACAACATTATTACATAGATTGAATACAGAAACAGATCTGAGAATCCAGCTGTCTTCAATTAAGCTAGACATTAAAGAGATTTGCAAAAATATGTAAAATAATGCCACTCTTGTCACTAAATGGTTTTTTTTATTCTGGAAAAGTTTTTTTTTTTAAATTTTAAAATATGCTATTTATGTTACTCTCTAACACGGGTAATTATTATTTTTAAATGAATACATATATTAAATAGTTAATCAGCTTTAATTTCTAATACAGCTAATATCAATAAAAATAACCCACATAAACAAAATCTTTTTGGAGCCCTCAACAATTTTTGAGAGTGTAATGGGGTCTTGAGACCAGAAAGTTGGAGAACAATAGCTACACTATGTACCAAGCACTGTGCTAAGTGCTGGGATAAAAAGAATGGAAAAAATAGCTCCTGGCCCCAAGGAGCTGACAATCTAATGGGTGGAGACAACATGAAAAAAAACTATATACAAACAAGATAAACACAGGAGAAACTGGGGGTAATATCAGAGGGAAGGCACTGGTATTTGAGGGAGGGTTGGGAAAGGCTTCTGGCAGAAAAGTGGGATTTTAGCTGAGACTAATGGAAGAGAAGAGGTGGAAACAAGAAGTCAAGGGGAGGAAATTAATTCAAGACATAAGGGACAACCAGGAAAAATGAGATGGAAGATTGAACGCTATGTGTTAGGAATAAAAAGAAGCTAGATCACACATAGTTTGTGAGACTGGGCAATGGGAAGAATGGTGTTGTCCTCTATAGTAATAGGGAAGTTAGTAACAGGAGAGGATTTGGTTGGGCAGTCTAGGTGGGGAGAGGAAATGCATTCTATTTTGAACACGTTGACTTAAAGATACAAATGGGACATCCAGTTTAGATGTCCAACCAGAAGTTGGAGATGCAAACCTAGAGATCAAGAAAGATGTTAAGGTTGGATAAATATATCTGAGAATCATCTGCACAGCAATGATAATTTAACCTGCAGATAAGATCAAGCAAAACAGTATAATAGGAGAAAAAATGAGAGCCCACAACACAACCTTAGGGGCACATCAGTGGTTGGTATGCATGATCTGGACAAAGATCCACTAAATGAGATTGAGAAGCAGCAGTCAGATAGGTAGAATAATCAGGAGAGAATAGTGTCATGACAACCTGCCTAGTGACAAGAATATCAAGATGAGGGTGACAGACAGTGACAAAGACTACAGAAGTCAAGAAGGACAAGGACTGAGAAAAGGTCATTAGATTTGGCAATTGAGAAATCATTAGTAACTTTGAAGACAGTAGTTTCAGAAGAATGATGAGGCTGGAAGCCAGACTAAAATAAAGTTAATAAGAGAATGAGAAGAAAGGAAGTGGAGGCACTGGCAAGGAGTTTAATCATGAAAAGGAGGGGAGATATAGGACAATAGCTAGTGGGGATGGATGGATCTAATAAAGGTTTTTTGAGAACTGGGGAGACATGGGTGAGTTTGTAATAGTAGGGGTAAGTAACCAGTAGACAGGAAAAGATTGAGAGTTAGTGAGAAAGTGGGGGTGGTAGAAGGGACAATATGCTAGTGAAGAAAGTATTATATGCATCCCAGTTTAAAAATTATTCTTAGTGAAAAATCTGGAAGTCAAATAGAAGGGAAAATGAGCTGAATTTGTCCAAAAGGACAAAAGTGATAATTTGGGTAGGGAAGAAAAGAGCCAAAGTTTCTGATTAAAAAAAAAATCATTGAATCACAGTCATCTAATGCTTTCATTTAATAGACAAGGAAAATGAAGTTGAGAGATAAACGAAATAAAACAGAAGTTCTTGATCCTTGTCAGTCTGGAAAGTATGGACTCTTCAGATTATTTTCAAACACAGAAAAAAAAAATTAGTTTTACAAAGAAAACCAATTACAGTGCAACAGTTATTAAAAAACAAAAATGTTCCAGGAGCTGAGGTTAAGAGTACCAATAAAGTGACATGCCTATGGTCACAAAATTATTAAGTGGTGGATCAAAGAAATCTGACTCTAGGTTCTGCAGAAGCGTCTCTAGGACTACTATCTTGTAGAAGAAATTCAGAATGGCTCAGCTCAGCCCAATCGCCCCTACAGAATGGCCAAGTCTTGAAGCCATTCAAGCTCGCTGGGTGCTGCATTTTTAGCCCCTCAATGTATAACTCCTGAAGCCATCAAGGGAGGGATCTGAACATGTGCCAAAGAATAGTGAAAGCTCTTTAAAATGGATCATTAAGCATGAATAAAAATCCTGCGGGTACTAGGGTAGCATCTCCACTTTCATCAGGAAAAAGTAGAACTTAATGCCCCAGAGGGCTCTAAAGTAGGCCAGAGCTGGAACATGCCTTTGCCCTTACAATGGTCAAACAAAAGCACTGCGCTGATCCTACAAAGGTGTTTAAGTTCCCTCACATATTCAATGGCTCTCATTTTGAAGTATGCCTTGCACAGTACTAAATATAGATGTGTTCTTAATAAATAGCTTATGATGGTATGTAGATATATTTATCCAAGCACTGATTACAGAGATAATAGTAAGAAATATTCAACAAGTACAAACTGGTACACTGAAATAGGTATTGTAAATAGAGCACTGGACTTAGAAGTTAGGAAAACCTGTATTCAAATAGTGCTTGACAAACTTACTCTCTATGTGACCCTGGGCAAGTCACTAAAACTCTAGGTCTCAATTTCTAAATGTGTTAGACTGAGATACTATACTAACCTCAAAGTGTTGCCATGATGTGTAAAAACCTTTAAGTGTATATAAATTTCAGAGGTTATGTTATTATTCAAATAGAATCAAATCTGAACCAACAGTCATGGAGTCTAAACAAATAGCTACAAATATAGTTAACTTACCAGTCACCTGTAGCTGTGATCTTCCATTGTGGTTACTATTAGTATCAGACCGTGGTGAAGCTGTGGCCATTTCCTAGTATTCAGTTTTAGCCTAATTTTTTTTTAAAAAAGAGAGAATGTATTCATTTGTCATAAAATAGATATTTGAGTGATATTTAACTTACAACATGTTATTTGAACCCTTTGAAGTTAGACTAAACTAAGAATTGATACCTAAGAAGATAACCTTCCTTTTCATATATGTATGTATATGTGGCAATTTATATACATTCCAAATAAGATAAAATTTCAAATAGATCATAAATTTAGAGGTGGAAGGGGCATCTGAGTTTGTCTAACCCAATTTCCTTATTTTACAGATTAGGAATTATGTTTCAAAGACGATAAAGTGGTCTATAAAAGTCACACAGACAATAAGTAGCAGAGCCAATATTTTAAATGAGTTCCTCTAGCTTCTGATTGAAAATTTAGCACTTTCCACTGTACCATACCATCTCCATGTTTGTATCCAATACATCACTTTAAAAAAATCCTAAGGTCATTAAGGAAACAATTCTCTGAAGATGTCTGACCATGAACTTAAGTGGCGCTGGTGATGCATGTAAAATCAGCCACATCTTTTAATAAGGTATTTTCTATAGGAAAAGTACTTTCTCTATTCAAAAACCAAGGAATTGTAAGATTACCACTCATTTTTCTTCTTTGCCAAATAACAAGCAATTTGATACAAAAAAACTGGACTAGTATAAAAAAAGACCCATTTTTAAAAAATTGAATTCAGAAGAATTTTGGGGGAGCAAATTGCTGAGAAAATTAAACATGAACAATACCTTTCAAAAGCACCATTTACAAACCTAAAAATTATTAGCCTATGCATATCAATCAATGAATCAGACCATTCAAGTTTCTGTAAGCTTCTGTAAGTATAGGGAATACTAATATAAAAATGAGTTAAGTCCCTGCCCTCAAGAAGGTTTATATTCTATTGAGAACACACACATTCACAGATAAGTAAAAACACTGTAAAAACATGCCTTAAACCACTCTGAAGCTTTGACTGGCTGTATATGCACATAAAAGGGCCAGAAAATGGGCTGAGTAGCAATGACCATGCCCCTGAACTATCTCTACTACTTTTCCCCTCAAGCCAAAGGATACAGAACACCGAGGTTTCTAAAACAGGAGTACCCCAAATCCCAAAAAGCCAATAAGGTGATACCTACCTAGAGCCCACTGAGTATCCCCCCCCTTCCACCTACCATGATATCAATAACAAGGCTACACACAACAGAACCAAGGAACCAATGCAGGGGTTGCAGTAAGACCAAACCATATGGTCTGACCCCTCTTTTCCCCCTTTCTAGTGCCATAAAGATCTGGGTTCTAGATCCACAGAAGTCTGCTGGGGCTTGGGCGGCCATTACCATACCAAGATTCTGTGCTATAAACATTCCAGCAATAGAGCAGAGGAACATAGGAGATAGGACAGGAGATGTGTCTGGGCCTGATATAGAGCTCAATCCCATTTCCATTCCCAGACCCTCAGAGATCCAAACTCCAAGTGACAGAAATCATCCTAAGCTGTAATAGCACCAATGTGACAACAATATGAAGTGCTTGGTCAGAGAAATGCGAAGGAATGGAAAAAGCACTCTGTGGGAAGATCGCTATGTGGCACTCAGCATCACTTGAGGCCAGTTCTATACCCACAAAAATTGCTTGGGGCAGAGATGTAGATTAGTGTACCGTGAATTGCCCAACATGCAAAGAGACTGTACCTTTTCAAGATCCAGCCCTCAGGAAAATGACCATAAGAGGGAAGGGAGATAGAAAGTGAGCAACAGAGGAACATAAGTGAAAAAGGACTAAAATAACCAAAGACTTCAGGAAGAAGAAAACTCAAATTAAACATAAGCAGATAAATCAACAGGGAAAGTATTATCTGTGGAAGAAAATATGCCCTCCAGATGTAGTAAACAAGTTGAGACATCTATAAATAAAAACTGCAAAATAAAGAAAAATGATTCAATACATGAGAAAGGGGACTCTGTGGTCCCCTGTGGAATTCAAAGAGAACATGGAACCCAACACATTTCAGAGTGGTTTAAAAGAAATGAGAATTTTAAGAGGAGGATTTATGGTCTGCACTGTAAAAATAGGAGACAAATAAAAAGATAGTTATCTGCAATGATGGGGGCAATTAGATGGTACAGTATATAGAATGCTAGATTTAGAGTCAGGTAGACTCAAATTTCTCAGCTCAGATCCAGCCTTTAGATGCTTACTAGCTGTGTGACCCTGAGCAAGTCACTTAACATGTCTACCTCAGTGTCCTCATCTGTAAAGTGAGCTGGAGAAAGAAATGGCAAACCACTAGAGGATCTTTGCTAAGAAAACCCCAAATGGGGTCAGGAGTGTTGGACATGATTGAAAAATAACTGAACAATGTCTGCAATCGCAAGCCTCACCCAAAAAAATAAAAGAGAGAATAGACTGGGAATGCATGAATACAGAAGTGAAGGATAATCTAGAACAGGGCTGTCCAATCTTAGGTTATCTTAGGGCCACATTAAAATAAAATAATTATTTGAGGGCTGCATCCAGAATAAAAAATACAGTATGCTAACAGAAAGTGGGGGAACGTGTGACAGGCAAAGGTGCAAGGCATGAAAGCAAACACAAAACAACAAAGTGACAACACAACAACATAAAGGTAGGTGCATATGGACTAGTCTGCATCATACAGACAGAATGCATACCACAGATCAATTGAAAATTCCATGTGATATGTTCCGTCCATAATATTGCTTAAAAACACCAAAGAAAATTAACATCAATGAGATTATTTATTAGTGATGGAATTAAGAAATCTAATACGCATTCCATGTAAATCATTATTTTATTTTTTCACTCGTGAAAATTAAAACCCACAGGCGGGCTGCATAAAAATCACACTGTGGGCCGCATGTGGCCTGCGGGATGCATTTTGGACAGCCCTGATCTAGAAGATGAGAAGCAAAAAACAGTAAAATTAAAAGGAAATTTGATTTCTATCTGAACAAAATATATTGATCCGGAAGACACGATGGGTAAAGATGACTGAAGGATTAGAGGTTTCCTAAAAGAAAATGACTTTTCAAAAACCCACAACACTATAATGCAAGAAATAATACAAGAAGACTACCCAGAAATTTCTAAAAACAGACAATGAAATACCAATTGAAAGAACCATAGATTGCCTTCACTTCCAGAAACATGCCCAAGACTGCAAACTCTAAGACACAAAGTGGTAAATTTTAACAATTCAATTCAGAAACAACAAATTCTGGAAGTAACCAGGAGAAAGCTCTTCAAATACAAAGAAAAAGCCATTTGAACAACACAAGACTATTCTGGATCCACCAGAAAATACAGGAGAAAACAGACTAACGTTCTAAAGAGCAATGGAATTCAGGATGCAGCCTAAAGTGACCTACCCTGTAAAACTAAGCTTGAAGATGAAGCCAGTGTGTGATGTGCCTAGGTCAAATCAAGTTCCAACAATGACAGGAAGGTGACTCCTGTGGTCTCCCAAGAACAGAAGAGCTTGCAGAGGACTGAGTGAAGAACAGGAAAGAAGAAGTGAAAATGAAAGGGAAAGAGGAAGGCGTTGTTTTGGTGCTGGTAGGAAGTTGCACTAATGAATGCTCCTATGGGTTGTGAAGGGAAATGGGGACATTGTCCTGGTTGTGATTCGGGGGATCTAGTGTTTGAAAAGACCACTCATTCTACCAAGGGGGAAGAGATGGAATTCCTGGGGGACAACTGGCATCTGCGGGAATGGAAAAACATAGACCTAGGGGGGAAATTTTGAGGCAAATAATAAAAGATGGTAACCAAGAGACCGGTAGAGATCTAGGTTAGCTGCATAATCAGGGACCTAATTATGGTAGGAGAAATCCTACCATGGGACCATGTCCTGTCACATGCAAGGACTGGCAGTGTTCTGGGACTAGGACCCAATGGAAAATGGGAATTCAAAGGGAAAGTCTACAAGGCAGTGACAGAAACTGCCTAGAGGAGAGAGCTCAGAATGAATACCTCAGAAGTTTTGATTCCATGAGTAATACAAAGAATAGAAAGGGACTAACTAATAATAAGTAATAAACCAGATGAGTGTCTACAATGAAGAGTGAGAGAAATCCTCTCAAAAGGCATTTGTTGTTGTAGTTCAGTCATGTCAGCTATTTCCAACTCTTCATGATCCCATTTGGGGTTTTCTTGGCACAGATACCGGAGTTGTTTGCCATTTCCTTCTCCAGCTCACTTTGTAGATGAGGAAACCAAGGCAAACAGAGTAAAGTGACTTGCCCAGGGTCACACAGCTAGTAAGTGTCTGAGGCCAGATTTGAACTCAAGAAGAGGAGTCTTCCTGACTTCGGCCTGGCACTCTATTCACTATGCCATCCAGCTGACCCCAGGAAGGGACAAAAAATATGAATTTTTAAAAATTAATGGACAGGACAAATTGAAGGGGAAAGAAGCCACCTTTAAAAAGATTAGCTATAGTAACTGAAGAGACATAGTACTGTGGTTACAAAAGAGGGGAAAAAATAATTTTAAAAAAATCCAACATTAGAGACAAATGAAGGAAAATGTAAACATAACTCTCATAAAAAGTTAAATGTGAATGAATTAAACAATACAATAAAACAGAAAGACTGACAGAGTGGTTAAGAAAACAAAACCCTACAGGCTGTTACTTACAAGAACCACATTTAAAAAACAAAGATACATGTTTGAGTATCCAAATTCAAAACAGAAACATTAGTCGAAATACAAAAAGATAGACACTAACTCAACAGTGACATGACACTTCAATATCCTTCTCTCAGATTTGAGTGGCACAGTAGATAGAGTGGATCTTAAGTCAGGAAGCTTCATCTTTCTGAGTTCAAGTTTGACCTAGGACACTTACTAGCTGTGTGACCCTGCCCACATCACTTAACTCTGTTTGCCTCAGTTTCCTCACCTATAAAGTAAGCTGGAGAAGAAAATGGCAACCTACTCCAGCATCTTTGCCAAGAAAAGCCCAAATGGAATCATGAAGAGTTGAAATAACTGAGCAACAACAGAAAGATAAACAAAAGGGAAAATATAGAACGCAACAAATTGCTGGAGAAACTAGGGTTTAAAGACTTACAGTGTTTTCTAAATGGGATAGCAAAAGAATATACATTTTTATCAGCACCACATGAACTTTTTTATAAAACACTGACCATGTGCCAGAGCACAAAGATATTGAAAGGAAATGTAAAAAAGCAGAAATAGCTAATACATCCTTTATAGACCATAACACAACAAAAAAACATTGGTTCAGGGACCACTAAAAAAAAAAAAAAAAAAAAAAAAAAAAAAAAAAAGGACAGCTTCAAGAAGAGACATAATAATGATATCCTAAATAATGAAGTGAAAGAAAAATCATAGGAATAATTATTATGTGAAAAAAAATTAAAACGATGAAACAACATACCAAAATTTCTGGGGTGCAGCTAAAGTAGTCCTCAGGGGAGAAATCATATCCCTACAAACATACATTAACAAAATAAAAAAATGAGGATTAATGAACTGAATGTGCATTTTCAAAATTAGAAAGCCAACAAATAAACAAGAAATAAAACAAGCACAAAAGTAGAGATGTTAAAAATTAGGAGAAACAGATTAGAAAAAACCATCAAAATGACAAAAGTAAAAGCTGGTTCTTCGAAAAGACTAATAAAATTAATAACTTTTAGCTAACCTGATTATAGAAGAACAGAAAAACCAAATCACTAAAATGGCAAATTAGCAGGTTAAAATCACAACAAAACCAAAAGAAACAAAAATAATCAGAACATATTATGTTCTACGAAATTGTGAACATACAAACACAAGAATAGAAGATAAATATGGAAATCTTAAATAATCTAATCTCAGAAAATGATTAGCTGCAAAGAACCACAAAAGGTAAAAAAACCTCCTGGTCCTAAAGAATTAAAAGAATAATTATATCAAAATGTTAAAGAACAATTAGCACCCATGATTCATAAATTATTCTCAAAAACTACGAAAGCACCACACCAGAATCTTTCTATGTAACATATAGTCCAAATACCTAAGCCAGGGAAGGATAAAACAAAGGGAAACTATAGGCCAATAATCATTTAATGAATACTGACTCAAAAAAATTTTAAACAAAATCCTGTCAAGCAGACTACAGCAATTTTTCTAATAAATCATTCATTTTGTGTAAATTTAATGTATTTTAGGGAAGAGCTGATGGTTCAGCATCAGGAAAACAATTAACATAATCCTACTAAAAACCAAAACGTCCCAAATCATGTGATCATCAACAGATTAAAAGCCTTTGATAAAGTACAACACTAATTAAAAAAACTCTACAAAGCACAGAAATAGTGGAACCTTTTGAAAATGTCATGAAAAGCGTCTATCTAAAACCAAAAGTAACCATCATATACAATAGGGATACACTAGAATCTTTTCCAATAAATTCAGAATAAAGCAAGGATGGCTACTCACCCTATTATTATTTTATACAGTTCTGGATATGCAGTAAGATAAGAGATATTAAAAGCATAAAGTTAGGTAAAGAGGAGATAAAACTTTATCTGTTGATAGTTTACTTGGAAAATCCTAGTAAATCAACAAAGATACTAAGAGACAATAAATGTCATCAGCATAATTGCAGGCTACAAAATAAATCCTCACAAATCAACAGAACTGCTATGCAATGATAATGAAACACCCCAAGTAAGAATAGAATAGGAAAAATACTCATAACTACATGAACGAATGCTACAAAAACTAATGAGACTAATGAGAAATGGAAATCAAAACAACCCTGAGGTTTCACCTAACATCCTGAATACCAGCAAATATGACAAAAATGGCAATTATCAATGTTGAAGGGATTAGGTAATGTCGGGCACACTAATACACTGGTGTAGCTGTGAAACGGCACAACCATTTTGGAAAACAATTTGGATTTATGTAAATAAAATGACTAAACTTTCCATATCCCTTTAAACAGCAGAGTCAATCACTGGGCTTATACCTCAAGGAAGCCATTAATAAGAATAAAGTCCCCACATACACCAAAACATTCATAGCAGCACTTTTTGTGACAACAAAAAATTGTTAACAAAGTAGATGCTTATCAACTGAGGAATGGCTAAACAAATTATGGTACACAACTGTAATGGAATACTACTGTAATGTAAGAAGTGATGTATGTGAATACAAAGAAGCATGGAAAGATCCATATAAATTGATGCAAAGTGAAGCACGAACAAGTGAATGTAACAAAATCACAAAAATCAACATGACTTGAATAAAGAGATGAGAGGACACCCCCAATACACCCTTTCATGGAGGTCAGAAGTCCACAGTTTCAATGCGTTCATCAGTTGTGCTGACTTTTCCCCTCTTTTTTTCTTTTTGGAGCTACAAGAATTCCAATTTCCTATATGAGATGGCTACATCTGAACTCAGGTCTTCCTTATTCCTGGCCCAGCATTCTATCCATTGCATGCTGAATAAAATAATCACTACTTAAAACTTTATATTGTAATGGCAAGAGCGCTTATAAATACGTACAGCATAAATGAATAAATACAAATCAGTTAAATACAAGGTAGTTCAGGGAGAAAGGCTACCAGCAGTTGGGAGGATCAAGAAGGGCTCCATACAGAAGATGTTATTTGAGCTGCATCGTAAAGGAAGAGAGGGACTGGGAGGCAAATATAAGGAGGGAATACATTCCAAGTATGGGAGATGGTCAGCAAAGAAGTGGGAGATGGAACTAGAAATGTTAGCTATAGCAATTAAGAGGAGAAAAAGAAATAGAAGGAATTAGAATAGGCAATGAGGAAACAAAAACTATCACTCTTTGCAGATAACATAATGGTATACTTAAAGAACCCTAGAAAATCACCTAAAAACTATGTGAAATAATTAACAACCTTAGCAAAGTTTCAGGATGTAAGACAAACCCACACAAATCTTCAGCATTTCTATATATAACCAACAAAGCCCAGAAGCAAGAGATATAAAGAGAAATTCCATTAAAATAACTGTAAACAATATAAAATACTTGGGAGTCTACCTGCCAAGACAAGCCCAGGAACTATATAAGCACAATTGCAAAACATTTTCCCACACAAATAAAGTCAGATCTAAACAACTGGAAAAATATCAATTGCTCATGGGTAGGCTGAGCCAATATAATAAATGATAAAAATGAGAATTCTGCCTAAACTAATTTACTTATTCGGTGCCATACCAATCAAACTACCAAAAAATTATTTGATAGAGCTACGAAAAATAACAACAAAATTCATCTGGAAGAACAGGGGTCAAGAATATCAAGGGAATTAATTAATAATAAAAAAAATACAAAGAAAGGTAGTCTAGCAATACCAGATCTCGAACTATATTAGAAAACAGTAATCACCAAAACTATTTGGTACTGGCTAAGAAATACAGCAGTGAATCAGTGGAATAGATCAGGTACACAAGATACGGTAGTCAATGACCATAGTAACCTAGTTTTTGATAAACTCCAAATCCCCAGCTTTTGGGATAACAACTCACTATCTGATAAAAGCTGCTGGGAAAACTGGAAAACAACAGGACAGAAACTAGGTATAGACCAACATCTCACACTGTATACCAAGATAAGGTCAAACAGGTGCATGACTTAGACATAAAGGGTGACACCATAAGCAAATTAGAAGAGTGAGGAATAGTCTACCCTTCAGATCTATGGGGAAGGGAGGAATTCATGACCAAGCAAGAGATACAGAGTATTATAAAATGTAAAATAGATAATTTTGATTATATTAAATTGAAAAGCTTTCGTACAAATAAAACCAACGTAAGCAAGATTAGAAGGAAAGCAGAAAGCTGGGAAACAATCTGTATAGCAAGTGTCTCTGACAAAGGACTCATTTCTCAAATATATAGAGAAGTGAGCCAAGTTTATAAGAATGTGAGCCATTCCCCCATTGATAAATGGTCAAAGGTTATGAACAGGCAGTTGTCACACAAAGAAATCAATGCTATCTATAGGCATGTGAAAAAGAGTTCTAAATCACTTCTGATCAGAGAAATGCAAATTAAAACAACTCTGAGGTACCACCATACATCTATAAATTGGCTAATATGACAAAAAAGGAAAATGATAAATGTTGGAAAGGATGTAGGAAATTTGGGACCCTAATGCTCTGTTGGTGAAGCTGTGAACTGATCCAACCATTCTGGAGAGCAATTTGAAGCTATGCCCAAAGGGCTATAAAACTGCGCATATCCTATGATCCAGCAATAAAACTACGAGGTCTGTAGTCCAAAGAGATGATAAAAAAAAAAGGGCAAAGGACCTGCATATGCAAAAATATTTCTAGCAGCATTTTTTGTGGTGGCAAAATATTGGAAATGAGAGGATGCCTATCAATTGTGGAATGGCTGAACAAGCTGTAGTATATGAACGTAATGGATTACTATTGTACAACAAGAAATGATGAAGAGGCAGATTTCAGAAAAACCTGGAAAGACTTGTACAAACTGATACAAAGTGAAATGAGCAGAACCAAGAAAACATTGTACACGGTATCAGCAACACTGTGTGATGATCAACAATGAATGACTCGATTCTTTTTAGCAACACAATGATTTAAATAAATGATCTATGAAGAAAAATGTTATCCACATTCAGACAAAGAACCGATGGACTATGAATACAGATTGAAGCATATTTTTTTTCACTTACTTTATTCTTTTTGTGTTTTTTTTTCCTTTTCATCTGTTTCTTCTTTCACAACCGTGACTAAAATGGAAATACATTTTACATGATAGCACATGTATAAACTCTATTAAATTGCTTACTATTTTTGGAAGGGCTAGGGAAAGAGAAAAATTTGGAACTCCAAATCTTGTAAAACTGAATGATAAAAACTGTCTTTACCTGCAATTGGGAAAAAAATACTATTAAAAAAATGAAGTGGGAGATGAATGTTGTGTGTGAAGAAAAAAGGAGAAAAAAAGGGACAGGGAAGTTTAGTTGAATCACCAGGGGTGGGGGTAAGGGGACAGGAGGCGAAAAGGAAATGGTGTTCTATATGGTGAAATCATAAAGACAGACTGGGCTTCAAAAGTTTAATGGAAGAGGTGTTTTGTTTTTTTTTTTTTAAATCCTAAGTGAAATAGGAAGCTACCAGAGTAAGTTTGGTCAGGGAATCCCATGGTCATATTTGTGTTTAAGGAAAATCACTTAGGCAGCTGTATAGAGGATGAACTAAAGTTGGGAAACACTTTTAAAGTTGGTATACCAATTAGGAGTCTTGCCTGCGGTAATTCAGGAAAGAGGTGATGAAGGCCTGAACAGGGTTGGTGTCAGGTAAGTGAATGGAGAGGTCAAATTTGAGAAATGTTGTCAAGGTAGTAACAGCAAGATCTGATAATTGCATGGATATTCGAGGTGAAGTAAGACTGAGGGCAGAGTCCAGAATACTGCTGGTGTTACTAAAATAAGATACTAGAATCCTTACCACTTAACATCGTGCTTCACATATAGCAGGTCCTTAATAAATGCTTGTTGACTGATTGATTGGATGTATTGCCCTATTTGATCAATATATTTTTACTTTAGAAAGCTTTACATTGTACAGGTCTATCACTGTTGATTTCTTATGGCATCTGTGATAATTTTATAAAATCCTGGGCATCAAACCCTTGGTAAGATATGCAACCTCCCATTAGTACTACTGCTTTCTACAGAAAAGTCACATTCAATTCACATGCTTTCCAAAACTGCAAACTACCAGACTTCTGGAGGTGGAGCCAAGATGGCGGCTGGAAAGCAGGGCCTTGCGTGAGCTCCCCACCACATCCCTCCAAAAACTTCTAAAAATGGCTCTGAACAAATTCTAGAACTGCAGAACCCACAAAATAGCAGAGGGAAGCAGGGATCCATCCCAGGACAGCCTAGATGGTCACTGGATGAGGTCTATTGCGCACAGAGTGGAGGGGAGCAGAGCTCAGCGTGAGAGGCAGCAGGACCAGCCAGACCAGGAGCTGGGCAGAACAGTCCCTAGCACCCTGAATCAATGACTTGCGGCAGTTACCAGACTTCTCAACCCACAAACACCAAAGACAACAGAGAAGGTTAGTGGGAAAAGATGCGGGGGACAGAGTTCGTGGTTTGGCCACTGTCCCAGGGGCAGCGGGGGAGGTGCAGCTACAGAACTACAGCTGCAGTTACTTCCGGCCCCAGGCCCATGTTGTGGGAGGAATTAAGTGGCAGATCAGAGCAGGAGTGAAGAGCCTGCTGAAGATTTTGAAGATTTGCGTCAGGTCCGGGTTGGTGGTTCTTGAGGAAGGAGGAGTGCTGGGGTGGCAGAGCTGGCTATATAGAAATAGCTCATAAATCAACGGTGCATCCTCTCAAGCTTGGAACAAAGTATTCTTTGATCTACAAGCAGTCATACCCTACTGAAAAACTCAAGGATCAAGTAAGTTGGCTGGGAATATGGCCAGGCAGCGAAAACGCACCCAGATTCAGTCTCAGACTTCGGAATCTTTCTCTGGTGACAAAGAAGACCAAAACATACAGCCAGAAGAAGTCAACAAAGTCAAAGGGCCTACAACAAAAGCCTCCAAGAAAAACACGAGCTGGTCTCAGGCCATGGAAGAGCTCAAAAAGGAGTTGGAAAAGCAAGTTAGAGAAGTAGAGGAAAAATTGGGAAGAGAAATGAGAAGGATGCAAGAAAACCATGAAACACAAGTCAATGACTTGCTAAAGGAGACCCAAAAAAATACTGAAAAAAACAACACCTTAAAAAATAGACTAACTCAAATGGCAAAAGAGCTCCAAAAAGCCAATGAGGAGAAGAATGCCTTGAAAGGCAGAATTACCCAAATGGAAAAGGAGGTCCAAAAGACCACTGAAGAAAATACTACCTTAAAAATGAGATTGGAGCAAGTGGAAGCTAGTGACCTGATGAGAAATCAAGATATTATAAAACAGAACCAAAGGAATGAAAAAGTGGAAGACAATATCAAATATCTCACTGGAAAAACCACTGACCTAGAAAATCGATCCAGGAGAGAGAATTTTAAAAATATTGGACTACCTGAAAGCCATGATCCAAAAAAGAGCCTAGATATCATCTTTCAAGAAATTATCAAGGAGAACTGCCCTGATATTCTAGAGCCAGAGGGTAAAACAGAAATTGAAAGAATCCGCAGATCACCTCCTCAAACAGATCCCAAAAAGAAAACTCCTAGGAACATTGTCACCAAATTCCAGAGCTCCGAGGTCAAGCAGAAAATACTGCAAGCAGCCAGAAAGAAACAATTTGAATATTGTGGAAAAACAATCAGGATAACACAGGATCTGGCAGCTTCCACATTAAGGGACCGAAGGGCTTGGAATACAATATTCTGGAGGTCAATGGAGCTAGGATTAAAACCAAGAATCACCTACCCAGCAAAACTGAGTATCATGCTCCAAGGCAAAATATGGATTTTAAATAAAATAGAGGACTCTCAAGCTTTCTCAGTGAAAAGACCAGAGCTGAACAGAAAATCTTACTTTCAAACACAACAATGAAGAGAAGCATGAAAAGGTAAACAAGAAAGAGAAATCATAAGGGACTTACTAAAGTTGAACTGTTTTGTTTACATTCCTACATAGAAAGATGATGTGTATGATTCATGAGACCTCAATATCATAGTAGCTGAAAGGAATATGCATATATATATGTATATACATATATATACATATGTGTGTGTCTATGTATATATAGGTATATATAGACACATAGACACACACACACACACACACACACACACACACACACACAAAGGGCACAGGATGACTTGAATATGAAGGGATGATATCTTAAAAAATAAAATCAATTTAAGGGATAAGAGAGGAATATATTGAGAGAGGGAGAAAGGGAGCGATAGAATGGGGTAAATTATCTCACATAAAAGTGGCAAGAAAAAGTGGTTCTGTAGGAAGGGAAGAGGGGGCAGGTGAGGGGGAATGAGTAAATCTTGCTCTTATTGGATTTGACCTGAGGAGGGAATACCATACACACTCAATTGGGAATCTTACCCCACAGGAAAGAAGGAGGAAGAAGATAAAAAAAAGGGGGGATGATAAAAGGGAGGACAGACGGGGGGAGGAGGTAATCAAAAACAAACACTTTCGAAAAGGGACAGGGTCAAGGGAGAAAATTCAATACAGGGGGATAGGTTAGGAAGGAGCAAAACATAGTTAATCTTTCACAACATGAGTACTGTGGAAGGGTTTTACATAATGATACGCATGTGGCCTATGTTGAATTGCTTGCCTTCTTAGGGAGGGTGGGTGGGAAGGGAAGAGGGAAGAGAATTTGGAACTCAAAGTTTTAAAAACAGACGTTCAAAAACAACAACAGAAAAAAGTTTTTGCATGCAACTAGGAAATAACATACATAGGCAATGGGGCATAGAAATTTATCTTGCCCTACAAGAGAAGAAGGGAAAGGGGGATGGGAGGGGAGTGGGGTGACAGATGGGAGGGCTTACTGGGGAATGGAGCAACCAGAATATACGCCATCTTGGAGTGGGGGGGAGGGTAGAAATGGGGAAAAAATTTGTAATTCAAACTCTTGTGAAAATCAATGCTGAAAACTAAATATATTAAATAAATTTTAAAAAAAACTGTAAACTACAATATATGTGACTAAGTGATAAAAATCACTTCTAAATTTTTCGAATCTGTTATAACTAGAGCTACAACTCCTAAACTTTACCAGTAACAGAATACAATAAGAAATCTGCTATCTCCTAGTTTTTTACTAAGAGATATAGAAAAAACTTGATAATCCAATAAACTAACAACACAAATAAAACAAAGTTACTTACACTTCCTGAATCATATACAGTATCAAGAAGGTATAGAAAGTGCTCATTTGGCGGAGCCAAGATGGCGGCTGGAAAGCAGGGACGGGCCTAAAGCTCTCCCCCAGGACCCTCCAAACACCCATAAAAAATAGCTCTGAACAAATTCTACAACTGTAGAACCCATGAAATAGCAGAGGGAAGCAGGGCTCCAGCCCAGGACAGCCTAGATGGTCACTGGGTAAGGTCTATCGCACAGAGCTGGGAGCGGAGAAGAGCAGAGCCCAGCATGGGCTGCGCCAGGACCAACCAGGCTGGGAGGAACAGGCCCTAGTGCCCTGAATCATAGAGCTGTGGCAGTTACCAGACTTCTCAACACACAAACACCAAAGACAACAGAGAAGTTGCTGCAAAAAAACTGCGGGGACAGAGTGAAAGGAGTTCGTGGTCAGCCGCCGCAGCCACTGCCCCAGGGACAGCAGAGGTGGTGCAGCTACAGAACAACAGCTACAGTTGCTTCTGGCCCCAGGACCACCTGGTGGGAGTAATTAAGTGGAGGATCAGAGAGGGAGTGCAGAGCCTACTCAAATCTGAGTCACAGTCTGGGTTGGCGGTTCTTGGGGGAGGGGAAGTGCTGGTGTGACAGAGCTTGCTGTGTAGAAAAAGCTCTGAAAACAACAACATAGCCCCTCAAGCTTGGAACAAAGTACTCTGTGCTCTACAAGCAGTCATATCCTGATGAAAAGCTCAAGGGTCAAGTAGTTGGCTGGGAACATGAACGGGCAGTGAAAAAGGACTCAGATTCAGACTCAGACTTTGGAATCTTTCTCTGGTGACAAAGAAGACCAAAATACACAGCCAGAAGAAACCAACAAAGTCAAAGAGCCTGCATCAAAAGCCTGCAAGAAAAACATGAACTGGTCTCAGGCCATGGAAGAGCTCAAAAAGGAGTTGGAAAAGCAAGTTAGAGAAGTAGAGGAAAAATTGGGAAGAGAAATGAGAGTGATTCAAGAAAACCATGAAACACAAGTCAATGACTTGCTAAAGGAGACCCAAAAAAATACTGAAGAAAACAAAACCTTAAAAAAATAGACTAACTCAAATGGCAAAAGAGCTCCAAAAAGCCAATGAGGAGAAGAATGCCTTGAAAGGCAGAATTACCCAAATGGAAAAGGAGGTCCAAAAGACCACTGAAGAAAATACTACCTTAAAAATGAGATTGGAGCAAGTGGAATCTAGGGACTTGATGAGAAATCAAGATATTATAAAATAGAATTAAAGGAATGAAAAAGTGGAAGACAATGTCAAATATCTCACTGGAAAAACCACTGACCTGGAAAATAGATCCAGGAGAGATAATTTAAAAATTATTGGACTACCTGAAAGCCATGATCCAAAAAAGAGCCTAGATATCATCTTTCAAGAAATTATCAAGGAGCACTGCCCTGATATTCTAGAGCCAGAGGGTCAAACAGAAATTGAAAGAATCCACAGATCGCCTCCTCAAAAAGATCCCCAAAAGAAAACTCCTAGGAATATTGTCACCAAATTCCAGAGCTCCCAGATCAAGGAGAAAATACTGCAAGCAGCCAGAAAGAAACAATTTGAGTATTGTGGAAACACAATCAGGATAACCCAAGGTCTAGCAGCTTCTACATTAAGGGATCATAGGGCTTGGAATATGATATTCTGGAGGTCAACGGAGCTAGGATTAAAACCAAGAATCACCTTCCCAGCAAAACTGAGTATCATGCTCCAAGGCAAAAAATGGATTTTCAACAAAATAGAGGACTCTCAAGCTTTCTCAGTGAAAAGACCTGAGCTAAATAGAAAATCTGACTTTCAAACACAAGAATCAAGAGAAGCATGAAAAGGTAAACAAGAAAGAGAAATGATAGAGGACTTACTAAAGTTGAACTGTTTTGTTTACATTCCTACATGGAAAGATGATGTGTATAATTCATGAGACCTCAGTATTAGGGCAGCTGAAGGGAATATACACATATATATGGGGTAAATTATCTCACATAAAAGTGACAAGAAAAAGCAGTTCTGTTGGGAGGGAATAGGAGGCAGGTGAGATGGAATGAGTGAATCTTGCTCTCATGAGATTTGACCTGAGGAGGGAATAACATACACACTCAATTGGGTATCTTACCCCACAGGAAAGAAGGAGGAAGAAGATAAAAAAGGGTGGGGGGGGGGGATAGAAGGGAGGGCAGATAGGGGGAGAAGGTAATCAAAAGAAAACACTTTCGAAAAGGGACAGGGTCAAGGGAGAAAATTTTAGTTAGTTCTGCATTTGTTGACAGCTGGATTCCATGTCATACACATTTCTTTTGTTCTGTTTTAAAGAATGACACTGACCCAAGGAAATGTGCAAGAGTTGTAGCTTCTTAAGTACACTTGAATGCATGTTAAGAGATATCATAGTGGCTATTGGTGTATAGAAGTCAAACATTTCAAAGATCATTCAAACCCACAATAATACAGGATGAGTCACACCAAAGCCCAAAGGAAACTGTAGTCAAAAATAAAAAAACAATGCCAAGAACCGACAAATTATTTCTGAAAAATAGCCCAATTAACTGGTTAAAACAAGTAAAGCCCTTCAGAAGGGCCGGGCAAGCTGAACATGTTGTTATTGATTAAAAATAAGCAAGTACTATAGCAAGAACAGGCTTCTTGAAGTTAAAAGAAGAGCAAGAAGATCACACACACATTTGCTGCTATTAAGAAAAAATGTGAGTCACGTGCAAGATAATAGAGTAATAAAGATTAGAAAAAGGTAATTTTTATTGATGAAACTTACTTTTTTTCCAGCTATGTCAAAACAGATAAGAGAAGAAGTTCAGGTGTGTCTATAAGATCTGAGCATCTTCATCAGACTGCAAAATAAAGAACTAAAAAATACTGAGGAATTTTTTACTTCCAGTGAGCCTGGATATCGTCTCCATTGAGGTAATGATGAACTCTGATATACATAATGACCTACTAAGAAACAGAAAGTGAAATGGAATACTACAAAACAACCTTACCCAGGCTTGAAAACCATGAGTCATCCTCAACTCCTCACTCTCTCACCCCCAATACTAAACCTTTCTTCAAGTCGTGCCCATTCTACCTTTAGAACACCTCTCTTATATGCCCCCTTCACTCCTTTGATACTGTGATGCAGGTCCTCATCACCTGCCTCTGCTTAGCCTTTTACAGTAGTTTGCTAGTTGGTGTCCCTACTGCAAGTCTATCTCTATTCCAATCCATCCCCCCTCTCAGCTGTGAAACTGATCTGCTTAAAACACCAATGTGGCCACATTACCCTTACTTAAACTCCAGTGATTACCTATTACCTCCAGAATCAGATATAAGATCCTAGTTGGCTTTCAAAGACAAATAGGTTTCATAACCTGGCCCCTTCCCACATTTTTAGTCATATTACACCTTAATCTCTTCCATGTCCTCTGCAATCTGGTGATTCTGACTTCCTTGCTGTTTTGTTTTTGTACATGACACTCCATCTTAGCGTTTTCACTTGCTGATCCTCATGCCACCTAGTGGCATGATGGATAGAGTCCTGGGTCTGGAATCATGAAGACCTGAGTCCAAATTCAGACTCAGACTTATTAGCTGTTACCCTACGCAAATCACTTAACCTTTGCCTGCCTCAGTTCCACGCAAATATTTAAGCATCACATGCATCTACCCACCCCCAAGCATCTTGCCATTTGCCTCACCTTGTCTTTCCTACCCAGAAAAGGATCCTCTAACACCAGACTTTCTCACCATCCTCTCAGTTAGATGGCAACCCACAGTTTTATTTGTAATTTAGTGCATAGTACAGTGTGCCTGGGAAATACATTCATCTATGGAAAAGTCATTCATCTATGAAAATTTTCATTCATTAAAACTGAAAAGAGGGAAAGGTGGCAGGTCAAGTACCATTTGGCATGTGAAAAATGCATAAGATAATTAAACATGAGTTTCTAAAATATTTTAAAATCTCTGCATCTTTAGTAAATGAGTAACTGGAAGTAATTTACTTGTCTGGCAAATCTTAACTATTTCGGTAGTTGAGACACTATTTAACAAAATATATTTATACAGTATCGACTTGCTTCTAAAGCACTAACTTCCAAATGTTATTAACATATAAATTCTTAGATCAAATACTGAAATCTACAAAGTCCATATATTAGGGCCTGCCTGCCAAAATAACTAATCAGTGATTTGAAGTTTGCAAAACTTCACCTAGAATTATAATTTAGATAGTTTGTAAAGTAAAGGTATAAAATGTGGGCAGCATGTTGCAGTACAAAGAATGTAGGTTCTGGAGTAAAAGGACCAAGGTTCAAACTGTGATAGCCGTTATCTATGTAAACAAATCACGTAACCTTTCTGAACCTTTTCCCTCATCTGTATAATGCGAAGTCTGGCCTCTAAATATGGCCTTTAGAGTCCTTTTCAATTCAAAATCTACAATCATATTATTACCTTAAAATAATAAATCCCATTGGAGTATAAAAGGTGGTGCTGTAGATAGAGTGCTGAGCCTAGAGTCAGGAAGACCTGAGTTCAGAAATTACCTTAGTCACTTACTAGCTGTGTGACCCTGGGCAAGTCATTTAACCTGTTTGCCTCAGTTTCTTCAATTGTAAAATGGGGATGATAATAATAGCACTACCTCTCAGGGTTGGTATGAAGTTCAAATGAGATATCTGTAAACAATATTTATAAAGCACTTAGCAGTGTCTGGCACATAGTTGGTGCTAAGGAAATGCTTGTTATTGTTGTTCTGTAACTGAAATAGAGTTGTCTTCTTCTACCAAGTTCCAAAACCATTCTTTTCCAGTTGGTAGTAGCATCCTTTCATTAATGTTTCTAAATAATCCAAAAAGAAACTTTAGGCAACCCCATAAAATTACCCTTATAATCTAGTTCAAAGACAACTGTAACCTATTTATAAAAAATTTACTGAAGTTATGAATATATAGTCTGAGAAGTCATGTAATTGGAGGTTATTAACCCTAGTCTACAATGTTATTTAAGTTCTTTAGTATACCTTAAATTATATGTATACCTTAATGTACACCTTAAAGTACACCTTAAATTATAAATTACATTTATATAGATTGTCTTTTTTAAGTGAAAAAGGTAAATATAATTTTTAAATGTTATTTTTTTCTACTATGCTTCCTTTATATTGGTTACTAAAAGGATTCCCCAGGAAAATGTCACTATTGATTCAAGAATGGGGGACCTATGGAATGGAGGATTAAGATGCCAAATAAATAATTTACTGTTTATGTTGCCACTGCTATTGAGAAATCGGAATGGATGCATCGCATAAATAAATGTTATGGAAGACACCCAGTGATGAACATACTGACTCTAAGGCAACTGCACATATGTGCTGCCAGAAAGCAAAATTTATGTTTGTTAATCATCAGCACTGCTACAAACATGACTTTGTTGTATAGAGGCTCGATGCTTAAAAGATTTAGTCTTCCTAGCCAATCCTCCAAGCCTAATTAAATTTGGGATTTCTGCTTTGACCTGTTTTTTTTCCTCTATCTATCTATCTATCTATCTATTTATTTATTTGTAGTTTACAACATTCACTTCCACAAGCTTTTGAATTCCAAATTTTCTCCCCCTTTTCCCCTTCCCCCCCTTCCCAAAATGGCATGCAATCTGATACAGGCTCTACACATACATTCACATTAAACATATTTTCACATTAGTCATGTTGCAAAGAAGAATTAGAACCAATGGAAAGAACTATGAGAAAGAAGAAACAAAGCAAAAAAGGGAGAGCAAATAGTATGCTTCAATTTGCATTCAGACTCTGTAATTCTTTCTCTGGATGTGGATAGCATTTTCCATCATGAGTCTTAGAACCTTGCATTGCTGAGAAGAGCCGAGTCTATCAAAGTTAGTCACTGCACAATGTGGCTGTAACTGTGTACAATATTCTCCTGGTTCTGCTTCCCTCACTCAGCATCAGTTCATTTAAGTCTTTCCAGGTTTTTCTGAAATCCACCTGCTCATCATTTCTATAGCACAAGAGTATTCCATCACATTCATATACCACAGCTTGCTTGTTCAGCTATTCCCCAATTAATAGGCATCCCCTCAATTTCCAATTCTTTGCCTCCACAAAAAGAACTGCTATATTTTGTACATGTGTGTAACAACAATGCTGCTTGCCACTACTGTGGCTGTAAGACTAATTAACACCAGCACACAGGAAGGCTGCTAGCATAGGTTCTTTGATCTGTTTTTCTAAGGAAAGCAACTTTAAGGGGTTAATAATCTCACTTTAGTTAAACACACATATATCATTCACTTAGTTCAGGGGGAAAAGCCAGCACTCTAAACCCCAGAGCAAATACAAACAGAAATTACAAGTATACATTCTATAAACATAGCACATAAACACCAATCAGCAGACAGGCTTTGTCTGATCAAGACATCACATACATAGTTACCAGAGAAGCACCAACATCTAGATTTTCAAAGGGGGGCAGGGTGCCTCCACTAGCTACCCAGAGTCTCGTCTGGCCAAATCACCAACACTCTTCTAATGAGTGTGCCCCCAAAGGCAAAAACACTAACCTCTGAGTTTATATACACTTTTTTAGGGTCAAAGGGCATCACAACCAAGCAGCTCAAACACATGTGAACTAGGGGTTCTCTTGACTAAGCAGGTCATCAAAGACTCCAGATTCAATCAAAGATTCCTTAGTGCTAAAAAGCACTTCCAAAACAAAGACAACAAAAAGTTCACCTTGCTTGTCATTACATTTGAAAGGCAAGACTCACCAAAGGTACTTGATTACTTTAGCATTCTAAAAGAGAAAACGGTAAAAAATTCTCACCCTAATTACCATAACAATGTGGGTCCTTCTCCCATCTATATGATCTCTTTGGGATACAGTCCTAGAAGTGGTATTCCTGGGTATGCACATTTTTATATCCCTTTGGGCAAAGTTCCAAATTGTTTGACCTGCTTTCTCAAGGGAACTTGGCTACAGGACAACTTAACTGTAGCAGAATATAACTAGTCATTTAAGTTACTCTTGAATAATACTTGTGAGTGGAATGAGTGAAGACCTCTCATAAAAAGGACAAACTGAATAAATAGAAATAAGTAAGACAGTAAGGCCTCTCATGAAATCTAAACTTCAGCTTTCTACTTCAGTTTTTCTGTAAGACAAGTCAGCAACCATAAAAGCCTCTGAGAATAAGGATAGGACACAGGATGCTCACATCCTGTGTATTGACCCCAGGAAAAGGGACCCTCGGCTCAGAAGAAGAATGGATGAAAAGCCGGAAAACCAGGGGCAATGTAGACATGCAAGACTAGTTAGGTGTCAAGAATGACGGGAGGCAAATGTAAGGGTACTGGGGGATATCCGCCACAGATGTAAGGGTGATGGAAGGCATCCTTTGCAGAGGCAAGCATGGTGGGAAAGGCTAGTTTGCCACAGATGTGAAGATGAGGTAACAAACAACTGGCTTCTGCTTGTCACAGATAACCAAACCATTTGTTCATTGTCATTGTCACTGAGGTAAATTTATCACTTAAGATGTAAGAATAGTGTATCACCTGCTTGTCAAAAATAACCATACTATTTGTTCCTTGCTATTGTCACCAGGGTAGATTTATCGTGTCCAGATTGTACCCTCAAAGCTTGCATCTTCAAGCTGAGAGGAAGGAGGTTGGGAGGGGGAACTGCAGTTAGGGACCTATATAAACACCCAAATTTTCTGTGTCCAGTGCGCTCTGACACTGAGAGTTTCCTTGGGGTGCTCTTGGTGCCTAAGTTGCCCTTCCCACTGGATCGTAATAAAATTTCCTTTCTACTTTTACCTTGAGATGCCTCTGCTTTTATTCTTTAATTCGTAAATCTATGCCACACACTTGTAAAGATGATGACAGTGACTAAGGGCATAAAAGTACTTCAGAAATGAAAATGAATTTGATCAGATATCTGAGTTGTGGAAAATTTATAATGGTAGCCTCCAAAAATTTCGTTCTAGCCATAAATCTTCTCATCTATATGCTTCAGTGTATTCTACAGAAAGTAGTTTCACTCTTCTGCAACAATACACTATTGTAAATATATCAGATAACTTTCCAACTTCTTGTATATAACTTAGGGGTAATTTAGCAGAGCTTTTTTAAAAAGAAAATTTAAGAGAACATAAGTAATATGATACTTTTATGCATTTTGGTATGAAAGTAACTTAAAATATCATATAATTCTGGAACAAAGCATTTTGGGATAAGTTAATTACATAAAATACGTAGGTTTTCTAATCTTAATCTAAGGATTAAGGTATCATAGACATAGGTATGTTTTATTTGAAATGGCTTTACTTCACTTTTGCTTTTGTAAAACTGTTTTGCCTTATATCGATAATAGCCATGGGAAATAAGTTCGAATATTCTCTCACTTTCAACTGGTACCAACAAAAGAAAAAACCCCACAAGTTATTCAAAATAAAAATGAAAGATTAGTACTTCTGAAAGAACGTGAGGAGGAAATATTTTTGACAGTAGTGGTTAGCAACTTAAAGACTATGTCATATCCATATATGTGCAAATATCTTTCCTTATAAAATATTATAGAACATGGGTCTTTGGCATCATTTGTTTCTGATATCTTTTTGGATCCGCGTACACAGAATAAAACAAATTATCTTTCAAAACTTCTTTGTGAAAAGTAGATAATTTTAGGGGCAGCTAGGTGGCATAATGAACAGAGCACCAGCCCTGGAGTCAGAAGGATCTGAGTTCGAATTCAGCCTTGGATTGACACTTGACACTTACTAGCTGTGTGACCCTGGGCAAGTCACTTAACCCCAACTGACTTGCCTTCCCCCTTCAAAAAAAAAAAAGTAGATAATTTTTGAGAAACGACAGTTTCTGCACTGTTAATTTTGAGGCAATCATTAGGTCAAAAGTTTATTTACTGTCCCCACACCTGGCCCATAGCTGACTCTAAAATGCAAGCCCCTCCCAGGCCTGAGCATAGCAGGTGCCTAATTAATGCAAGTGGCAATACCTAAAAGCCCCTCTTCCGCATCCCTGCATGAAACCTTCCCCTGACTCTCCTTGGAGGGGCCCTGACTCTGGTTAAGCCAGGCAGGTATGTGCCTCCCTACCCTCATGAACTGTAATTCCTCAAGTACAGCACTGTTCATTAGTTGATTTTACCCAGCCACCTCCTGCTTAGCAGTGATGGCCCAGAGTGGTCACACAGGACCTCCCTAGCCCAGAGCCACAGTGTGTTCCCCGCTCAGCCCCTCCCCATTTAGTTACATTATTGTGATATTGGATCCTCTCTTTTACAACAGAAAACACTGAGGCAAGTGGGGGCAATGGCCTGCCAGGAGTCACTCAGCCAAAAGCCTGAGGATAGATTTCAGCCCAGGTCTTCTAGACTCCAGGCTAGGCTGCCTTTGAACCTCTGGGTGATAAATGAAATTCAGTCTCTGGCCTCGAAGAATTACATGGGGGGGAAGCCATGACAGGTCTCCCTAAGGGTAGATGAACAGCTGCCCTAGCAGTGAAGGTGGTCAAAGGAGGCCTGAGCCTCAAAGGCAGGAAGCTGTGGCTGAGATGCTGCATTTGGAACCTGCCTGGACCCAGGTAAACCTGGAATACCTTTTCCTTATCTCTAAAATGAGTGGTTTAGAATTATAGTACCTACAATCAAGCTGCAGCCCAATGAGGCTACAGCCAGCTCAAGGATATACACAGACCACCCAGATATATGGGCAACAAAGTCATGGAACTTATGGGCAGACTGCATATGTAACCTATTCTGGACAGCCTCCAATAGGTTATACTACACCAACTGCATCTCAGGCTCACAGTCAGCCTGTCCAAGGACATGGATACCACTACTGCTACAATTACAACCACACAGGCACCATATGGAACAGTCTGCATATGGAACCCAGTCTGCTTAAACAACCTATGGGCAGTGGCCAGCAGCTGCTACATCTGTGAAATCCCAGGATGGTAGCAAGCCTGCTAAGACTATTCAGCCTCAATCTAGTAGAGCAGGCCAGCCTACAATACAGACAGAGCAACTACAGTTACCCAAAGGTGCCTGACAATTAACTCGTAAAGGCAGTCACTACACCTCCATCCTATCCTCCAGCAAAATAAGTGGATGAGAACAAATTTGTTCCAATGGCCATGAAGGCATCTAAAGCAGGTGGTGTGGAGCACTTAAGAGCTTGGTCAGATATTGAAGACACCAAGGTCATCTACTGCTTCCTGAGCCATCACCAGTCATCTTGACTTCTGTCCTGTCACTGGACTTCAATGACACCAGGAGACTGAGGCTGATGACTTAGTGAAACAGTCTCACTTAAATCTAATTCACAAGCAAGTTGAGATATCACCCCATGCTGTCATTGGTCCTCTTTGAAAATGAAGAACAACAATAACAATTCTCCAATCAGTTATTCCTTTACCCAGCTGACTAGTTATGATCAGAGCAGTTTACTCCCAGCAGAATACCTATGGGCAGCAGAGTTGTTATGGACAGCAGAATAGCTATGGTCAACAGAGCAGCTATGGGCAGCAGCTTTCCACTAGTCATCCCCCCCCAAATGGATCCTACAGCCAGACTCCAGCTCGATACAGCCAAAAGAGCAGCATTATGGGCAACAGAGTGCATTCTGGCAGAACCACCCAAGTGGCAAGTATATGTGTGGGTAGGAGTCTGGAGGCTTTTCTGGACCAAGAAAAAGATAAAGCAGGATTGGCCCTGATAACCAAGGGCAAGGGGGATCACGGAGGCATGAGCAGAGGCAGGAGGAAAAGAGTGAGGAGGCTCTGGTGGAAGAAGAAGAAATGGACTTGGAGGTTCTATTGGACCTCTCATGGAACAAACAGGAGGACATGGAGGACTTGAAAACATGGATAAAGGCGAACACTGTCAGGAGCATAGAGACTGCCAAAACCCCCCACAGAAAATGTTTTAAATTTTTAATTCCTTTGGCCACAACATTATGATTATTCCTTGTCTATTCTTTAGTATTTTTCACCATTTGTGGAGAAACATTCAAACAACTTAAATGTTTTTTTTAAAAGTGTATTTACTAAATAAACAGTTTTCCTATTTGTACACTCAAGACAACTACACTGGTTTTTCATAGATAGATAAAAACATTTTAACACAGTAACCATAATTCTGGACTGCTTACTTTTGTCTTAACGTTTGAATACAGTATATCAGAGCCCTGATGACTAAGCATTGTTATAAAGATTTAATAAAATAAGATCAAAGTACTATTTTGATTCATTTTGTGTTTCGACTTGTAAGGGTCCTGAATTCACACAGATCTACCTGACCTGTTAGAAATGTGAAGCAAAAGCACAGCAGGGTTGAATTTCATTTAAAAAATTTAGATGGACTTCTTTTTCTGAGTGACAAACACACACACACACACACAAAGACATATACATGCAAATATTGACATATGTGTTATACGTCTCTTTGTATACATGTCCCTGTTGTTCCATACTTGGCTGCTGTAGTTGCTAGCAATTGAGCCACTATTTTGTTTGTAATTAATTTAGGAGACAAGTGGAACTGCTTTAAGAAGGTATCTGCATGTCTAAACTCCTGACTAAACATTTTTACAATTAAGAGTCCTCAAAGTTACTGAATTTTTTTTATAGAATGTTCTTCTGAGATTTTTCCTTTTAGTACAAATACATAGTTATATACATCTTGGGAGGAACAACAACAAAAAAGCATTCTCAGTTTCTTCAACTAATCCTTATACATTCTCTAAAGCGAAGTAAATGACTCCAATCCACTAGGGTCCTAGAAGAAAATATTACAACTTCTGTTTTTAATCTAAAAAAGAGAAAAATAACTTTACTAGTATTTAATATATAAGACCAACACTAGCAGCTTTACTCAATTATGTGAGCCTACCTGAATGGATCTGCAAGTATTACCTAGTTTTAACTAAATTAATCCTAAGAAAATGGACAAGTGACCTAAAAAGATTTCTTCAAAGAGAAAATTCTTATAAAGAAAGGATAAACAAACTGCATAGAAAAACCTAAAACACTTCTACTCTTACTATGAGCAATGCATCGGTCACCTTATAAGGTATAAATAATGACCCAATCAGATCCAATAAGATTAGGCAAAAATTGAAATTATAAACACTTGAAATATAGATTTGCATCCACTCACCCAATATACATTGTGCCTTGAGAGATTAGATAATCCACTGACCTAACATGTATTGTGCCTTGAGATAATAGATAATAATAGGTACATTTTACATTATGCTTTAAGGTTTGCAAAGTGCTTTACATATATGCTTATTTGATCTAATTTGAGCTAATGATGACGTAAAGACATTACAAATATAGCAAGACACTTAAAAACTAAGCTTATTTCTGAAAAAAAAAGTATTACTTAAAAATTCTCAAATCTGCACACTTAATCTCTGCAACAGAATTTTCTAACCTGTTTAAAAATCTTCCAAATGAAGAGTTTCGGTGGGTTTGGAAGCCATTTGTTAAAAATCCAACAGTTTCCTATTAGTTTGCAAGAACAGACAAAGTAAGATGGAAATTTACATAATCTTTGTAGATTATACAAATTTATAACAGGTAGACTAGATGTAAAAATTAGTATCATGATTTGGTAAGCATATCCAATATACTCATCCAATTTCCTATTTGTATCTGAGAACCTTTGTTAAGTATCTTTCTCATCTATGATACTCATTAAAACCAAGTAGGAAATAAATTGAACTTTGAACCACTTTCAAACACTGTCTCAAAAAAGTGTTAAAACAATATTTTAAAAAATAAAGAGTACATTCAATCATACTGCTCACACTAAAATATCGACAAGAATAACAAAAAGATTTCTGTATCATCAAAACAATACCAAACAACCTGATCTTCAAAAAATGAAAAACTTTTTAACATACAGATTTTAGAAGAAATTAAACCCATGTAAGAACACGATGAAGCAAATGTCATCCTTGTCATCCTGTGTGTTACCGAATTATTCCTGATGATACTCACGGTGAATCTACAGAAAGTAAGTTTATACCCCAATACTCATTCAATTACAAAAAGTATTTGTTTTATCCACCTGCACAATGTCTACCAACCATTAAATATAAAAGAATAACATCAGGATAGCAACTTTTCCTCGGACAGCTTGTCTGAACCTATCAAAAAAGGATGAGAAGAACAAGATAACAGTAATGATAGATGGGGAGAAAAGCAGTATGAGGGAAATTTGAAATTGCACTACAACAGGCATTCTTAATCTTTTTAACTTTATTCCTTCACCCCTTTGACAATCCAGTAAAGCCAGACTTCTCAGAAAAATGTTTTTAAATGTGAAAATGAAATACATAGGATTACAAAGGAAACCAATTATACTGAAATACAATTATCAAAATATTTTTTAAAAACAAGTTTATAACCCTCAAGTTAAATCCTGTAACAAAAGAAGACAGGTTAGGGTAGGAAGAAAAACTCAAGCCTGTCAAAAGCCTTATTACGTATGAAGGTGACAGGAGAAATGTGTAAGAGTAAAATCCATGAATGAAAAACTAAATTCTGGAACATTCTTTAAGGTAAGAAAAAAGATAAAGAGCTTTTTTTTTAAAGGACTATTAGGAACAAGATGTTCCAAATGAATATACTTAAACTAAAAGAATGGAAGGATAGAGGATTCAACATACTTTTATCTGGGCTGGAAAATGGAGAAAATTTTTTTTAAAAAACTTCAAAATACAGAGAAAAAATATAAATAAAAGTAATTTCAAGGAGTATGGGATAGGACAAGGCAATAGGGCAGAGGGGTGGGGATTGGGGTGAGCAGAATTTCTGAGAGACTATGAGATTCATGTTAGGAAGTCAACCATATGCACAAAATTCTGATTTTAAAGTGGCAATAGGGGAAGGAGAAAATAATACTATAAAATAATTTAAATGAAAAAAACATAAAACTCTGCCCACCAATTCTGAGTAGTATAGGATAGGGGCAGCCATTTCACTCCTTATCATAATTCTAAAAGGGGTGGTACAAGGACCCAAAAAGGATGAAGGCAAAGACAGTCAAGAAAGCTAGTTATCAATGAAGCCTCCAATCTCAATCACTGTCAGCAAACAGAACTAGGGCCAGAATGGTGGTAAGAGTGGTACCTCTTCTCTGCTCAGCAACAGTGGCTTCTAACACTCTGGTGACAGTGTTGAATATTGTTGCTGATTTTAAGATGGAATGAAGTGTAGAATGAGGTGAGGTCCCCCTATTTCTTTAAGGGACTTAAACTTGTTCTAAGGCAAAAATGGGCAGAATGGACTTAGCAAGAAGGGACACCACATCCTCTAAGAAAAAAATATTGCAACTCCTACTAATATTACCATTACTATCACTACTACCCCAATATTTATATAGCATTTTAACATTAGAACAGGAATTTAAGAATATCTTGAAGGACCAAGCTACATCAATTGGTACATAATATTTTCTAACCATAAAGAAAATAGAGTTAGTAGTAGGATGAAAATTTTTATTTTGAAATAAAAATTTTTATGTCAGTTGACATGCCTGGACCTTCTAGTGTTAAGGTTTGCAAGAACTTTACATACATTATTAACTTATTTGATCTTCACAATAATACTATGAAACAAAAACTACTAGTCCCATTTTATAGATGAGGAAACATACTCAGAAAGGTCAAGTGACTTACCCATGGTCACACGGTAAGTACTGGAGGTAGAATTCAAACCCAGGTCTCTCCTGACTCCAAATCCAGTGCTCCTTCCACTATTGCTCTTTACACGTTGCCTCTCTAAAGAAGAGATGTAGAGAGGATTTAAAGTGTGGAGGTTAGGAGGTAAGGGAGCTATAACAAACAGATGACTGTAATTTTGTTAGTAAGGCAAGATGCAAGGTCAAAAGCAAAGGAGAGTGAAAGGTCAACATCGCTACCAAATGAGAACACTGGCAAGGAGTCACCTTCTAAGAATAAGAGATGTACAAAAGTGTATGCATTAACTCTTATTATTTCTTAAAGAAATCTAACCAGTACAAAACAGTTACTGCAATCACCAAGTTGAAAGAGCCCCAGAACTTCCTAGGGCAGCTGACCCTTCACCTTCCTGCTAAGTGAAACAGTGGTTTGGAATACAAGTTCACTTGTAAAACATGAAAGAAGCTCAGATTTGGACTTAAAAGAGCATTTCTCTATTAAAAACAACAAAACTGAATGAAGTTATTTTACCCATGTGATCCCCAATTGATATTTTTTCTGTTACTGACCCTCAATAGAAAAATGGTATCCTACTCCTACTTTATATAATTCCATTTCAGAAAATAAACTAAATGCTAATAAAGCTAAATACATTAAAAAATCTATCTTGAAAAAAACAATTAGCTTGGGAAGTCTACATAGCAAAAACAAAAAACAAAAAACAAAAAAAACGCATCACTCTATTTACTTCTGCAGCAGCAAGTTAACTATCTGAGATGTTACCAAAAATATACAACAAAATCCAAGTTGTAAGGAAAAAAACACAAATTATATTTAAATAGAAAACACTTAACTGTATGTAGTAGAATGTATCCTTTAAACTCATAGCTATCTTCTGATCTAAAAGCTACCATAATGGATTTCTTGCCAAGATAGCTCACTGAAAGCAGGCAAGACTACCCAGCTCCCACATGCCTAATCCTGAAAAATCTAGAAACTGCATCAGACCAAACAATGGTCTCTAAGAAACCCAAAATGAGAAATAGGATAGGTAAACAGTATGGTAGTCTCCCAAAGAACCCTGGCCAGAGATGTAGGCTCATAGGCTCTCAGAGACAAAGGGAACTTACCAAATAAAGCCCCACAATGGTCAGAAACCCACAGAGTATGGAAATTGGAAGCTACAAAGAACAAGAACAACCAGTCCAAGACAATCCAGGACCATGGGCTCCAAATTCCCTAGCATTTTGTTCTCAGACGGCACAGAAAGAACTAAAGACCCAGTACTCTGAACCTGAAAGCTCTAGGGGGTCCCAATTCTAGGAAGGGGAGGTTAGCATAGGGTGACCCAGACTGAGGTAGGATCCAGCCACTCTATTCAAAAACATATCAGGAAGTGAAGCCTGGCCCTGGCATAAAACCCCAATTCCCCCAACTAAGGCTAGAAAAAGGAGAAAATCAAAGAATTTTAACAGATTTTTAAGAATTTTAACAGAATTTTAAGAAATACCCCAAAATTCAACCAGAAAGAATAACTCTAAAAGCAGAGAGACTCGGGAAGAAAAAATGGATTTTCCACAAGCACTACATGAATATCTCAAAGAAATGAAATAAGAAGTTTAAAAAATAGAATAAAAGTTGAGGAAATGAGGAGAAATTAAGTAGATCAGAACAGAATGAGAAGAAATTACATAGATCAGAACATAAAGAAGTTAAGTAATAGCTTCCCTAATAATCATAACGGACCAAACAGAAATTAATGACTCCATGAGAAAGCAAGAAACAACTGGGGGAAAAAAGGAGAAAATGTAAGGTATCTGATAAGAAGAAAACAAGTTAAAAAGAGCTAGTTGGTTGGACTACCTGAAAACCATGGTAATAAAGAGGTTGTAACTCATATTTCAAGAAATCAAAAATGAAAACTGAGTCTGTTAAAACCTGAAGGCAAAGTGACAACAGCTAGAAATCATCACTTCCTGAAAGAAACCGTCAGAAATTTCAGTCAAAATCCAGAATTCTCACATCAAAGAAAAAATGCAGCAAACACTCAAGAGTTTGAGTACCAAGAAATTATAGTCAGAATCAAAGAAAAGCTGGTAGCTTCTATCATAACCAAGAAGAGATCTTAGAACACAATATTCCAAAAGGCAAAAGATAAAGACTGAGAGCTGCAAAGCTGAGTATCATCTTACAGGAGGAAAATTTGGAGCTTTAGCAGATAGAGAAGTTTCTCACTGAAGCATTTCTGATGAAAAGACCAGAAATTCTGAAATGTAAATATATGAATCAACAAAATCCTAAAAAGGTAAATTTATTTGAGCAACTGGAAGGGGCTATACAATATGGAGCACTAATATTCTAACATGGAGAGAAGAAAGTATCTCAACAGGGAAACCAGTGGAAATGGTGGATGGGGTTAAGAGGATGGATGATACAAGGAAGGAATAGTACCAAAAAAATTTTTTTTCTTGACTCTTAAGGAAACATTTAAAGGAAAACAGGAAAAGCAAACAACTGGAAACTAATAGGGTTCCCATCATTTAAGGAATGGCTGCACAAACTGTCATATACAAATGTAATCAAAGATTAGTGAGGCACAAGAAATAAGAAAGGGGAATGTCAGAGAATCCTGAGATATGAGTCGATACAATGAAGGGAGAACAGAAGTGTTACAACAATGCTGCTAGCAGATGTTGCTGAGGTGTAAGACCCAACAAGACCAGCAACAAGAGCTGCCAGCACAGGTTCTTTGATCTGCTTTTCTAAGAAAAGCAACTGTAAAGGGTTAACAATCTCACTTTAATCAAACATACATATATCATTCACTTAGTTCAGGGGAAAAAGCCAGCACCCTGAACTTCAGAGCAAATGTACACAAATTACAAACATACATTATATAAACAGAGCAAATAAACACGAATCAACAGACAGGCCACTTATCTGTCTGACCAGATCACAGTAGTTACCAGAGAAGCACCAACAATCTGGGTTTTCTTCAGAGCCGGGGGCTCCAGCAGCTACCCAGAGTCTCCACACCAACACTCTTCAAGTGAGTGAAAACCCCAAAGGCAAAACACCAACCTCTGAGTTTATATACCCTGTTCAGGGTCAAAAAGCGTCACAACATGCGACTCAAACCCACATGACCTAAAAGTGGCACAAACATTCGACTCAAACCCATGTAAACTAGGCTTTCCCTTGAGGTAAGCAGGTCATCAAAGACTCCTGCTTTAATCAAAGAAACAAAGGCCAGACTCATTGAGAGCACTTGATTAAATAAGTATTCCAAATGAGAAAACAGTAAAAAAAAAAGTCCCACCTTAATTACTGATACAAGGAGGAAAAAAATTTTAAAAGACCAACACTGAAAAGAAAAGCTTTGATAGACTGAAGAATGCTGACCAAAGTAATGATATCACATTTCCATATGACCTATGATAAAGTATGTTACTTTTTAACAGAGACTTGATAATCTTAAGATGAAGAAATACATATACATTTTTGGACATGGCCACTGTACAGATCTTCCCCCTCCCCCCCTTAACTATGATTATTTGCACAAAGTTTTTTTTTTCTTACTTTTTTAAAATTAGAGGATGGGGCGAGAGGTGAGGTGAGTAATTAAGATGCCAAAATAAGAGGGCCATCAAACTTTTTTTTAATGTTCAGAAGAGAACAAAAGGAAATTCAGAAGCAGGACAGTTTTAAAAGCAACATGTCAAATTTACTATACATGTTTTTTTAAAAAGCAAGTGGTACAAAATGTACATTCAATTTCATATGCAAACTTTTTTGTGTTCTGCTTTGGTATGTGGAAATGCTCATGTGGAAAGATGTTTAAATTCAGAATAAAAATTTAATTTTTAAAATAAAAGCTACCATTAGCTAAATGTTTTTATGGTCACATGTTTTTAACCAAGCAAGCTCTAAAATGCTTCTCCTTTAGGTGAAAAAAGATAGTAAATGTTATAGGAAAAGAAAGCCAGCAATTTAAAAACTATAAAAACATGAAGACTGATGCTAAAGGGGCCTCTCTTGTGAAGTATTTCCATGTATTTTTGAAAAACAAGGAATAGATTTCCAGGTAACCAGAACAACAAAGCAGAGGACTAGATACTTTCTCTGATTTTCATGCCCTCTTAACTCTCTCCAAATCAGGAATCATATGCAAGAAATAAGGCAATTCATTCCTTAGGTCTAAAACCCCAAGAAACCAAAGGAGGTAAAAACACAATGAACTAACAGTTGTTGTTATTCTTGTTGTTCAGTCATTTCAGTCATGTCCAACTCTTCGTGACCCCATTTGGGATTTTCTTGGCCAAGATACTGGAGTGGTTTGCCATTTCCTTCTCCAGCTCGTTTTATGATGAGGAATTGAGCCAAACAGGGCTAAGTGACTTGCCCAGGGTTACACAGCTAGTAAGTGTCTGAGGTCAGATTTAAACTCAGGAAGATAAATCCTCCTGACTTCAGGCCCAGCACTCTATCCATTGCACCAACTAGCTGTCCCTATTAACCAAGAGTAGAGAAAGTTAATCCCTAACTTGCTAACTCGGCATCCCTTCCCCACCCAAGAAACTATGTTCTAACAGGGCTGCACAAATAGATATAAGGCTTTACAACAAAACTCAACTCTGCCTAAAACCCAACTCTATCAGAGATGGCCAAAAGCCAGAAGTTTGCTCTGACTAGGAGATCAGTGTGGCAGTGCTTTGTGCTGCAACAATACTCAGCCAGAGAACTGAGGAACATGCTAGCATGTCTCTATGATTAAACAAGGCCTGAAAAAAGGGGAAATGGTATCCAGTCGTGGCTCACTCTGTCCTCAGAGAAGTTACCTGGGCAGAGACTCAAGTTAATAAAAAGTGAATTCCTTTGGGTGGGGGGAGGCTGAGACAGCTGTGAGGTCCAGCCCCTGGGGAAACTTCCACCAAAGGACAAAGAATCAGAAGTGAGCTAAAAAATACTGAAATGACCAGATATCAGGAGGAAGAAAACCCAGTTAAAGACCTTGAGCACAAGAAGATAAACCAACAGAAAAGATATTAATAACAGAAGGGAACCTAATCATCTAATGAATACAGACATACAGGAATAAATACTGCAATACAAAGGAAAATAAATCAACACCTGATGAGCCAGAGGGCATGGTAGATTCTCAAAAGGGAAAAGATGCATAGCAGAATGCTCCTGAATGGCTTAACAGAGAAGTAAGAATTATGACAGCAGAATTTGTGGCCATCAAAAGAGAAATAAATAATCAGCAGAACAGAAAAATTTGAATCCATGATAGCAAATCTCACCAAAGAAACAAAAGAAAACAAATGACCAGGCATACAAAAACATAGATATGAAGGACAATCTAAAAGAGAAGCAAAACACAATAATGTTAAATGAAAATATGATCTCATAACAAGCAAACTAAATTGATGTCAAAGACAACATGAAGAGTCAAGGATTATAGGTCTCCCAGAAGAACACAGGTTGAAAAACCCGAATACCATAATGCAAGAAACAATACAAGAAAAGTGCCCAAAACTTCTCAACTTAGCAACTGAGACAGTTTCCATGAAAAAACTTTTATCCTGAATACTCTGAGACACAGAAAAACACACTTATGCTGCATGCTCTAAGATACAAAGTATTTAAATTTAACAGTTTCAATGACAAATGACAAATTCTGCAAGTGACAAGGAGAAAGACCTTCAAAGATAAAGTAAGAGATATTTGAATAACACAAGCTGATTTGGCACTCACCAGAAACCACAAAATAAAATGGAATATGTGTTCCAAAGGGCAAGATGCAGGCCAAGGTGACACATCCTGCAAACTTGCATTTAACCACTAAGGAAAAAGACAGACATTCCATAAAAAAAGGGATTTGAAGCATTCCAGTAAATAAAACTGAACTTGAGGTGATTATTTGCTTTAGAACACTTCAGACAACAAAAATACAAGACAAATACAGACACCAAGGAAGACACAGGTAATGAAATAAACCATTAAAAAAAAGGGAGAGGGGAGCTAAAAAGAGAAAGATGTCTACGTAGTTATTAATAACAATATAACAAAATTGAGTCCAGAGGTTTCTTTCTAAGAGTACACAAGGAGATAAGGGTGAAAGTGAAAATCAAACAGACTGCTGCAGAATAACCCTGAAACTAAATCTTAAGGACTAAATATCATAATACCCCACAAGCGAGTAAGTAAGTATTTTTTGTGAGACTACATTGCAGAATGGGCAAGTACATAAAAGGAAAAGGGAACAGGACAGATGAGAGTACCCAAATTAAATAAAAAGTTATCAATTAAGGGAAAATAACTTCAGAAAGAAGAGAGCCTACAGGAGAGAATGGGTGAGGAGGCAAAAGGAAAGACTGAAACAAGTGGGGGATTTCATTTCAGTATTGGGAAGACATACCACTGAAGAACATTTCCATGGTGGGAGAGAGATACTTTACAAGGGATGTTACTAAACGTAGCAGAAAACTGCACTAAGACATTTGTGACACCACGGGATGAGGACCTTACAACGGATATAATCTGAAGGGATAAGGCACTTAGAGGGGTCACCTATGCTGCCTTAAGGCAGGGGTGGGGAATCTGCAGCATCGAGGCCACATGTGGCCTTCTAAGTCCTTGGGTGCAGCCTTTTGACTGAATCCAAGTTTTACAGAAAAAAAATCCTTTTATTAAGGGGATTTATTCCATGAAGTCCGGATTCACATTTGAGGATCTAAAGGGCCACATGTGGCCATGAGGCTGCAGGTTCTCCACCCTTGTCTTAGGGGAATCAAAGCTCCTGGTGAGCACAATGTTTAGAGCTAGGCTTAGAGACAGGAAGATCTGAATTAAAATCTTTTTTCAGAAACTTACTAGCTGTGTGACTCTAGGCAAGTCACTTAACCTGTTTGTTTCAGTTTCCTCATCTGTAAAACTGGGATACTAATAGTACCTACCTCCTATGGTTGTTGTGAGGATCAAATGAGACAGTAACTGTAAAGCACTTAGTACAGTGCCCGGCATATAGTAAGCACTACATACATACTGCTAGCATCATCATCATCATCATCATCATCATCATCATCATCATCATCATCATCAACATCATGCTTAGCACAGTGCCTGACTGAAATAAATAGGTACTTTATAAGTACTTGTTTTCTTCCTTCCTGGGGACAAATAATACCCCACTAAAACAGGAGGAAATGGACTCAGAGATTTCATGGCAAATCGGGGGAAATGGTCATGGGAGAAGGAAAAGGGTAGTAATGAACTACACTATCAGGGAAGTAGGCAAATGCTTACCATGAGGAATTATTTCTATTCTATCATGTGCAAGGACTATTTCTACAATTTAGTCACAACAGAAAAAGGGGGCTAGCGAGCAAGACCTACAAAGAAATAACACAGAAACTGTTCAGAAGAGAAAACAGGTCACCTAGAAGCTTTAGTTCATAAGGAAACTTAAAAAGACTAAATAATGAATAAAGCATAAAAGTCCAGAGCAAACACAAAGGAAAGATAAAAAATGAAAAGGGAAAGAAATCTATTTAGGAAAAAAAATGCAGAAACTGAAATAAAAAAAATAAAGAGAAGGGGAGCGACATTTTACTTGACTACTAAAGTGAGAAGGAAAAAAGGGAGAGAATTAGATAACCAGAGAAAATAAAGAAAAAAAAGAGTAAGTTAAGAAAAATTCTAAAACTAGGGGAAAAGGTGACATTTAAGGGATAGAGAGACCTAAGAGTGAAGGAGAAAAAGTTGGTGGGAATAGAGCTAGCTTAAAGCAGATAAAGCAAAATTAACTGAAGAAACAATGTACTGTCTTAATCGGGGGGCAAGTTCTAATTTTGGGGGGAAAATAATATTAAAGACAAATGGAGGGAAATATAAACCTAACTTTCATGACTTTAAATGTGAATGGATTAAACAATTCAATAAAATGAAAAAGTGACAGATCAGATAAGAAAGCAAAACTCCACGTATTGCTTACAAGAAATACATTTAAAACAAAGATATACATAGAATAAAAATGAGGGGATAGAAAAAAAAATTTACTATGCGTCAGTTGAATCCAAGTCAGAATTGTCACCATCCTATTAGATAAATTAAAAAAAAAATTCACAAGGAAATTCTATTATGCTGAATGGAACCAGAGACAACAAACTAGTATCAAAATTATGTTTAGATGCTACTTAGCATATGAATTCAGAAAACAAAAATTTATCATATTATAAGAAGTCAGATAGAAATACCAGCGGAGATTTTAATATCCCAATTTCGGTTTTAGACAAATCTAACAGAAAAATAAACAAAAACAAAAAAAGAGAACTGAACAAACTGATGGAAAAACTAGAGCTAAAATGATTCATAGTGTCTTCTTAAATGGGTCTGCTAAAGAACATACACATTTCTTTGCTAAACATAGAACTTTTACAAAAGCTGACCATGTATTAAATCACAGGGGTTATTGTAAATACAAAAATAGTACACATATGCTTTACAGTAAAAACAGTAATCAAATAAGAAAGCAGAAACAAAAAACCCAAATGGAGACCTGACAGAAATCGTAAACAAGTGGATCAAAGAACAAACCATAGAAACAATAATTATGTAAAAGTAAATGATAATGCTGAAATAAAACACCAAAATTTCTTCAGGGGGAAATAAAGCATTCTTTAAAAATATACAGTAACAAGAAAAGAGAGGAATTAATGAATGAAATATGCTTTTTAAAAAAAATAATTGAAAGCCAACAAATAAACCTAATAAAAGCACAAAAGATGACATAGTAAAAATTACTGAAGGGAACATAAGTTGGAAACCAAAAACTATAGAAATGAAAAGTATAACTAAAAGCTAATTCTTTGAAAACACTAACAAAAGTGACGAAGCCATCAGCCAATCTAATTAAAAAGAGGGAAGAAAATCAAATTGTCAAAATAAAAAACAAAGGTGAAATCACAACAAAACTATAAGAAATAAAAATTATTGGAACCTATTGAGAGCAAGGCAAGCTAGGTGGTGCAGTGGATAGAGCACTAGGTCTGGAGTCAGGAAGACCTGACTTAAGACACTTACTAGCTTCATGACTCTGGGAAACTCACTTAATACTCCGTTTGCTTTAATCTCATTGGAGAAGAAAATGGCAAACCACTCCACTATCTTTGCCAAGAAAACCTCATGGACATAAGTACGCTCAGACACAACTAAAGAACTGAACAAGTTAAATACAAGGCAGTTTGGGAGGGAGGTCACTGATTGTGGGGTGAATCAAGAAAGGCCTCATGAAGAAGGTGGTCCCTGAACTGTATCTCAAAGAAGAGAGGGATCCTATGAGGCAAAGATGTTCAAACCTAGTCTTTTCATTTTAAAAAAAAAAGGAGGATGATTTAGATGACAGTCTTTTCTAACTTTCAAATTTCTATAGTCTATTGTTTACTATCTTAAATTGAATTATTTTGTAAATATGCTAAGTGGAATTATTTTGTAAATGTACTGGGAAAGCTAACTAAAGCAATTCCAGGATGAATTTTTATACAAATTTAAAAAACTGTAAAAAAGTGAATAATTATCCCTCTAATTTAGATACTCATAATGAAAATGTTCATATAGCTTTTTTATGTATAATTCACCTCTCATGGAAATGCATTACAAATATAAGTCTGCAAAATTCGGAAATATCAAGAGACAACTAAACAATTTCCATAGTGAGCCTTATGCAGAGCCTACGTACCTCCATCCTTTTTTTTATCCAAGAGATCATACATTCAGTTGAAACAGGAAAATCTTACTAAAACCCATTAAAATTAGCCAGTCCCAAACTATATTTGACATCCCAACTAGCAAACCAACAGGACTCATAGATATCTTGCAATAATCCCTGCTTCCTCCCCACCAGGGACAGATCCCTCCCCTAAGACCTTGGGTCCCTCCCTAGAGCTGAATTGTCTGGGTTAGTGGGTGGGTGTTTACACACACACACACACACACACACAATTGCTATGGGAAAGGACATGACTACCTACTGCCCTATATCTTCATTGGTCATCTCTGTGGGCCTAAACCAAAAACTCCCTTGTCTGCCCACTATTTCTCATTTTATGTTATACCTCCCATTAGACTATAAACTCATTTGATGCAGAGATTGTTTCATTTTCATATTTGGATCCTCAGCACCTAACACAATGTCAGGTACATATCAAGTTGTTACTAAACCTTGTTGACTGATTCACGGCTACAAAGTACTTTAAAGATGATCTAGTACAACACTGTCATTTTAGTCAGTCAGGAAGTGCTTATTAAGGAATTACCATATGCCTGGCACTGTGTTTCAATGCTGATGCTAGAAAGAAAGGACAGTCCCAGCCCTCAAAAAGCTCACAATCTAATGAAGAAGCTACAAAAAAAAAACCAGGATAAACAGGGAATAATCAAGAGAGGGAAGGCACTAGAATTAAGAGGGACTGGGAAAAGACTTCTGCAGAAGATTGAAGACTTGAAGGAAACCAGAGAAATCAGAAGGTAGAACTGAGGAAGGAGGGCATTTCAAGAATGTGGGACAGTCAGTGAAAATACTTGAAGCTGAGATGGAGTGTCTTGTTCAAGGAGCAGGCAAGAAGGCCATATCACTAGAACAAAGAGCTCATTGGGTGGGTGTAAGGTGTAAGAAAAATGGATGGGAGGAGGGGTGAAGGAAGGGAACTAGGTTATTAAAGGCTTTAAAATGCTAAACAGAGGATTTTATATTTAATCCTGGAGGTGATAGGGAACTACTGGACTTTACTGAGTAGGGGAATGACATGGTTAGACATGTACTTTAGAGGCATAATAGAGGATGGACTGGGACAGGGAGATACTTGTGGCAGGCAGACCAACCAGCAATCTACTGCTTGAGGAGACGAGGACCATTCCAGGGAGGGAGCAGTATAAGAGGAGAGGACAGTATATTGCAGAGATATTAAAATGGTGAAAACAGGCAACAGACTGAATGTGGAGGGTGAGAGATGGTGAGGAGTCAAGGATGACAGGTTATGAGGTTGCGAGCCTGAGAAAGTGAGAGAATGGTGGTGCCCTTAACAGTAACAGAAAAGTTTGGAAGGGGAGAGAGTTTGGGTTCAGTTTGGGACATGTTGAGTTTAAGATGTCTATGGGACATCCAGTTCAAAATGCCTAATCTTGTAGATGCAAGACTGGAGGTCAGGAGATAGGTTAGTAGATTTGAGAATCATCAGCACAGAGTTGATAACTGAATTGATGGGAGCTGATGAGATCATCAAGTGAAATAGTATGGAGGGAAAAGAAGTTCTAGGTAGACACTCATGGTTAGCAGGCATAACCTAGATGAAGATACAGTAGAGGAGGCTAAGAAGAGGGTGGTCGAATAGGCAGGAAAAGAAGTGATTAGTGCCCCCCAAACCTAGAGAGTATGGAGGAGAAGGTGTTCAACAGTGTAAAAAGTTATATAAAGGTCAAAAAAGATGAGGACAGAGAAAAGGCCATTAGATTTGAGAATTAAGAAATCACTGGTAAGTTTTGAGAGAGTTTTGGTTGAATGATGAGGTCTGAAGCCCAATTGTAGAACGAAGGGAGTGAGAGGAGAGAAATTGGAGGCACCTATCATAGAGAGAGCCTTCTCAAGTTTAGGCAGAAAAGGCAGAAGAGATATTGGATGATAGTTAGCAAGGAAAGAAGGATCAAGTGAAGGTCTGAAGATGGGGAGACATGGGTGTTTTTGTAGGCAATAAGGAAGCAGCCATTAGACAGGGAGAGACTGGAGAGAGTGGAAATGATGGGGGGATGGGGCAACCTGCTGGAGAGGACATGATGGAATGGAGTCACTTGTGCACGGAGAGATTTGCCTTGGTAAGGAAAAGGGCCACCTGTTTATGTGAAAGAAGTAAAGGTGAAGACAGTAGCAGAAGGCATCAGAGTTATATGAGATGAGAAAGAGAGGAAAAGAGGGAAGTTTCAGGGAATGGGCTCAATTTTTTTCTGTAAGAAATAAGGCAAGGTTCTTAGCAGAGAAGGTGAGTGGAAAGGGAATTTTGAGAGGTCTGAGAAGGAATGAAAAATTTTGGAAGAGTCACTGGGTTGAATGATAATAATTTAATTAGGAAGGTGTAAAACAACTGTTTAGCTACCACAAGGGCCCAGTTGTGGCTATGTAACATACATCTTTATTGTACCCAGTCAGAACAGTTGTATGATGTTTTCTATGTTCACTCAGGAGTATGGGTATAGAATGAAGGCAGCAGATAGTGAGAGTGATACAAGGCTGAGGCTTGGCAGGGCATGATTGACAATAGACAAGGGAGCTAGGGACTCGAGAAGGAGATAATGTAGAGTTGAACTGGTTCACCAAGAAGTCAAGATGGGCAAAGGAGAGGGTGTCTAGTTTAGGGGTGATGGCTTGAAAGAAAATTGAGGGGCTGAGAAATTGTGCACAATGTGGATAAAGAGTAGAGTTTGGTACTGGAAGGCAGAGGAAGGAGTGGAAAGGCAATAGACAGCTATCTAATAAGAGAATTTCAGAGTTCATTAACATGGAGGTGGTGCATTTGTGGGGTGATAGCGAGATCAAGGGTATGATGATCTTTGGTGGGAATATAAGGTGGGATGGAAAAGTAAGGTTAGGGTAAATGAATAGTTTGAGAAGCTGGGAGGTTAGGGTGTTTTAGTATGAGGGCAGGAGTTTGGGAGAAAAGATCATGAACCAGATACTGAACTCAGTGGGGAAATAAGAGAAGTGTTCTGAAGGTTTGTAGATAATAGTTATCAGGATTTTGACTGGGTGGTGGATGTGAATCCATGAACTGACTGATGGTGGTAGAGGGAAAACCTCAAAGTGGCAATGGGGAACAAGGAGTATTCCAACTCCCCCACCTTGACCAGTGAGTCAACGGGAATCAATGAAAGTGAATCTAGTACTGAAAAGGGTTGTCAGAGAGGCTGTGTCATCAGGAGGAAGTCAGGTCCCAGAGAGAGCCCGAAGATGGAAGGAGTGGGAAAAGGAAAGATTTAAAATGAGAGCAAGTTTGTTGCCTGCAGTATTTGGTACAGACTTTGGGGGTAGGTGGGCTAAGGGGGATTAAATAAGGAATCAGGTAGTGTGGAGAGATAAGAAAAGAAGAGGTAGTGGGAAATATGTAAAGGAGGTCCAGAGAGATGATGTGACTTACTCTAGGATAAACAAATCAAAGGGCAGAGCTGGTATTTAAACCCAAGTCTTCTCCAAAAACAGCAGTTTCTTCTTCCCTAAAAGATAAAAGATTTATGATTGTTTATTGCAAAATAAAATAATGTAATATAATAAAATGTTACTGAACCGACAGGCAGGTAGTTTCCATATCAATACAACAGAAATCTTAAAATCTTGCTGTATAGATTATTTCACTAAGTTAAAGGTTATGTCAAGGAAAAGCTTCAAGTTAGCACTACAGAAATAAACAAGTAGAGATTACTGTTCAGTTACAGATTATACTGATGGCCTCCCCTAAGATCCTTTCCAAATTTGTTAAACTGCCTCCATTAAACATGAAAAATGGGCTAGTGCAGAGAAAACACCACTGAACCAAGAGCCAAAGGGCTACAATGTGCACTTACTCTATTTGAGTGACCTTGGAGATAATAGCTGCTGGCCTACATCATGACAATTTCCTGAGGATTAAATGAGGTAACGCATCTATAAAACTACTACATCACAGTTTATGTCAGTGAATTTTTGTGAATTTCAAAAAATACAGAGAGTTGTCTGCATTTAATACTTAAGATCTTTCCTTAAAATTTCAGGATCTCAAAATTATAAGACACCTCAAAGGTTATCTAGTTCAGCCGCCTGGCCAATACATAAATTCCTTCTGCAGTACTCTAAAACATAGTTATCTAGCCTCTATATGAATATCTTTGGTGATGAGCAAATCACTAGCTTATGAAGTAAGCAGCCCATACCATTTTTGGACAACTCTTTTTTTCTTTATAATGACCTAAAATTTGCCTCCATACAACTTTCATCAATGGTCTTTCTGGAACTACAGAGAACAAAACTAGTAATTCAACTCCTCCTGCAACCACTCTTATTTAAGGATCTTACTTCTCTCCTAGGTTGTTATTAGTTTCCTCTCTGGTCTTCTAGCTTCTAGTCTATTTCCTCTCAACACATCCTTCATATTGCTACCCTCAGTGCAAAAGCACCCTTCTGATCACACCATTCCCCTACTCAAAAACTCTGGGTGATATTCTACTGCCTGCTGAATAAAGTATAAAATCTTGATCTTGACATTCAAGACTCTCAAAAATCTAGCTCCAATCTAAGCCTCACAATGGATGTAGCTAAAAGTGAGCATCAGGAGGTAGTGAATCCATATATATAAATTGAGATCTTCATTGGAGGGAAGAACATCTTTAAGTACCTACAATATGTCAGGTACTACGCTAAATGCTGTCTCATGAAGGGCTGGAAGACCACATCTTGAGAACATTTTAGAGACAATTCTTTTTGTGCGCTGGAATAGATGACCTCTGAAGTTCCTTCTTGGGTTAAAAGGCTAGTCAGTAACTAACGATTAGGGGGGAGGTGGAACCACTAATGAAACTGCCTACTAAAGTATGGAGTGGGTATAAATTACCCTGGTAGAGGAAGTAAATGTAACAATGAAATCATCAATCTTTTGAAGTTTTAAGTAAAAGTTTATTTAATATAAATTCCTATAGCATTTTAATGTTTACAAAATGCTTTCTCCACAACCAGCCTTTCATATAGATAGTATAAGTATCATTGCCCCTATTTTTTGAATGAAGAACAGGCTGGATAGAGAGTTTAAGTGACTGGACCAAAGTCGCACAAACTAATAACTAGTCACTTAAAAAACACTAAGACAATCATTCTGGAAAACAATATGGAACTACACAACCAAAAAGTTAGTAAACCGTGCATAATTCTATAATCTAGCAATACCATTGTTAGGCATATATCCCCCCAAGTGAAAAAAATAACCTAGGTGTATAAAATATTTATAGCGATAGCATTTCTTGTTGTAGGAAAGAACTGGAAACAAAATGGGTACCATTAATTGGGGAATGAGTGAAAAAATTAAAGTATATGCACATATTAGAATATTATTATACTCTAAATGATAAACATGACTGATGCAGAGAAACCTGAGAAAACTTTTATGAACTGCTGAAAAGTGAAATGAACAGAACTAGGAGAACAATTTATATAATTACTTCAGTACTGTAAAGAGAAACACCTTTGAAAGACATGAACTCTAAAATCATTGAAAAGAATAACCAGAGGCAGCTAGGTGGTGCAGTGAGTAGAGTCAGGAGGACCTGAGTTCAAATCCGGCCTCAGATGCTTCACACAACGTACTAGCTATATGACCTTGGGCAAGTCACTTAACCCCAACTGCCCTGCCTTCCCCCCTCCAAAAAAAAGACAAAGAAAGAAAAGAAACAAAAGAATAACCAATCATGATTCCAGAAGACTAATGAAAAATGTTTCCTACCTCTTGGCAGCATGATGATGGACTAGAAGTACAGAATGAAAAATACATTTTCACATATGATCAATGTATGAATTTTACCTTTTCTTACAAAAGAGAGGTTTTATTTTTGTGGGAGAAGGTTGAGAGTGGAGGAAAAATTGACAATGATGCAAAAATAGTATGTCAATGAATCACGAAAAGTTTTAATGACAGAAGAAAGTTCAAAAACGGATATAAGCATATAGGCCAGTGTGGTGGTACTACACTGTTAAATAGACTATGTACTTGAAAAAACAAGCTATACATAATAAATAAATAATAAAATGAAGAGTTTCATATACAGTCTTTTTTTAATTGCTGAACAAAGAAAATTATTTTTAAAAAAAACAAAAAAGAAAAAATCTTTTGAGAAATTTTATTGTATTTTCTGTTATATTACAAACTACTGTAAATACTTAAAAAAAAATAACAACAACAGACCTGTGATTTCATAGGAATCTGAAACTCCCAATAAGGAACTTCTCTATCTATGAAGATCAAGATGTCCTTGAGATATTCAGGGTTTAAGTGCCTAGCCAGAGTCTAAACCTGGATTTTAATCTAGGCCTTCCGGATTCTGAAGCCAGCTCTCAATTGCCTCCCAATACTATTCTGTGCTTAATTGTGGTCACTATTTTTAACAGGAAGGGATATATGTACATATATGTATATATATATGTATATATATATACACGTATATATATATATATATGTTTTTAAAAGTTATAGTGTTTGAGTCTTTCAAAAAATCTGCTTCAACCCCTTGATTTAAAGGATCTACTCATTCTTTTAAAATTATAAATTAGACATTTTTAAAAAATAAAATCTTTCACATGTCCTAGGGATAATTAAAAAAATCTTATGGATACTTTAAAAATAGATAAAAGCTAGCACTTATATAGACCTTTAAGGTTTGCAAAGTATTTTTCATGTTATTTCACTTAATCCTAACAATCCTGGGTAATAACTGCTATTATTATCATCCCATTTCAGATATAAGGAAACAGAGGAAGAGGTTAAGAAAATTGCCTTAGGGTCACACAGCTAATAAATGTGTCTGAGGCAAGATCTGAACTCATATCTTCCTGACTCCAAGTCTAGCACTCCATCTTTGTTGTTCAGTCATTCAGTAGTATCCAACTCTTCTGTGACCCCCATGGACTATTTTTCCAATGGGATTTTCTTGGCAAAGATACTGGAGTGGTTTGTCATTTCCTTCTCCAGTGGATCACTGGTTCTGAGGGTTTTTGAGGGGGGGGCCAGAGCTCTCCATTATGAGAGCTGTCCGTCTTGAGTAACCCTGCATGTATTGCTTATGGTTTCATTGAGCTATGCAAGCCTCTCAGCCACAACAAGGCAGTGATCCAGGAGGGGCTTTTTTAGGCAAAAAGGGTTAAATGACTTGCCCAGGGTAACACACCTATTAAGTGTCTAAGGCTAGATTTGAACTCAGGTCTTTCTGTCTCCAAGACCAGCACTGTATCTACTTTGCACCTAGCTGCCCAGAACTCCATCTACTGCACCACAAATATACATCCTCTATTCTTAAAGTGAAGCATACATATAATTTTAAAATGATTAAAATTATTTTTAACCCTCTACTTCTCCAAATGAGGCTTTCAGTGTTAATAGTCCAAACTGACTGGTCATTTGCTTCTGCTCCTTTCTGCTCCCATTGCCACAGAACGTCAATATGATCCATCTATACACTGGGAGAGATCCAGGACTGAAAGGATAGCATGACAGAGATCACAGATCACAAACTTAATGCCAGAAGCAACTTTAGAATTCCTTTAGTAAAACCCCTCAGTGATGTTAATGTGATTAAAGATCTTCTCCACCAATTTACAGGTCTCTGGTGGAGCTAGTTAAGGGAAGCTTGATTAGGAGAGGGTTGTTTGTAGGAAGGCCCACACCCTTTGCTAATTAGGTCCCAAGAGATGTGAAGTTCTCAGGCTCTAAAAAGGGTATATACACTCTGAGGGTGGCTGCTGAGCTCTCCCTCAGAACTTCGGGAGGAGAGGATGAAGACAAGCAGACAGCTAGGATCTGTGAGTGTTTACTGCAGAGGGGAAGGTTATGGGATGGCTCGGCTCCCTGATGTGATACTCTGTTTTAAATTCCTTGCTGTTATGATAAAGTGGGCTTACTGGTTTTGGGATATGATTGCTGCTATGTTGAATTGGAGTTAATTCGTTTTGGGATTTGATTCTCTGGTGCCTGAATGTTGTACTTCTGCCTTCTTTATGGAGAGTCTATTATATTCTACGAAACAGAACTATACAGGCATATATACCATCGGTATTGTGACGCTTGCCTTACTGATACACCCTTTCATTTTTTGGGGATGAGAAAACTGAGATCCAGAGAGATTAAGTGACTTATCCAAGGTCACAAATATAAGGTGAAGAGCCAAAATTTGAACCCAAGTCTTTTGGTTCCAAATCTAGCTACTGTGTAAATATTGTCTTCAATGTACAGACTGCTTTCAAGGATTAGATGGCAAATGAAACAATCCCTTGCAAAATGCATCCCTTTCCCAACTTCTCTAAAAGTTAAAGAAACATATGACTGTCCACTAGTATAACATCTTACACACTTGCCTAGAAGACTAAGATAACAAATACATGTATCAACAAACATTTATTAAATACCTATTTCCCAGACATTGTGCTAAATGCTGGGGATACAAAAAAAGCAAAAGATAGTCCCTATCCTCAAGAAGCTTACAATCTAATGAGGGAGACAAACAAATATCTATAAACAAGCCACATATAGAAAAAATAGGAAATAATTAACAGAAGAAAGGCATTTGAATTAAAAGGGTTGGGAAAAGATTCTTGTAGAAGATGAGATTAAGGGAAGGCAGTAGGTAGAACTGAGGAGGAAGAGTACTTTAGGCAGGGTAGAAAGACAGAGAAAATGGCCAGAGCAGAGAAATGGAGCCTTGTTTGTTGAACTGCAAGGAAGCCAGTGTCACAGTGGAGAGTAAAGCATAAGGAGAATTGGAAAGTAGGAGGGGCACGTCCCATAAATTGGCCAAAATGACCAAAAAAAGATGATAGTTGATGTTGACAGGGGTGTGGGAAGATAAGCACATTAATATATTATTGGTAGAGCTGTGAAATGGTGCAACCATTTTGTAAAGTAATTTGGAATTATGCAAATAAATTGACTAAACTGTTTATATTCATAGAACCAAAGAGTCCACTTATTGGGCTTACACCCCAAGGAAGCCATCAATAAGGAAAAAAAGTCCCCATATACTCCAAAATATTTATATCAGCACTTTTTGTGCTAGCTAAGAATTGGAAACAAAATAAACGCCCATCAATTGGGGAATGGCCAAACAAATTGTGGTATATGAATACTACTAAAATGATTTAAAATTATTTGTGATTAATACAGTGAAGCACGGAAAGATCTGTATTAACTGATGCAAAATGAAGAGCCAAGAAAACAATATACATAGTAACTACAATGATTTAAATGAATAGAACAACAACACACCAAAAAATTAAAAATGTAACAAAATCACTTACGGATAGCCAGTAATCACCTCTAAATTCTGACATTTTTACTTCCAAAATCTCTTTGACATCCATACCTTTCTTTCCATTTCCACCGCCACCACCAGGAAACCAACAGGAAGTGAGAGTAGTAAATCAGAAATTGGACTCATAGTTCAGTCTGGTTTCCAAATTAGACTCTGACATTTATTAGATACAATCGTTGGCAAGTCATTTTATACCTTTTTGAGCCTCAGTTACTTCAACTGTAAAAGGAAGATAATAGCTGCACTGTTTACCTCTGTGGGTATTGTTAAGACAGTGCTTTGCAAACTTTACTTGAATATTTCAAGGATCTACCACAAGATAACTTTGTAAATTGTCTTCAAATGTTGCCTAGGCTAAAAAATTCACCTTCTTATACCAATCTGATAATAAACTTAAAAGTAGGACATGGTCCAATACTAGTACCAGCACTTTATTTGTAAACCTTTAAACTACATTTGTTGTTTAGTCCTTCAGTAATGTCTGACTCCGTGACCCTGTGGACTTCTGTCCATGGGGTTTTCTTGGCAAAGATACTGGAGTGATTTGCCATTTCCTTCTCCATTAAGTTATGTAAATGAGAGTAACTGCCATTTTTATTGTTGTGTTAAGTCCATCCTTGCCATTCACTAGGACTACCACAATAAGGTCACAGATTTAGAGCAGGAAGGGAACATAGAGGCCATCTCTTGCCCCCCTCATTTTAACTGCTCTCCTGGATTTCAATCTCTATCCCAAACCATCTAGCCCACCACTCCAAGGGCAATCTTCTTAAAGCACAGGTCAAATCATGTTATTTCCCTAGTAAAAAAGCAAGCAATAAGCATTCATTAAATGCCTATTATGTCCTAAGTACTGAGCTAAGAGCTGGGGATACAAAGAAAAAAAAAAAACAACTACTCCCTAATCTCAAGGAGCTCACAGTCTAATGGGGGAGGCAATATACAAATATGTAAATTGGAGATACATCTCAGCTAGATGGTACTAAGACTAAAGAGGAATGGGAAAGGCTTATTGCAGATGGTGGGCCTTTAGCTGAGATTTGAAGGAATCTAAAAAAGACAGAAGGTGGAGATGAGGAAGGAGAGAATTTGAGGCATGTCTGACTCAGGAAATGGAGGGTCATATGTGAGGAACAGCGAGGAAACCAGTGTTACCTGGTTGCAAAGTACATGGAGTGGAGTAAGGTAAGAAGACTGAAATGTAGGAAGAGACAGGTAATAAAAGGCTTTAAAAGCCAACAGAGGATTTTATAGTTAATCCTGAAAGTAATAGAGAACCACTGGAGTTTACTGTTTAAAAAACAAAACATTCAATGGCTCCTCGCTGACTATTATAATCTAAAATCCCTCACCTAGCATTCAGAGTTTTCCATATTTATCTAAAACCACCTTTCCAACCTCATTTCCCTTTTCTGGCCTATACCTAGTGGCCTCAAAACACCATCAGCTTTCCCACTTCCAATGCTTTGTTATCTCCACCTAAAACACCCTTCCACCATTAACCAACCAGATACATCTCCTATTTTTCTGCTTATGTATCTCTTTTGTCAGCCTCCACACTGCTATTCAAGCTGTCCCTTCAGTCTGGGATTTCCTTCCCACTGTCTTAGCCTTCTTAAGTTCTGACCATAATTATAACTCACAAATTCATAGTACTCTATATTCATCATCTCATTTGATTCTTCCAACAACTCTGTGAGGTAAGCAGGGTAATTATTACCCTTATTTTACATAGGTAACTTACCCAAGGTCCTGTAACTATGAAATAGAAGCCCGGAGATTCAAACTTAGGTCTTCTGACTCTAAGTCTAGTACGCTCCTTTTCACAAGTTGTCAATGATCTTTCCCTCAGAATTTCCTTTTTTTTTTTTTGGGAGGGGGTAGGAGGCTATGGGACAAGTGACAGAGATCTGACATACAGATTTATCACTTTGTATTATAGTTATGTTTGTGCTATTGAGTACCATGAAGACTATCTTATCTAAACTTTGTATTTCCCTTAACACAGTGCTCTACATACTAAATCTTTAACAAATGTTTGAGTTGAACCCTAGCATATAATACTATCACTCAAGGCCCAGCTCAAATGCCATTATTTTCATGAAGCCTTTCTTAATCACCCCAAATGTATGGGATCTTTTTTTGCTGAACCCCAAAAGCACTTTCCAAAAGCTATCTCATAGCACTTACACATTCTACTTTTTACCACAGCTATTTGTATACTTACCTTAACGGTACAGTGGGGAAAGAATTGAACTTGGAATCAGAAAACCTGTGTTCTAGTACCATATCACCTACAATGTGACCTTGGAGAAAACAACCTGAACCTGATTTTGTCACCTACTTCACTGGTGTGAGAATCAAATTAGAAAATGTATCCTTAGTAAATCAGTATATAAATATTTTAGCTATTATCCTCTATCCTCTACATTGTAAGGGCATTTTACATTGTAGCTACTTAATAACAAATGTATTTGGGGGGTAAAAACTTTGAAAGCAAGAACTCTGTCATATCCCTGCATTCCCAACAATAATTAACATTTCCTTTTTAACATCTCTTAGACCAACAATACTTTTCTGGCACTTACCTCCCCCCAAACTACCCCCAACCAACTTTGTAATTTCTATAATGATGCTTTTAAGATTATTGGGACAGACGTTAAATGTGATCAAATAAGAATAATGAAGTGATGAAAACACCTTTTTTAAAATTTCCCTCCAAAATATTTAAATATAGCCTTAGCTTATAAATTCAAATGATTAACATACTGAGTTAGTCTCAAGTTATACAAACGGCACCACTGGTAAATTAAATGAAGACGTTATGTTCTCTAAGGGGGTAATTTAGAGTTGTAAAGTATGGTTGTGAAGTATCAAGTCCCTAAACTGGAAGTAGTACAACATGCATGTCCAAAGATTCCTTCAATGTCAAATAATTTTGATAATCTGGCAACAAGTAATATTCTCCATGAGATTCTTACTAAGGTTTGCCTACTCTCCTAGAAAGAGAATTGTACTTAGTACCTCCATATCCTCACCTTTCTCTCATTTCTTACTCCTTTACAATCTGATTTCTGACCCCCTAGTCAAATGAAACTGTGTATTCCAAGTTCGCCAACAATCTCAAAACTGTTAAATACACTGGCCTTTCCTCAGTCCTCATTCTACTTACCTCTCTACAAGTTTTGACCCTATTAGCCTCTTCTTCCTCCTGGATCCTCTCTACTATGACATTGCTCTCTCAATTCTCCTTCTACCTTTCTGATTCAAGTCTCCTTTACAAAACCATTATCATCATTTTCCTGCTACATGTATACAACTCTGTCCTAGACTCTCCCTTTCCCTCTTTACTCTCTCCTCCAAAATCTCATCAGTTTCCATCTATTCAATCATCTCTTTGCTACCACAAATGGCTCCCATATCTATATATCCAATCCCATTCTAATATGGGGATATTTGTATCACCTAAATCATGCATTAGCTTTTAGTACCAGTTATGTCAGCTAAGAATGATGGATGTTGACAGGAAGACCTAGTTTCAAAACTTGCCTCAGATTTACTAGTTATGTGACCCTGGGAAAGTCACCTAATCTCTCTGAATCTTAGTTTCCTCATTTGTAAAATGGGGATAATGGTACCTATCTTACAAGGTGGTTGTAAGGATCAAACGAGATAACGAGTACAGTACTTTGCAAACATTAAAGCTCTGTATTATAATTATGTGACTTGTCATTATAAGAGACCCTCAATAAGTGTTTATTGAATGAATCCATGCATGCATACACGTGTGCAAAAAATTTAAATAAAATCAATAGCACAGGATTTGAAAGTAGGGGCATACTGCAAATCACCAAAGGCTTGATCACCCAATGAACATTTAGAAACTGACAGATGAAGATAATTTAATTGCCAAGTCTTGTGCCTTCCACATCTCTTCCATCTCACCCCTTCTCTCTACTCAATCTAGGACCTCAACTCTAGCCCAGACAACTGCAATAACTCCCAACTGGTCTCTCTGCTTCAATCTCTCCTGTCTCGAAGATCTAAATGCAAAGTGAAGTGAAATGAGCCAAGAGAATAATTTATAAAATAACAACATTTCAAAGAAATGCAACTCTGAAAAACTTTAGAACTCTAATCACTGCAATAACAAACCATGATTGCAGACGACATTAACATGCTACCCACCTCCCAACAGAGAAGTAATGACCAATATGGGAATCTAATTTGCTGGACCATGCATATTTCTTACAAGAACTTTTTTTTTTTATTTTTAGTGAAGAGTAGGGAAAGAGAATGTAGGCTGAAAGGTTAGAGCAACCCCTCACAAAAAAAAAAAAAGAAAATGAGAAAGAGGGTCATTGGAGACTTTTTAATGCACAAAAGAGAAAAAGGGGGAGGGTAGAAAAAAATCATAGACAAGCAGTGCAGCTTTGAAAGTTACATGTTGAATTGATAATATATTAAAAGAGATTCATAGTTTCATGTTCAATTATCTTCTGTTCTACTATGTGCATGAAAATGTCCATTTCATTTGGTGTTCAAGTTCAGAATAAAACAATAAATTTTTTTAAGTCTCTCCTCTTTCCAATCTATCCTCCACACAGTGCCAAGTGAACCAACAGCACAGGCCTGACCACATTACTCCCCCAGTTTACAAAAATAAACCAAACAATTCTAGTGGTTACTACTGCTTCTATAATCAAGTACAAACTCCTGTTTGGCAGTTAAAGCTGTTCACAATGTTGTTCCAGCCTAATCTTCCAGCATTATTATACATTACTCCCCTTCATGCACTCTACACATGATACTCTACCTTCCATCTCTCTCTTTGCACAGTGTTCTCCATGCTTGAAATGCAGACCTTCATCTCTATCTCTTGGAATCCTTGGTTTCTATCAAAGTTCAGTTCATTTGCCATTTTCAATATGACCTAGGCCCTCCCCTTCCCCACCAGTGCCCATTCCTTCATTAATCTTGTATTTATTCTCTATATTCTTACATATTTACACGTTGTCTAGTATAAAGAAATGTAAGCTCTCTAAAAATTATGCTGAGTCCACTTCAAATTTATGTTACATAATCTCAAAAGAGACCTCACTTTATTAAAGGCAATCCTTTTACACCTCACTAATAGACTCTATCCCACTTAACATAGCACCTCTTCCAACCTTTTCACATCTCCTCAAGCCTTCCATAGCTTCCCAGCCCTCTTAGCTGAAAATGTTGCCTCACATTTCATTGAAAAAAATTGAGGCCATTTATAGAGAGCTTCCTGGTCTATCCTCATTCCACATCACTAAGATGCCTTCTACCACTTTCTCTTCCTTCAACCCAGTCTCACACAAAGAGCTGGCCTTTCTCTTTGCCAAGGCAAACCTCTACATGCACAAATGACCTCATTCCTTCTGGTCTTCTCCAGCACACTTGCCTCCTCTATCACTCCCAAGCTCTCATTTATCTTCAGCCTCTCCCTAGGCAGAAAGGATGCTTTCTTACTAACTATAAATACACACAAGTTCCCCCATCCTCAAACAAACAAACAAACCCCTTACTTACTCCTTTTATACCTGATAACTCATTCTTTAGCTTTCTCTTCTCCCTTTTGTGGGCGGCTAAACTCATTGAAAAGACTGTCTACAATAGATACCTCCACTTCCTTTACATTCACTCTCTTCTTAACTCTCTGAAGTCTGGCTTTCAGCCTCATCATTTAACTGAAAATGCTTTCTCCACAGTGATCTCTTAACTACCAAACCTAGTGGCCTTGTCTCAATCCTCATCCTTCTGAACGTTTCTGTGTCCTGACGTTGTCAATTACTCTTCTCCCAGATACTCTTTCTCTAAGATTTCATGACACAGCTCTCTTTTGATTCTCCTACCTGGCTGATTGCCCTTTCTTCAGTCTCCCTTACTGGATCTTCATCCAGGTCACACTCTGAGTGTCCCCCAAGGTTCTAGGTCCTCTTCTCTTCTCCCTCTATGTTTCATGGATTCAATTATAAACTCTACGTAAATGATTCTCAAATTTATTTATCCAGCTCTCACATTTACTCTTATTGGTATGCTTACATCCAACTGCTTATTGAACATCTCAAACTGCATGTCTTATAAACATCTTAAGCTCAACATGTCCAAAACTGAACTTACCTTTACCCCTAAACCTTCCCTTTTTCCTTTCCTCCTATTATTTTCCAAGGTACCATCATCCAGTCACCAGGTTTGCAACCTTGCAACCCAAATGTCATCCTGGATTCCTCACTCACCCATATCCAACTGATTGCAAAGCACTGTTTCTACCTTCATAACATCTCTTACAGAGGCCCCCTGTTTTCCTACACTACCACCACCCTGGTTCATGTCCTCATTACTTCATACACCTACTACTGCAATACCCTGCTGATTGCTCTGTTTCAAGCCTTTCCCCACTCCAGTCTACCCTCCACTCAGCTGTCAAAATGACCTTCCTAAAAAAGAAGTCTGACCATGTCAACAGCCCCTTTAATCAACTCCAGTGGCTCCCTATCACCCCCAGAATCAAATATAAATCTTCTGGTTTAGAAAGCCCTCCACAATCTGGCCCATTCCTACCTTCCATTCTTTTCATACCATGTCCCCTCCCTCCCCCACATATACTCTGAGATCCAGTAACACTGACCTCCTTGCTGGGTTTTTTTCCCCTCCTGAACATGACACTCCATTTCTGGATTCCAAGCCATTTTCAATGGCTGTCTCCCACAATCTTAATTCTTCCTTCTCAACTACACCTCCTAGCTTCCCTGGCTTCCTTCGAGTTATCAGCTAGAGTACCATCTTCTGCAAGAAGACTTTACTGATTCCCCTTAATGCCAGTGCCTTCTCTATGTTAATGATCTCCAATTTACCTGTATCCATCTTGTTTGTACACAGAGGTTTGCATGTGATCTCCCAAATTAGACTGCAAGCACCTTAAAGAGAAGGGATTGTCTTGTGCCTTTTTTTTATCCCCTGCATTTAGCAAAGTGCCTGGCACATAGCAGGTGCATAATAAACACCAGTGACACACTATGAACATGGACTTTCATTTCTGTCTTTCTTTCCTCAACATCTAGCACAATGGCTGGAACATGGTTGGTCCTTAATAAATACTTGCTGATTGACTGGTTTACTCTAACTCAAAATTATGGTTTTGGGAAACAAGTAAAACCTTTTTTATATTGAGTTATATAAATAGTACATTATAACATACTATTACTGTTAAAAATAAAGCACTACATTTTATGCATTATTTCATATCTCTTCCAAGGTCCAGGAACTTAAAATATAATTGGTTTTCTCACTTAAGCAGTAGGTGGTACAAGGAATAGAGCACTGTACTTGGGAGTCTGGAAGTCCTGAAATTAAAGTGTGATCCTGGGCAAATTACTTAACTTTTTTCTGGCTAAGTTTCCTCAACTGTTAAAATGAGAATAATAGTACCTAATTCAGAGGGTTATTTTGAAGATCAAATGTGAAAAAACATTTGTAAAGCACTTAGCGCCCAGCACACAGTTGGATCTTAATAAATGACTGTTCTCCCTATTCCCCATTCTCACCCCACCCCCCAAAATGCCTGTTCCTTTCTTTCTTACCACGTTTTTATTTTATGCATTTAAAAACATTATTCTGAGAAGGGGTCCATAGGTTTTATTAGCCTACCAAAGGAGTCCAGTGAATTCCCTACTAGTTCAATACTAAATTTAATTTTTAAAAAGTAGCTAGGAATTATTATAAAGGTCATCTCTACCAAAATTAATTTGCTACTAAGTATTTTGCTACTTAAACTCACGCAAATCAAAGAAGGCCTTTTTGAAAGTTACTTTCTTTTGAATGTTTGAGATACTGCTTCTGTCTCTATTTAGTTTAAATAAACAGGGACTTAGTGAGACAGTATGAACTTAATAGTTTCCAACGTATGCCACTTTTTCAAGAAGCTACAGACTAATATAAACATATATATAACATATGCAATATGCACTAGATGCTTCAGGTTACAGCAGTCCAAATAATTTCTTTGTAACGCTACTCTTCTTCACACCTACTTCTCATGTACTTTATGTGGAAACAGAAATCGCTTCACGCTTTATTCATGTTTGCCTACACAACACAAAACATTTTAAAAGGAGAAACCAAACCAGATTACAACAAGTCGAGAGAAGAAGAAATGCCAAAGCAACGGACAAGGTTTCTTTGCAAATGAAGATAACCCGAAGCAAAGACACCCCCAAAGAGTGCTCCAATACCAAAGGGTTGATGGAAAGAATGATAGCACGAAGGTTAAAAAAAGTGATGGAGAAACGACAATGACGAAAAATTGAGAGGGGGAAGGGAAGAGAGAAGATTAAACTGGATGAAATGAAGAAGAATGACTGGAAAGAACTACAAGGTCATGGGGAGCTGCAGGGTCACAGAAGGGGGGGTGCGCTGGGGAACTGCAGGGTGAAGTCTACGGAGCAACACGAACATGCCACGGAAAATGCTGAGCTCGGGTGGGCGCTCCTGGGCGACAGAATTGTTAGGAGAGATTATTAAATCGGCGACTGAGGGAGAGGCAGAGTCTGAGGAGAGATTAAAATTGGAGCGGAGAAGGGGAGGTAAGAGAAGCCGGCGGGCAGCCCAAGACTGCGGGGGTCACGAAAACACTCTCCCCGATCCGGAACACGAACACGGGCCTCCGGCGGGTCGCACACAGGACAAGACCCACGAACCCACCCGAGAAAGAGGACGAGCTCCGGCCCCCCCTTTGCCCAGAGCCAGCCTGCCCGGCCTGAGGGGGGGGGGGGCACGAGGGCGGCCGGGGGAGGGCCGGAGCCCCGAATCCCAGCCCGGCCCGGGAAGGGACCCCCCCCCCCCCCCCGCCCGAGCGCCGCGGTGTGCCGCGTTCTTACCAAGGCTGCCTCCCTCGCCTGCCTGCCCGCCTGCCGAGGAGGTGGCGGCGGCGGCGCCTCCTCTTCCTTCAGTAGCCGGCGGCGGGTCTCCTCACCCCTCTGAGCCGAGAATGGCCATCTCCCAGCGGCAGCCGCCCCGGCGTCGGCCCCCAAGCGGTGCAGGCCGCCTGCAGCCGCACGGACCCACGAGCAGGGGAGACCGCAGACTCCGGGGCCCCTTCCCCCCCACCCCAACCCTCAACCCCGAACCGCACACCGCCTGGGTCCAACCCCACACCTCCTCCCGCGTGAACGAGCGCCGTCCGTCCCCTCGTCCGCGGCGCCGCGCCCCGAGCGCGCGCCCCCGCCCCCCGTCACTATGCCCGGGAGCACGCGCAGCACCGCCACATCCACTCCCCCACCTCCTCTATACTGGGAGCGCTCTCAGAGCCTCCCCCCGCCTCCTCACGCGCGCGTTATGTCCGGGAGCGCGCGCCGCGCCGCCACGGCCACCGCGGGGAAATCGGGCCTGACCCAGAAGCCGGCTCTCTGAGCATGCGCAGAAGCTTCCACTAGGGCACGGCTCCGATTTAAAGCTTCAGCTTGTCCGGGTCTTCCCAGCAGTCCGAAGGGTGGGAGCAAGGGGGCGGAGACGGTAGTGAGAGGTGAAAAGGAGACTGAACCTGAGAAGGGGAGGAGTTACAGCTGAGACTTGGGAAAGCTAGCCGGAGAAAGTCGTGGCTCTGACTTTCAAGTTGGTCAGCCAAAATGCTGGCTTGAGTTGTAGAAACCCGAGGCGCAGCTTAGCCGCAGAAAAGGAAAATGTTCTTGGACGGAAACGAGTGAGACGTGACACAGGGTCCTGGAAAAGGACCGTGTCTGAAGCCTGTATCGTACCTTCCACCCGTATACCCCCAGGAGGCAGCGCAACCTGGGAACCGAGCAGGCCTGAGTCCATAGCACCTGGCCTCGCTTGACAACAACTTGCAACTCTGACTCCACAAGAGGCACTCGTTTATCCGTCTGCAAGTCGAAAAAAACGTTCTCTTTGCAGATACTTGAGGAAGTTAAAGCTGTCCCTGCCCTCCCCCCCCCATCTTTACATGATGTAAGGAAAGCATTTCTCCCGTCATGCCTGCTGTTACAAAAGTTCTGTGCGATAACATCACTGGTTTGAGCTGCTTGAACAACACAGGCTCTTTAATTAGATTCAAAGACTTTTGGAGATGGAAAGGAAATTTGGCCACCTAGTCCACCCCACACATTCTAGAAATAAGGAAACTGAGGCCCAAGAAGGTCAAGGGACTTGCTGGGGTCATACTACTAACAGAGACATCAATAGTGACCAAATCAAACAACCATAATTTTATGGTGGCTACTACACTATGTTCCACACGGTGGAACGTGGGCCCAGGCTGCAGTCATGTAACAGGGATTTCTAGATAGACCTGGAATGCATCTCAGGGAGAATGGAGTTCCACTTCTGTGGAGAATAGAACACCGTTGGTATCCTTCAGTGTATTTGCAGCCTAGGGGTATGACTTTTGTTGAGGTTCAAGATTGTTAGGGGAAAGCGGAGGAATATCCCCAACCTAGAGGATGACAATAAGTTTAATATCAGCCAGTTTAGTTCTCCTTCCAAACCTATTACACAAAAGAAAACTGGCAAACATATTAGTGTATGTGATAAAAAAAATTGAAGAGTGAGGGGTCTCTGTGGTTCTAGGCAGAGATAAAATTTCAGCTCCCTTGGGAGGTGCTAGGAATCAAAGTATCAGGGTGCTAGCTCCCTTGCACATGCCTGTGGCTCTGAGAGCTTCCTGTTTACCATTCAAAGTCTGAGCCTTTTTGATTGGGCTCTCATGAGTTTTCCTCTCCCAGAAATCTTTCAACCATTTTGGTATCATATCTCCTTGCATATACACATTTTTACCTCACTGTCCTAGTTTAGGGGACCACCCAATACCACTTAGGCACAGGCGCTACAATTATATTAACAATATTAGTTAATACATAGTGCTTAAGGCTTCACATATACTATCTCATTTGATCCAAACAACAAACCCTGTGAGGTAGGTGCTATAATTATTATAGCTGGCATTTATAATGCAGTTCAAAATTTGTGTTTTACAATTTTGTCTCTTTTGGTCTTTGTCACAATTCTCTTGGTATCTCAATTGGTGGGTTGCTTTGTAAATCTTTAGTTGTGAATGTAGTCATATAGGTATCATTATCCTCATTTTAAAAACTAAGCAAATGAGGCTGAAAGAGATTAAGTGACTGCCAGGGTCACATAGTTGGTAAATGTCAGACTCAAGATTTGTACCCAAGTTTTCCTCCTCCAACTACAGTACGCTAATGAATGTCTACATATCCAAGATGATGTGAATCATGGGAGAATCTATTTAAATCAATCCATACTTCAATACCTCAGAGATTGGTAATTTCATCAGTGTCTGTATATCCTTCTGTGCTGTAAAGCACCACACCTCTATAATTTAATAAATGCTTTTTCAGAGTTGCCATGGCCAAAAATTCATCACTCTTTGGCCAACTAACTAACAGACCTCTCCAAAATTAGCTAAATTGGTCCTCTGACAACAGCTTATAGAGCCCATCTCAAGACCTATTCTTGAAGCTTTTCCAGCTTCAAGTCCAACTTTAATCAATAGAATTATAAAATCCCAGAGTTGGAAGAGGCTTCAGAAGTCATTTGGTTCAAATTGATACATTCGAAAATTAAGGTAAACTAAGAGACAAAGTTCTAGGCATCATCAATTTGTTAGTTAGGCTAACAGTAAACAATAAATTGGGTCTATGGCCTCTCAGTAACCAAAGACCTTGAGTGAGGACTGACAGGGTCTTTTATAACAATTAGTAAGATGACAGAGCAAAATCTTGAGCAACATAGGTGTGTCTTCTGACTGGCTATTGATGACATAGTCAGAATTGAGTTTATATCATTTCTTCCTCCCCTTCTAAAACTACCTTGTTGTTGTTACTCAGTTGTGTTTGACTCTTTATATTCCATTTGGGGTTTTCTTGACAAAGATACTTGCCATTTCCTTCTCCAGCTTATTTTACAAATGAGGAAACTGAGACGAGCAGAATTAAGTGACTTGCCCAAGGTCACACAGTAAATGTCTAAGGCCAAAACTGAACTCAGGAAGATGAGTCTTCTTGCTCCTGCCGACCTAGCTGGCCCCTAAACCACAGCCAAATATGTGATTTGAGTCACAAGACAAGGTTCTCCTGACATGAGAGTTACCATGATAGTTTAAATTGATGAGACTCGACCTTTTAGGTTATTCAAGTTTCTTTGGAAAATGGCTGATGGGTGGAGTTACAAAGATAGGTGTAATTACAAGACAAAAGCTTCACCAAATTTCTCTGGGATGTGGTTAGCGGGTGAAGTTTACTAGGGGAAGGAACAGTGAAAAAGAATATTAAATCTAGATTAATTATATCTTAGCTAAATAGAATTAAAATAAATTTTCAATTTTACAGACTCTTATTCAAAGGAAGACTCCCAAATATAAAATAAATGCAAGATACTGTGTCAAGTACTATGGCTAAAAAGACTAAAATGAAATAGACCTTGTTCTCAAAAAGCTTATGTTCTACTGGATAAAAAAGCATATATACAAACGTATAACAGGTAAATTATTTGGTAATTGGTAAAGTAATTGCGGGGAGGAGGTTGAATAGAGCAGCAACAAAGGGGAGATCAGGAAAAGGCTTGTATTGGAAACAGCACCTGAAAAAAAAAAATAGCACCTGAGCTGGACCTTAAAAGGAGCCAGTGAAGTGAGTGAGGGCATACAAGGTGTGGGGAGAGTCTATGCAAAAGCCTAGAGGTAGGAGGTAGAATGTTGTATCTAAAGAATAGCAAGCGGGCCAGTTTGACTGGCATGAGGAGGTTCATGTGAACATCTAGAAAGACTGGAACAAGACTGTGAAAGGCTAAATGTCAAACAGAGGAATCTCTGCATTTTTATATTAGGGGCAATAGGGAGTCACTGAAATTTCTTGATCAAGGAAATGACGTGATTAGAATTTTGCTTTAGGAATGCCAATTTGGGAGCTATATAAAGTGTGAGTTGTAGAGAGATGAGACTGGAAACAGATGACAAATTAAAAAGCCATTGCAATAATCCAATAGAGAATTGATGAGGGCCTGAATTAAAGTGGTGGCCATGGGGAGTAGAGAGAAAGGGAGAGATGCTAGAGATGTTGTAGAAGTAAGATGAACCATTTATATAAACCACAAAGCACTCTTTACAGAAATAAAGGAAAACAAATAATGGAAGACATATTCAGTGGTTGTGATTCAGCTTTGCCAATGTAATAAAAAAATGATGGCACTACCTAAATTAATATACAGATTTAACTTTAATAGCTATTAAGGCTTAAAACTACCAAGACTTTTGGGACATATATCATAAAGCTAGAAAGAAATAGCAAAATTCATTTAAAAGAACGAAAAGACAAGTCTCTCAAGGGAAATAAAGAACAAAGTAATAATGAAGGAGGCATAATGTTATTAGACCTCAGACTACAGTCTTAACTTAGTCATAATCAAAACTATATGGTACCAGTTAAAAAAATAGGAAAGTGGATTAGTGGAACAAACTAGATAAGCAAGAACAAGAAGTGAACAAATACAATAATCCAATGTTTGATAAACCCGTATCACTAGAAGAATTCCTAATTTGATAAGAATTACACAGGAACACTCTCTCTTCCTCCTCCTCTACTCTCCCTCTACTTTTCAGCTCCCCTTGGTGTGTTGTCTTATTAAAATGTAAACTCCTTGAGGGCAGGGACTGTCTTGCTTTTTGCTAGCATTTATTTATATCCTTAGCACTTAGCAGAGTGCCTGGAACATAGTAAATAAGCACTTAATAAATGCTTGTTATATTACCTTGCCTTACTAGGAAAAGTAAAAAAAAAGTTTGGCAGAAATGACAATTTAGACCAGCATTTCACACCATATATCATAAGAAGTTCCATATAGATATTCAAACTGAATATAAAAGGTCACTTGATTTTAAAAAATGGAGAATGGAAGGTGATACCTTTCACAACTAAGGCTAGAAGGAGAACTCCTAATTAAGGAAGGGATAGAGGTGATCATAAAAGACAAAATATAAAATCCAACTACAACAAAACAAAAGCTTTGGCAAGAACAAAATCAATGCAGATAGAAAAGAAAAGGCATTAAATAGAAGGAAAAAAAGCTTTGGATTAGCTATCACTGATAAAAATCTGGTATCGAAAATATGTAGGAAATAGACACAACGACAGAGTTATTTCCCAATTGATAAATAGTCAAATGATACAAAATCATTTTCTGAAAAAAATGGCAAAATAGCAATCATTTTATGAAATCATGCTCTTAATCACTAATGATAACAAAAATGCAAATAAAACAACTCGGGTTTTACCTCTCACGCAGAAAATTGGTAAAAGATAACAAAAAACAGAAACAAGGGACTGTAGGCAAATAGGCATATTAATTGTTGGTAAAGCTGTGAATTGATATTAACTTTCCTGAAAAGTTATCTAGAATTATGTAAGAAAAGTAACTGAACAGTTTATTTATATCTTTTGACCCAATATTCTCAGTATTGGGCATTCACTCTCAAGAAGTCAAAGATAGGTAGATGGTCAGGTCTGATATATAACAAAATATTCATAGTGATACTTTTTGTGGAAGCAAAATGTTGGCAGCAAATAGGTACTCATCATTTGAGGTATGGCTGAACAAACTAGCATATGAGTATAATGACATGATATTGTTAAGTAAAAATGTTAAGACTTCAGAGAAATGTGTAAAAATCTGTATGAATTCAAGCAGGGTAAAGTAAGCAGAATCAGAAGAATAATATAGACAATGATTGTGATGGTATAAATGGAAAGATAACTAGAAGGAAGTTGAACTGTGAGGAACTATAGTAAACAATCTTGGTTTTAGAGAATAGATAATTAAACATATCTATTTCCTCCCAGAGGAGAAACAGGGGACTACATTCAGCAGAATGTCACTATTTTAAATGGTTTTTGCTTAAAGTATTTTGCTTTCTTGAAGTGGAGGTTTCATTTCCAGAGATAGTGAAAGGCATCAATAAATTTTTTTTTAATTTTTAAAAAATCAACATGAATTGAAGATTTGGAGAAGTGGGGAAAAACGAAGAGTGGAGAATGATTCCAAAGTTGAAAAGTAGAGTGACAAGAAAGTGTAATGCCCTCAACAGAAATAGAGAAATTAGGAAGGGTGCCTTTAGGAAGAAAGATAATGAGTTCCTTTTTGTACATGTTGAGTTTGTCAGACCAAGAGGAACCCAAGTAGAGAAGTCCAATAGGCAATAAGTGATTGGGAGTAGAACTCATGAGAAAGATGAGGGCTAGTTGTGTTGGGCTAGTTGTAGAGAAATGAAAACTGAATTCATGAAAGATAATGATTCACCCGGAGAAAGATTGTAATGAGAGAGAAGATAAGTGGGTCCTACATAGAGCCCTGAGTATACTCATACAAAGGGGGAGGAACATGGATATAGATTCTGTAGCAGAGACTGAGAAGTAGCAGTCAGATAGGTAGGAGAACAACCAGGAAAGAGAATTTTCAAAACAAAAAGCACAACAAATAATATGGAAAACAGAGTAATCAAGAGAAGGAAGTGATCAGCAATGTCAATAACTACAGAGGGAACAAGAATGAAAGCAAAAATAAAAAAAAATGGCCATTAGGTTTAGCAATTTAAAAATTGTTAGTATACTTACACAAAGTTCAGTTGAATGGTGGAGTTAGAAGCCAGAACAAGAAATGGTTGAGATGTAAAGAATGTGAGGTAATGAATATAGACTGCTTTTTTTAAAAAAAAAATTGAACATTTTTTTAAGGATGGGAAAATTTCAGAGTCCTGGATCATGGAGATGGAGCACAGTGATGGTGAAATCAAGAGTATGACCATTCCTTTATGTGTCTGATGTGGTGTGAAGATATAGACTGTGTAAGTTGAAGAAGCTGACAAACTGAGAACCTTTTGAGGACACACACACGTGCACACACAGGCACATACCTATATATACATACACACATATAGCTATATACACATGTATATGTTTCTGTATGTGTATACATATACACACATATATACATACATGTGTGTAGACATATGTGTCTTTAATTTTTTTTCAAGGATCGGAGTAGAGAAGAAAATTGCTTCAGGTTCTGAACCAATTCTGTGTCTTTAATGAGCATCTTTTCCATACTAGTATAAAGAAAATTTTCTTTTTAGAAGATCTATGAGCATCTCATTTTGTTCCAGTCCCAGGCTGAAATCAGACTGGCTTGAGTTAAATCTAGATAGGAATAATAGCCTATTCCATTTTTAGATAGCTCTAATTGATAGAAAGGGCCAGCTAGGTGGTGCAGTGGCTAGATCTCATCTTCCTGAGTTTAAATCTGGCCTCAGGCATTTATTAGCCATGTAACCCTTGGAAAGTCATTTAATCCTGTTTGCCTCAGTTTCCTCACCTGTGAAATGAGCTGGAAAAGGAAATGGCAAATTGCTGTAGTATCTTTGCCAAGAAAACCCCAGATGGGGTCATGAAGAGTTGTCAGCAACTGAACAACAGATTGATAGAAAATTCTCCTTGTATTGATTTGAAATTGGTATTTCTTACATGACAGACATAAAGGGTAACATCATAAAAAATTAGAGGAGGAACAAAGAAATTATCTTTCAGAATTATGAATAGGCAAGGCAGCAAGCATTTAGTAACATATACTAGCACATAGGTGCTAGGGGTACAAATATGAGCAAAAAATCAGTCCCTACTCTCAAGGAGCTTACATTCTGATGGGGAATGACAAATACAAAAGAAAGTTGAAAAATGGAGAAAGAGAGAGGTACCTATATGGGAGGCATAATGCTGAAGTCCACAAAGTCAGAATCAAAGCCAGAAGGAGAATGAAGTTTGGCTGGCCTGGGACTCTCACTAAAATGGAGGCCTCTGGAAGACCTCCCCAATAGGAGAAGAGAGTTGGCTTGGCACAGAGATGTTCCAGGGTATGAAGGTCACAGGAATTGAAGAATTCCATGGTGAGATCACAGATGAGGCATGCTGAAAAAGTCCAGGAAGTCAGAAGCAGAGCCAGGAGGGAAATTGATAGGGAAACAGTTCATGACCCAATGAGGGATCACGGAAAATAAAACGGATAGATATTATTATATAAAATTGAAAATGTTTTGCACAAACAAATGAATATAGCAAAAATTAGAAGGGCAGCAGGTAACTGGGAGAAAAATCTTTGTGTTGAGTTTCCTTGATAATATAGTTAAGGAATTGGTTCAAATTGGTTCAAATTTATAAGAATAAGAGCCATTCTTCAATTGATAGATGGCCAATATATATGTGAACAAGCAGTTTTCTAAGGAAAAAATCCAAGTTATCAAGAGCCATATGAAAAATGCTCCAAATTGCTAATAATTAGAGAAATATAAATGAAAGCAACTTTGAGGTTCTACCTTATATTCATCAGATTGGCAAAGAGGAAAATGACAAATATTGGAGGGGCTGCAGGTAAACAGGAACATTAGTGCACTGTGCTTGGAGCTGAAAATTAGTCCAGCCATTCTCAAAAGCGATTTTGAACTATGCCCCCAAAGTTACTAAACTATATATCCTTTGACTCAGCAATACTACTACTAGACCCATGTCCCAAAGAGATTAAAAACAAAGTGGAAAAGGACCCCTATGTATAAAATATTTATAGAAACTCTTTTTCTGGTGGCAAAGAACTAAAAATCAAGGGGGTGCTCATTGGTTGTGGAATAGCTGAACAAATTATATGAATGTAATATAGGATACTATTTGGCTATAAGAAATGATGAAAGGACAATTTTAAAGAAAACTGGAAAGACTTGTATGAACTGATTCAGAGTAAAGTGAAGAGAAGCAGGAAAACAATTTATACAGTAACAACAATATTGAAAGTCTTAAGAACTCTGATCCACACAATAGTCAACCATGATTCCAGAGGATGGGTGATGAAGCGTGCTATCTACCTCTAGACAGTGAAGGGATGGACTTAGGGGGGATATTGCCAATGCAGGGATTTGTTTTGCTTGACTTTGCATATTTGTTACAAAGGCTTATTTTTCTTTATTTTTTTTCCCAAATGGGAGAGAAAGGAGGCATAGAAGGGAAAAAAATAGATTTTTGCTAAATAAATTTTTTTAAAGTCTATTTATAATGTGTTATATGATCCTAGATTTAGAACTTGAAAGGATGGATGTTAAAGGCCATTTAGTTCAATCCTCTCATTTTATAGATGAAGAAACCGAGGCCCAGAAGGGGAATGTAACTTGTCTATAATCACAAAGGTAATAAAGGACAGAGAAAGATTGGGACAGTTTATCTGGCTATAAATCCAATAATTTTGCCACTTCTGGCTCCAAATCTTTTATCCCCATGACCCATGATAGCAGGCTGCCTCTCATTGGCCTTAGTTTTGGTTTCTAGAGCCAAAGTAGACAAGGTAAAATCTCTCTTTTGCATGACAACCATTCAAATACCTTTAAAAAAGCTATCGTGTCCTTAGCTTAACTCTTCTTTCCAGGCTAAACATCTGCAGTTTCTCCAAGCAATCATTCTATGGCATGATCTCTGTTCTCCTTACCATCCTGGTCACCTTCCTTTGGGCACACTTTAGTTTCCAGTGTCCTTCTGAAAATGCAGAGGCCAGAATTTAACACAATACTCCAGATATATGCTGACCAGAGCATTGTACCATAGGACTTACCATCTCCTTCACCCTGATGTCTAAGCTTCTATTAATGAAGCCTAGGATCACATCAGCTATTTTGGCTGTCATATCACACTGCTGACTCACAATGCAGCACATTTATACTCCTGGTTCCTTTTCCCATATTCTGGCCACATTTGCCCTATTCTTTAGTTGTGCCACTGATTTTTTTTTTTTAACACAGGTACATAAATCTACATTTATTTTAGTTCAGTTTGACCTTATCATAGTCATGCTATCTTTACAGACTATTAAAATCTTTTTTGGATTCCTTTTCTGTCATCCAATATGTTAACTATCCTTTTACAGACTTGTCTTATCTGAAAACTTGATAGGTATGCTGCTAGGTCACCCCACCCCACCAGCAACAACATTAAAGAGGTCCAGTGGTTCCCTGTTACATCCAGAATCAACTATAAAGCCCTTTGTATGGCATTGAAATCTCTTCACAATACAGCCCTTTCCTACCTTTCCAATCTTACATTCTACACCACATATGCTGCAATTGAACCATACTGGCATTTCTTACATATGACATCACATCTCCCATTTGTGTGCCTTTGTACTGGCTGTTCCCTATGCATGGAATGCTCTGCCTCCCAACCTCCAACTCTTAAAATCCCTGTCTTTCTTTAAGATTAAACTCAAGCTCTCCCCACTCCAGTTTCTTCTGTTATCCCCTCTAAGGTTCCTTTCATTTATTCTTAATGCACTTTTATTATGTTACTCTGTAACATAATAATATAAATGATGTTATTATATTATTATAACAATAAAATATCACTATATATTACTGCTGCTATATTAATACTATATATTACTAACATATTACTATTGCTATGGTAATATAATATTGTATTCATGTAGTCTTTTACATTCACAATACCCCTGGCAGGTAAGTGCTATTTTCCCTATTTTACAGATGAGGTGATTGAAGCAGAGAGAAGTTAAAAGACTTGCCCAGGGTCATACCAGCAAGTATCCGGGGCTGGATTTGAACTCAAATCTTCCTGAATCCAGATCCAATGCTTTATACATTGAGCCACCTAGCTGCACATAATGTATATCAATCAATAATTAAACATTTATTAATTTCCTACTATGTGTTAGGCACTGTGCTAAGTACTAGGGATACAAAAAGACAGTCCCTGCCCTCATGGAGTTTACAATCTAATGGGAAAGACACCATGCAAGCAAATATGTACAAAGCAAGATATATTCAGGATAAATAGGAGGGAAGACACTGGAATTAAGAGGAGTTAGAAAAATATTCCAGTAGAAGGAGGGACTTTAGTTGGAACTTAAAGGAAGCCTACTAGACCTAGATAAATCTAAGAACAATGACAAAAAGAAAGAAGTTAGTGTGTGTAAGGATTTTAGAAAAATTAAATATTGTAGACTTCTGGCATTTAATGAAAGGAAATAGAAAGGAGTACTCATATTCCTTAGCTATGTACAGCACCTTTACAAAAATTAATTGTCTTAGAATATAAAAATCTACAAACAAATGCAGAAAAGCAGAAATATTATATAAATCCTTTATTGACCATGATTCAATAACTTATATTTAAAAAGGGCCCCTAAAAAGTATTAAAAATCAGCTGGATAATAAATACTTAATCATAAAGAATTAGTGAGTCAAAGAACAAATCATAGAAATTAGAGATAATTTCATTAGACACAGTGCAACAATAAGACAATATCCCAAATTTTTAAGGATGTAGCCAAAACATTCCTTAGAGGAAAATATATATATCTCTAAATAATCTTATTGACAAAAAAGAGAAGGAACAGAATTGGGAGTGTAGCTAAAAAGATTAGAAAATCAACCAATTTAAAAACTCCCATTTGAAATCCCCCTATTACAATGTGAACTTCTTGAGAGTAGAGATTTTTACTTTTCTATTTGTATCTCCAGTACTTAGCACAATGCTTGGTATATAGTAAATACTTTTCATTCATTTGTTCTAACCACTTTTGTGGTTGTTCAATCATTTCATTTGTGTCTGACTCTTTGTGACCCCCATGTGAAGCTTTCTTGGAAAAGATATAGGAGTGGTTTGCTATTTCCTTCTCCAGCTCATTTTACAGATGAGAAACTTAGTCAAACAGGGTTAAGTGATTTGTCCAGGGTCACACAGCTAGTAAGTGTCCGAGACCAGATCTGAACTCAGGAAGACGAGTCTTCCTGACTCCAGGCCTGGCAATCCACTGTGCCACCTCACTGCCCCTTCTGTTGTTCACCCTTCAATTTTCGAAGAAGACCAATGATATCACAGGGTGATGCCTTGACTTGCCAGTGAATTGGATTTAAATGAGGCAGATTTGTACGAAGTCATCAGCCTCACTCTCTCCTCCAGAGTCACTGAAGTCCAGTGGCAAGACAAAAGTCAGGACTACTGGCCATGGCTTGAGATGCTGTGGATGACCTTGGCATCTTTGGTCATCCTCAACCTGGTTTAGCCCATCTGCTGAAATGATTTTACTCAGGTGTGGCTACTGCACATGCTACAACTTCTTGGAGCCATAGGTGAAAGTTAGATGACCGGTTGGACACCAAAGGCACCTCTGAAAAGGTCTCAGCAAGCCTTCATGTGAGAGGTTTTAGTCCTCCCTGAACACCTCCCACGCCCCAGATCTGGTTTGCTAACCATGCGGTAAAGAGGCATACTTCTGATTGGCTGGGAAGCCATAACTGAGGGCCATTCAAGAGGCCAAAATGAGTTTCTTTCTCTTCCTATTTTCTGTCCTCAAGATAGAGCCAGTCTATGTCGGGAAACCAATGTCACGAGAATTAAAAGGAATGTAGGAAATTGTTTTTCACCATATCATGGATGGTGGGCAAACATTTTGACAGGAGATCCAGGATGAAGTTTAAAAGATCAAAAGAGATCAAAATGGAGGAAATATCTCTTTTCCTGCTCTTTGCTGAAAATTCTAGATCTATGATTTTACAGTCCCCAATAAGATTATGCACTCCTTAAAGAAGTGATTTCTTGTCTTTCTTTTTCATAACCCCTTAGTACTGAGTACAATATTCAGCACCTGATAAGTTGAGGATTTGTAATATACTGAAAAGAGCTAGATTTAGAGTTACAGCATCATAGATTTTGATCTAGAAGGGATCTTAAAGGATCTAGTCTAATCTCAAACCAAAGTCCTCTAACCTAGGCTTGAATCCTGGCTCCTACTTATTACCTGTGATACCTTGGGTAGGTTACTTGACCTCTCAGTAAAAGAGGTATTGGGTTAGATAACCTCTGATGTTCTTTTCAGCTCTAAATTTATGATTCTATGTTTGATTTTACTTACGCGGGATGGGAAAAAGACTCTGGCACCCTGGCTGAATAAGGGCTATTTCCTTTGGGAGGGAAAAGCAGTTGTAAATATGACAAGGTATCTAGAGAAAAGCAGTCGCTTGGAGCAGAGTAAGCCTGGATTCCTAGTGACAGGATGCATTACTCCCTGAGAGGATTAGTGAAAATGCTGCAAGGATGATGAAACTTGGTTGTCTATTTGAATGTGTCCAGAAAAGGACAACAAAAAAGCAGCGTTCTTTTAGCACTTGGTGTCAGGAAATGACTTGTCCGTGGGTTCTTAAATATAAAATAACTAGTCCAATGCTGTTATAATATTTACTTTTTAAAAAACTTGCCCTTTTGAAGGTTTCTTTGCAAATCTAATCTTTCTCCTTTTCTTTCTCCTTTTTTTCTTCCCTTCCTTCTTTATCCTACCATTTGATCCAATTTGTGAATATGGGCATTAGGAAATGGAAGATGCCCCTTCTAGACACTAATACAACCCAAAATCCATCTATGTCTTCTCATCCTATGAAATTTCTGCCCATATAATAAATCCTGTGTAGAGAATTTATTTAATATATGGGCAGTTCTCCTCTGAGTCTTTTAATATTTCATCACTTCAAAATGCCGGACTTAGGTCGATCTTGAGCCCTTGATTTCTGACCATTTGACTTCTTTTTCTGGTTGTATGGTTCCTTGATGATGAATTTTATGTCCTTTCTTGAGTGTATGTCACTGTTGATAATACAATGCAGTCTACTTTTGCCTACTGCGCATCTTCCCATCACCTCCTGGGTCATGTGCAATTTTATTTTTCTGAGATGGCATCCATGATCCATGAACATATGGCACCACTAAAAGTATACTAATTTTTAAAAGATGGCATTTACAGTAGTTTTTTTTTGGAGGGGGAGAGCAGGGCAATTGGGGTTACATGACTTGCCCAAAGTGACACAGCTAATGTGTCAAGTGTCTGAGGTCCAATTTGAACTCAGGTGGTCCTGACTTCAGGGCCAGTGCTCTACTCACTGCGCCACCTAGCTGCCCCTACAGTAGATTTTGTAGCAATTCATGTAACATATTAAGTGTAGAGGTGGGGTTCAAATGATCTAGTGTGAAAGATTTGAGACATTTAAGAAGTTGTTTTCTTTAAGGAGCTTATAAGCTAGTAGAAAACCAGTTTAATTACTGGGAAACCAGTAGTGTTGTGGAAAGAGAACTATAGCCTGTAAATCTGAAGGCCTGGGCAGTGAGTTCCAGCTCTTTCATGAACTAACTGTATGACTTTAACATCTTACTTAAACCTCTCTGGAATTTATTTTCCCATATTTAACCTAAGAAGGTTGACCTAAATGATTTCAAAGGCCCCTTAACTCTAAGACTCTATGATCCCAAGATCGGATCTGAGAGAGAGCTCATTTTATTAAATGGTGACATCTTTTGTTTCCCTAGGGGCCATGCAACTCTTTTATTTAGAAGGGGGTGACGTGGAGAGAAATAATAAACATACAGTAAACATGTTAATTTTGTCAGCTAGGAAAATACATTTAAAATTGTAGTATCTTTGTAGGCAGAGAAATACAATTAAAATTTTTCTACTCCCTACTTTCATATCCTATGCTACTATAGCCCATTTTGATCTGTAAGCAAAAATGTTAATATACTATAGGAGCTCACCATTTAAAGTAATTCTTGTGTAAAGAGAAAGGCTTATTTGAAATGTGAATAATTATATCCTATTTTCCTACTTTTATATGCTAATATTAATGAATTTTCTTAAAACCACAGAACAATTATACTTATTTCAAAATGTTAATAAAATACTGTATGGAAATCAGTTTTCCTTTATGTAGTTTAAGTTCTAGAGTGTAGTAAATTTTAAAATATGAAAAACACTTAAAATTTTTATTTCAATAATTTCACATTATTTTAAAATAAATTGTAAAAAAAGGCTCAAAAGTTACTACTTTTTACAGAAATTGTGTGACTACTTTTAGAATTATAAGGAAGGATCATTTAAGGTAATAATTACAAATATGTATAGATTCATATCTTATAAAGACATTTTGAAGAGCAAGAAAATAGGATAAAAGGAAGAAAAAGCATCATTGGATATCTTATCTGGTGATTATTTTCAAAAATTCTATAAAAGAATAATGGTCTCACTCCATTTCTTTCTCATGTTATGTCTATGGGGGAGTAGAGAAGAAAGGAAGTGCCAAGTTCAGCTGTGGATTAAAAGATTCAAAGAGGGAAGTGACCTAATTTTTGGCCACCAAAGAATTTAAGAACAAGGAAACACAAGAGAGTTGAAGACCAGAGAAGGACAGAGAAGTGCTTAATGCAAAGAGAGTTGAGTTCAATGTCTGGCCTGTCCTAAAACTACACCCCACTGTTGCACTAAATTCTCCTTGGCATTTCACAACCTGGTCCATTTCTTCATATCCAGTTTTCTTATACGTTATTTCTTTCTACATATCTACAATATAGCTACACTGGCCTCACTATTAGTCCTATATGAAACCTCATTTCCTGACTCTGTGCTTTTTTTTTTAACTAAATATTCCCCTTGCCTATAAAGCTCTCTATTCTCATATGGCTTCCCTGGCTTCTTTCCCAATCACCTCCCTCCTTCCCACCCCAACCCATGCCTCCCTTCTAAAATTGCCTTCTATTTATACAATATATATCCTGTATGTGCAATTTTTTTTTGGTATACTGTCTCACTCAATAGAATGTGAGTTCCTTGAGCAGAGAAACTGTATTTTTACTTTTTTTTTATATCCCCAGCACAAGCTTATTGACTTGTTGACTGACTAGAACTTCTGGGTTCATAGTATATGACAATGAAAGATTGTCTGAGTCTGGGAGAAGGTTGTGGTCAATATTGTCAAACACTTCAGAGAGGTCCAGAAAAGATGTCTACTACAATACCACTACTTTATCTCATTCAGTGACTCTTCTTTCTCTTCCTGACCATAAAATATTGCCTAAAACTCAAGTCTCAGTTCACTAATCATTTCTCTCAACACTTATTTTTGAAATATCATCCACTTTGATTATTTTGTCTATCGTCACTATGCGAATTTCCAACCCTCTAGTTCTTTGTCTGACTACCTGATGCACTTTTCCAATTGGATGTTTAACCATTGATTTGTTAGAACAAAGAGAAGACTTCTGACAGGATAGCTGCATCAAATATTATACTTAAACTCATTTTAGCTTTAGTACCTCAAAAGTGTAAGAAATATAACAAAGGAAGTAAAAGTACAACAATAAAAAGAGGATACAGAAAAGAAATTCTCACAACATAATCATCATGGGGAGAAAAATCCAACAACAGCTGAACATCTGATCTACCCTGTGTTCCCCACTCCCTACTCTAGGTTTCATATCTTAAAAGCTACAGGCATAGAGGATACTGTCACTATCAGTGGTAGTAGAGAACTCTACTGAAAATCTTTACTAGTTAGCACAGTCTATCTTTGTTATTGGCTCCCTAGTCTGCTCTATGCCTCATATGACCCTCTAATCACTTCCAACTTCAGGGTTCATTCTTCAGACTCTGTATGGTGGTAACCACAGCAGCTACAGAGGGAAAAAAGGCTTCTGGGGCTATTCGCAGATTGGAGGACTTCCATTAAATAGGCCTTCAATAGTCACCCCAGCATCTACTATTGCTTGCTGAGGCCCCTCTCACTAGTGATTCAATCAAACAGCTCTCTCTCTCTCTCTCTCTCTCTCTCTCTCTCTCTCTCTCTCTTTCTCTCTTTCTCTCTCTTTCTCCCCTTCTCCCTCTCCTTCTCCCTGTCTTTCTCTGGAAGTTCATAGGCTCTTAGATTCAGAAAGGACCTTACAGGTTATTTAGTCCATTGCTGCCATTTTAAAGATTGAGAAATTGAGCTTAGAGAGGTTAAGTGACTTGTCCAAAGTCAGAAAAGTAGTAAATTAAAGAGCCAAGATCCAAGCTTAGCTTCTCTGATTCCAAATTCAGAATGTTTTGCTCTACACCATGCTGTGCCAGGCACTAGGAAGCCAAATATAAAAAATAACAGTCATTGCCCTGGAGGAGCACAGAATCTTATAGAACAGGAAAGTGTTTCATTAACTTGGCATGAAATGATACTGCCTTGACACAGCAGGATAGATCTATTCACTCATCCCCATCCAGAATATGACATATTTTATGACATTTTCTTTGGAAGGGGCAGAAAATAGCCCAAAGACTAGTGGTACAATGGATAGAGCACTGGACTTGGAGATAGGAAGAACTGGGTTCAAATCTTACCTTAGATAGTTACTAGCTGTATGACCCTGGGCAAGTCACTTAAATTCTTTCAACCTCATTTTCCTCAGTTGTAAAATGGGGATAATAATAGCACTTACCTTTCAGGGTTGTTGTGAGGATCAAATGAGATAATGTTTGTAAAGCACTTGGCATAGTCCCCGACCCATTGTAGATGATATACAAATGCTTATTCCCTTCTCCTTTCCTTCCCTGCTTCCTATTTCACATTGTCCTTGTTTTCATTCCCTTTCCCTTTCCTTCTCTTCCTACTATTTCATGTTGTCCTAGTTTTCTTCACATCACTTTGACAATGTCTTGCTAGAATGGGAAGTGAAGAGTGGAAGAGGTGAGGACGTTGTGCAAAGAGGGGGTAGGATAGCTGACAAGTATAAAGGTAGAGTTTGAAAATGAAGACTGACAAATTCTCAGATTGAAGTTGATGGATCCCACCCATTTTGTGGGTCAAAATAAGTCCCAGGTGTGTCACAGATTGAACTAGGATAAGTAACCATGAGTTAGCCTCTCAGGGCTCCTTTAAACCCTAGGACTCTACAAAATAACTTGCCTTAAAATTAAAGAGATCTTGTTTAGTAAGTTTGGTATAAAGTTACAGATCACTATTTGGAATATATAAGTAATTTTATGAAGAAATTAAATGTAGAGATAAGAACCAGTTACTTTAGGCAACGTATATGTTGTAAACTGCAAGAGATATAAGACCACATCATGCTTTATGGAGAACCTGAGATAGAGATTACGAGATTAAGGCTCTAGGGGTGGAGATGTGAGGGGCAGGAGCTGGAGATAGCAGAGAGAATGTAAAATAAGCAAGCCAAGAAAAATTCCTAATGCAATGAAGAAATACAATGGGTTAAAGAATCCTAGGAGAAAACTCCAGAAGGTAATAAATCTACAATAACTAAAACCCCAGAAAAGAGAATGGAATGATGAAAACTCCCATCGTTATTAAAAGGCCTAATTTAAAAAGTGAAGGAGAAAATTAAAAGTTTAATTACAGCTCTTAATGAAAAATTTGAAAGGAGAATTGATGGCTTAGAATAAAGCTGGAAAATCTTACCAAAGAGATGGATACCTTGGAAAAAGGATTGAAGGAAATGGAGAATATTTGTACAAAGTGAAAAGCCTGCACAATTCAAGGACTGTGTGACTACACATGTCTATTATCAAACAACTACTAGAAAAAAGGATACATGAAAGATGCTTCCCAAAAGAACATGATGAAATAAAAATCCTAAACATTGTATTTTAAGAAATCATATAAGAAAACTCCTTGGAAGCATTGGAATATAAGGCAAAATGTAGCTTGATAAAATCTATAGGACACCATCATGGATGAACTCTTGGTTTAATTTAGCTGGAAATATAATTGTCAGCTTTCGGGGTTTATAGATCAAAGAGAACATATTGAAATTGGCTAGGAAAAAGCCAACTCCTGTGCCAAGGAGTTGCAACGAGAATGACACAAGATTACACATCAGCGTATACTGAAGAGCAAAGGAAAATTATTTGTATCCAAGAATAATAGCTTAAAAAGTAAAATATAATCATATAGGAAAATGTAATAAATGTTTAAGAGAATTGGTGACTTCCCAGCATTCCTGGGAAAACTGCAGCTGGGAAGAATTTGCCTCCAAAAAATAAAAAGAAAAAATTTTTAAATTGAATATATGCTGGGTGTAAGCGTAAGGAGTTTGGTTTTCCAGGATCCGTGGCCATAACAATCTCTTGTTCGCAGGAGTTGGATATGAATTTTATGGTTCAAAACATCTCCACCACAACCTGTGTAGATTGTAGGGGCCAGGTGTCACCTGCTTAGATTGTAAAGATCAGGACCCTGGAGGGGTGGAGTATAAGCATAAAGCAGGTGGGTACTGGTCAGTGAGGGGGGAACCTTTAGGGTTGAAATGCAGGAGCTAAGATGCTGTGTGTGCCTTGATCGGCCCCCATCAAGGCCTGGGGGAAATCTGTGTTTGCCTCAACTGGCCCTTGTTGAAGCTTGAGTGTATTTAGGGGAGTTCATAAGTTGTGCCTGCTTTGATTAGCCCCATCGAGACGTAAGGGGTGTTCCCCACCCCATTCTCGGATCTCGGATCCCTGCGAGAAGGGCAATTAAGGGAATGCTTTAGGAGTTGGTGCTCAGCAACCCTTGTGAGAAGGTTAGATAGAATAGAGTCTGTATTGTTTAATTGTTAACCCCTTTGAAGCTGTCTTTCCTTTATAAAAGCAGATCAAAAAACCTGTGCTAGCAGGCCATCCTGGGTGTGCTAGGGTGCTTGCTAATACACTAGGGCAGAAAGGACTCATAAACAAATTCAGACAGACAGAAATATCCTTTATAGACCATAAAAGTTATATAATTAAGAGCTAGTAATAGGAACTGAATCTATGATTTCCTTAGTACATATGAAACTCCCAGATGAGGAAACTCCTTCTACCAATGCAAATTGGCACATTCTTTGCTACTTATCATGTTAGAGAATTACCTAGAACATAAAGAGATTAAATGACTTACCCAGGGTCACACAACCAGTATGTGTCAGAAATGGGACTTGAATCTTTATCTTCCTTGCTCTAAGACATATTCTTTATCCACTAGTGGAAACTAAATAACAATATTCTAAAGATTGGAAACTGTTGCTTCTGTTCCTGTTGTTTCATGTGGAGTATTAGACCAGAACTATACTAAGACACCAAGAGATTTAAGAGATTGGCAGAACCAGGGAGAGATGTAGGAAATAGGGTCCATATAAGAATTTGTGAGTAGCTAAGCCCAGTGATTAGCAAAGCACTGATCAACCTGCTTGACTTATAGCAATTGTGATTTGACACTGAGGCAAACAAGAGTGACTGTCCCCCTCTTCTATGCCACCTTCAGAAGTGAACTTGGTGGAGCATTCACTTTAATTTGAACCCTCTCTCTCTCTCTGAGGATTGGTATGTTGTAGGGAAGATTGTGCCCCTGGCCTGGGGTCGTGGTTTGTACTTCTTGTTATATTTTCTTAGGGAATCTTTTTTTAAAAGCTTTATAAAAGCTTGTTGTTCAGTCATTTATCAGTCATGTCCACCTTTTCATGACCCCGTTTGGGGTCTTGGCAGAGATACTGGGGTGGTTTGCCATTTCCCTTTCCAGCTCATTTTATAGATGAGGAACTGAGACAAACGGGGTTAAGTGACTTGCCTGGCGTTACATAGCTAGTAAATATGTGAGGCCAGATATGAACTCAGGGAGATGTATTTCCTGACTTCAGGCCCAGAACCCTGTCCATTTCACTACCCATCTGCCCCTTGTAAAAGCTAATTGATATTAATTGATTAAAGGATACTGGGACGCTAATCACTAGAGGGTTTCAATGATATAGGGAAGTATATAAACTCTAACTGTTGATTGGTATTGGGGAGAATACGCAGGAATGGAGTCTTTAGCCAACAGTTTTAGAAGGATGTGGCCAGAGTGGCCTTTGTTTCCTTTGAGTGACTCAGTTTATCTCATTGAGCCTTGCTGGGTGCTGGGCCTGCTGCTCCTCTTCCGGGGCAGGAAGCCCAGAGACCCATGCCTGGGAGCAGAGAACTTCCTGTGTGACCTCCCAGGGTCCTAGGGGGAGGGGCCAACTCAAGAACCAATCGGCCCTGGTCATTCAGGTGGCGCTTGATGATGTCAAAAACTCTATAAGAGGGGAGAAGACAGCTTGAAGATCCCTTTTCCGGTTGGTGAGGCAACGGTGGCAAGTGTGACTCTGGGCCAGCCTGAGCTCTCAGGCTGAACCTAGATGTTGGTAACTATGAATTGTATTGGGTCTGTCTGTTGATATTTGTAATTTGTTTGTATTTAGTTCTGAAGTTCGGGGTGCTGGCTTTTTCCCCCAAACTAAATGAATGTTCTGAACTTCAGGGTGCTGGCTTTTTCCCCTGAAGTAAGTGAATGAATCTGTATTTGATCTGTCTGTTAATGCTTGTCTGTATGCTCCCCTGAACTAACTGAATGTAGTCTGTATGCTGGATTAAAGTAAGCTGGTCAACCCCTTCCACCGTGCTTTCCTTGTTTAAGCAGATAAAAAGAACCTGTGCTTTCCCGGTGTGCTGGCAGCCTCCTGGGTGCTGGCTGTGGGTGGATCTTATGCCCCCACAGAAGCTGCTAGCCGGATTGTTAAAACAAAGGACCCTGCAAACCATCCATGGTACCCCTGGAACTATTTGCAGGTGATCTAGCTAGCTGCTCTCTGAGGACCCAACTGATTACTGAGAGTGGGAGTTGGGAAAAGGATAGTCAGAGGTGATAAGAGCTACAAAAAGAAATGACAAATATGAGGAATTGATAGAAACACAGGAAGATGTATGAAACTATTCAGAATAAACAACTGGAGCCAGAATAATATATGTAATAACTATAGTAACATAAATGAAAACAATACCAAAAAACAACTGAACTCAGCTGAAATGCAGTTACTAATCAGAGTCCCTAAAAATGAGATGATGAAATATGTTTTCCTCCTCTTGTTAGAAGGGAAGGGGAAGCAGACTCTGATGAGGAGTAGAGAGTATTGCATATACTGTCATGTGGTTGCTATGTTAGATGGTTTTGCTTAGTTGTTTTGTAAGTTGTTGTTTGCACAGGCTTTGTACACCCTGCCAAGAAAGGCAACTCTGAGCATCTTCCAATTCCTTTTTTTTTTTTAAACAAGAGAAAGTTCCATGGGGGTGTTTATGTATGTGGGATATATAGGAAAATTACTGTGGCATTAAAAAAAAACTACAGAATCAATGAAACTGAAAAAAGACAATCTCTTAATAAATACCCCAAAATTACTTAAAATCACTAAACATCAAAGAGTTACACATTAAAATACTTTACACTTATCAAGCTGTAAAAGTTGCTAAAAATGGGGAAACTTTTTATTGGCAGAATTGTAGGAAGATAGAAACACAAATTTACTATTGCTGGAGCTATGAATTGGTTCACTCATTCTGAGGAAGCTATTTGGAATTATGCAACAAAAAAGCCACTAAATTGTTGATATTCTTGAATCTAGAGATTTCATTAGCAGTAATACATTTAAGGAGGTGTTGACATCAAGAAAAAACCTATGCGTATAAAAATATTTACAGTAGCATTATTTTTTGAACTAGTGCTTTTATTAAATATTTATTCAATGGATCAACCTTCGCCTTCTCTCAAATTGGGATTTCTTTATTTCCATTCTGTGGGTGATAACAAAAACAGTGGCTGACAAAGCTGAATGGAACAAACTTTCAAAAGAGCATATGGTTGATAGCATCTTCAACTTTATTTTTCTTTCTAAAGGCAATGTATATTGTACAAATCACAACAATGGTTTAGACATAGGAAACAAATTCAAGAGAGATCTGACAGAGGACCAACCAGAGGAGGGTATAGGATAGCTGCTTCAGAGGGTCCCATTTCCCATATGTTCTGGACCGAGTCCTGAGGGAGAGATTTTTCCTTGTGTCAAGTAACAGTAAAGGAAATGTAGCCATGTCAAGTTTTGAGTGTTGTGCACCAGAACTAGCAAGCAAGAAAGTTCCATCTATTTGGCATGACTCAAGGCAGCAATTCCAGGGAGGACTTTGCCAATCTAGAGCTGCTGGTCCTTTGTAAAACAAGTCAGTTCCTCTTTTTATCAGGGAACCACATGCTTTCTCAGGCAGATTCACTCCCACTGTGGAACTATGGATACCGTAAGTAACCAAAAACATCATTCACATAGACATTGCCTGCTTGGAAAAGGGCACTTGGAAGGCTTCCAGTTTGGCTGGCTTAGTTTCCAGGAATAATCCTGCTAGTATCTTTACTTTTCCCTTCTTTTTGTACACAGAAGCAGAGAATTTCCAGCAGGATGATAGAACCAGTAGCATAGTCTTTCTCCCTTTTTGGTCCCACACCGTCTTTCAGGAATAGAACATCTTTTCACATCAAAGATTTAAGTTTGGGGTAGCTAGGTGGCACGGTAGATTGGCCCTGGAGTCAGGAGGACCTGAGTTCAAATCTGACCTCAGACGCTTGACACTTACTAGCTGTGTGACACTGGGCAAGTCATTTAACCCCGACTGTCTCAACCCCCTCCCCCCTCCAAAAATAGGAATTCTCCTTAAAAAAAAGATTTGAGTTCCACAGCCATGGGCTCAGGTATTGGGATACCATCAGGCTATCCTAAGTAGCTCATCACAGCAACTGACCTGACTCTGTTATCCACATAGTTGTAGATGGTAGAGAGAGTAACCGTGATTCTCTGGTTAAGTTATCTCTTTGTTCTTCATGGCAAAGTTAAAGTCCACCCTCGTGATGATCTGTTTCTCCTTCAGATCTATTTTGTCCAAGGTCAGCTCATTAGAAAGAGACATCTTCATGGTGAATTGATTACAGGGAAGCTAAAGCTAATAATACAAGGCAATATGATGTAAGCTTTCTTAATGAAGAGATTATCTTGCTTTTTTATCCTCAGTGCCTAACACAGTACCTGACACATGGTAGAGACTTAATGGATATTTTTTAATTGATTAATTAATTGATAAATAATAAGTGCCAGATAAATGCTACAGATAATGATTGCTATAAGAATTCAGAGGAAGGAGAGTTTACCATTGGATGACATCCTCCGGCATATCTTTATGGATAAAATGGAATTGGAAATAAACCTACAATAATAAATGACATTTATATAGCACTTCATGGTTTGCAAAGTGATAAGCACATTACCTAATCTGATTTTTACAACAAACCTGTGGGGGTAGATAATATATGTATCATTATCACCATTTTACACTTGATCTTAGCCAAAAGGCCGAGAAGCGATCACCATTTTAAGGATGAATAAACGAAGACTCAGAAACATTACATGACTCACCCATGCCACAGAGATAGTACAAGTCTGAGGTGGGATTCAAATCGAGGCCTAGCTTAATTCCAACTCCAGTACTCTCTAGCACTGACAAAGAGGAAATCAGGAGAGACATCAAAGTGAGAGAAGTAGCAAGCAAAAATAAAGAGATGTTATGTGGGTTCAGGAAACAGTGAGTAAATCAATTTGGATAGAGAAGATTCACATAGGGAAGTGGGAAACAAGAATAGAACAGTAGATTGGAACCAAATTGTACATAAATTGTGAGTGAGACCCAAGGCATGGAAATCAGAAGGCTATTAACAGTAATCTGGGTATGAACTGATAAGGGCCTGTACGAGATTAATTATGGAAGTTGAATGGAAAGGAGAGCTGCAAGAACTCTATGAAAGAAATCTGTATGGAGGATTCAATTGATATTTGGAGCAAAGAAGAGAAAAGGGTCAAAAGTGACCAAAGTTCTGAGCCTGGGTAACCTAAAGAAATAGGGAATCAGAAGGAGAAACTGGCCTTGGAGGAAGTTCATTTTTAGACCTGTTATAAGAAGATTGTTTTTGCATTTGTTGGTACATTTTGTTGGGTACAAAGGATTCTTCTCAATAAACTTTTTTTAAACAAAGTACATTTGTTCAATTTATTTTTATCTTTGCCGTATGATACTAGCATCAATTGCTGTTTTTGACTAGATTTTTGTTGCCTTTCCATGTTTACTTTATCTGCATGATTATAGTCATTGTGCGTATTGTTCTTTTGGCTCTGTTATCTTCACTCTGCATCATTTCATAAGAGTCTCCCCATGTTTCTCTGAATTCTTCGTACTCATCAAGAGTTCTTGTCACATAGTAAACACTTCATTAATGCTCAGTGATTGATTTATTGAGTAGCATTAAAGTAATACTCCCTGACATTCTTATTCCATAATTCGCTCATCCATTTCCTATTGGTATATATTTTGCTTTCAGTTTTTTGTTATCCAAAATAATACGACTGGCACTGAATTGCACACTAAATTGGCTATAGAAATCTATTTTACTTTACAGGAAAGTAGGAGGGAAAGGGCATAAGAGAAGAGGGATGCTGATAGAAGGGAAGGCTGACTGGGGGAGGCAGTAGTCAGAAGCAAAATGCTTTTGAGGGTGAAAGGAGAGAGAGAGTAGAATGAATGGAGGGGGTTAGATGGAGGCAAATATACAATTAGTAATCATATATGTGAAAAAATTACAACAAGTATCTCTAATAAAGGCCTCATTTCTCAAATATATAGAGAACTGAGTCAGATTTATAAAAATGAAAGCCATTCCTCAAATGTTCAAAGGATATGAACAGTTTTCAGACAAAGTAATCAAACCTACCTATCTATACTCATATGAAAAAATGCTCTAAATCACCATTGATTAGAGAAATCCAAATTAAAACAACTCTGAGTACCACCTCACACCTATCAGATTGGCTAATATGACAGAAAAAGGAAAATGAGAAATGTTGGAGGGGATGTGGGAAAATTGAGACACTAATATGCTGTTGGTAGAGTTGTGAATTGTTTCAACCATTTTGAAGAGCAATTTGGAACTATGCCCAAAGGGCTATAAAACTGTGCATATCCTTTGATCCAGCAATGCTACTACTAGGTCTGTAAACCAAAGAGATAAAAAAAAGGAAAAGCACCTATATGTACAAAAACATAGCAGCTCTTTTTGTGGTAGCAAAGACACAGAAATTGAAGGGATGTCCATCAATTGGAGAATGGCTGAACAAATTGTGGTATATGATTGTGATGAAATAGTCCTGTGCTGTAAGAAATGATGAGCAAGATGATTTAAAAAAAACCTGGAAAGACACACAAAAATGACGCAGAATAAAGTGCACAGAATCAGGAGAACATTGTACACAGTAACAACAATGTTGCATGATGATCAATTGTGAATAGCTTAGCTATTCTCAGCAATACAATGATCCAAGATAGTTCCGAAAGACTTACAATGAAAAATATTGATCCATCTCTAGAGAAAGAACTGATGGAGTCTGAATGGAGATCAAAATATACTTTTTTAAACTTTATTTTTCTTGGGATTTTTTTTCTGTATTTTCTTTTTACAACATGACTAATATGGAAATATGTTTTGCATGACTGCTGATGAATAACATGTCAAATTGTTTGCCCTCTCAATGAGGGAGGAGGGGGTGGAGGGAGAGAATTTGGAACTCAGTGTTAAGAAACAAATGTTAAAAATTATTTTTACATGTAAGTGGGGAAAAATCAAATATTAAATAACTCAAAAAATGTTTTAATGGCCTACTCTTTTGGGGTATCATTACTTATAACAAAAAAATAGCGAAGCAAAATGAGTATGCATAGTTGCCAAGTCCAAAAATGTAGGATGATGGACTTTAGCTGACACTTGAAGAAGCCAAGAAAGCTAAGTAGTAGAGATAAGGAGGGACGGAGTTCCAGGAATGGGGAACAGCCAATGAAAATTCCCAGAGTTCAGAGATGGAATGTCTTTGGGTAGGAACAGCAGAAAGACCAACATCACAGGATTGCAGAGTACCTGGGGTGAGGATCAAAGATCTAAGGTGTAAAAAGAATGGAGAATGGAGAAAAAGAAAAGATTATGGAGGGCTTTAAAAGCCATACAGAAGATTTTACATTTGATCCTGGGGAAGAAAGAGAGGGATTAGAGTTTATTAAATAGAGGGATTATGTGGTCAAACCATGCTTTAGAGAGATAAATATAATAGTTGAAAGAAGAATGGACTGCAGTTGGGAGATACTCAAGGTAGGGAGACCAACCGTCATGCTACAACGGGTAGTCTGTGTATGAGGCAATGAGGGTCTGCACAAGAGTGGTGGCAGTGTTAAAGGAGAGAAAGGGATAAATATCAGAACTTTCATGAATGTAGAAACAATAGGACTTGAAAATAGACTGGATATGGGGAGTGAGAGTGAGGAGTTGAGGATGACATCAAAGTTGAGAACCTGGGTGAATAGGAAGATAATGGTACTTCTCTCCACAACAATAAAAAAGTTAGGAAGAGTGGAGGGTTTCGAGGAAAAGATAGAGTTCAGTTTTGGAAATGTTGAATTTAAGATGTCTATGAGACATCAAGTTTCTACACCAAACTGTTTATATTCAACCTTCCTTTGTCTGTTTCAGATAATAATGATGCTCATTGTTCCTACCCCTTCCTCTCTGTTTATATAATCTTCTCATGTACTCCATTTGTGAGAAACATCATTTCACCCCATTTTTCCTCCTCTCTACATTAGTTTATTCCTTTTATCTTCTTTGTCCTTTTCTCCTTTTCAAACACTTAGAACAAAAGTCAACCACTCATAGGTCTGTTGTTTTTCTTATTTAACTCCCTCAATATCTTGTAAGACATGAAAGTTCTGGAGAGATACTTATCTCTTCTTTCCTTATGAGAATATTAGCATTATATCATCTTACAGTTCCTTTCAATTGCTCAAACAAATTTAACTTTCTAGATTCTCTGGACTCTTATGTTTGTATTTCAAAGTTCTTACTCAACTTTGGTCCTTTCATCAGGAATGCTTGAAATTCCTTCATTCTGTTAATGGCTCATTTTTAATCTCTGTATGATTATATATAGATTTGCAGAGTAAGTTATTCTTGGTGATAAGCCTTTCTCTTTGGCTTTTAGGAACGTAAATCTCTTGTTTGTTAAAGTTTCTAGGTTTTATATGATACTGATTGTGGTTTCTTAATATTTGACCAGCTTCCTTTGGATTCTTGTAGTATTTTTTCATTGACATAGCAGCTCTGGATTTTGGTTGTTATATTTCTGGGACTTTTCCTTTTAGGAAGTTATTGGTCAATCCTTTCTATCTTTTCTTTGCCCTCTGATTCTAAAAGATAAGGGAGGTTTTCATTTAGAGTTTTCTGAAACCTCCACCTTATGACATTTTGATGGGATTACTTTCTACCTGGAGTGACTAGGAAATAGCGTGAAATAATTTTCCTGGACAAACTTCTATGTGTAGCATGTTAAACTGGGTTTTGGGGTCCCATATTGCAGGGATTTATAAATACATATGGAATGCCTTACCCATCCTACAGGAGAATTGGCAATCAGTCCCATCTTCAAGAGAGTATTAGGCTAGAACTCAATATATCAGAAATTTTCAAACGAGAGTTATAATGCTATTTCGGGGTTCAGAATAGAAGCCATTTTTATTGCTCTAGAGGGAAGTAGTCTCATCCCAGGACAAAAACCATAATTAGTATCATATAAGCTTAACATTGGCTCGCTTACCTCTCCTCCCACAAGATACTCATTACATAAAAGATAATCATAGATAGCAAAGCAAAGATATTTAAGGAAGCAAATAGTAGAACAGAAATTTGGGGGAAGTCATACAGATTAATTTAGTCAATCAACTATATTAAGTAAAGTGGCTCTGCAACTCAGGAGTGAGATAAAATCTCAGTTTACCCAAGGAGAGAACAATCTCCCCTGAGAAATCCACTCTTAACAGTCTCTCTGGGTACAGGGGCTGGTAAGTAAAGGACTTGTTAGGGTTCCAGGTTCCTCACAAGCCTATGGTTAGCCAATCAGAGTTTAATGTTTTTCTTCTTCTTCCCTAGTTCTTCATTCTCTGTTTCTCTGCTATTCCTCAGAAGTTCCCCAGCCAATTCAGAATCACATCTCTCACATATATACCATATGGAGCATCACAGGGCTAATCTTCAGGGAGCTGCCATCCAGCTAAGGACAATGCTACAATGAAAAAGATGATGGCCACATATAATTTTAAAAAAATTATAACTGATATTGACATACTGTTTCAAGGTTTCAATATTTATAAAGCAGTTCATACACATTGTCTCATTATATTTGTACAACTACCCTGTAAGATGAGTAATAATGCTACAGGTATTATCTCCACTATTTAGATGAAGAAACTGAGACTCAGAGCATATTTGCCCATGGATGTACTGTTAGTGTCAGAAAAAAAAATTAGAAACCAAAGTTTTCTTAGAGTCAAATCTAGTACTCTATCCACATAGCCATGTTGTATTGTATTCTGAGTCTTTCACCTAGTTGGATCTTAAAAAAAATGAATAGATGACCACATCTGAGTCCCATGACTGGTTTGAAAACTGCTTTGAAGCATAAAGAAGTAATTCAGAGTTTATCCTTACTCTTCAAATGAAAGATGGTGGCAAAAGTGAGCAACTAGGTGGTCCAGGAGATAGAACACTGGGCTTGGAATCAGGAAGACTCTTGTTCATGAGTTCAAATCCAGCCTCAGATAAGTGCTAGCTATGTGATCCTGGTTAAGCCACTTACCCCTGTTTGCCTCAGTGTCTTCGTCTGTAAAATGAGCTGGAGGGAAATGGCAAATTATTACATTAGCTTTGCCAAGAGAACCCCAAAAAGGGGTCATGAAGAGTCAGACACAACTGAACAGCAAAAATGAAATTGGCTCATAGCATACAGTAAGTGGTTTTGAAGTAGTCTTTATCCCTGCTGCTCTTTGCAGGGGCATTAAGCAATACTGTCATACATCCTCTACTTTCCACTAAGGAGCTAAGATCAGCATTGTCCACTTCCTATCTATCTTTCTCTCCTTATATGTTGTGGCCAATTTACTTTACAAAGAGGCAGAAAACATTTCAGTGTTTTGCTCCTTTCCCCTTTAGGCAGACTATATTTCCATATGCTCAAATGCCTCTCATGCTCTTCTGACCACAATTACTGCTCCATTAGTCTCTAAACAAGAAAGAAACTCTGATTCAGCATATGTGATAAAAGGAAACTTCTCAACCTACTAATAAATGTTCTCTTCTGTGTTCATATTATATTAGATATAAGTTTGGAGAATGGTTTCTATGTAGTCCTTAAGTACTTTGAGGACACCACCTTTATGGAATATGGTCTTTTTACTTACAAATGTTGCTTAATACCAACAATTCTCTCTATGAAGCTCTATTGCAAACTATGATAAGAAAATCCCATTATCTCAAACATGGAATTTTCATGCAAATCTTCATTTTGGGGGGACAATTTAAGTCTCGTAAATAAATTTTAAGAAAAGCCTCTGCTTCTCTTCTTCATGGCCATCAACAATACAATCACCAGTGTTTTCCTACTTATTGATTGTACAGTCAACACCCCACCTGAGTGGCTATTTCCAAGATTTCTCAAATATTTGGCATTCTTAGAATGTAAACTATGAAGTACAAGGTGTTGGTTTTGTGTGTTCCTCCCACTTTTTTTTTCCTGGTTGCTGGGGAGGGTTTTGAATTAAGAAATATAGGCTACTTTGTCTGAAATGAGACCTAATTTCCATTCTAATTCAGGGAGGTGAAAGAAGGAATATGGACTAAGGAAGAAGGAAGAAAGCAAGCAGATGATACAAAGAAAGAAATAGAGCCAGTTACAAGGAAACCATGTTTGGTTTTTGCTTTCTTCGAGTTTTATAAAACAAACTAACAAAAACTACTTGGCCACATATGTGAGCATTATTAATGAAAACCTCATGATTACTGAATATCACAGAAGCATACATGGAGGTAGAAGGATAGCTCAGTGGATAGAGCACTGGACCTGTAATGAGGAAGACCTGAGTTCAAATCTGGCCTCAGACATTTACACTTAATGTTTCCCTTAATCCGCTAGAAAAGGAAATGGCAAACCACTCAAGTATCTTTGCCAAAAAAACCTCATGGACAGCATGGTCCGTGGGGTCATGGAGAATAGAATATAACTAAACAGTAAAAACATAGAATCCTGAGTTGGAAAGGATTTTAGAGGCTGTCTACCTAAATATGAATCTTCTATAATATCTCTATCAAGTAGTCATGCAACCTCTGCTTGAATTAAATCCATCCAATTCAATTTAACAAGCATTTAAATGTCTACACTTTATGAAATTAAAGGTACCTTGGCATAGTGGGTAGTATTGTTGTTCAGTCGTTTCAGTCGTGTCTGACTCTTTGTGCCCCTATTTGGGGTTTTCCTGACAGAGATGCTGGAGTGGTTTGCCATTTCCTTCTCCAGCTCATTTTATAAATGAAGAAACTAAGGTAAACAGGGTTAAGTGACTTGCCCAGGGTCCCAATAAGTACCTGAGGCCAAGATTTGAACTCAAGATGAGTCTTCCTGACTCCAGGCCTGGCACCCTGTGCACTATGGTGCCACCTAGCTGTCCTATAGTTCATAGTGAGCTGGGCTCAAAACCTTAAAGGTCTAGTTTCAAGTCCCTCCAGTACTATATGCTAGCTATTCGACCCTGCTAGGTTTGGTGCCCTTGGAATGGAGCTGTGTGCTTGGACCATGTTAGCCTTCATTTCTACTTTAGTTTGGTGACTCTCTTTCTCTTCCTGTTGATCACCTATTCATCTCTCTCACTTTTAGGTTTGTTAGTTTATTGTTTACTTACACTTCTATCAATTTTTGTCTTTTTATGGTTCAACCAGCCCTGTTCAGAAATAAGACCAGGGGAAAGATAAGGTTGACTGTCATTCATGGAGTTGACTCAGATGAAAGTGTTGAACAAATAATTTCTATGGTGAGAATTTGGGGAAAGGTTTAATTAAGCCAGATTATTTCTAAGTAGGTAGTGTGGCAAGGGCTGATAGAATCATAATATGAGTAAACAGAATCAGTGGTTGGGATTCAGTAAAATACTGTAAGGTACTCTGGCCCTTGAAACTATAAGGGCCAGCAGTGTCTAAAGTATAAACGACATCAAAACCAAGATCATTAACAAATCCAAGGATACTGTGTGTCAAAGTCCAGGGTTCCATAGTTAAGGGCTTGGTATTGGATAAGCAATGGAGTACTGTGACAAGGAATATTAAAATTTGCTGTGTAAATTAGACCCATATTTAACTAGAACATATAGCCTTCGAAATGAGTTCTCATGTGAAGAGGAAGTATAAGCTCCCATTTATAAGGAAAGATCCTGAATGTAGAAAATGGGCTCCCAAACATAAAAGAATTTGGGCTGGATCCCACTTGTAATTTGCCTCACTTGTGAGGTCTGATGGGAAAATGGATTTGATGCTAGAAATCGTTCCAGCTAGTTGATGAAATCCAAAACCAAATGACCCCAGTGTTAGCTGTAGCAGTAACAACTTCCCAGCCATTGTCCTGTGGAAGGTCTATCTATGGCTTGTACTTTCCTGATAGTTTCTCTTACTAGGTCTTGAAGATGATAATGAGTTATGTGATTCTCTCCTGTGGGTATTCAGGACCCTCCTCCTCCCCACCTTCTGCCAAGGGGACAAATTGTGCCCTGTCTTTTCAAAGAGAAAAAAGTTTTCTTAATCTTGCCCAGAGACACTATCATGAGATCACACCAGTCAGAATCTTGGTGGCTACCAACTTTTATAACAAGGGGAATATATTTATAAATGAGAAAACAGTAAACAATTGCAAATGCTTTGCTTGGAATGCCTACTGCCTGGGACTTTGGCTAGCAGGAGACAGAATAGACTTCCCTTATTTAATTCCTTTCCACTCTTAGAGGGAGGAGAGTTGGGAAGGGGATAGTTGGACAGTTAATGGAGGACCACTAATCTTCTAGGGATGGAAGAAGGGGAAAAAAGATAAAAGGGACTTGGCATGTAAGTGGCTCACCAGCCCACCCCAGCATGGCTCAGTGACTTTGATCCTGTCTCATGGTACCAATCAGCTGTCAGTAGTCTCTTTAGCTCAGTCTTTGAGCTCCAAACACTGTCATTGCAATAGCAACCTTCAAGGGTCCCAGGGTCAGGGCAGGATACCCAGGGATATTCATATTATTCTGAACCCCAAAATGCCAGGACTCCTTGTTGTGCATTGGGCAAGAAGGATTCTCCATATCCTCTTTCTTCCCTGAGTTTCCTTCCAATGTCCAATTAAAACATCATAGGTTCTTGTGAATTCTAGGTAAAAGAGTGTGTGGTTGCCATAGTCACTTTCAAGATTTCACATTCCCTTGGCAACGCTCACTAAACAGGCAAGCTGAGGAAAGGTTACGGCTGCATTTGGCATTCTCAAGGTATATGTGACTTTTTAAGCCATGTTTTTAAGTCCAGCCCAGCCCTTCCAAACTGCCTTCAAGTGGAGATCTCCTGCCACTATTACTGCCTACGTTATTTTCTGTGTGAACTCTTCTTGGGTTAGGAGAACAGTTTCCTCCTTCCTGTATTTATCTGCTGATTTTTGAAAAACTTAAGTGCAGGACCTTCCATTTACCCCTATTAAGTTTCCCCTATTAAGTGATAGAAGCATAAAAGGGGACAGAAAACAGCTAATAATCACACAGTGTTTAGACCACCTACAAACATTAATTTAATTTTTGGTACACTAAATACAAACAATGACCAATAATTTGTTCATAAACTCCAACATATTTATTTACATATTCATAACATATATATACACTGTTGTACTGATACTTTAATGTACATTTAATTTTAATACACATACACAAAAGTAGAAATAAAAAAGGTAAGGATGAGATAAGTTATAGTTTAATTTTAAAATTCTTATTAATGGTATGAAAAAACGGAATTGGCTACATCTTTTTAAAAGAATCTCTGTTATAGTGTATTTAATACTTCTATGATCCTTTGACACTAGTGTGCTCTGAATGGTGAACTCCCTTCCAAATGTGTATGACCTTCAGATAGAACCCCTTATAATTCCTCTTTCACCTAATCAGTAGCCTTCCTGTTCCCGCAGCCGGTGGAACATAGCTTACCGCTATGCTCTTCTAGGAGGCTGTGATAAACTTCTCTGGTGGCCCACAAAGTGAAGGTGCCCCACTCACCTGACAGAGGGCCAGGAAAATGGGTACAGAAGAACATTCCTACTCTTTAGCCCTATTAGAAAATGCTTAGGCTGACCAACCCAAGAACCAGCCACTGGGATTCCCTACCTTGGCCTATTAAGCCTGATAGGACTTGTCTCACCCTCAGTAAAGCCTTAAAAATCCCCTGTAGTCTCCTTCTAATGCAGAGCTAGTACATTTGACCCTAGGACCATGTGTATGCTCTTCATTCTTGGTATATTCCAGGGAAAACCCTTGTTGTTTGTTTAGTCATTTTAGTCACTTAGAACTCTTCATGACCCCATTTGGGATTTTCTTGGCAAAGAAACTGGAGTGGTTTGCCATTTCCTTTTCCAGTTCATTTTACAGACAAGAAAACTGAGGCAAGCAGGGTCAAGTGACTTGCCCAGGGTCACAAGCTAGTAAAAGTCTGAGGCCATATTTGAACTCAGAAAAATGAGCCTTTCTGACTTCAGGCCAGGCAATCTGCCACCTAGTTGCCCCAGTGAAAACTCTATCCTTCTGTATTACTACCTAAAGCTCTACAGAGATGCTCCCCCAGGTAACCTTCTTCTCCTCACAGATTTGTTGCAATTTGCCTCTAAACCCTACTGTTGACTGTCACATGTGGTAAATGTCAATGTAGGCCAATAAATCTGTCCCTGAGTGACTTAGGCATACATTGTTTCCTTCTAGTATCCCATGAACCAGGTCCAGGCTAGTGAGAAGTTTTACTGAGGTGCTTCAGACTCTCAACAGCTACCTCATTGTCCTGACGAGCGTAACACTGTGATTCAGGGCATGAACATGAGGGCTATGGTCTCAACCTCTTGTCCTAGCAAAGAGAATCCTGGTCTTTGAGAACTGCCATATTAGCAGAGGAACTGGACAATTTTTGAAATACCTATGTAAGCCCAGAGAAATAGCGTGAACTTGTAAATAATTGTTTTTTCTTATTTAGGTAATTTGACCAACAAAACTACCCAAACAAGTGATTTGATTTTTAAATACTTTTTAAAATGGAAAAAAGCACAGTACAATAATCATATTAAGTCAAACAACATATCATAATAATCAGTGAGTATAACAACTTTTTTTTAAAGCAGGAGTCATATTTCCCTGTGTGCATACTTACCATTCATTCTGCAAAACCAAATGAAAGAAAATTATCTCAAATTTCTGTTCAGCAAAAAAATTATATACATCAATTCCTCTTTCTTTATGTTGTTTTGCTCAGTGAATGGTATCATATTTTAATTTCCTATTTATATTTGTATGTTTTAGTGGTGTTTTTGTATGAATATGAGGAACAGCAAGAAGGTCAGTTTGACTGGACAGTAGAGTATAGGAAGGGGAGTAAGGTACAATGAGAGTGGAAAGGTGGGTTAGGGACAGGTTTCAAAAAAGGTTTTAAATTCCAAACAGAGGAGTTTACATTTGATTCGGGAGGTAAAAGGAAATTACTGGAGTTTATTTGGGGACATGTGTGACATGGTTAGATATATTTTAAGAAAATCACTTGGGCAGGTATTTTGGAGGATGGATTGACATAAGGAGAGACTTGGAGCAGGAAGACCAATTAAGAGACAACTGAAATAATCGAGCTGAGCAGTGATGAGAACCCTCACTAAGGTGATCATTTTGTAAGTGCAGAGAAGAAATACGCAATGTTGTGAGGATAGAAACAAGCTTTGGAAAAAGATTGGCTATGTGTGGTGAATGAAAGTAAGGAGATGAAAATGACACTGAGGTTGCAAATCTAGGTTGCTGAAAGGATCATGCTACCCTTGATTAGAGGTGTCACATTTGTGGCGTACAACATGAGCAAGGCTAGAACCAGATTAAAATGTTATTGGGAAATATTTAACAAAACAAATAAAAATACAATCAAACACAGATAACATTACATATTAAAGCTATATCAATATGTGATCTGCTGGGTCCTTATATATTGATTAATGGTCCACATTTCTATTTGAGTTTGACATGCCCACCCTTGATAAAAATAGGAAAGTTTAGAAGAGGGAATGGGCATAAGTGAGAAGTATAATGTATTGAGATCTGCAATGCATATCTCACCCTGTGAACAAAAAAAAGATAGTGGGGAGTGGAGAAGGAAATGCTAAGGGAAATGCCACAGCCAGGAGGAGATTCAAGGGCTAAAGAATGGGAATGCTGGGGATTGGGGAAATTCTCCCAATGGCACCTGAAACTGCTGCGGGTTCTGGATTCATAGTCTCTACCCTGAGAGGTCAGTTCCCAATGAAGAAGGAGGGAGGTTGCATGGCCAGAGTGGGATTAATGGGAGAGTATTATATAATAATGGTGAACTGGAAGGGGGAATTGTGTTGGAGCCCCACAATGGCAGAGAGGGTGGGATGTCACTCATCTTACTACCCTCAATTGATTAGATCTTGGAGCTATGTGTTATCCCTCCTTGAAGTCATGCCAGGTCATATTAGATAACAAATATGTATTGGACCCATGTAGTGTCATTGTATGATCAGCAGTCACAACGGCATGTTAGTAGAAGCAGAGGAGGCAGATGGTAGGAGTAATACAGGACTGGAGATGAACAAGGCAAAAGCGATGATAGAACAAGGGGGCAAGAGATTTGAGAGTAGGGGATAATATAATGTTAAATTGGTTTAGTATAGGGTCAAGACAGGAAAGAGAGGCTAGGAGAATATTGAGTACTTTGAGGGGTGAGAGAAAAAGCTTTTTCAGATGTTTGGTTAAAGTTTCCTGTCACTGAAAAATCCGGCTTTTCTGTCAATTTTGTGATCTGTTTTCCAAATTCCTCATCTAATTCATCCCTCTGTCCAGGTGGTTTGTAGTATACCCCTATAATAATATTGATTATTTCTACCAGTGTTGATCCCGACACTAATGCTCTCCATTATATTATTTTCCATATATTATGGAATTTCATCTCTAGATTATATATTTTTAAATATGCAATGCTATTCTATGTCCATTTTACCCATTTCATTCAGAACCAAATTTGAGTCATGAATCCCATTTCACTATGCTTGCGAGGTTAAATTTGCTTTCTTGTGTTTGAATCCCTAGTTTACCCTTTTATTACCAATACTGTTCATATTTGAATATAGACATCTAAGATAATGAGTTGTATTGCTGGTTTTCTTTCCTGGGAATCACTGGTTCTGTTTTCTGGCATTCTACTTGTGTTGAGAGACTGCATGTCACAGTGTAGTGATTTGAGTGCTGGATTTGGAGTCAGGAAAATTGGGATTTTAGAACTAGTGGTTATTTCTGATTTGCCACAATATAGCACTGGGATCATATACATGTTTGAGGAAGCTTTTTTTTTTTTTTACTATCTCTGCTTCCCTGAGGCTTCCCAAAGCCTGTTGGATAGCCCCAAGAGAAAGGAAGCCATGTAGTTGTTCAGTTGGGTCTGAAGAGCAGCCCCTAAACACTCTCCAGTGAAACTCTTCTCTAAGTGTCCAGCCAGGCCTAATCCCCTGATCCTCAATGTGAGGCAGCTCCATCAACTGTTTCCAGATGCACAGTGTTTTTCAAAGGCCTAATTATGGCGTACTACAACCCTTCAATCCTCCAAATCTTTGGCCGCACAATGACCTGGATGGCTGGGGTCATTAGGAACTTGACCCCTTTGGTCCCCAATCTCACCAAGGCAGATGCCAACTCTGGATCCCTTTACTGTCTTTTTTTCCTTTAAAGCTCTCACAGTGTTTGCGTTGTTACCTGTGTTGCTCTTGTCTGCCATGATTCCCAGGTTATTGGGACCTACATCATTGCATTTACTTGGTTCCCACAGCTTTGCCCAGAGTACTGTTGCCTATAGGTCAAGGGTGGCCTCTTTTGGATAAGAAGGCCATGGTGCCACATCTTCTCAACTATGCTACTTTGTCTTGGTGAGGGTACATGAGGGTCTAGCATACATACAAGACTTGGGGCCATAGCATTCAAATCAATTGTTACTTTTAATATTGAGCCTGGCTCTTCCAAGGTCTTCCAAAGTATGTTAAATAATTCTAGTTAAAAGGGCCAGCCTCTAAATACTCCTCAGAGAGACCCTGGTCCTCCAGGTGCCTACCCACATAAGGGCTCTTGCCTGCAACCCTGATTACCCACTTGAAGGCAACTCCATCACATGTTGCCTGTATTTGTTTGTGTCCTAATTCCAGTCCACCAAACCTGAGTTTGAATCCTGCCTTAGACGCTTACTAACTGTATAATCCTAGGCAGATTGCTTAACTTTTCTGAGCCTCGATTTCTTCATCTGTAAAATGGGAATACTAAAAGCATCAATTCACGGGGTTGTTTTGGATATGTAGCCTGGCAGCTGCTCCTGTAGGTACTGCCAGGGCTGGTAATTGACTGGCTTTTTGAAAAATAAAATATACATGGGATACACTTTTAAGTTTAATCTGTGTTACTAAAATTTTCTCCATCACTTTATTGTATCTAGACTACCCACAAAACAATAAATCAAGACCTGTTTTGTAGTTTTTGTGGATTGCTGAGGTATAAATGTTTGCAATGAAAATTTGACAATTGGCTCTTATGAGCTTGTACCAGTGGGCTCCAACATGCCCTTGCTATAGCCACAAGGTATCAATGACCCAGAAAAGAAAGTGCTTGCCTCCCAAAGCCTTATCACTGTCAAATGGTTCAGTACCAGTAGCTGGTATTATTTTATCAATGGAAATGACATTAAAGAAGAAACTTTTAACATCTGCTTTCCTGCTGTACTCTAAGGACCATGGGACTTTTCCATCTGATTCACAGCTAAAACCTTCCATGTGCTGCCTTCCTCATTAGAATGTGAGCTCCTTGAGAGCAGGCACTATCTTACTTTTCTATCTGTATACTCAGAGCTTAGTACAGTGCATTGCACATAGTGTTTAATGAATGCTTTGTTACCTCATTCATTCATTCACTCATACATTGTGAGGATTCAGTATAATAATAAATATAAATCAATTACAAACCTTATGAGGCCTTATAAATGTCAGTTACTATTATGATCGGCTATTATTGCTGGTACCAGAGAGTATGTGGTACCAGGCTTGTCAAAGCCATGTCAACAAAATTTTTCTCCCTCTCTTCTTTCAGTTTAAATTCTACCTGATTCAAGTCAGAAGACTACAGGCAAATAAAATTTACTTTCTTTCACCTTGCTGTTCTTCTCTATAACATTCCTCCTGCTTTTCTGAAGTCTGGACTCTCTAGTCCCACCTTATTTAGCACAAACCACAAAGATGGAAAACATAAAGACACAAGATGAAATCTAGTTATCTAATGAAATCTGTAAGCTTGTTATTAATCTTTCCATCCCTTTTCCATCCTCCCTACATCCTACCATATGTCCTTTACTCTTGATTTTAATCCTTTCTCTAACAAGATAAAATGCTTTCAATGACTAGAGTCTGATGATTTAAAAACTGTAATCTAATTGTTTCTACTGAACTGTATTAGTCAGCTACATACTTTTTTTCTCTTCCTTTGGAATGCTTAAAAAACCCTTCCCTTTTCTTCTCATTTATGCATACCTATCTATGAATATACTAATATACTTTGCTGGATCTATGCCAACATTGAGGTGGGCAATTCTTCAAACAGCACTGATCACAACTCATTTTCCCTCCTCCACCCACATCCTGTGTGTAGCACCCCTGCCACATGTGAGGCTTCAAGGTAATAATAATAGGTAACATTTATATAGCACTTACTATATGCCAGGCACTGTGCTAAGCATTTTATAAATATACTATGTGGGTTCACATCCACTCAAAACCACAGGTCACAACCCCCCAGTAACGTTTACTTTTACTTGTTATCCAAAGGACATACTTAGTTTGACAAAAATGCACATAATGAAATGGTGTTGTTAAGAAAAAAGCAATAAAATATTCCTTCTATAAACCTGGGGCATGCTTTCCTGCAAATAAACATACTAGCAATGGGAATAGTGGACACTCATAGATTGGAATCAAGCATGAGGACAAACATGTAGGGACTACACATGGCCAGGTACATGTACGGAAGGGCATACTGTAACAACAATGTTACTAGCAGATGTTGTGGCGGTGAAAATCCAACAACAAAAGCACACAGGAGGGCTGCTGGCACAGGTTCTTTGCTCTGCTTTTCTAAGGAAAGCAACTTTAAGGGGTTAACAATCTTACTTTAATTAAACATACATATATCATTCACTTAGTTCAGGGGGAAAAGCCAGCACCCTGAACTTCAGAGCAAATACAAACAGAAATTACAAATAGATCAACAGATAGACTTTTGTCTGTCTGACCAAATAGAACATAAACAGTTACCAGAGAGAAAAGCATCAACATCTGTAATTGGGAAAAATTTTAGAAATAAAATATTAAAAATGTAAAAAAAAGAAAGTGATGGAAAATGAAAAAGTGGCAAATGTGTCTTATTCCAGGAATTTGGTACACACACACACACACACACACACACACACACACACGCACACAATTTTGCAAAAATACTATTGATTTTGATTTCCTTCTTTCCCCATGGGTTTTGAGAATTATTCTTAAATATCCTATAGTATGTATATAAATGTTTATATACATATATAGAAGTATATTTCTATATCTGTATATGTATATCCTACTCCTGCCCAAGTCTGGATTGGATTTCTTGAAGGACAGCTCCGCTGCTGCATGCTGCATTCACAGAGGAAATGTGACTCCTGATCAGCTCAGAGATTTATGGGCTCAAGACCCTGTGTGTCATCTCTTCACAGGACATTATTCTGTTGATTACTGCAGAGTCTCTCTGCCGGGTATGATTACATAAGGGGAGAAGGGACTTTTTTCTTATAGAGACAGTCTTCTGGGAGAGATGAAGAGATTATGAGAAGCAAACATGAACTTTTGATTGGTGAACTGGAGAGCACTCTGGAGCTGCAGATATGTGGGGAAGTCAATTCCCAACATCCTTTGGCTTCCAGTACCTACTACCCTAGAGATTGCTAAGAAGGATCTTCCCCAGATGAAATCTTTTTTTCTCCTTAGGAGCCAAGATTTTATCTCATTCCTGAAGAGCTCATTTGCTCGTGTATATTTTCACCTACTCTAATCTATATCACTTCCCTAAGTTCTGTTTACTGCTTATTTTGACAAAGAGGTATATTAGTTATTGGTGACTGTTGTTTTATGTAACCAACATCTAGTCAAGGGAGCCAAATTGGCAAGAGAAAGATAAATGTCACCCTCTTCTTGAGAATAGTTAAGGAAAGAAGTGTTTATTTTAATTCCTGTTAAATCACTTAACTAAAGATATTTGATGTATGGTTATCATATATCGTTCTAGCCAGATGCCCTTCTTGGAAGTAGGAGAGTGGAGAGGTTGCCGGGCTATGTAGGTCCTGCATCCTACCTGCCCTTCCTTCACTAGGTTGCTGGTATTTCTGGAATGACCCTTCTCTTACTCTTTGCCAATGTGGAAATTGTAGTAACCCTTGGAGAGAGAGTGGATCAGATCTCAGATCAGTCATATATCCTTGTCACATGCAGACCAATCATATACATATTAGAGAGCCTCACAAACTAATGTATTAATATGTATATCTTAGTTCAGAAGGAATAGCCAACTTATCTTCATGAGATAACCATAAAACCTTTCGCCTTTAAGAAATAAATGCCATGATTTTTTCCATGTACTTTGTTCTCTAGGAGCAGAGCAGAACGGCCCTTTCTCATTTCTTTCTTGCCAAAGCTGAGTGGCTTAATCTGTGTACAATACTAGCTTAGTAATTAACAAGAGCTCCTCATCCGGGTTACCCTTAGCTACACAGTGACTGAATTCTTTTGGAAATTTGATGCAGGCAGAAAGTTTAAAGGGAAAGTATCTCATAACAGAACCACAAATGCAGCCAAATATTGAAAAGGTTTTAAATCATTTCTTTTGAACATTAAAGGAAAGGAAGAAGAGAGACCAAAAAAGAGGACAACAAAATTCAGCTACATGGACCAAACCCTTTCAGCAAATATCAGTGACCAGAAAGATGTAACACTAGAGAGGTTGTCCTCTGTTTTATATGATGGCAAGGGGGTAAACCTATGATAGTGGGAGGAAGAGATGGGAGACTGTAAATGTTACAGAAAAGAGAGCAGTCCCAAAAGAACAGTAGAAGAAATAAGAATTATTACAGGCATGCCTTGTTTTATTGCTCTTCACAGATATTGCATTTTTTTTATACGAATTGAAGATTTGTGGCAACCCTGTGTTGAGCAAGTCTATTGGAATCATTTTTTTAGCAGCATGTACTCACATCATGTCTGTGTCACATTTTGGAAATTCTTGCAATATTTCAAACTTCATTATTATTATATCTGTTATGGTGATCTGTGATCAGTGATTTTTAATATTACTATTGTAATTGTCTTGGGGTGCCATAAGCTATGCCCATATTACTTAATCGATGAATGTTGTGTGTGTTCTAACTGCTTCACCTACCAGCTGTTCCTTGTCTCTCTCTCTCTCCCCTCAGGCATCCCTATTCTCTGAGACACAATAATATTGAAATTAGGCCAATTAATAACCCTATAATGGCTTCTAAGTGTTCAAATCAAAGGAAGAGTAAATTGATGCAGCAATCTTCATTGCTATCTTATTTTAAGAAATTGTCACAGCCACCCTACCTTAGCAACCACTACCCTGATCACTCATCAGCCATCAACACTACAGCAAGACCCTCCACTAGATTACAAATTGTGGAAGGCTAAGATGATAGTTAGCATTTTTTAATTAAGGTATATACATTTAAAAATATGTAACACTATATATACTTATGGATTATAGTATAAGCATAACTTTATATGTACTGGGAAACAAAAAAGTTCATGTTAACTCTCTTTATTGTGATATTTACTTTATTGTGATGGTCTGGAACCAAACCCAAAATATCTGAGGTGTGCCTATATCTTAGCAGCAGCAGCAGCAGCTGCAGAGGCAGCAGCAGTAATAAAGACGGTAGAAGATAAAGGGTAGTCTCTGCTACCTGTTCTGCAGTAGCATAATGAAAAGATTAGTACTAGAGGTAGGGTTGACATATCAGTCTTCTTCTCCCCACTTCCTGCCCCTGTGCGCACATGTTATGATTCAGGACACTGGCAGATAATAGCAACAGAGGTTGGTTAACTAAAAATGGGATGGTTGGTTTTTATTTACTCCCTTGTGTTACCTGATAGGATCAAGGTTATTTAAGGAACAATGGGAACTAGGCCAGATGCTGGTGATCGTTGACACCAGTCCACTTAGGTCTAGGGATGATAGACCAATTGTCTATAGCCGTGATTGGTAGGTCAGGATATTGGACAGGGTGACAGATTCAAGAGAACTTCTGCATTAGTGATGGTCTTAGTGTTCCATCCTTCCTTCTTCTCCTTTCCTGTGTGTTAGTGATTGTAATTCTGTAGTAATTCAGGGAATTTCCTTCCATGAGATTCACTGCTGGGGGAGTTTTGCCTTGTGCTGGGGAAGACAGAGACCGTGGGTTCAGGGGGCCTGTTTTATTTAGCTGTCTTTAGGTTGTAGAAGAAGCCAAATATAATTTGGCCTTTTCAGGAGTGAGATTAGTATTATGAAACAGCTGCAAACTCTACCATCAGGTGTTCCAAAGGGTCAGACCATGGCTTTCTTCGATGTTGCCATAAGATGTAGTGATAAGCTTAAAGGCAGTCTCTGACTGGGAGAAGTATATGGTTTCTGAAGTTCTTCACTGATTAGATAGAGACAACTAACTCATTTTACTATCATCCTCTCATCCATTAAATGTATCTCCTATAGCTCTGTGCTTTGCCCTCTTTTCTCCTTTCTCTACTCTTTCTCTTGATGATGTCATTCATGGCTTCCTTTATAAGCTCTATGCCAACTGGCAACCAAATCCATATATACAACCCCAATCTCCCATATGAGTTGCTCTTCTGCATCTCTAATTGATATCCTATTTGCACCTCAAGGTCCCATGCTACCTTTCACATACTTTACTACTCTTCACATACTCTATGACTCTAACACTGGCCTTCTGGTTGCTCCTTATACATGACTCTCCAGGCATTTTACTGGCTGTCCCCATAACTGGAATGCTCTCCTTCCTCATCTTCAGGCTTCCTTCAAGACTCAGATCAAATCTTGCTTTATTCAAAGGACATTTCCACCCCTTTCCCCTCACTGTTAATTTTATCCCTCTGCACTTTAAAATTCTCTCATTTGAGGTTAGGCACATAGTAGGTGCTTAATACATGTTTATTGATTGGATCGATCCTCACAACAACCTTGGAAGGTAGTTACTGTTGTTATCATTTCATATATGGTTGTGACTTAAAGTTAATTGACTTGTTGGTCACACAGCTAGTAAGTGTCTAAGGCTGGATTTGAACTTAGGTCTTCCTGATTCCAGCACTCTATCTACTCTATCCACCCAGTTTCCTCATATTAAAATGCAAGCTTTTTGAGGGTAGGGACCTCATTTTTTGCTCCCCCCCCCTTGTATCTGTAGTGCTTAGCACAGTTTCTGTAACATATTAAGTGCTTAATGAATTCTTGATGACTTGAATATTTCTAAAATCATCCTCATCATCTTCTCCACTAAACATTGAGGCAATAAACATAGACTCTTCTTGACAGATGTCAGACAAGAGCCACAGGAGGTTTCAGGCTCCAGCCTCTAGCAGAGTCACTCTTAATCCAGGCAGCCAAAAGGACAGCAATGGAGACATAATAAGGGGTTATTTGATTTATTCTTCTCAAGGGGGTTGCTGATAATAGGAGCACCAACCCCTATAGCATCCCCCAATTACTCTTCTTCAGAGGCAGGTGAGAATAAGAGTAGGAGGAGAACCAACTCCTACAGTATCCTCTAAGTCTTGATGGGGGCCAACTGAGACACACATAACTTCCTAGCTTGTGCATTCCCCCCTAAGCCTTGATAGGGGCCAGTCAAGACATGCACAGCTTTACATTCCCCCTACTTTCCCCACTTACTGACCAGGGTTCACTTGGTTTATAGAGGAGCACACAAAGAAGGCAATTTACCAGCAATAGCCTCACAAGTTTACATTAACTTTAGTAATATCGTGGTGATTCAGCATAGTACAGGCGCAGTAGGTGTTTGCAACTTAAGCACAAATGTTTCCATTATCTTAAGGGTGTATCTCACTGTGCAAACTCAGTGAGATTGTTTATGATGTGAAATCTGGGGAACCAGTATGTCAAAAAGAAAACAATCCACCTTACATACAACATACATCTAAACAAACTAAACCATTAGATCAAGCAATCAATCAACAAGTATTATTAAGTGCCTAGTACATCAGGCTCTGTGATAGACACATCTGAATGATGGAAATTCAAATACAAAGAATGAAATCATCTCTACATTTAAGGAACTTGTGTTCTAATTGATTTTGTCTTGCACTTTCCCAATTACTTGCATTTTTCTCCATGGTTAGAACACAGTTGGAAGCCTTTATTTCCTTCAAGATCTAACTCAGGTGTATAGAAGAATATTAAAAACCTCCTTTATATTTTCTTTAGAAATATTAAGGGGGGGCGGAGCCAAGATGGCAGCTAGAAAGCAGGGACTAGTGTGAGCTCCCCACCGAGTCCCTCCAAAAACCTATAAAAAATGGCTCTGAACCAATTCTGGAACTGCAGAACCCACAAAATAGCAGAGGGAAGCAGGACTCCAGCCCAGGACAGCCTGGATGGTCTCTGGGTGAGGTCTATCCTGCACAGAGCTGGGAGCGGAGCGGAGCTGAGCCCAGCGTGGGTGGCATGGACCAACCAGACCAGGAGCTGCGGGGAGTGGGCCCTAGCGCCCTGAGTCAGTGAGCTGCAGCAGTTACCAGACTTCTCAACCCACAAACACCAAAGACAACAGAGAAGGTTAGTGGGAAAAGCTTCAGGAGTGGAAGGAGTTCCGGGTTGCGCCACCGCCCCGAGGGCAGCGGAGGTGGGGCAGCTACAGAAGTACACCTGCAGTTGCTTCTGGCGCCAGGCCTAACTGGTGGGAGGAATTAAGTGGTGGATCAGAGCAGGAGTGAAGAGCCTGCTGAAGATCTAAGTCCAGTCGGGGTTAGGGGTTCTTGGGGAAGGAGGAGTGCTGGTGTGGCAGAGCTGGCGCATCCTCCCAGGTGTGGAACATAGTTATCTTAACTCTACAAGCAGTCATACCCCGCTGAAAAACTCAAGGGTCAAGTTAGTTGGCTGGGAATATGGCCAGACAGTGAAAACGCACCCAGATTCAGTCTCAGACTTTGGAATCTTTTCTTTGGTGACAAAAAAGACCAAAACATACAGCCAGAAGAAGTCAACAAAGTCAAAGAGCCTACAACAAAAGCCTCCAAGAAACACATGAACTGGTCCCAGGCCATGGAAGGGCTCAAAAAGGATTTGGAAAAGCAAGTTAGAGAAGTAGAGGAAAAATTGGGAAGAGAAATGAGAAGGATGCGAGAAAACCATGAAAAACAAGTCAATGACTTGCTAAAGGAGACCCAAAAAAATGCTGAAAAATACACTGAAGAAAACAACAGCTTAAAAAATAGACTAACTCAAATGGCAAAAGAACTCCAAAAAGCCAATGAGGAGAAGAATGCCTTGAAAGGCAGAATTACCCAAATGGAAAAGGAGGTCCAAAAGACCACTGAAGAAAATACTACCTTAAAAATGAGATTGGAGCAAGTGGAAGCTAGTGACTTGATGAGAAATCAAGATATTATAAAACAGAACCAAAGGAATGAAAAAATGGAAGACAATGTAAGATATCTCATTGGAAAAACCACTGACCTGGAAAACAGATCCAAGAGAGATAACTTAAAAATTATTGGACTACCTGAAAGCCATGATCAAAAAAAGAGCCTAGATATCATCTTTCAAGAAATCATCAAGGAGAACTGCCCTGATATTCTAGAGCCACAGGGCAAAATAGAAATTGAAAGAATCCACTGATTGCTTCCTCAAATAGATCCCAAAAAGAAATCTCCTAGGAATATTGTCTCCAAATTCCAGAGCTCCCAGATCAAGGAGAAAATACTTCAAGCAGCCAGAAAGAAACAATTTGAGTACTGTGGAAACATAATCATAATAATCCAAGATCTAGCAGCTTCTACATTAAGAGATCAAAGGGCCTGGAATACAATATTCCGGAGGTCAATGGAGCTAGGATTAAAACCAAGAATCACCTACCCAGCAAAACTGAGTATCATGCTCCAAGGCAAAATATGGATTTTCAACAAAATAGAGGACTCTCAAGCTTTCTCAGTGAAAAGACCTGAGCTGTATAGGAAATTTGACTTTCAAAAACAAGAATCAAGAGAAGCATGAAAAGGTAATCAAGAAAAAGAACAAGAAAAAGAAATTGCAAGGGACTTACTAAAGTTGAACTGTTTTGTTTACATTCCTACATGGAAAGATGATGTGTATGATTCATGAGACCTCAGTATTAGGGTAACTGAAGGGAATATTTTATATATATATATATATATATATGTTTATGTATATATATATGTGTGTGTGTGTGTATGTATGTATATATGTATGTGTATATATATATATAGAGAGAGAGAGAGAGAGTGGGCACAAGGTGAGTTGAAGATGAAGGGAAGATATCTAAAAGAAATAAAATCAAATTAAGGGATGAGAGAGGAATATATTGAGAGAGGGAGATAAGGAGAGATAGAATGGGGTAAATTATCTCGCATAAAAGTGGCAAGAAAAAGCAGTTCTGTAGGAAGGGAAGAGAAGTCAAGTGAGGGGGAATGAGTGAATCTTGCTCTCATCAGATTTGACCTGAGGAGGGAATACCATACATACTCAATTGGGTAACTTACCCCACAGGAAAAAAGGAGGAAGAAGAAGATTAAAAAAAGGGGGGATGATAGAAGGGAGGGCAGATGGGGGTGGAGGTAATCAGAAACAAACACTTTTGAAAGGGGACAGGGTCAAGGGATAAAATTCAATAAAGGGGGATAGGTTAGGAAGGAGCAAAATATAGTGAGTCTTTCACAACATGAGTATTGTGGAAGGGTTATACATAATGATACGCATGTGGCCTATGTTGAATTGCTTGACTTCTTAGGGAGGGTGGGTGGGAAGGGAAGAGGGGAGAGAAGTTGGAACTCAAAGTTTTAAAAACAAATGTTCAAAAACAAACAAAAAAAAGTTTTTGCATGCAACTAGAAAATAAGATACACAGGCAATGGGGCGTAGAAATTTATCTTGCCCTACAAGAAAGAAAGGGAAAAGGGGATGGGAGGGGAGTGGGGTGACAGAAAGGAGGGCTGACTGGGGAACAGGGCAACCAGAATGTACACCATCTTGGAGTGGGGGAGAGGATAGAAATGGGGAGAAAATTTGTAATTCAAACTCTTGTGAAAATCAATGCTGAAAACTAAATATATTAAATAAAAAAAATGTGAAAAAAAAGAAATATTAAGAAATAATATATTTTCTCCTAAAGACCTTTCCAGACTCTAGGAAAAAGACCTTAAGAAAGGTTAGTCAGGACAAAAGAATAAAGAGGTTTTTATTAGGTAAATAGTTAAGGGTTCTTAACTTTCAAAAGGTTCTTATCTTGCTTGCACCATTGCCTTCTTCTCCCAGATATTCTTTGATTATTGACCCATCTAAGTGTAGTATCCTCTATACGGTCCCATTTGTAGTGTTCCTTGTCTATCACCCACGCTTCTCCATTGAGAAAGGATTGCTCTTGTTTGTACATTGTTTTCAAAGAGGACCAATGACATCACAGGGTGATATCTTGATTTACTCATGAATTGGATTTAAGTGAAGCAGAATTGCACAGTCATCAGCTTCACTCTCTCTTCCAGAGTCATTGAAGTCCAGTGGCAAGATAAAAGTCAAGATGACTCAGGATAGCCTGAGATGCAGTGGACGACATCAGTGTCTTCAATGTCTGACCAACATCCAAGTGTTCCACAGCACCTGCTTCAGCCACCTTCATGGCCTCTGGAACAAATTGTTCTCATCTGCCCATTCCAACCTGAGAAGTCTTCACAGGCTCTTAGGGTAGACATGCCCCTAATTCACTGAGGGTTTGAGGCCCATTGGTTACCCTCACCCTGGTTTAGCCTGTCTGCTGAGAAAGTTTTACCTGGGTGTGGCTGCTGTATAGTTTCTTGGAGCCACAGGTGAGAGTTGGGTGAGAGATGGACACCAAAGATAGATGAGCAGCCCTGAAAAGGGCTCGGCAAGGCCTCACACCAGAGATGCCAGTCCTTCATGAACACCCTATACAGAGAAAGGATTAAGATACCAATGGAAGGGAGGAAATCCTCTTGTTTAACTTCCAGAATGAGGAAATATTCTAGGAGGAATAGGATTTGACTTGGTTGCTCAATTCTGGAATGTTAACTGTAACTATTTTAACATAATGTTTTCCTAGTTCAAATTCAAGTTCCTAGATATAACCAAAGATAAATTGGATTAATGTATAATTAATGAATTAGAACCAATGAGTTACTGATATGAGAGCCACTTATGAATAAGCAGTCTGTATGCGTTCAAACCATACACCTAATTTGCAACACTAAATTAGGAGGATAAATTAAAAAAATGACACTGCATAAAATTAAAACTTTTACCCTATATTTCTAGCTCAGATGTCAGTTCGTCAATAAACATTTAATAAGTATGTGCCTGAAAATGTTGCATGAAATCTTGTAGCAAAGAGTTGTGTCTGAGGGCATGACTAGTTTGTTCTTTCTTCAAGCTAGAAATACCTTGAATATAGATTAATTTTAAATTAAATAGTTTCCTTGGCTTCCTTTAAGTTTCAGTTCAAGTACCGCCTTTTGCAAGGAGCTTTTCCCACTCTTCCTTAATTTTAGTGCCTTCCCTCTGAGATTATTTCCAATTTATTCTTTGTATGTCTTGTTTGTATCTAGCTATCCACATGTTGCCTCCTCCATTAAACTGTGAGTTCATTGACAGCAGGAAATATTTTTTGCCTTTCTTTGTATCCCCAAAGTTTAGGACAATGCCTACCACATAGCAGGTATTTAATAAATGCTTGGTGACTTGACTTAGCAGACTTGAGCATAAAACAGAGTACAGTATTAGAATGGATATTTTACTTTGATCAGTCCCATCTAATTCCTGATACCATCTCTGATGCTCCCAGTTGAGATTTCTTCTCCTTCAAATTTGTCTGTAGCCCTTTGTTTAGATCTGTCCTTTACTCTGTTTTCATATAATAACCTTGCTATTAGATTAGAGGCTCCTTGAGGCCAGAGGCTGTCATTTTGCCTCTTAATATTATCAATGCCTATTATGATGCTTTTTACATAGCTACTTAAAAAATATTTGTTTAGTTTTAAATGTTTTTCACTAACCCCTGCTGCTCACACTTGCAGCAGGGTCCAGGAGGATGGAAGTAATTCCAGATTACTGGATAGATACACAAGGTCCAGGCTTAGTGTGAGAAGTGAGAATTAATAACCAATATCTTGGGGGAGATTCAGAGGCTCTTCCTTTCTTCTAAATTCCTCGTTTTAAAAGTTCAGTTTTTCTTCAGAAGAACATTACTGATGATGAGATTGCATTGATTCTCTTTGATCTTGGTGAGACACCACCCAGCCTAGTAAGGAAATTAATCTAAGGTGGGGAAGCCCATTATGTTCTTCTCAAGCTTGGGTGGAGACAGATCCTTTTGTCTAGATAGCCCAAGGCTGGGAGTACTTTGGTATAGCTGGGGAGTGATCTGAGAGATATGTTTTTGGATGGGGGTGGGGTGGTGGTGGTGACAGGATGATTAAGTGACATGAGGCCCTGTTGGAAGGGTATATACACTGTAAGCCTGCCACCATGATTGTCTTTGGTCTAAGAGAGACAGCCAAATGACCATCCTTTTATTAATAACCTGCTGGCTTTATTAATAAAATGATTAAATTACTCAGAAACTATGTCTCTTAAACCTTTTTAAATGTCACATTAGTGTTCCCCAGTAACCATAGGAGACCAATTGGAAGAGCTGTTGCATGATAGAGGTTTCAAACCTCAGGTTTATATATTGGTCCCTCTGATGTCTTCTCTGTTCATCACACTGTTGTTTAGCCTCATCTTCAGGTCTTGATCTGTTTCAGTGCTTATGGGAAAAGACATGGTACCCACAGGTAGTAAATACCCATGGTCTCTGCAGTGTCTGTCAAGCCTTCCTTCCTTCCTAAAACTGAGGGTGATGGTCCAGAGTCCAGACAGTACAATCAGAGCTGTGAAATAAGAGAAACTGGTGTTTAGTTCTTCTCCAACCTCTCTTCATTGCTCCCATACTCCCAACTGGCAGTACCATTAAGCTATTCATTGACTGCCCAAAGCCCTGAATTGTGGTGCTTGACTGAACTCTGTTTCTCCCTGTAGTAATTTATGTTCTCATTTTCTCCTCTTCCTTTTTCTTAGCTGTTTTATGCCCATTCCTTCAGGGACCTCCCAGTGACTGAAGCTAAGCTGAAAAACTAATTTACAATGTGGTTTTAATGACTTTTCTGTTACAATTAGGCACATTTGCATGTGATTACATGTGAAAGCCAGATTTTTAATTAGGTTAGGTTAAGGAGAGAGGAAAGAAGGAAAAAAGCACACTGCTGCCATCCTGGACTAATTGGTATACATACTGTGTTTTCTAATTAGCCCAGGTCTGTCACTCTGTCTCATTGTCATGATGCTTTCTATGGGGCCTGCATTGCCTCCCAACCCCCAGAGATGAACTGGCCAGACTCTCTGTGGGATGGACAAAGCTGTAAGCCACTAAGAGACTGCTAAGGCATCCAGGTGGCACAATGAATAGAAAAGTGCACTGTGCCTGGAGACAGGAAAACTGGAGTTTCAATCCTGCCTCAAACACTTACCAGCTGTGTGACCTTGGACTAGTCACTTAACTTCTGCCTGTCTCAGCTTCCTCAACTGTAAAATAGGAATAATAATGGCACCTACTTCCCAGGGTTATTGTGAAGATCAAGTGAAATATTTGTAAAGTTCTTAGTACAGTACCTGACACATTGCTTCTTTCCTTCCTTCTTTCTTAAGAACTTAGAATTGAATGTGTGATATGAGAGACACTGGCAAAGGACTGCTTCGAGTGGCATGCCTTCCTTCCTTCCTTTCTTCCTTTTTTTTCCTTCTTTCCTTCCAAACAGTATGGTTCAATGGACAGAATGCTGACCTTGGAGTCAGAGGACCTGAGTTCAAATCCAAATTACTAATATGACCTTGGATAAGTCACATAGCTTCCCTGGATCTCAATTTCCTCATTTGTAAAATGGAGGCATTAGATTAGGTAGCTATAGATGTCCCTTCTAACTCTAGAGCTATGATTCCATGATTAATAAACCCACATTATATAATACAGAATGCTGCTGCAAAAGCTTTCACATATATAGGAGATTTCAACTAAAGAAAGAGAAGTTCATGTTAAACAGCATGGATAGACAGATAGATAGGTTGTTCTTCATTCTCAAAGAGGATCAAAATGACATCACTGTGCTAGAGTCAAGTTATGGTGTGTCTGACTATGGCTGATCAGACCAATATGAGCTTGGGATGTTCTACTGCAGGTCAGACACAAATAATCCATGTGAACATTTGGGGTAGATTCTCTAAATTTGCGCATCTCACTTTTTTTTTGAGGTACTTCAATTTTGTTTTTCTCATAGAGCACGGCACCTTCTCTGATGAGGGCAGGCTATTTTGGGTGGTCCTCTGTCAGTGTCTATCATGTCACTGTATCAACAACCCAGCTGGCAGCCTCTGTGGGGGTATAAGATTCACCCACAGCCAGCACCCAGAAAGCTGCCAACAGCACAGTTTCTTTCAATCTGCTTAATTAAGGAAAGCAAGGTGAAGGGGTTGACAAGCTTACTTTTAATTCAAATATCATTCAGCTCATTCAGGGGAAAAAAACCAGCATCATGAACTTCAAAACAAAATGCAAACAAATTACAGACATTAACAGACTTTGTCTGATTCAAGTTCCAACAGATAGTTACCAGAGTTCAACAAGGTTTCAACATCCAGGTTTACAAGCTGGAGGGCTCCTTAACTACAGCTGCCCGGAGTCTCCTCATCAACACCATCTCCAGAGCCCCACACAAATGGCTCTGTTCTCCCTTCTTATAGGGCTTCAGACATCAAACATCACCTGAATCACCAGAGCTCAGGCTCTGGTGATTGGTTCTTGAATTGGCCCCTCCCCTTAGGACCCTGGAAGGTTCACATCCACATGGATTACATTAACACCTGATGGGGTTTGGGCCTGGGGCTTAGCACCTAGTAAAGCTCACTGAGATAAACTGAGTCACTCAAAGAAAACAAAGGCCATTCTGGTTACAGTCACACAATCAATTCCAAAGTTCTTAAGAGAGACCTTGAGTGTGTACTTGTATCACTTTTTCTGACCACTATGTGAGTGCTTGCCCTGTGTTAGTTCTCCATAAAATAGTCTTTTTGGCAAGCATACATTTGGCATTCGAACAACATGGAACATCATAGTTGTGCCCTCTGCTGTAGAGTTTGAATGCTTGGTAGTTTAGTTTGAGAAAGGATCTCAGTGTCTGACATTTTATCTTGCCAAGTGATCTTCAGAATCTTCCTAAGACAATTCAAATGCAAGTGATTCAGTTTCCTGGCATGGGGCTGGTATACTGTTCAGGTTTCATAGGCATACAATAATGAGGTCAGCACAATGGCTCTGTAGACCTTCGCTTTGGTAGTCAGTCTAATACCTCTTCTCTCCCACACTTTCCTTTGGAACCTCCCAAACACTGAGCTAACTCTGGCAATGTGTGTGTCAACCTCATTATCAATGTGTACATCCCTGGAAAGTATACTGCTGAGGCAAGTGAACTTATCCACAGTATTCGAAAATTCTCCATTTGCTGTAACCAATGGTTTCTCATATGGATGGTGTGGTGGTGGCTGAGGAAACTCCTGCGTTTTCTTCATGTTAATTGTTAGGTCAAAATTAGTACAAGCAGCAGAGAATTGATCCATATTTTGTTGCATCTCAGCTTCAGAGGCTGCATTGAGTGCACAATCATCTGCAAACAAAAAATCATGCACTAACACTCCCTCCACTTTGGTCTTGGCTTGTAGATGTTTCAAGTTGAAGAATTAACCATCTGTGTAGTAGTTGACCTTGATGCCATTTTCTTCTTCCTTGAAGGCATTTGACAAGATGGCTGAAAACATCATGCTAAAAAGCAGGGGAGCAAGCACACAGACTTACTTCACTCCATTGGTAACTGGGAAAGCACTGGAACATCATCCATTATCCAGAACCTGGCGAGCATGCCATCATGAAATTGGTGTACTGATGAACTTCTCTGGGCAATTAAATTTTGACATAATTTTCTGTAAGCTCTCACCACTGACAGAATCAAAGGCCTTGGTAAGATCTACGAACATTGTATACAGACTTCTATTCTGTTCCTGTCATGTCTCCTGCAATTGTTGGGTAGCAAACACCATATTGACCATTCCTCAGCCCTTTCTGAAACTACACTGGTTCTCAGGTAGATGACCATCTTCCAGGTGAAAGATCAGCCTATTAAGGGGGACTCTGGCAAGAATCTTGCCAGCTGTGACTGAGAGAGACCTCCCTGTGATTGTCACAGGACAATGTATTTCCTTTACCTTCATAGAGATGAACAATGGAGGCATCCTTGAACTCCTGGGGGATAACCTCCTCTTGCCACAGAACCCAGAAAATTTCAGTCAGCTTTTGTATGAGTAATGGACCCCCTACCTTGTAAAACTCAGCTGCAATAGAATCAGCACTAGGTGCTTTGCCACACAAGAAATGCCTAATGGCATTCATAACCTCTTCTTCAGTTGGAACTTCAGCTAGGGAGGGATTGACTTCAACCTGAGTTAAACAATCAATAGCTTCAGCATTGATTGGTGACAGTCTGTTGAGAACACTATGGAAGTGTTCTCTAGGATCATGTCCTTATCACTAATCAATGTGGCTCCATAGGCACTGAGTAGTTAGGTGCGCCATAGGTCTTTGGCCTATAAATTGCCTTCAGGATATCATAAAAGTGCTTTGGATTGCTACTATCAGCATAAAACTGAATTTCATCTGACTTCTTGCTGATCCAAAAATCCTGCACCTCTCTAAGCTTCACTTGTACTTTACTTTTAAAGGAATTAAATGTTGTGTTCTTAGAGATAAATGAGCTATCCTGCTGGTAAACACTGTGGAGTTCTTGTTTTTCATTTAGCAGCTTCTGAATATCCCCATCATTTTCATCAGACTAGTCTTGATGTTTGCGGGTGTTCTGACACAGATGAGCAAATGCCAGTACTGTACACCAAATCTCTGAAAGTTGCCCACTCCTTTTCTGCTCCACCGTTGCCTACTATGTGTTGGCTCAACTTTTCCTCCAAATTAGCAACAAACTGTTTCTACTCAGAGAAGAGCTCTAATTTGTTGACATTGATTCTTCTGGTAGTCATTTTGCCTTGGGGTCAATGCTTTTATTGTATGCGAATATTTAGTTTGGAAAGGATAAGTCAATGATCAGGCCAGCACTCTGCACCACATGTTGCTTTTCTTACTCTCATATCCTGTCTCTTCTCCTGACAATCACATAGTCTATTAAATGCTAATATTTGCTGCAAGGGTGAATCCACAAAGTTTTATTGCATTAGGTAGATGGAAGACAGTGTTGGTGATGAGAAGGTCATGAGATGCACAAGTCTTCAGTAGTAAGTGACCATTGCTGTTTCTGTTTCCAACTCCATTCCTCCCAACGACTCCTTGCCATGCCTGGTAGTCTGAGCCTACTCTAGCATTAAAGTCACCCAGAATTATAAGCTTGTCTTCTTTAGGCATGTTGATGATAAGGGTCTTCAGGTCTTCATAAAATTTTTCTTTGACCTCATCATGGTGGGAGCATAGGCACTGATGATGGTGGTATGTTTTTTTGCAAGTGGCAATCACATTGTCATGAGCCTATCATTCACTCCTTTTGGTAGGCATACAACCTTGTTGACTAGATTAGTTTTGAATGCAAAACCTACACCACCTTCAGGGTGCTCCCCTTCACTGCAGCCTCTCCAGAAAAAGGTGTATCCAGCTCCAACTTCAGTAAGCTAGCCTTCATTTGCCAGCCTTGTTTCACTTAGGGCTGTTATTTGGATGCGATACCTGCTGAGTTCTCTTGCAACAAGAGCTGTTCCTCTTTCAGGTCTACTGGATTTTGTGTTGTCTATAAGTATACACACATTCCAGGTACTGATGTTGAGTGGAATCATCTTTGCAGATGTTTTTATACACGTTTTTGTATTTCAACCACAGGGTGGGATCCCTGCCTACTGTGGCAATCATGCCAAGGTTGGGTAAGCAGACAATTTTTAGGGCACCTTTTCTAGCCCCTTCCACAAACCAGGAGGTAAGTAGTGTGATCCTTAAAAGGCTGCTCAAATGCCTGGGGGCTGCTGAATCTCACTGCTCCTTCCAGTGAGAAGACAGCCTATGGCCTGGGCCGCCTATGTGCAGGGTTGTGACTACAACAGATACAGTGTATCTGTACCTGCTGCTCCATCACTTGACTGTTGCCACAAGACTTTTGAGACAGGTAAAATGGTAAAATGGTATGGGTGATGTCTTTTGATTGGTGTGCAAATTGGAGTCAGAGTTGTATGAAGTCATTGGCCTCATTCTCTCTTCCAAAGTCATCATAGTTCAATGGCAGGATACAGTCAAGATGACTGGTGATGGTTTGAGATGCAGTGGATGACTTTGGTATCTCCCATGTCTAACCAAGCAATAAGCACTCCACAGTGCCTGTTTCACCTGCCTTCATGGCCATTGGAACAAATTGTTCTCATCTGCCCATTTGACCAGGGGAAGTCTTCATATGCTTGGGGGAGACACCCCTTACCTCAAGAATGGGTTTGAGGCCCTGTAGTTATCCTCAACCTGGCTTAGCCTGTCTGGCAAAACAGTTTAACAGGGTGTGGCCACTGTGTATCCTGTAGTTTCTTGGAGCCACAGGTGAGTTAGGTGGATCAGATGGACACCAAAGGTGGAAAATAGCCCTCACACCAGAGGTACTAGTCTTCCCTGAACACACCCTATAGCCCAGATAGATAGATAGATAGATAAATGGTTAGATAGATAGATAACTGGATAGAGACATTGATAGATTTTATGATTTTTTTTTCCTAGTGGCTTTAAATAACACATACACATATGAATCAATATCTTTATTGTTACAATTTTGCTTTCATGTTGTATTCCTGGACTTTATAAGAGGGCCTTTGTGTGACAGACTTCTTCTCTATACAGAATTATATTTATGTAGGTATATTTATGCAGAGCCAAGGAAATCAACTAAATTCTCAAGTATTTATTAAGCACAGTGCCAGACACTGTGAGATAAAAAGAAATGAAATAATTCCTACCTGCTAAACACAATGAACTATAAGTCATTTCTCCTTTCCTTTTCCTCTTCCCCTTAACCCCCATTGTAATGCCCAAATTATTTGAAGTTTAGTTTTAACAGAAGCAAAAATAGAGCATCTTGTTTCCTCAGCAATTAAAATACTTACCAACCCGAAGCAGAGATTAAGAAGCAAGGAATTACATATTCAAACTCAGAAGCAGGTCCCCTAAGTTACAACTGCACAAATACAGAACCATCACACCGACTAGTTCATCCTGAGATGCTTCATGCTTTGCACTTGGTGTGGATGACACCAGGTTGAGAAATGTGTCCCCAGGGAAACTAAAGATAAGCGTGAGTGGGGGGCAGGGGTTGGAAGCAGCCATGTTTTATCTTAATTAAGGATCAGCTACGATGAATGCCTGTGTTGGATGTGTTACTAAATTAAAGTAAAGCTAGCACATGAGAGCTTGTGTGTTGACTTTCATTTTGTAGGAGCCAGAGAGGGAGCAAGCACAGTGTTTTTCACCGAGGTACAGAATGCAGATGTAGGGAAGAAATCATCATTTAGATTTCTTCTGCTATCTAAGGCAAAAATCTTTCTTCTTGACCTGAAATAATGATCTAACATAATTTGAGTGACATTAGGAAGCAACTATATGATTGTATTATAGCAGGTGGTTATGTTCTCCCTAAATTACCATTGAAAAATGTTTGAATTTACTATGCACACAACAACAAAGAGTTGGGAGGTTTTTATTGTTGTTTTGTCATTTTACAATTGTATCTAACTCTTTGTGACACTATTCTTGGTAAAGATACTGGAGTGTTCTTACAACCAAGTGTTCTTGGTAAAGATACTGGAAGTAGTTTGCCATTTCCTTCTCCAACTCATTTTTACATGTAACTGGGGGAAAATGAAATATTAAATAAATACTAAAAAATTTTAAAAAATAAATGCTTGTTGACTGATTGACATAGAAATATCTAGACAAAGTAAGTATATTAGGCTTATTTATTTTAGTGCCTTGAGCTTTTAGTAGAATTTGAACTGAGTTAATTTGAATCACAAGAGGCAATGTTATACAAGGGAAATAATATTGGACTAAAAATGCCCCTGGATTGTAAAGCTTGAGGAAGTAAAGTCTTTGTGATTTATTCATTTTAGAAGCAGCATGAAGTTAGAAAATAGTTAGGATTTGATAATTCTCTATGTCTAGTTTGTGGGCCTTAGTTAAAATTTCCATTAACCAACCTAAGTGTGAAGACCCATTCCCCAGATTCCTTGATTAATTTCTGTCACATATGAGAAAGCCTTTGTTGCAAATTTCTCTGATAAAGGGATCACTTTCAACTGATTTAAATTTATAAGAATAAGAGTCACCTCCTCAAGTGATAAGTGGTCAAAGGATATGACTAAGTTGTTCTCAAAGGAAAACATCTAAACTATCAAGAAGCACAGAAAAAAAAATGCTCTAAATCCCTAATAATTAGAGAAATGAAAATTAAAGCAACTTTGAGGTGCTACCTCATACTTATCAGACTGGCAAAGTTGACAAAAAAAGAAAAAGACCTTTACTGGAGGGACTGAAAAAACAGGCATGTTAATGCATGATTGGTAGACATGTGAATTGGTCTAGCCATTCTGGAAAGGAATTTTGAGTCATGTCCACCAATTCACTAACTATATATTTCTTTCATATTACTTCTCAGCCTATACACCAAAGAAATCAAATAAAGAGGATATGGACTGATATGTACAAAAATATTTACAGCAGATTTTTTTTTGTAGTGGAAAAGAACTGGAAACTAAAGAGGTGTGTGTCCATCAACTAAGTAACAGTTGAACAAATTATGAGATATGAATGTTATGGAATACCATGGTGCTGTAAGAAATGAAGAGAGGGACGGTTTCAGAGAAACCTTGAATGACTTGCATGAACACTGTTGCAGTGAAGTGAGGAGAACCAGGAAAATACTATATACCTTAATGACATTATAAAAACAAATAATCTTGAAAGACTTAAGAACTCTGATCAATGTACTGCTAGTCAGATGAACTGATACCATCAGGGAGAGATAACATACAAACAACCAGGTATAGTTGTGCAACTACAAACGGCACCTAATTGTTTACGTGTTGTTTCCCTCATTAAATTCTGAGTACCTTGAACAGTGACTGTCTTTTTTGCCTTTTAGTCTCACGTTACTCCCTTACTCCCCTCCAGGTAAGTCAATCTCCCTTGAAGTGGGTTGGGCAAGATTCCTGAAATATCTATTAGAGTCTTCCCAGGAGCCTCATCTAGAATAAACATACATGGGCACCACACACACCTTACAAACATATTCCCCAAACAGAGAGAAAGGTCTCAAATATTCAAAAGCATTTCTAGCAGCATTCTTCTCATTATATCAAAGGATTAGAAACAAAGTAAATTCCTATTGATTCCCAAATGACTGAAATATGAATGCAAGACAAAATGAATTGGTGACTTTAGAGAAATCTGGGACGACTTGTATGAATTAGTGTGAAGCCAATAGAACCAAGAGAACAATTTGTGTAATGTCTATAATAATATAAAAGAAAACAAATTTGAAAGACTTCAACCTAGATCTACTAGAAGGTAGGAGTCAGCAGTCTTTATTAAGTTCCTATTCTCAGTTTGCTACTCTAGAGACTTTGGAATTTTCCCCTTGGGTGAGATCCAGGACCCTCACTCTTGGTTGAAGTGATTTATCTTGCTCCCAATGAGAGAGCTCCTTCACTCTGTATTGTCTGGTATATATTATCCTATGTACACCTTCTCCAATTTCTGCTTTGCTGAGATTTGCTATTTGCTATGTGTATTCATTATGGAACTGGTATTAGATGGGAAATGGGTCATCTTGAATATAGAGCATGGATTCCCTTTCCCTCCCAGAAATGACAAAAGTTAGATAGAACCTGATTATAACACCTGGACAAACAATATTTAAGAGAACAGGTAGATATACTTCTAGCCTAGTAGACCCTCTCTCTGAAGAGAGCAGACTCATGGCCTCTGGCACTAACCTCCTGCTTCTCTTTCCTAGCAAGAATGAAAGTTTTCCTCTGAGAATGTGGGGGTGGGAAGAAGAGGCTAGAGATGTCTATTCTGCTCAGACCTCAGTATACATTTAGGGCTTATTTTCTTTCTCTCCTATTGCTACATTGGTTTAAATTGTAACTTTTGCTTGTTTGGGAATTTATAGGCAGTTGGAACTTGAGGGAATTGGAAAGGGTGGGCCATCTTCTTGGTTAGCTGACTGATGGCATGGCAGAAGCCATGTGCTAGTATTCACTGATCAGGGAAGACTTCATGACACAGAGAACAGACATCATTTAGGAAGCCATTGCCCTTGAGTCTGAGCCAAATCTCTTCACAGATATCTGATGTACCAGCACCTCGACTAACACAGGCTCATCAGGAAATCTAGGGAGATGCCACAAGAGGATTTTGCCCTCTATGGAGCATGGATAATGAGACAACCCTGTCCTTAGCTGTAATATTAGTTAAGTTGGGACTTTTTTTTTGCTGTTTTAGAATGCTAAATTAAGTGTCTTTGAGTCTTACTAGGTGCTAAACCCCAGGCCCATGCCCTTTTACTACTAGGTGCAAAGCCCCAGGCTGGTTAGCAAACTAGTTGGCTAGTTTGAGAGAGGTGGGAAGCCCCCAGGGCCCTAAGGGGAGTTGCTAAGACCAGAGCTAATAGAAGGCACCTAAGTTCTGGTCTCTCAGATGATGTTTGATGATGTCTAAACTCTGTATAAAAAGAGAGAACACACTTATTTGCTTGAGGCTCTCACTCCTGGAGGAGTGTTGGTGTAGGACTCTGGGCAGCCACTCTAAGAGCCTCCCAGCTCGTCAACCCAAATGTTGATGTTTTCTTGGTAACTATGAATTGTGATCTGGTCTGTTTATATTGTGTATGTTTATAACTTGTTTATATTTGCTCTGAAGTTCAGGTTGTTGGCTTTTCCTCTTGAACTAAGTAGGTTTATATGTATATGTTGGATTAAAGTAAGATTGTCAACCCTCTAATGTTACTTTTCTTAGTAAAGCAGATAAAAAGAACCTGTGCTGTCAGCGTTCTTCTTATTGGTCTGTCACTCCCACAGCAGCTGCTAGCTGAATTTTTGCTACATGAGCCAGTGAAGGAAACTTCTGATTCTGCGCAGGATGATGAAATTCACATCAAGGAGGGAAGGGGTAGGTCTCCCATGTTGTGGAAGTAATGTCCTATGGATCCTGCCAGAGAATAATACTGTAATTTAGGGTTTGCCAAGGTTCACTGTGAGTAGACTGGGTGATCTCAATGAACCAAAGCAGAAATAATAGCCAGGAATAGGTAGGACTAATCTAATGGTGCCTATGGTCTGTGTTCTGAGATTAGTACACAGATACAACTTCTACCCTAGGGCTTGCCCTGCTGTCAATCCTTCAGCCATAGTATATACTGTTGTTAGTTATTTGTGGGTGGTCTTGACTGGAAGGGCAATCAGATGATTGTCAGAGCTTTGAAAACTGGTGTGAACCCACTGAGCTGGGCTAAAAGCATGACCCAATAGCGCAACTTGATCTTTGCACTAGAAGCACTGATAGGTGGTTCATGATGAGGCGAGTGCTGTGCTCAGGCTAAGCCTGAGACAGAAACTGCTATTGTCAATACTGAGGCTAAAAAGGGGTGTCATTTATACCTGTTTGATCCCTCTGAAATACCACTGGCCTTTAGGTCTTAGGCCCACTGATTTTATGCTATGATTTATGCTTGTCAAATGACAAACTTATGAAGAAAGGAAAGAAGTATTTATTACATGCTTTCTATGTCCCAGGTTCTGTGCTAAGTGTTTTACAAATGCTATCTCAACAACCCTAGGAAGTAAGTGATAATGTCATCCCCATTTTACAGTTGAGAAAACTGAGGCAAACAGAGAAGTGACTTGCCCAGTGTCACCTAGTTAGAAAGTACATGAGGCAGGTCTTCCTGACTTTGGGCCCAGCATTCTATCCACTGAGTCATATAGCTGCTTCTGTTACCTTAGAATAGTGGTCCTTAACCTTTTCTGTGTGATGGACTCCTTTGTTAGTCTAGTGAAAACCTATGGATCCCTTCTCAGAGTTATGTTTTACATGCGTAAAATAAAACATATAGGACTGTGAAGGAAATAAATTTTATTGAAATATAATTATCAAAATTTCAAAAACCAAAACCAAATTCATGGACCCTTGATGAAGAACCCCTGCCCTAGAGGCTGTTCCCACTTTCTTTTTGTATTAATCTTCCATGAGAAAAATGATAAAGAAATTTCCAGGAGAGCATTGCTAACTTAAATAGCATCTTCCTCTGCTAGTGTCAATCCTCATTCTCTCTGACCCAGCTGTGACAATGATTCTGAGCTTCTAAAAAGTGCTTACTTAAAGGGTGTTTCACCCAGTCCCTGAACTTCCTTTGCTTAGATGAGTAACTGTTCTTTATGGGGGAAGCTGTTGTTGTTTTTACAAAATATGCAACTAGTACTTGTTCTCAATGTCACATCCTTTTTTTTCTTTTGCCTATGACAAAATATTCTTTCAAAAGCCACATTGGATAAATAATATATGATGCTACTTTTACATTTATCTACAGTATTGCTGGAAGTCATGGAATATTACATTCTCTAGAGAATTGAAATTGACAGTCACCCAAAGGGCAGTGGAGATATAAGTGGTATAAGCAGTTTACAACATATTATAAACAAGGAAGTGCCATGTAGAAATGTTGTAAATGATGTTACTTCTTTTACAAGAATTGAAGAGAGATCTTAATAGGCTGGAAAGATAGACTGAATCTAATAAGATGAAATTTAATTAGGATAAATGTAAATTCCTCTACTTGTGTTCAAGGAACCAAAAACGCAAATACAGAATAGGAGCTGCATATCTGGATAACAGTTCAGGTGAACTCCTAGGAGCTGGGGCATTTAGTAGATTATAAGCTCAACATAAGTCAATAGTTTGATACTGCATGCAGGTAAAAGAAGCTAAAATAATTTTTGGTTATATTCAGAGAGGAGTGGAGTGTAGAACAATGGGGATGATAATCTTGCTGTACAGTGCAGTGACATCTGGCTTATTGTTTTCAATTCTAGTCATCATATTTTACTAAGGATATAGACTAACAGAATTGCTTCGAGGGTGGCCGGAATGTTGAGGGTATGTTGAGGGTACTGGAATCCATGCTACGTGAGAATCAGTTTAAGGAACTAGAATGATCTTGCCTGGAGAAGGGAAAGCTTGGGGATGTGTTGTGGAGGAGTTGAAAGGACATGATAACTATTTTAGAGTATTTGAAGTACTCTCCTAGGTGAGAGGAATTAGATTTATTCTGCTTGGACCCATATGGCAAGAGTAGAAGCAGAGAGTCAGATTTCCATTTAATGCAAGGAAACATTTTCTAATAATGAAGGGTATCCCAAAGTTTAAAGAACTGCCTCAGTGCTTAGTAGGATTCCTTTCAATGCAGTCCAGTTGGAAGTTGGATGACCACTTGTCAAGGCTATTGTAGGAGGGATTCCTGGCCAAATACAGGTTAGACTAGATGGCCTCTGAGGTTACATTTTCCTCTGAGATTCTGTGAACCTATAAGAAATCCTAATAGCATTTGTCATATGTATTTTGACTATAAATCCCTAATAAATATGATGTATTTACTGGTCAGTATTCCCTACCTGGCTGTCTTGACCCCCAGGGAAATCCTCAGTTCAGTTTTGGACACAAATAACAGAGGGGAAAAATAGTCTGTTGTCACAACAATATTTGAATATCATTGAATAAAAGAGGATTCCAGATTTGTTGTCTATTTCTTCTATTCACAGAATCTACTATTGATTATCTTTGACAATGGAGGAGGAAAAAAATAGGAATGTCACAGAGTCAAGTAAGCTAAAAGTTGATTTAGGTATTTTTGTCACTACATGAGCTCAAGCAAAGAGGCTGTATGGATAGAATTCTGGAGTTGGTTAAAGAAGACCTGAGTTTAAATCCGCCTCTGACACTTAGTAGCTTTGTGACGAGTCTCAGGCAACTCTAAATTACACTCTAAACTCTATAGTCTTTCAGTGACTGAAAGCTCAGTTCCTTGTGTTCACATGTGAGTTTGAATATTTCTGATGATTTGGGAATCCATTTCTAAATGGTTAAGGCATTAAGTAAAGTCCTGACTCCAATTTCAGTTTTTCCTTCCTAATTTGTCCTTGTTTTGTCTTCTTTCAAGACTGCGTCAGGCAGTAAAACTTGTTCCAAAAACCTTTAAAGTCTTGGTATTTCAGAATTCTCCAGCCATAATGTCAAAAAGGATAAATTGAGAATGTGAAATAACAAGTTAGTAGATTAAGCACTATTAGGGAGACAGTGTGGCCAAGTGGAGAGTCCTTATCTTGAGGATAACACTGACTCGACTCCAGCCTGAGATACTTATAAACTGTGCAACTATGGAAAAATCACTTAACCTGGCTGTTACTTCAAATGTGGATAATAGCATCTGTAGTACCAGCCTCACAGGGATGTTGTGAGGTTAAAACAAAGCAATATCTGTAAGGCACTATACAAATGCCAGCTGTTATTCTTACAAAGATTAATGCAGAATTCAGGATAATCAGTAATGAGACTATTCTGGGTACCTTTGTAAATAAACCTGAAGTAGGCAGCGAAGGGGTTCTGAGGACAATGAGCAGTTGACTCCAAAAGAGAAGTATCTAGTTCCTATTTTAAAAATGAAGCTGGTGCAAAGAATAAGAATAAGAAGGTCCATGAAATCCCAAGTAAGAAACATGCATTGAAGGCTGAATAGTAAAAGCAGGGAAAGAGGATGTTTTCTAAACAGAATCAGTGGTAACACTTAACATAGGTCTCAAAGCCTAAGCTGTCTACCCTCCCACATACTCAAGACACTTAGCAACAAGTACCTGTCACAGAGAACTAATTCTTTTTGAGCAACTGTAATTGTTTCTTGCTACTTTTTAAAAATTTTGTCAGTGAGTCAGTTGATAAACATTTATTAAGCACCTACTATGTGTTAAGTGCTGGGGATACAGAAAATAGCAGTCCTTACCCTGATGGAGTCCACAGAATAATGGAGGAGACAACATGAAAACAACTAGATATAAAAAGATATATATAGGATTAGTAGGGGATAATTAAAAGAGGGAAGACACTAGAATTAAGATGGACCTGAAGACATCCTGTAACAGATAGGATTCTAGTTGAGACCTGAAGGAAGCCAGAGAAGCAAGGAGGCAGAGTTTTAAAGAATTTTGAGTTAGTTCGGTAGAGACTTTACTGATTCTACCTCAAACTTTTACCTCTTCCATCATGTTATGTTATGCTATGCTATGTCTCGTTATTGTCACCAGATAAGATGTGGTGCCAGGGAGCTGCAATAATGATGTCCTTAATCAGTTCGGTTCAATTTTCTGCCTGGATTTCATTGGATTATTTATTTATAACTCTGTACTATCGGATTTATTTCATAGTTTATAGCCAGTGGTACCCAGCCATATACATTTAAAGATTTCTCGTCATTACCCCCATTTAAAGTGAGGTCCATGATATCCTATAATTTCTGGATTTAATTTAATTTTTAATTTAATTTAAATTCTGCTAGAATCAACAGGTCAACCTAAAAATTGACTTTTCCTTGGTACTGGCCTCAAGAATCCCACAACTGTTTCTATTAACCTTTTCTACTTCAGGTCTAGCCCAGAAAGGTTAGAATTTTTCTTCCTGACTGATTCTGTCATTTCTGCCAAAGTCTCTTGTCAAGAGTGTACACATAAGAAAGGGACTAGAATTGCAGGGGGACTTAACATTACAATACATTAGGACCAGTCGTTGAAGAAGACAGGACTTAGGAGGTGTTTGATCACTCCTTTTAGAGTCTTGAAGAATTTTCTTATGAAAAGGTTTAAACTTATTCTTCTTGATTCTAGATTGCGAAAGCAGGATGAGTAGGTGGAAGGTCTGGGGAGGCAGCTTTCAATTCAATATAAATAGGACTTTTATTTTTTTAAAAAAATTGCTTCTTTTCAATTAAAAGCAATTGTATTTTCTCTCCTTCCCACCTTTCCCCCACTCCCAAGGGGAAAAAAAGAAAAAAAATCAAGCAAGACAAAATCTCACATTTGCCATCTTCAAAAATGTATCTTAATCTACAAAAATGTATCTACATCTTGAGTCCATCGCCTGTTGCAAGGTGGCTGGCATTCTTCATCAGTCCTCTGGTATTTCATTAATTAAGAGTTCTTAAGTCTTTAGAGTTCTTCACTGGTGATTTCATTGATTAGAATTCTTAAGTCTTTAAAAGTTGTTTGTCTTTACAATGTTATTACTGTATAAATTGTGTTTTTGGTTCTTGCTCATTTCAGTCTACATCAGTTCATACAAGTTTTTCCAGGTTTCACTAAACCCATCACCTGCATAATTTCTTAGAGCACAGTTGTATTTCATGACATTCACATACCATAATTTGTTCATCCATTCCACAATTGATGAGCACCCTCTTTATTTCCAGTTCTTTGCTATAGCAAAAAGAGCTGCTATAAATATTTTGTACACATGAACCTTTTTTTGATCTCTGAATATATCCTTTCTAAAACAGAATTAAATGAAAAACCAGCATTCTATATCCAGATAGTATCTGTACTAAGAATTTTCCATTCCACTACACCACTTGTGATTCTTTCCTAGTACTTCATTTTTCTATCTCTGCAGGTGCAGTTGTTGTCATGCAGACTAATAAAGTAATGTTCTCTCTAATAGAGGTCATGCCTTATTGCAGTTTCTGACTCAATCCTCAGAGGCATGCTCTTTTCTGCATTTTCAGTATCTAGATAATAAAGATTGAACTTGATTACAAGTAAAGAAGGGCAGATGCTTTCATTATTTTCTGTATTAACTCAATATTCATTCTATTCCAACTCCAGCTATGGCTCAGATAACCATCACGATATCTATTTTGGTTATCATGATGAATTTAATCTCATTGATAAACTAACTTGGAAAATCACATGTGGAATGGGTTGATAATGATAGAATTAATTAAACAGCCAGCCTACTCTATCTAGATTTTTAAATATATATATTTTAAGTGGATTTCTTTATTTTAATGATCTATTCTCATTATCACTGTTGATAATAACATTCATTTATTTATGAATTAGAATGCTTTGCATATGTAATACCTGTCTCAAGTCTCACTTTGCTTAACCTTCAAAGGCACTGACAGGTTTGGTTCCTAAAAGGGTGACTGATAGTACTCTCAGGATTCTTTTTTTTTTTTTTGGAGGGGGGAAGGCAGGGCAATTGGGGTTAAGTGACTTGCCCGAAGTCACACAGCTAGTAAGCGTGTCAAGTGCCTGAGGCCGGATTTGAACTCAGGTCCTCCTGACTCCAGCGCCAGTACTCTACTCACTGTACCACCTAGCTGCCCCACTTTCAGGATTCTAAGGGTAACCTTGTGGGTGAACATCCTTTTGAACAATAGTTCATGGGGCTCCACTAATATGTTTCCTATTATCAATCAGCCAGTAGAGTCAGATAGTTCTTTAGAAAAGACTTTTTAAAAATAACAGTACATCAAGAACAGTAATTACAAGGCATTTCCCACTCCCACCCCCAACAATATAAGTGCCATTCGGCTGCAAATACACACAGAGTTCATGAGGGGAACAGTGGGCATGGTCTTAGACTGCAATGATAGTGGGGTACATGTGTAAGGGACACACATCACCCAGGCAACTTACGACTCTAGAACTATGGAGCCTTGCTATACTTTCTTTCTCCAAAAGTCCTGATAGTGTTCATTGTAGGTTGTGGCACTTGTGATGCAGCTAGGTTGGCTCTTTGCAAGGTGTGATGACTTGGGTTAGTGGGCAAGTCCACAGTTAGGCTGGGTCAAGCAGATCATTCAGCCCCTGTGGTAGTCAAGCAGGATCAGTTGCTTCTGGACTGGGAAACAGCTGCCATTCAGGCAGTTCTGGTGCTCCTCTGTTGATGCCTGCCTGGGTCAAGCAGGTTGCTCAACTTCTGGGCTCTTCTGAGGGCATGATGTTTCTTTTATATGGGTCAATTGTCTGAACTATTCCAGTTTGCTCTTAGGTAGGCAGCTTCATGAAGTCTTTTCTACTGGCTTGGCTGGGTGGTACTGCTACCAATCTCCTCAGCCAAAATGCTGTTTTTAGCTGAAAAGTTCTTTTTGTTAGGGCAACAACCTTTAGCTCAGAAATAGCAGAAATCTAACTCCCAAGGAGCCTCAGCTCTGATATTTGTCATCTCCGGGAAGAATATGGGAGAGATCTAGCCTCTCCAGCAAGACGATCCTTCAGCATCAAAAGTTTCTTCCCTCAGTAAGACACAGCACTTGCCTTAAGATGATTATTTTCAATTTAGTTAGGACCACCTCCCTACTCCTTTGGGAATCATACATAAGTGTCTAGGGACAAAAGTATAAACGTAGTCTGTTGGCTGGAGACAAATTATTTTCCGGCTGGGCTCTTCATGTGTAATTTAGCTATTCAAGCCTCAGACTCTTTCTAGGGTAGGGATATTTATTTTATATCTGCCACTCTTCTGCTTTACATTTCCTTTTTGTTGTTGTTTTATTTTTAGTTTTGTTAAAAAAATCCAACAGGGCAAATAAATAAAGGAGTTTTGAGGATTATATGAACAAGGTCTTTGAGGCTGGGAGCCTGGGCAATAGTATCTCCTTTACTTTAGTGCCCAGGTATTTAGCTCCTTTTGAGGGAAAGGGTATCATACTACAAAACAAGTCCAAGGCCTCTACCATGTCTGCTCAATGTAGGAAGAAATATCTCTCATCAGATAGTTCACTGATGAAAATCACTTGCAAGTCAAGACATCACCATTCTGATGTCATTGGTTCTCTTTGAGGACAAAGGACAAAAAGCAACAACAACAACAGCTCACTGATATTGACCTTGAAGTGATCCTAGATATCTTTGAGGATTTTGGTATCATTTTCATCTAGCACAAATTTCATGGCCAAACCCTTTGTACTAAACCAGTCTACCCTGGTCACTCTGTGAGTTCCCGGGTATGTTGTAGTTGAGGGTAGTGTTCACTCATTCATCATCTATGCTCTGGTCAAACAGGATAGTGACCATAAGAAGATGACACTGGAAGTCCTTGAGCTGCTGATACTGGGACAACCTTTGGGACATCCCACAATGGACAACAATTGTTGGGAAGTTCTATTCCACTAGAAGCTGGGCCAATATGATACAGTGCTGTACAGATTTCACAAAGAGCTCTACCTGGTTGAACTTAAGGATAGTCAGGAAGTCAAAGAGTTTTTAATTCTTCTCATAGTCCTTCAGTTTACATAATACAGTTGCAGCCCATGCATTGTCATCTGTCTCATCATTCATGAAGATCTCCACCAAAACTTTCATGAACTTGTGGCAGACCAGGAAGATCTTTTTATTCTGGCTGGTATTCAATATCATGAACAGCTTCTCATGATGGGGTCATGGAGAAAATTTCCTGGATACTCTGATACATTTCACAAGCATTTTGTTACACTTATTCAGGATAAAATGTTTTTTGAGAATGAAATTTTTATTTTGGTTCAGGGTCCCCATGACAGTGAAAGGCAGCTAGCTGTGCAGTGGATAGAGTATCAGGCCTGACATTAAAAAGACTCATCTTCCTGAGTTCAAATCTGACCTCAGACACTTACTAGCTATGTGACCCCAGGCAAGTCATTTCACACTGTTTGCCTCAGTTCCTCATCTATAAAATGTACTGGAGAAGAAAATGGCAAACGATTGCAGTATCTTTGCCAAGAAAACACCAAATGGGGTCACAAAGAATTGGATACAACTGAAATGACTGAACAACAGCAACTCTATAACAATACATGGGCAATTCTTCCTCAGCACCACCTCCTTTATCCTTCTTTATTTGATAGATTACTAAAAACCAATACTACCCTGACATTTGGCATGTATTTGGAGAAATGCTTATTCTCCTTGCTAATCTGAAAGGTCAGTTCTCGAGTGTGACATATCACTTAGCAGAGAAATCTGACCAGTGACTGGCAGAGATTGTTGCAGCATGGCCAGCACAAACACAGCTGTCTTTCCTATGCCTGATTTGGTCTGGTACAAGATATCTATTTCCAGGATGGTCTGAGGATTACACTCATGCTGAACTTCAGATGTTCAAAGCCACAATCTGCAACAGCCTGGAGTAGCTCTGGCTTAAGTGGGAAGTCATGGAAGCCAGAGGTCCAGAGGGAGATGTAGGAGCCTTCTACACCACCCTTTGAATGGGCCTCAGCTCCATCTCCCTCAGCTGCTATCTCTACTTCATTATCTTCATAATCCAGGAGTTTGTGATCCACATTATTCTCTCCTGTGGCTGGGTCAGGGGAAGGGGATGTCTCAATAAGCTCTAGGAAAACTAAGGGCAGATGAGCTGGTGTGGTAGAATTTCAAGTAGCAGCAAGGGGAAGAGGAAGACACTGATGGCAGCAGTGGTGACCTAAGAAACTGGCCTCTACTTTTGGTCCCTGCTTTCCTCTCCTCCTCTTTACATTTCCATGTCTCAGCACCCTCAAATTTCAGCTTTTGGTGAAGTCTGATTAAGGAAACTCCTCTTACATAGGAATATATACATTAATTAATTTTACATAAAATATATAATACTATTCCAGTCATTTCCTCAAAGTCTCCATCAGACTTCTTTGTTCATTTATTCTCATTTTTTCATCATGCCATCAAGTATCTTTGCCAAGAAAACACCAAATGGGGTCACAAAGAATTGGATACAACTGAAATGACTGAACAACAGCAACTCTATAACAATACATGGGCAATTCTTCCTCAGCACCACCTCCTTTATCCTTCTTTATTTGATAGATTTGATACTCTATTCTTCTAGTTCTGGCTTCTTAAATTTTAAAAATTATCATCATCATGGTTGTTATTGTTATTATTATTGTTTTGGCTTTGTATTATTGCTCTAGGCAATCTCACTCTGGGGATCCAAATTCCTATTGTACATGCAGGTTCAGAGATCTTTGCTATTTGTAGGGGCTTATTCAGGACACATACTGGGCCCTTTGCATCTGTGGGATCCTCTGGAGAGATTCTATATTTCAGACTCTAGTTTTAGGGATCAAATTGGCAATTTATTTTTCTTTCTGTTGCTTTAGGGTATAATAGTGCAGTCAGTTTTTCCATTGTGTTTCCTTTACAAGACAGATAAATTCCTTTTGAGATGATTTTTGCATAGTTGAATATTAAAGTACTCATCCGTGCTAGTATACTACTGAATCTTCTACAAGAAATCATATTGAGGCTAATATAGGAAGACTGAGTTTTGTGCTTCTAAAATGCTGGTGCTTAAGCTAATAATGATAATAGTATTAATAGCTAGCATTAATATGGTGCTTTAAGGTTTGTGACTTGATTCACAAATATTATCTCATTTTATCCTCATAGCAACTTTGAGAGGTAGGTGCTATTTTTATCCCCATTTTATACATGAGGAAATTGAGGCGGGGAGAGGTTAAGCAACATTGTATTTATGTAAGGGACTTACTGAATTGGTTCCAGACAATCTTTAGGAGACACAAATAAAGAGGACACTTCACTGAAGGAGGCAGTAAAGACAAAAATTTTGGAATGGTGAACATGTATAGGAAGCTGGCCTCCATCATTTAAATGGACTTATTCGAAATTCTAGTTACTGCTGAGAATGGATTTCCTCTAAGTTAAGAGTTGGAGATGGAATAATCACAAGCAAAACAAACTTCAATTTTGGAAGTGAAAGTATAAAAAACGATCAGTAGGTTTGAGTTGAGTGAAGAAAGAAACAGCTGATGTCAGAGGCAAAGAAAATATATAAAAAATGTTTGTAGCAATACTTTATGTTGTAGTAAAGAACAGGTAACACATCGGATACTAATCAATTAGTAAATGGCTGAATACATTATAACATATGAATGTAAAGGAGTATTATTGAACCATAAGAAATAACTAATATGGCAGATTCAGAGGAACTTAGGAAGATGTTTATTAACTGATGCAGAGTCAACTGAACAGAACTAGGAGAAAATTTTATATGACTACAGCAATATAAAGGAAAACAACTTTGAAAGCCTCAAGAACTCTGATCACTTCAATGACAATTTATGACTTAAGACTGATGATAAAGCATGCTTCCCATCTCTTGTCAGAAAAATGATGGGTTAAAGGTGAAGAATTGTTCATATGTTTGGAAGTATGAAACTGTTTTGTTTGACTATGTTTATTTGTTACAAGGGAGGACTTCTATTTGGGTGAGAGATAGTTGCATAAGTGCAGAATGGATAGCTAGTAAAAGTGATACAAAAGGGGAAAAAAGAGAAGTGTTAGTGAAATATTTGAAAAATATACAGAAGATAGCAGAAGTTGAAAGTAGGGCAATTTTGTTACTATCACACTAAATTTAACATATTTTAAAAGCTAACAAAGTTCACAGTTTCATGGGTAATCCTCTTTTTCTGTTCTTTGTATATTGAAATGTTTATGTTAAGCTTATATTAACAAAGACTAAAAAAAGATCCATTCTACAGAATGCTGAACAAATGATTGTCCAGCTTTTGTTTTAAGACTTCTAGAGAGGGGGAACCCACTATCTCTTGAGGCCCATTACACTTGTAGATAGCTTTAACTGCTATTTTTCCTTACATTGAGTCAAGATCTGTATTTTTACAACTTTAGACATTTTTCTTAATACTGTACTCTTGAGCCAAACAGGACAGGCTCAACCTCTTTTCCACATGTCAGTTCTTCATATACTTGGTGACAATTATCACGAGTGGCAAAGGGGTACAGAGGAAAGAGTGATGGATTTGGAATCAGAGGACCTGGATTCAGATCCTGGCTTTATTGATTGTGTGGTTATTGGTTAATTCACTTATCCTTGCTGGGTCTTGGTTTTCTCATTTGCAAAATGAAGGGTTGAATTAGATGATCTCCAAAGTACTTTCTGGGTCTAAATTTATGATGCGATAAGTTCCTTTCTTCAAACTAAATATTTCTAGTCCCTTCAACTAATCATCATATGGTATGCTTGCTACTATACTGATTCTTCTCCTCTGGACCCTCTCTAGCTTTCCAATGACCTTCCTAAAATACAGGGCCTAGTACTGAGCAGAATACTCTAGATGTGATCCAAACAGGGCAGAATGCAAAAAGATTTCAATTCTCTAAGTTCTGGACACTATGTCTCTCTTAAGTCAGCCTAAAATTGCATTTGCTATTTTTATTTTGCCCAAGAAATCTTTCTCTGGCTAGAAGGCTATACATGTATTATATATAATATATATGTCACACATCATATATAATGTCATCTCAAGGGATGACAGCAGGGAGAAGTAGCAAAAATTCCTCAAAAAGAAATACATGGATCTTGATTTCCTAGGCAGCCAAGATCCACGTATTCCTTTTTGAGGAACTCTTGGTAGCCACCCCCCTCCCTCCAACCCCCACCCCCGCCAATTGCTGTCATCCTTTGGGCTGAGAATATACCCACTCTTAGAACACTCCTTTTGGGCTGTGGGGTTAAGCACATGTCTAGCTGTGGCATGTGGCTATGCTCCCTTTTTCATCAGCAGCTGTGCTTGGTTTCCAATAGACACCAGAAAACATCAGGTTCCCATCCCAAGTACCCACTTCTTAGCCCCCTACCCCCAGCTTTTCAGCTCCCTTTTGTTTGTTGCCTTTCCACATTAGATTGTTAGTTCCTTGATGGTAGGGACTGTCTTTCTTTTTCTTATTTGTATCCCTGGTGCTTAGCACAGTGCCTGGCACATACTAGGCACTTAATAAATATTTGAATTCAGTTGAATGTGCCTCTGCCCCAAGTCACCACAAATAGCTCTTGGACTGAGAAGAGGAGAATGAGAAATCCCCTTCCTGCTTTGCCAGTAATGAGGTCATGTATGTGAAGTTTTGTTTTTTTTTCTTAATCTGAGACCTGTGAAATTGTTTTTTGCTGTGGTTGTTGTTAATTTTACATTTTGAAATACACTGTATATCAAGACAATCAGTTTCCAATCCCATGTATTTTATTTTATGCATTTTATTCTGAGGAGTCCAAAGACTTTACCAGATTGCCAAAGGGCTGCATGACTCAAAAAAGGGCTAAGAACCCTTGCTTTCGGAGGTCAGATCTCTGATCTATTGATTTTGGTGTTATCATAGAGGCAAACTCAAGGTTGATACTGCCCAAGAAGCCCAAGTTTTCCACTCTACTGCTAGATTCTGGTATAACATTATTTAAATAATATAGGGAGCTCATTTGGTTACCTCACTTCCTCCTACCACCACCCCCAACTCATGTCTGATTGCCTCCCCACCATTGTCTATTGGAAATCAGATGCTGACCCTTCCATAAAGCTTTGTGTCTCCCCTAGTCAGTAAGGATCCTTGTTTCTTGGGCCTAAAATGATAGTTTTTTTTTCATCTCTCTCATATTTATTATGTATATAAGTTAGTCTGAAAATACAATTCAACAAACATTTATTAAGCACTGTAACCAAGAGATGCTAGGGACATAAAGATAAAAATGAAAAATGTTCTATACACTCAACGAGCTTATATTCTTGAAGAAAACAAATATACACCAAGGATTAATATAAAAAAGCGCTCTGACTGTTGTTTGCATGTTTTTTTTTTCCTACCTGTTTCCTCCTTAACTCTCTGGTTTATGCCTTGAATGATGATAGTAATACTCTGAGAACCATTGTACAAAGTTATGTCTCTGCAGTTGTATCAGTCAAGAAACCTTATATGATCTTAATATGGAAATAGAAAGCACCTTGTTGGATGAGAGTCCTTTTTTGCTTCTTTTGGGGGAGTGGGAAGGAGGAGAGTGGGACAAGGAAAATTATTTTTTCAAAATTGTAAATGTAGTAAACATCATAAGATGCTTAAATACAAAAAAAGAGGGATCAAATCACACATAATCAGTAAATTTCTGTTATTTTGTTTTTAAAGTGTAATTTTTAAAGGTTCTGTTCCTTCTCTTCTGAAATTTTCTTCCTTGTATCCTCCTTTACTTCTTTGCTGTTATTATTACTGATAAACATATAATCAGGGTATATGTTGTTTTATTTCTGCTTTCTTCACTCTATATTAGTTCCTGTTTTCCCATATTTCTTCCTTGTATTTACATTTCTTATGGCATTCTATTCTATCCATACGCCACAATTTTAAAAAGCCATTCCCAAATCATTGGATATACACATATACATATATATATACACACATATATATATATATGTATATATATATATATATATATATATATGTTGTTTCTACTCTTTTGTAGTTACAAACCATGTCTGTATGAAGACTTTTATAAAGATATGTCTTCTCTTCCCGAGTTAAACATTCGGAGTTCCTCATATGACATGAATTCATGTAAAATTCATATAAAAAGATTTTTGAGAATCCCATAAGGTTGAATCTAGTTCATGTAAACCTAACACTTTAGTTCTAGGTCTCGGGTTAAAACAAATTCTTCTTTCAAGTTTTCCTAAGTCCTTCTTTCCATTCATGCTGGTTTTCACAGTTGAACTCTTGCTTATATAGGAATTTTTCCATTATCTTTGTGTGTGTGTATGTGTGCATGAAAGAACTTTTTTTTAATTTCAGGGAACATGACTCATTTTTCATGGAACTTGTCTCCATTTTAGTCTGTACACATTTCCCTTCCCTCATAAATTCTGAGATGCCTTAGGGGAAAAAATGGTAATATATCTTTGATATATGTTATAGTCAATGGAAACTATGAAAGGATATTTATAATAATTTTTCTTTTATTTTCTTTTATTTATCATGGAGGATATGAGAAAAGCTGATCCTTAAGGTTTAGATTTTATAACTTTTATACCCACTTTATAGAGTGACTTTTAAAATTTCAGATTCTGGAAACCTGGGTCCTAGTCCCACAGTGGCTCTTTCATTATGTGGCCTCATAGAAATCACTCTCAGGACCTGAGTTCCTTCATTTCTAAAAATTGGGGGTTGATCAGAATTTTTATTCTTTTGCTTCTAAAATTCTATTATTTTCATTTGGTCCTCAGGTAACTCGATGCATTTAAGTTACAAATAAGCAGAGAAAAGAGTTGGAAAAATGTATTTCTCAGAAATATGTAAATAATAAAATTTGTCAACAAAGTTTTTATTCCAGGATATGATAATGAAAAATGAGAGTGATATATTAGTAAAGAGCAATGTAAAATAAGTTTTTATAAGACTAGGCAATAAAATTTTTGAAATGAATTATGTTGGTGTCATAGAATTTCAGGATTAGAAGGGACCTTTGAGGCAAACTCTCACCCAAAGAAGAAATTGTATTTATTTGCAAATAAAACTTTATGGAAATATTGCATAGAAAATTTTCTTCAATACTTCTATTTTTTATCTCTTCAGGTGCCAAATAGGCAGACTCTATGCATTAGAGTGGGGCAGCTAGTGGATAGAGTGCTGGGTTTGGAATCAGGATGACTCAATTTTATGAGTTCAAATCTGGCCTCAGATACTTCCTAGCTGTGTGACCCTGGGCAAGTTACTTAATCCTGTTTGCCTTAGTTCCTCATTTGTAAAATGAGGTGGAGAAGGAAATGGCAAACCACTTCAGTATCTTTGCCGCAAAACCCCCAAAATGGGGCTATGGAGAGTCAGCCACTGATTGAACAACAAAAATGCATTAGAATTAATCTTGAGAGCAAGGACCATATATTATCAGATGCAGGCAATTTAAGAGGCAGTATCTTTTTGAAGAGCTTTAGGCAAGGAGCTGGTCTATATAAAGTGAGGATAATACTTCTTTGCTTTATCTGGGAATGTTATTTATGTAAGTTAAGGTGTGTAGAATGCCTTGAAGATAAAAATAAGTAATAATAATGAAAGGAACCATAGCATAGTGGGTAAGAGATCAACCTTGGAGGTGGCAAGACCTAGGTTCAAGTCTGTCTCTGATGTGTACTAGCTATGTGACCACTTGTAAGTTGCTTGACCTCTTAGGGTCTTGGCAACTCTAAGATTAAAAGTTACCAAGGATTTACTGATCTGTAATGGTGGAGTAAGAGCCCTAAAGCTACAAGACTGAATTGTTTTCCTTCCCCACCCCAAAAGCATGCATCTGATGAATATGTCACCCTTTCACTTAAAAAAATTCAGTAAGTCTCTATTATCTATCTAGTAAATTTTAAACTCCTTTTGCCTGGCCTTCAAAGCCATCCACATTTTGGGCCACTGTTCCTTTCTAACTTTATCACATTATTCTCTTCTGTGTATCTATGCTTGTATCAGTAAGGCAAGATTCATGATATCGATGGTGACCATGAATATGACTGTAGGGTTTGGAATCGCCAAATATGAGAGACTCTCTATATAGAAGGCAGAAGAAGTAAAACTTTTATTCAGACACCAGAGGATCAGATCCCCAAACCAATAATTCCCATTTGACATAGCAACAATTGTATCCCAAAACTAGTAAGTCCACTTCAATGTAACAGCAAAGAAATTAAAACATGATATCACAGCAAGGAGCCAAGCCATCCTGTAACCTTCCCTTCTGCTGGGGCCTTTCTGTAAACACTCACTTACAAATCCTAGCTGTCTGCTTACCTGTGTCCTCTCTTCCCACAGTTCTGAGAGCCCTTGCAGTTCTCTCCCTGCCCTTGCAGTTCTCTTTCTCTCTGTGTCTCTCTCTCCTCCTTGGGCTAAATTCTGACCTTAATGGCTACCTTCAGGGTATATATACCCTTCTTAGAGCCCAGAGGGCTTTACACCTACCACAACAAAAGAGTGTGGGCCTTCCTACAAACAAGCCTCCCCTAATCAAGCTTCCCTTAACTAGCTCCCCCTGAGGCCTATTAAGGGATTAATGGTTGGGAAGATCTTTAATCACATTGACACCACAATGCTTCAGCCTCCTTGGACTCCTCTTTCTTTCACCCATGCTCTGTGCTTTTTTCCTTCCTTCCTTGCTTTTGCTTACACTCTTCCCTCTTCTCTCTCTCTCTCTCCTTTTACCTGTTCCATCCTTATCTGTTCTTTCAAAGCTAACTCAAATGCCACATCTACCAAGAAGGCTTCTCTGTTGAGAATTATTATCTCATTTGGACGTCCTGGAGTGATTTGTAATTATGTGATATTGTGTATTAATGTCATCTATATGTCTTATTCTGCCATTAGAATATTGACTCCATTGGGGCAGAGTTTGTACCTGCCTAATACCTGCTTTACTGATCTTCACATAGTAAACATTTAATAAATGCCTGCTAATGAATGAATGAATCTGTTCAACAACTATCTGATGTTACTAGTACAAATACTATACCTATTTCAGAAATGAGGAAAGAGACAGCTTAGAATAGTAGATAAGGCACTGGATTCGGAGTCAGAAGACCTGGGTTCAAATTCTTCCTCAGAGGCTTACACTATGGTGTGGCTCTGGGCACTTCATTTAATCTCTCTCAGCCTCAGTATTCTCATCTGTAAAATGAGGTAGTTGGATTCCGTGGTGCCTAAGGTCTCTTCTAGCTCTCAGTCTTTAATGATCATATGAAATTTAGGCTTAAAGAAATTTAGTGAATTATCCACACTCACAGAGCTAGTGAATGAGAAACTAGCACTCAAACCTAGATCTCCCCAGTGCAAGTAAAGATTTCCTTCCACTTTTGTCTCTCAGATAGAGGTAGAAATTTCAGAATCAATGACTGTGTTGCCAATAAATCATTTGCAGACTGTTAAGTGCTTTGCCTGTTGATGTGACCTGGTTTGTATACCCAGCAGAACACTGTGCCAGTCTCTAATTTCTTCCTCAGTGAAATCATGAACTGTAACTCTACCTACTTCTCTATTTTAATCTTATTTTAATTACCTAATGTAAACAGTACATAAATGCCAGCCACCAAAACTAGAATAAAATGAAAACTAATTTATACATATTTTTAATCGCTTTCTCTCTATCTATTATACATTAATTCAGAAATCTTCCAAAAGAACAAGATTTGTCTTCTACTATTTTATTATTTCTATTAATGAACTACACGGAGATTTTTCATGGTCCCTCAGCTGGAATAGTTGACTGAAATCATCTAGTTGGACCCATACCTTACTGAAAATTAGCTATGATGTAAGTGAGCATCCAGCCACCACCTGAAGACTGCTAATAAAGGTGAACCTACTACCTCTTGTGGCAGCCCATCCCACTTTTGAATGGTTCTGTTGTTTAGGAAATTTTCCTGACATCAAGTCTAAATCTACCTTTTTGTAATGTCTACTTACTGCTTTCCTTTGGGGCTAAGCAGAACAAATCTAATCCCTTTCCCCCATAACATCCCTTCTAATGCTTAAAAATAGTGATATTAATAGCATTTATGTAGCACTTTAATGTTCACAAATCATTTTCCATATATTACCTCATTTCATCCTCACAACAACCCTGTTGCTCAGTTGTTTCAGACTCTTCATGACTCCATTTGGGGTTTTCTTAGCAAAGATACAGGGGTGGTTTGCAATTTCCTTCTCCAGCTCATTTTATAGGTGAGGAAGCTGAGGCAATGAGAGTTAAGTGACGTGCCTAGGGTCACTCAGCTAGTGTCTGAGACCAGATTTGAATTCAGGAAGATGAGTCTTCTTGACTCTGGGCCCAGCACTCTATCTACTGTACCACCTAGCTGACCTCCTCCTATTATTATCTACATTTAACAAATGAGAGAAGTTAAGTAACTTGTCCAGGGTCCCAAAACTAATAAATGTTTGAGGCTAGAGTTGAACCCAGGTCTTCCTGTGTCCAAGACAAGTACTTACCCACTATATACCACATTGCCTTCTCTCTTAGCCTCCAGCTAACTGTCATTGGTTTCTTCCACAGATCTTTACATGTTAGGATTGTAATGCCTTTCATGATTGTCCTCCTCTGATTTACTGGGTTGTATGCAGGGCCATAGGTGTGCCTGGCTCCTTTAGGCAATCACAAAATATTTCTTGTATGATGTCATTTATCTTTATCTGATGATCAAAGCACTTTGTTCCTTTAAAATTGATTAAGGATTTGTTTGCCTTGATCCACTGATTAATTGGGGAATATCGGTGTACCTCACACTTACAAAAAGAATCCTTACTTTCCTTCAAGGCTCAGTTCAAGGGCATCTTTACTGAGGCAGCCAAGTAGCCCACCTGGAGTAAGAAAGACCTGAGTTCAAATCTAGATTAAAATACTTTCTAACTATGTGACCCTGGGCAAGTCACAACCTCCCTCCCTATAGTTACATTAACTGAATATTAGGGTTAAAAATAGCACCTATCACCCACGGTTGTAGTGAGGATCCAATGACATAATATTTGTAAAGTACTTAGCACAGTGCCTGGCACAGAGTAGGTGCTTAATAAATACTTGTTTCCTTTCTTATCCTGATCCTCTTCAGTTGCGACAGCCCTCCACCCACTCATCAGAAATTACTTTGTATTCACTTATCCATATTCATGTCGTTTCCCTTCAAAAGAATGTAAGGTCCTTGAGAGCTGGGACTCCTGCCTTTTTGGGATCCCCAGAACCTAGCACAGTGATTGGCATATGGAGGGTGCTCAATAAACTCTTGTTGAATGAAACTATATTTTTATTGAAGTGATTATAAAAATGCTAAACAGGACAGGGCCATGAACAGATTCCTTGGACAGAATCCCTTGAGATTCTCTTGCAAGAAAAGGAAGCATTGAATACAAAGTATAATTTCTTAAGTTACAAACTTTAAACATAGTTGTAGAGGACTAGGGAACATGTATGCCAATAAATCAAGCTTTGTGAAAGTCAGGCCAGTTGTCTTATTGAGTCAGAAAGATTGTCTGTAGAATGATAAAGCCCAGGACTAGAATGACCACTCTCATATCCCTGAAAGGAATCATTCAGCCTTTGCTTGAACATAAATCAGAGGGAGAGTAGGGAAGAACCAGTACTTCCTTCCATTTTCAAAGAGCTCAAGTATGTGCTGGAAATCAGACTTTTCTGGCTATTTGAGTAAAAAAATCTAAATTACCAAGGTTATCTTGACCCCAAAGTTCAGGTGAAAGGTAGTTGGAAGACATTTAATTTTTAAAAATCATTATTTGTAGAACTGAACCTTTGTCCCCAAGCTGTCAATTATTAAAAAAACAACAAGGCTGGGTTTCCTCATTAAGTTTTCTGGTATAGTGCTATTAGTACTATACTTTGTTTTCTTCAACCTCTCACAGTGAAGTGAAAATTGCTGTCAGCATTTTTACATTTGCAGATGGTACATAAGGGTTATAGGTCAATCAGAATATCCTTTAGGCCAACCACTCTCTAAATACTTTAAACAATTTTATTTATTTTTACAGTTTGGCCATTTATTTAGCCTTTACACTGTGGGAAAACTTGGTATGAGGGGGTGGAATGATACCCTTATCTTGTAAAAGAAGAACTCTGGTTTCTGTCTTAACAAACAGAGTAAGACCACCATATTACTATCAGTGACTGCCTTGTATTTGCCATAAATCTGGATGATCTATTAGGGACTGACCTACTTAAGGTGGCTAGATAGGTGTGGCCTGTGTTTGCTTCAGCAGGATATGTATTAAAACAGGAGTTGCCTTAAGTCCTAGGAGAAAACATGAGAAGACCTCCAAATAAATGCTTTGAAATTCTTTTTAGCTGCAGCTCTGGAGAGATGTCATGATATAATGGAAGGAGTATTGGACCTGAATTCAAGAGAAACCCAGATCTGAATCTAATCTCTGACTCTTAAAAGTGGGATCACAGATTTAGAGCTGGAAGGAGCTAAAACAATCCTACATGTTTACTTTGTGGGCATGTTGTCTCCTCTGATATAATGTAAGCTCTTTGGGGGTCTGGGACTGGTTCATTTTTATTTTTTGGCTCTCTACCTCAGTGCATGGAATATTGTTGTTCTGTCATTTTTCAGTTGTGTCCAACTCTTCATGACCCCATTTGGGGTTTTCTTGGCACAGACACTACAGTAGCTTGGTATTTCTTTCTCCAGCTCATTTGTCAGATGAGGAAACTGAGGCAGAGTTAAATGACTTGCCTAGGGTTACATAGCTAGCATCTGAGGTCAGATTTGAACTCATAAAAATGAGTCTTCCTGACTCTAAGCCCTTCAATCTATTCACTGTGCCACCTAGGTACCCCACATGGAATATAGTAGGTACTTAATGATTTCTGATTGATTGATATTACTAATATTACTTTACAGAATTGAGAGTCACATGAACTAATGGTATTCTATACAACCCAAAAGAAAGGGTTCTGGAATTGAGAAATCAGTGCACTAGTTCTATCACTAATAAGCTCTGTGAGTTTGAATCAAGTCATAGATCAAGATCTGTAAAGGATCTCAGAAGCCATGTCATCTAACATCTCTGTGTTTTACAGATGAAGAATTAAGACTCAAGGATGTTGAGTGATTCAACCAAGATCACACGGGTAACAGCTATTAGTAAAGAGATTTGAACCAAGTTTCTTTAGCTCCAGAGACAGTATCTCTTTGCCACTATACCCCACTGATGTAATTTAATCTGTGTGAGCCTCAGTTTCCTTATCTGTAGGTGACAACATTAGAATACACTGCCTCTAATGTTGTACTCCAGGCTTCCTTGACTGTATCCCTGACATTTCTTCAGCTTGGAAGCTCTTTATGTCCCTGCAATTCACACACTGGATGTATCCTCTGCCCCTGCAGGCTCACACTCTGATTGGATGGTTCTTCCTAGAACCTTCATTTAAAGAGAGAACGAAGGTCAGCCATATCTTATTGTTCTCCAGTCTGCATTCAGGACTTTCTCTACCATGTCCTTGCTCCCCTCTCCCCTTTTCCACCTTCCTTTTATGTGTTGTTTTCCACCATTAGAATGTAAGCTCCTTGTTTTTCTTTCTTTTTCTTTCTTTCTTCCTTTCTTTCTTTCTTTCTTTCTTTCTTTCTTTCTTTCTTTCTTCCTTCCTTCCTTCCTTCCTCCCTCCCTCCTCTCTTCCTCCCTCTCTGCCTCCTTCCCTTCCTTCCTCCCTCCCTCCTCCCTCCCTCCCTCCTTTCTTTTTTCCTTCCTTTCTTCCTTTCTCCCTTTCTTTCTTTCCTTCTTTCTTTCTTTCTTCCTTCCTTCCTCCCTTCTTTCTTTCTTTTTCTCTCTCCTTTGTTAGTTTGTTTCTTTTTTGTTAGTATTTTTAGTTAAACAGTGCCTGGCATTTAATAAGAGCTTAATAAATACTTGTTAACTTACTGTGACAGACTACAAAATTTTGTGATTCTGTGAACTTATCACTTGGTAAAGGCTCAGTCAACTACATCCAATTCAACAATCCAACAAACGTTCATTAAGTGCCTTCTATATGCAGGGTGGCATCTTGGGCCCCACAAATTTTAAGACAAAGATGAAAAGCAATTTCTAAAGGAGTTTGCATTTGAGGGCATGATTGGAAATTATTCTCATGACTAGACTGGAGTCACTAGTACAATTGTTTTTTTGATTGCAGAAGTTTTTATTCTGTTAAAAAGTTCTCTGTATTGTATAGTAGACTGGGCACTGGACTTGGAGTCTGAAAGATCTGGGTTCAAATCTCACGTCAAACATTTATTAGCTTTGTGACCCTAGCCAAATCACTCACTCTCTCTATGCCTCTGTTTCTTAATCCATAAAAAACGAAGGGGTTTAACTTCATGACCTTTGAGGTCCTTTCCACTTCTAGATTTATGCTCCCCACAGTGAGCACAATAATGTAACCTATTGAAAAGTAAACAACTTGAGCCTTATGCAAAAATATAATTAACAATATTTGAGACCTTCTTTAGTTTTTTAATAACCTTTTGTAGGATCAAATTTCAATTTATTTGTGGACCAAACACATACAGCTATGCCCTTATGCACCTATCAGTTACACCAACTGAATAGTGCAAGAGAGCTTCTGTTACTAATTTCTAAGAGAAGGACATTTTCCATGAAGGACTGTGGTCTCTGGTATTGCCCTCCCATTTCTCATCTGAAAGAACCCTATTAGGCAAAGTCCAATTCTAGTCCCATCAGGTGTTTGCCCCAAGATATGAGGCAAACTGTCCGGATCTTTGAAAAAACAAGCTTACAAAACTAGCAAGATACTATTTTCTTACACTGACAGGAACTACGCATTATGTTTCTCACTGACAATATGTTATGGCCCTCTGTACCACAAATGAGGTCAAGGGCTGTCCTTGTGGAATTTTAAAGAATTTGACCTCAAGTTCTCTGAAATCTTAAAAGCAAAAGGTCAAAACTTTGTAAAGTTTTTAGCGCGAGAGCAATAATACCTCCAGTCCATAAGAAGTAAGAGAAACCAGTGATTAAATGAGTATAAAACCTTTGGAGAAATGATTACCTATATACCTGTTCTATAAGCATAAAGGTAGAGCTTGAGAAGCACTATATATGAAGCCAAAGTGATTAGTGAATTACTGCTTGTATTATATTATATAAATATGCATACACACAGGCATGGAATCTGTCTTGACATTACTAAGGATATCAGGATGCTGGAGATGGATGCCTGCTGGTTTCAGACAGAAATCACTCCAGTGTTCCTCCTTCTTGATCTCAGGGGAGGTTTATGGGAAAGGCAGGAAGGGGGCAAGAGGTGTCCTAGGAACTGAGGCAGCTCTGCCAGCACAAGGAAGCAGGAGCCAGATGCAGGGCCAAGAGATTGTCAATGCCAGAGTCCAAGACGGATGGGGGGAAGGGGAGGGAGTGGATGGAGAGGTCTGTGTGGGAGAATTATGCAGGAGGCCTCTCAATACTGCTGCTGAACTTTTCTTCCTAATAAACACCAAAGCAGTGATTCTTCATTTCCCTTCTCCCTTTTAGTGCTCTTGCTCCTCCCAGTGTGGAGGCATATCTTTGTTTATTTTTTACCAATTATTTTTTTCAATTAACAGCATTTCTTTTCCATCTCTCCCCTCCCCAATTGAGAAGGAAAATAAGAAAAACCAAAGAAATATGCATAGTCAAGCAAAGCAAATTTTCACATTGGCCATTTCCAAAAATGTGTATCTCAAGAAAGAGGAAAATGACCCATATAATACAAAAATATTTATAGCAGCTCTCTTTTGTGGTGGTGAAGAGCTGGAAACTTAGAGGTGCCCGTCAACTGGGGAATGGCTGAACAAATTATGGCATATCTTTGTTTCTTAAAAATTTGTTTCCATCTCTCTTCACTTTGTCTCTTCAGCCAGCAATTGTGATCAAAGTGGTTAACCACTGCATTGCTGGTCTATGTGTGTAATTACGCACGTGCAGCAGACAGGAGAAGCTTAAAGTAAAAAAAAAAAAAAAAAAAACAAAAAAAAAGAAAAAAAAAAAAAAAAAAAAAAATTGATAAATTCTATGGGGTTTACAGGGAGGAGAGGGCCTCAGCCACACAGTATCTGTGCCAATATATCTCTTGATTGTCCATCTGCACAGTTCTGGTCTTAGAGTCCAGTAGTGATAATCTATCTCATCTCAAGCTATTGCCTCTAGCTGCCATTTCCACCCCCTTGCAAGGTTTGCTTCCTGGCTTCTCTGGCTGGTTGCCGCTCCTCCTGCCTCCTCCTCACTTCAATGCACCCTACTTTCTTATAGACTCTTAGGACGGAAGGGACTAGCTTGTCAAAGTCCAGGCCTATCACTTATAAGATCAGGGCAACCATGGAGAGATGACAGATATTCATCTGTGGTTGGGATGGACAAATGGACATCAGTAAGCAAGTGGCTGTTGTGAATCACAAAGGAAATAGTGAGTCTAAAGCCCCAGTAGTCACATATGTACAGCTTGTGATTTGATGAAGACAGCTGTTCATCCACAAACATCCTGGGTGGATAATGACAGGGCAGAATCATACACTCATAAGATCATAAATTTAGCACTAGAAGGGACCTCAGAGGTCATCTAGTCCAAACCTGTCATTTTATGGAGGAGGAAATGGAGGCTCAGAGAAGTTGGATGACTTTCCCAAGTTATTTCAGGTTATTACAGATAACAGAGCTATGATTCATACCCAAGTTCTCTGATTTCAGATCTAATACTCTTTCCCCACTGTCAAACCGTATATGATTTAGGTATAGTTTGGGAAGTTTGTTCCTGGCCATACTTGCAGAGGATTTTATAACCTATCAGGCTCTGGGTGGTCTTTTTTTGTTTTTGCCTTCTCTAACCTGTTCATATGGATGCTAAGACCCAAGCATTTGGTGGTGGTGGCGGGGGAGGGGCTGAGGAAATCTGTGGCTTAGACCCATCATACCTCATCTGGAATTTCATTGTCAGAGCTCCTTGAAATGAGGTTTGGGGTTACATTATTCTTGAAGACGTTTAAATAAGAATGACAAAGACTTTTCTACCCAGACTGAGGCTGTGGGAGAGAGATGACAATCATAATACTAGGAGGATGAGTAGAGAATAGGGTCTAGACCTGTGATATCATTGGCATAGGAAACACTGGGATTAGGAAACTCCCTCTCTAAATGCAGGCCAACATTATCTGCAATTTATGGTCTTAGAGAGTTGCCTATATCAGGGCTTCTTAAACTTTTTCCACTCCTAACCCCTTCATTTCTTCTTAAACTGTGAATTGTGACAGATCGCTGAGCTCTGGGAGGGGCCAAACAGAACTCTGGCCAAAACAGAAACAATTGCTATTTATTACTCATTCTTAGCCATCAGGGCCCAAACAATGACCAAATAAATGAGGGCTGGGCTGGAACTATTGGTCAATCAATGAGAGCCAGAGTGATTTGGATTTAAGGCATGAGCCTTAAGAAACCTAGCCTATAAACCCCAAGATATCTTATGAGGTTTCAGCGATCAAAATTTTTGACTAGGTAAAAGAGGCTATTCTTTGCCTCGTTTCTCACCTTGCCTTAATCACTGAATGGACATTACTGCAGTCAAACTGAGACCTGGGAAAGACCTTAACTTAAAAAGGCCAAGGTCTCCCACTGCATTCACGGCCATCTCTGGTTGTCCTTACCTATATCATGCTGCTGGACCCAGATGGCTCCAGAGGAGAGAGTGAGGCTGGTGACTTTGCACAGCCCTCTCTCACTTAAATCCAATTCAATTGCAAGTCATGGCATCACCTTCCCGATGTCATGGTCTTCTTCCAGAGCTAAGGACAAACAACAAATCACTGAGAAGATAAATGACTTGCCCAGGGTAACACAGCCAACATGTGATAGATACAGCCCTTTAACTCAAATCTTTCTGGCCCCAAGGCCATCTCTTTGTCAATTACACCGGGGTAAGGGAGTTTAAAAAGCAAACTAAACGTTAGCTGACTGGCTAGTCTTTGTTCTAAAAGAGTTTTTGCTCTGGGAGCTAAGAGTCTCATAGCTGACTGACTTCCGTATGGAAAGGAAGTTACTTTTCCCTAGATATATTACTGGTTTGTGAGGACCCTATCTTTCTAAAAGAGCTGAAGCTTAGCTTCTGAGTTCTAAACTAAAAGAGAGAGAGCAGAACTCACTATTCTTTTATGGGGAAGAGATAGCTCCTTAGCTGAGGACTCCAGCTACATCCCAGTAGGCGGGAACAGGGCACCATACCTCACAAAGAGTGGCAGCAGTGATCTACAAAGAGCAGAGCAATAATCGTAAGGGAGCAGGCCCAGGAAAAACATTGTGGTGACCTTACCAGAAGATGCTAGAGGCCTTGCAGTATCAGTAGCCCCTTTATAATTTTGTACTGGTCATGTGTGTTCTCTGCATGTATGATCTCTGTGCACATTCTCTCTTCTCATTGAAAGTATTTCTATTTGTAGAGGAGTGCTCTCTAGCTTTGGGAGCAGAAGGTTTTTGTTCTTATTTTTCTTGTAATACTATTTTATGAAAAGCCTTTTCTTTGAACTAATTGTGTCTCCTGATAGACAAGTAAAAATAAACCCCTTGGTGGGGGCTTGTGAGCTATGGTTTTGGTCTGTAGAGTACCTTGAATTTGGGGTAGCTTTTTGTGGGTAGAAGGTACATGTGAGAGGAGGGTGCCCCAGGTACTACATAAATTAAAGGGGATTACAGTTATCCCTTCCACATCGAGGGGGCTGGGTGGGGGTAGCACCCTGTTATCAGAAAAATCTACATGAAAGTTTTTGGCTGTCCATTTGTACCAGAGAAGAAGTCTTAAAGGCATTAAAAGATAAAATATATTGATATTATATAATACTATACATATAATTTATGCATTTCTGAGTTTCTAAATTTTTTTGTTGTCTGCTGGCCTTCACGTGTCATCTGTGGCTTCTGCAAAACTCCAAAAAAAATTCCCATTTGATATCTTACGCCAAACCACAATATGTTGAAACTGTGATGGAAAAAGTCACGATGTAGAAGGGATAACTGTATACTGCATAGTAATCAACTGTGGTAAAAGTCTCAGACTTCCAATTTTCATAAAGATTATAAATATACATATTTTACGGAAAATTTCCTAAGGTGATTTATATAAATATTTGCAAGATAGTCTTAACTGAAAGGGATTTGAAAAGGTTGAAATGATGATCAGTTTTTGCAAATAAATCATCAAAGAAAATATATTTAAAAACTATTTTTATTTAAATGTGCATATTGGCCCAAGCAGTCTTTCTAATGACACAAGAATGATAGGTGATCCTTGAAGAAATGTAATTTAGAATCCCTTGAGCATCAAGAATCATTGTGGCATGGTTAATGGACCCCATAGCTTTCCATAAATGCTCTCTGCAATAGTTCCTTCAATTTTTTGTTGGAGATCTTTTTCTGCCTCTGCATTCTTCCCCTCACCCCCACCCCCAATCCAATAAGCATTTATTAGAGTCCAACTTACATACTATGTCCTTGGGATACAAAGACAAAATGAAAAACAGTCCCTGCTCTCAAGAATCTTACATTTTACTGGGGAAATATAGTATGAAAACAGATAAAAAATATACATGACAATTGGAGGAGGAGGAGGAGGAGGAAGGCAGAACAAGCAGTGGTATGCTACCTCTGCATTCTGCACCTGTTAGCACCTGATAACATTTGAGTACTGTAGCCAGGTCTATTTTCCAGGTGCATAAGATATCAAAGGTATAATGGAGTATCTCCAATAAGCATCTGTGTTTCTCTCCATCAATCACTTACTACTTTTGCAGGACCTCTTCAGCACTCCTAGTGCAAAGGCTTCCTATTCAGAAAAATGAATATTATCCCTTGAAGATAACCTGCATGTAGGGGGGGACCTTATCAGGCTCTATTTCTATCCCATGGCTTGGACCCATGTTTCAATTGATACCAGGCTTGTTAGAAGGAGTGAGTGCCCTACTTCCCTTCAGTTTCTCCATATGTTCCATAGCCCATCCCTTCTCTGAGTGAGCTTGGCTTGGTCGGCAAGTCTTTGTCAGAAATAGATGATTTGGTAGTCAGTTTCCAGGTACCCCCTTTCCCAAGTATCTTTGAGGAATAAAGGATCATGATGAGAGCTAAAAGGAACTTCAGAGGCAATCTAGTCCAATCTCTTTAATTTTGCAAATAAGGAAATTAAGATCACACGCATAGGGGAAGGGATGAAAGGGAAAAGCATATAAGAAGGAAGCCCAGTCAGAAAATCTCATTTCCCACATGGCTGCCCCACTCTAGGACTTTATTTTTTCCACCATTCCCCAGGAAGCTTTAAGATTCTCATCTACCAGGCAGCTAGATGGTGCAATGGATAGAGCACCGGTGCTGGAGTCAGGAGGGCCTGAGTTCAAATATGACCTCAGATACTTACTAGCTGTGTGACTCTGTGTTGCCTCCAAAGGGGGGAAAAAGATCACATTTTCCTCAGGACTCCTTATCATCACCATTGTCTGTTCCTCTGATTGGATGGTGGAGTCACAAATTCTAAACCTTCGTTTAAGGAGGGAACCTGGGCCAGAACATCCCCTCATTTCTCACTTTGGGACTTTAGCTTTAACAAAAGTCCACTTTGGACTTTAACTTTTCCACTATGCCTTTGTATCAGCTACCCTCTCTTCCTCCTCCTCCTGCTCCCTTTCAACTTCTTTTTATGTTTTATCTTTCCCCCAGGAGGTTGTAAGATCCTTAGGATTTATTGTCTCTTTTTTCATTTTATATTCCCAGAGCTTAGCTCTGTGACTGGCACATAGTAAGCACTTAATAAATGTCTATTGACTGTTAAGTGCCTACTATGTGTCAGGCATTATGTTTGACACTTTAAAAATATCTCACTTGATCCTCACAACAACCTTGGGTAGTAGGTACTATAGTTATCCCCCAGTTACAGTTGAAGAAATTGAGACAGAGGGAGGTTGAGTGACTTGTCCAGGGTCACACAGTTATAAAGTATCTGAGGCTGACTTTGTGTTCAGATTTTCCTAACTCCTGGCCCAGAGCTCTATCTACTACACCACCTGACAGCCAACATAATAAGCACTGGAGCTGAGATTTGAACATGGATGCTCTGACTCTGGAACTAAGGCTCCTTGTACAATGCTGCTGACCTGAACTGGGGAGGCTCTATGAATGAAGGAATGAATGAAAAAAACATTTATTAAGCTCTTACTATGTGCAAAACACTAAGCCCTGGGATACAAATAGAAAAGCCAGTCTCTGCTTTCAAGGGTGCTTTGTACTATACAATGCTGCTGCCTTGAATTGGGAAGTTCTATGAATGAATGAATGAATCAATTAATGAAAAGGCATTTAGTAAACACTAAATGCAAAGAACTGTGTCAAACAATGGGGATACAAACAGGAAAGCCTGTCTCTGCTGTTAAGAAGCTCATGGAACATTAGTTATCTTGCCTTGCAGTGGTAGAATTGTGTAGCACAAAAATTTCCAGATGGTGTTACAGCCACAGCACCAGTTATAGGGCATGATGAACTTAGAAGAATCAGCCCAAAGTTGGATATGGAGTAGAAGTAAGGATCTCCACAGAGTCATGAGTTGTTATGGTTGGGAAGAAAAAACATAATTTGATGACCTATCATCTGGTGAGGAATTTCTTCCTTAGGTAGACTGGTCTGGTGATAATAGAGAGATACACAGACATATTGATTAGATAGCAGGTTCACTTAAATATAGAAGTCTTTAAAGATATTTCAATCTTGTAGTCAGTGCAGGGCTCTGTGAATATAGCAAGCAATTAAGAGATTGTGTGATTTTTTATTGCATTCTGTAAGACACGCTTATTATTTTATACATTAAAAATTCCTAAATAACATTTTTTTAATAATTTCATATCAGTTTTTTCTAATGGATCTGTTGGGTTTACTTATTGTTTATTACATATTTTGAAGGCTTTAATATTTATCAGTGAATCTTCATGTAAAATTAAATGATATGTATTTAATGTAAAAAAAAAAGAATTATGTAGCACACCTAGCACCTTCTGGTCCTTTTTCCTACACTTGACCATCATTTCTGTAGAAGAAGAAAAGGTATCCAGAGTCCTGAGGACTCTGCCATGGGCAAAGAGTCCATCACCTAGGGGTTAACCTGGGGGTAATCAACCTCTTTGCAATTTGGGCAGCAGAACTGAGTCTGTCCCTGGGACCATACTTGAAACGTTTCCTGCCTTTCCTGTAGTGATGGAGGCTTTGAGAATCCAAGGTCACTGCCTGCCTCTCTCTCCCTCCCTCCTCTCCACTTTCTTCTCCCCCAGACTGAGCTTTAGTCTAAGGCATCAGGATTTTTTGGAAAATAGATCTGATCATTTCAGGAACATGCCCAAAACACCTAGGTAACAGTCTAGTGAATGAAAAGGTGAATGTTAATTTTAAAAGTTGCCCCATAGAATGCCAAGTAACTTAGGGAAAAAAAACCCTAACCCTCAAACTGTGAAGTGGCAAAAGGAGATGTGAATTAATCTCTGGGAACAGGAACACAATGAATGCAACACACAGACAAAAACCATTGAACAAGTGGCCTGGTTTCTAGGTCATAGACAACTCTTTCCTAAAAAACAGATCTTTCTCAATGAGGCTCTCACTTTCTGTAAATGCCTTCATATTCATCTCCCTAGCTCACACATGAGAGGGAACTGAAGGTTAATGAGCATAGACAATCTGGTGTGAAATTTTTCTTAGCTAAGAATGTTATCATGGGAGGTGTGGCACTACCCTTCTCCCCTAGAATTCGTTAGGCTTTTCTAAAGACAAACAATAGGTTTTTGGCATTTGGATTTGGGAAAAACAGGGTGTCCTATTTTATATACATTAAAAAAAAACTAGCAGCATGATTTAGTAAGCACTTAACTCTCTCCTTCCCCAGCAGAAAGTACTTCTCATATTGTGAAACTATATATATATTCCTTTGATGCATCTGTGCTATTATCAATGGGGGGCAGTAGGGCACTCTTTCCAGTGGTATCAATTATAACTCTTCCAAGCTTTCTCATCCTCTGTATTTTTTGTCCATGTATTCTTCTATTTCTTCTATAAAGCATCAAGTCAAGGCCTTCCTCTAGGCTTTAAAAATATCTTATGTATTTTAAAATATTTTTTGAGTGTGTGTTTTTAAAAAATATTTTATGTGCAGTCCTCAGGCTGTTCATCTGTTATACTTTATACTAGATACCCAGTGGATAGATTGCTGGGCTTGTAGTTATGAAGACATGAGTTCAAATCTGGCCTCAGATACTTACTAGTTTTGTGACCCTGAGCAAATCACTTAACCTCTGCCTGCCTTGGTTTCCTTACCTGTAAAGTAGGGATAATATAGTATCTGCCTCCCAGGGTTGTTATGAAGATCAAATGAGATAACATATGTAAAAGGTATAGCATAATGCCTAGTCTATAGTAGGCACTTAATAAATAATTATCCCCTTCTATCTTTCCTATTACATGACCAATGCACCCCCTTTTCCATGCATCTTTCCTTGATGGTTTTCGTTTGTTTGCCATGTTTAGTCTGTTCTCCTATTATTCAATTCTTGACCTGACTTATTGTCTCTGTGTAGTGTCTGCCAAAATTATATGGAGTTATTAATTTGTGTCTTAAATCAATTCAATTGGTATATTAAAGGAACTGACATTTCATGATGCCTGATAATTTACCCTCATGATAAAACCACTTCCTTGACTTCAGATACTATCTCTATGTGAACAGAATTCCTAAGTCTACACCTCTACCCCTAGACCCTATCCTGACATATTCAACTAATGAACCACGAGAGGATAGTGGAGTAGAATGAGCACTGGATTTGGGTTCAAGTCCCAACACTGTTGCTTATGACCAGTCTGGTTTTGGGCACATCACTCAACCTCTCTAGGACCCAGTTTCTTCATCTTTAAAATGAGAGGGTTGGAAGATGGTCTCTGATTCTCCATCATAGCTATCCTATGACAATTCCTCCTGGATGTTCCATTGCCAACTCAAGTTCAGTGTCTTCAATACTGGGCACATTGTTTGCTCCCTGAAGCCTATTACTCTTCGGGATTTCTCAGTCACTCTCAGTCTTGCTATTATCCTACCTTGTCACCTATGTCCACAGAATCATGATGTCATAAATTTGGAGCTAGAATTGACCTTATAGGCCATCAAGTTCAGCTCCCTCATTATACAGATGAGAAAACTGATGCACAGGGAAGGTAAAGGATTAGCCCAGGATCATACTACTTGTCTGACCTCTGGCACTGGGTCAGGATGTCTTATATTATAAATGCTAGACAAGGGGTCTGAAACCCCAGCAGTCTCCCCTACCTCCCAAGATTCCTCTTAGGGTATGTAGAAAGCAAGGTTGGGGAGCTTGAATCTTATGTATAAAGGGGAAGGACTCCCTATTTCTCTATCCAATACTTGGATTGGAACTAGGAGACTTGCTCTGAACTTTGATGTCCTTTGGTTCCCCTTACCCCTAATTTCATAAGCAGAGCCAATAGGGGCAGGACACAAGGAGTCTGAAAATCCACTTATGTGCCAGTCATATCATTAAATGACTCAGTATAATAGATAAGCAGACATGCCTTCCGTCAAGTGAGTAAATAATGTCTCACCCATGTACTTATTTTATCAGCTGTATGCAATTGTGATTAATTTTTTTAAAAAAAGTTTATTTGAAAGCATTACTAGATTCATAATTGCCTTTTGTCATTATCAACTTTATTAACTGTCATGAACTAGCATTTATTAAATATTTACTATGAGCTAAGCACCATGCTAACAGCAGGGAATACAAATACAAGTAGAAAGACTGTTGTGCCCTTCAAGGATCTTACATTCTAATGGGAAAAGCCTACACATAAAGAGAAACTGAAAAGTGGGAGGTGATAACCCAGCACTGAGGCAAAGTAAAGAAATTCCAGAATGCAGCCTAGAGAGGAATGAGATATGGCTGGCCTGGGCACTCTCCTCAAATGGAGTTTCTAGAAAGAGCCATCCAATCACAGGAAGAGACTGCAGGAGCAGGGGGTACTTACAATGTATGAATTCCAGGGCTGGAATGAGGCTTCAGGATGAAGAGCTAGGCATGATGCATGATGAGGCTTCAGGATGTTAGGGAAGTCTGGAGTGCAGCCTGGAGAAGAGTGAACTGGTCATTCGGGAGATTTATAAAAGAACATTAGTGAAAATCACTCAGGATCAGAAATCCTGGATAGTCAGTCAATAAACTACTAAGCATCTCTTACATGACAGACACTGTGTTAAACACTGGAATATAAATATAAGAAAAATAAAAAAGACAGTCCCTGCCCTCAAGTAGTCTACAATTTAATGGGGAAAAACAACATGGAAAAGGGAGCTGAAAAATAGGGAGAGGGGAAGAGGAGCCTAACACAGTAGCATGGTGGAGAATTCAAAGATATCCCAGAGTAGTGCAGCCAGGTGAGAAAAAAGGATAGGCTTACCTCTACATCAGCAGAGTGGATACCCATGGAAGTTATTTTTAAAAAGTACATATATACATACATACATATACACACACATATATATACATATATTTTCCCCAATTAAAAGTTAAAACAATTTTAAACACTTTTTTCAAGTTTTGAGCTCCAAATTTTATCCTTCCTTCCCTCCCTCCTTTCCCCCCTCCCTGAGACAGTAAGAAATCAGATATATGAATGTATTTTGAATTTAATTACCAATGTTCACATTGTTCCCCTAGTAGAATGTGAGCTCTTTGAGGACTAGCACAGTTTCATTTTTGTCTTTGTGTTCCCAGCACCAACACAGTACTTGAAACAAAAGGTAGTAGTCACTTAACGAGTACTTGTTGAGTGAATGAGTCGATGAGCAAGCATTGAACCACTGAAGTATCAACGTGATTTTCATTAAGGAAGACTTCTTTTCTGTATCTCCCCATAGTGATCAACACACATGTGTGGAAAGAACATATGCTTCTTAGGTACATCCAATGATTGTCTTATTAGAATAAAGTACAACAGACAATTGTCTTATTAGAATAAATAATATCCTGAAAGACATCTGAGATTCATTCATTCATCAAACATGCATGGGTACGATACAATAATGAATAAGAACATAGCCTTATGTCTTTTCTCAAGAAGCCTACAATCTAGTAGAGGAGTGTCCAATAGTCAGTCAATAAACATTTATTAAGCACCTACTATGTATCAGGCACTATACTAAGCACTGGGGAAATCAAAAAACAAAAGCAAAAGATAGTCTCTCTTCTCAAGGAACTCATAGTTTATCTCACTGTACCAATTTCTTAAAAAAAATGTGGGGCAAGGATCGTATTTTAATTATCTAACTATTATAACTACTCCTCCAATCATAATATTAACTTAAAAATGAATAAAAAAGCATTTAAATGTTTATGATATACCAAGACCTTTACATATGGCTGTTGACAAATTAATAAATTAAACAAATATTGACCTAGAGCTAATGCTATCACTAGGTATGATAATCATTGTAGGACAGCTAGATGGTACAGTGGATAGAACACTGGGCTTGGAATCAGGAAGGCATCTTCATGAGTTCTAATGTGGCCTCAGATACTTACTAGCTCTGTGACGCTGGGCAAATCACTTAACTGTGTTTACTTCAGTTTCCTCCTCTGTAAAATAAGCTGGAGAAGGAAATAGCAGACCATTCCAGTATCTTTGCCAAGAAAACTCCAAATGGGGTCACAAAGAGTCAGACACGATTGAAAAACTACCAAACGACAAATAATAATCATTGTGTTGCCTTACTGATAGAGTTTTTGTGAAGTACTTTATAAACTATGAAACATTAGACAAATGTAAGTTAATATTGTTATTAAATCTCTATGATATGTAAAATAATAAATGACCTTGTCATGTTTATATAGCTTTCCAACTTATGTTGATGAGCCAGGTCCCTCAGAGCAAATCTAGTTAGCTATATCTCTCAACCTTTAGATTTAGAGATAACTCCTGAAGTGTTGTGAGGTTCTTCTCTAATGCTATCATCTTGAGCTCCCCATTCTGTTGCGTTCTCCCTAATATCAATCACCTGTTATAGTCTATCTCCCTTATGTAATTGATACCCTCAAATGATTCCCCAGTATCTTTTAACCAATTAATATCAATTAGCTTTTACAAAGAGATATTCACTGAGAATAGATAGCAAGATGAAAGTACAAAAATATGTCCCTGTGCTAATCAAACTTCCAAAGAATTACTTTATAGAGCTAGAAAAAAGGATCCCAAATTTCACCTGGAAGAACAAAAGGTCAAGAATATCAAGGGAACCAATGGGAAAAAAAATGGGAAGGAAAAGGATCTGGCAGTACTAGAACTCAAATTATCTTGCAAAGCTATAATGATCAAAACAATTTGGTCTTGGGTAAGAAACAGAGAGGTTATTCAGTGAAATAGATTAAGAATACAATATATGGAAACAAATGAACGTAGAAACCTGGTGTCTGATAAACCTAAAGATCCCAGACATTGGGGCAAGAAATCACTAGCTGACAAATACCATTGGAAAAATTGGAAAGTAACCTGTCAGAAACAAGGCACACGCCAACATCATACATTGTATGCCAAAATGAATTCTAAATGGATGCATGATTTACATATAAAGAGTTATATTATAAGCAAATTAGTGTACCAGGGAAGAAGTTTCCCGTCAGACTTGTAGATAGGAGAAGAGTTCATGACCAAACAAGAGCTAGAGAGTCTTATGGGAAGGAAAATGGATACTTTTGATTATAAAAAATTTAAAACTTTTTATACTAACAAAACCAATGCAGCTAAAATTAGAATAAAAGCAGGAAACTGCTTGAAAAAATATTTGTAGCAAGTTTTTCTGATAAATGTCTCATTTCTAAAATATATAGGGAATTGAGTCAAATTTATAAGAATAAGTCATTTCCCAATTGATAAATAGTCAAAGGACATGAATAGGAAATTTTCAGAGGAAGAAATCCAAGCTATCAATAGACATGTGAAAGAATGTTCTAAATCATTAATAATTAGAGAAATGCAAATTGAAACAATTCTGAGGTACAACCTTATGCCAATCTGATTGGTTAAGATGACAAAAAAGGAGAATGACAAATGCTAGAGGGGATGTGAGAAGAAGGGACACCAACTACTGTTGGTGGAGTTGTGAATTGGTCCAACCATTCTAGAAAGTAATTTGGAGATACGATCAAAAGTTTATTAAACAGTGCATACTCTTTGACCCACTAATACCACTACTAGGGCTTTACTTTAAGGAGATCAAAGAAAGGAGAAAAGGACCATTATGTATAAAAATTTTTAGCAGCTCTTTTTGTGGTAGCAAAGAATTAGAAACAGAGAATGTCCATCAATTGGGGAATGGCTGAACAATTTGTGGTATACGGATGTTATGGTTATGTTGTTGTTTGTTCTTTGTTCTCAACGAGGACCAATGACATCATAAGGGTGATGTCTTGACCTGGAAGTGAATTGGTTTTAAGTAAGGCAGAGCTGTGCAAAGTCATCAGCATCCCTTTCTCCTCCAGGGTCATATGATGGAATACTTTCGTACTGTAAGAATTGTTGAAGGGGATGGTTTCAAAGAAATTTGAAAAGACTTGTATGAACTGCTGTTCTGTAAAGTGAGCAGAACCAAGAGAACAATCTATGCAGTAAAAGCAACATTATAACGATAATTTAACTTTGAAAGATTTCATAACTCATATCAACACAATGACTCACAACAATTCCAAAGGATTCATGATGAAATATGTTATCTACCTCCAGATAATGAACTGATGGACTCAAAGTGCAGATTGAAGCAATTTTTTTTCTATTTCTTTTATTTTGTTTCTTTTTTTTGGAGCATAGCTAATGCTGAAATTTGTTTTTACATTGCTATATATATTTGTAATAGGTTTTGTTTTTCTTGCCTTCTTATTGGGTAGGGGAATGGGTAGAGGTAGGGAAAGAATTTGGAACAATAACAAAAAAAGAATGAAAAAAGTCTGTGCTTAAAAAAAAATCTCCCCAACACTCAGACACACATACTCCCTTACATTACCTCGGTCTCTAGGGAGAATTACCTCAAACTTAAAGTAAATTCTACATAGCACTCACCCCGATAAGGTTACTTCCAAATGTGACATAGCTAACAGAATTGTTCCTTTGCTTGGAAGAGTCAGGATCTTGACTGCTGATTCAATCCATCATTAGGCTGGGTTCTGATTACTTTTTAGGACTGTGCTCATAGACCGAGCTCAGTTGTTTATAAATTTGAGCAGGGATTTCTATCCCTAGACCTCTGGTACTCTACTGACCTTCGAAAATACAAGGCTGCAGTCTCGTCTGTTCCATCTCCAATATTCTTTGACATAAGGCAGGAAATAGACACAATAGTGACAGAAGCAAATAAGGGCCTATTGCTCATGACTTCATGAAGACCAGAATGGGGAGAGTAGGCTGCTGGCACTAGATCTCTCTCTTACCACTCATAGGCTTACAATATTCCTTGCCATCTCACTCAAATGCAACCAGGCAGCAATGGGAGAAGGAGGTGGGGGTATGGGTTCTTACTTTGGCCAGTTAATGCCTTTTGAATGACTACCCAGTTCTGGCTCAGTTGCCAGTCAAAAGTCTATCTCTGCCATGTGGCTAGAGGAACAGAAATGTTTATAAAATAATTGCATAAGCTCTACAGTGGACAATAGGACTCTCCATCACATGCTATCATGCACTTCAAGAAGGAGGCTCGCCAACTCTCCCCACTTGCTTTGGCAGCAAAGTATACTCTGCATGTTCTTAGGATTGCCTCCCACTGGCCAGTTTCCCATTACTTTTGTCATGCTGAGATGAAAGGCACTACGTAACTATTGATCAAAGTGTTACTGAGCATAATACAAATATAGGTGGACCTACAGCAATCTTTTTTATTACTTAACTTTAATGAACTCACAGGTGAGCCTTGGATGCTGAATATATATGTGTATATATATATATATATATATATATATATATATATATATATACACACACACATATATGTATGTATGTGTAAGTACATTTTGTCAAGCCCAGTCCATCCACTTATCTATCTCATGCTGTAGGGCAGAGATGTCAAACACATAGTCTGCAGGCCTCATGCTGCCCACAATACTGCTGAGTGCTGGCCAGACCCAGATTAAAATGTAATTGGGAAATGTTTAACAAAATAAATTAAAATATAATAAAACAGAGATAATATTACATTTTAAAACTAAAGCAGTATGCTGCAGCAAGGATCCTTATGTACAGATTAGTGGCTCCCTTTCTTTTTGAGTATGACACCACCTCTGTAGGGAATTTAAGGAAGAATTTATATGGAGAAACAAGTTGAACAAAAGATCTTTGATGTCAAACATGTAGTGACCATTGCCTGAACCTGGCAAGCAGTATTTCCTTGTTTGTCCTTAGGTATTGTGAAACACCCTAGTGCTGAACCATTGACAAGTTCCTAGACAAATAGCTCAGATTTTCATTTTACAGATGAGGAATTGAGGCAAACAGGATTAAGTGACTTGCCCAGGGTCAACAGCTAGTAAATGTTTGAGGCCAGATTTGAACTCAGGAAGATGAGTTGTCCTGACTCCAGGCCCAGTATTTCATCTATTGTGCCACTTAGCTGCCCTTCCCCCCTCACCTCTACTCAGAATTCTACCTAATCAATGAATCATTCTGAAAGAAATGCTAGAGGGTACAACTCATTGCCTGGGACCTATTTTTCTAAAAGAGGTTCTATAAATCAGCTTCTCATTTCTGGTTCCTAACTGTACCATGACTATAGCTCCCATGCTTAATCATGTTCAATAAACCTATTTTTTTAAAGTTCGATAAATTAAGAAACAAACATAAATAATTTACTCCAAAGGCTCAAAAGATCTCCCAGGTCAGCCAGCTATTTATTTATATATTGCTTACATATATCACACATGTTAACATGTCACACATCACATAAGAATAGAAACGACTCATAATGAATTGTGATATATCATTTTTTAGACATGCACAACGTTTCATTTACTATACTTGTATCGTTTATGCAACATGTATATTACAGATAATAGGTGTTATATATGTATGTTACATATATTATGTACATACTCCAGATATGAGTTCAATATGTGTTATATATTTAGCCAAATACATCATACATATATGTATATTGTATATATCATATGGGTATCTATAAATGGCTGTGTATATACCTATGTACACACATATATGTCATAGGTGTCTCTGAAACTATCTCCTTCATCATTTCTTATAGCACAAAAGTATTCTATCACATTCATACATTACCAACTTGCTCAACCATTCACCAATTTATGGGCAGCCCCTCAGATTTCCATTCTTTTCCACTTCAAAAAGAGCTACAAATATTTTTGTTTGTCCTTATCGTTTATTTTATTTTCCTTAGGGCTAATCTTTACCTTAATCTTACCCTACTTATAATCCTCTTTCCTCCTGTTTCCTGTTAAGTAAATGTGTGTGTGTGTGTGTGTGTGTGTGTGCGCGTGTGTGTGTTTGTGTGTGTGAAAGAGAGGGGGGAGAGAGAGGGAGAGGGAGAGGGAGAGGGAGATAGATGGAGGGAGGGAGGGAGGGAGGGAGGGAGAGAGAGAGAGAGAGAGAGAGAGAGAGAGAGAGAGAGAGAGAGAGAGAGACAGAGAGACAGAGAGACAGAGAGACAGAGAGAGAGTGCAGTTCAGAAGACAGCAAAGTTTAAGTGTCAGTATCTCTCCCAGACTCCCTCCATCTTATTTGCATAGAGGTCTATTTGTATACCCTGATTGTGTGAGATAATTTTCCCTAACTTTCCTTTTCCTCCCCTTCCCATGGTATATTTTTCTTCCACTCTTTTTCCTTTCTTCTCTTAGGATCATCAAGACATAAAAGAATAAATACCAAGACTTGTCTAATTAAACTTCCTCTATGACCTTGGATGATGACAGGGTTCAGGGGACACACATGTATTATCTCCCCATATTAGAATATAAGTATTTTATCCTTATTTAGTCCTTTAGTTTTGCTTGTTTATGTTTACATTTTTATATTTCTCTTAATATTTGTGTTTGAATATCAAAATTTCTACATGGCTCTAGTCTTTCGATCAAGAATTCTTGGAAGTCCTCTAAAGGTTCATTTTTAAAGGTCCATTTAAAGGTCCACTCCCGCCTTCCCCCATAGGATTATACTCAGTTTAGCTGGGTAAGTTATTCTCGGTTGTAAGCCTATATTCTTTGCCTTGTATAATATTGTATTCCAAGCTCTCAATTCCTTTAAAGTGGTGTGTGTGTGTGTGTGTGTGTGTGTGTGTGTGTGTGTGTGTGTGTGTGTTATTCTGACTATTGTCCTTTGGTGCTTGTATTCTGTCTTTCTGGATGCTTGTAGCATTTTTTTTCTTTGACCTGTAAGCTCTGGATTTTAGTTAATGTTCTTGGAAGTTTTTCTTTGAGGATTTCTTTGAGAAGGCAACTGGCAGATTCTATTTCCATTTTGCCCTCTGGTTCTAAGAGATCTTAGCATTTTCATTTAAGATTTCTTGAATGTCTAGGTCTTTTTTTGGTCCTGGCATTCAGATAATATAATAATTCTTAAATGTTCTTCTTCCTGACTGGTTTTCTAGGAGAGTTGTTTTTGCTATAAGATACCTTATATTTTCTTTTATGTTTTCAGTTTTTTGACTTTGTTTTACCATGTCTTTTTGTTTCATGGAGTCATTGATTTCTGTTTGCTCCATCCTAATTTTTTTGGGAGTTTGTTGCTGGGGCAAAGTTTTGTACCTCTTGTTTTAAGCTGTTAATTCCCTTTCCAATATTTTTTCTGGAGTTTTCGTTTTGTTTCCAATTTTTTTCAAGCACTTTCATTTCATTTATAAAACCATTTTTAACTCACTCTTTTTTTAAACTTTTGCTTCATCTCTTCCAGGAATTCTAGTTGAGTTTGTGCCTAAGCTGTGTTTTCCTTTGAGGTAATGATTGTAGATATTTTAGAATCATTATCTTCTTGTTTGTATCTCAAACATCCTTGTCACCAAAAAAGCTTTTTATGGTTGGATTCTTTTTGTTTGTTTTGTTCATTTTTCCAGTCTACTTTCTGATTTTGGAATTTATGCTATAGCCAGGTTCTGTGCACTTCTACAGGGAATGTCTGGGCTGGTCCTGGAGTATTGAGTGTTGTCTTGTCCCAGGATCACAGGAACAGCTCAGGCTGAGGATCTGCAACCTTCCAGTGTTCCCAAAGTGGTCTGATCCAGGGAAAAGGCTGATTGTTGTCCCTCATCCTGGTCAGAGTTCTGCAAGTTCCTAACCTGGACTTGGGTCTAAGAAACAACAAAGTGCTGCTGGGCTCAGCCATTAATAGTCATTTAGGAAGCTCTGCTGGTTCAGAGTCATAGAACTTCAGGCTTCCCTTTGGTCTGGAGTTCCTGCCCTAGTTTTTCTTCTGTAGACCCCAGTCTGAAGTTGATACTGAGGTGTTGGTACCGAGATCTGGCTCTGCTCTTGGCATCTGAGCTACACCCTTGCTGCTTACTTCTGAACCAGCTTTTCTCTCTATACACAGTTCAGGGGATGGGATGGGGGTGCAGGTCCCCTCCTCAGTCCTCTTTGGATCTGTGACTCAGAACTGTGTAGTGGGCAACAAAGTTATCAGGTACCACCTGCTCCCATTGAGGTGCTTGGTTTATGTCTTTGGGTGCACAGCCTTTCTGTGGGTATTGGAATGTTCCAGTGTTCCTGGTCACACCTTATCCCCAGTGTCTCTGTTTTCCTAAGCTACCCTGGACTAAAAAATGACTCACAGTGAATAAAAAAAAAATTTCTCCATTAGGATTTGGTCTGGTGCATTTTCTAGATCTCTTTAGAGTGTGGGGGTTCATTATACTGCCTCTTGCTACTCCACTATGTTGGCTCTACCTCTTTATAATAAATTTTGGCACACCTGTATCTGGCTTCATTTGTTTACCTTCTCTTGATTCAGTGGTAATAGTTAGGGAAGGGAGGATAGGGAAGTCTAGCTGTTTGGTTTAAATTTATTTCCTATATATAACATTTTGGGAAGGGTAGTAAGATATATCTAAATGTCATAGCCAATGCTAGCATGATTTCCTAAATGGAATCTCACCTTGTGGCAGCAATACTTCTACCTAAAACAAAGCATGTGACAGCAGACCTAGGGCCTTCCCACTCCCTCTTCCAAGCCCATGGCTCATTATCATTCAGTTTGGGAACAGTGAAAATCCCCTAAACATATGATGCTCCCTTGAATATACTGTGGACTCATCTCCTCTTACCTACTTCCATTCCATTCCTGTCCCCCTTATAGCCTAATTGGATCATGTCTACAGCTATAGGACTAACCTACAGCCAGGCCAGTCTCCAAGAATTTGCCTTCTGGGAATGGGCAATGAGTTTCATTTTCTTTCACCTCTATTCACAACTGACATTATCCTTTTTTGTACTGTACAGTGGCTGAACAAAAGGGAACATGACTGGGCTGAAAGAAAAGGAAGTGATAAGTTTTGTCATGTCTGAAAGACTCTGGACTACAGTGGCCTTTTCTAAGACTCTCTTTCTATCATTTTTCTTTCCTAAGTTACTTTATTTTTGCCGCTGACAATAGTCATGGTAAATTTATTTTGTCATTAGATCTATGGTATCATAAACTGTTTGTCAAGTTATGCATTGTAATTGCAAATATCATTTACGATGCCAGATACTTAACATTTGGAAACAGACATTCTTCACAGATATTCTAATATTTTAATAATGTTCCATCATTTAGCTTTACATATTTTATACTTAACTATAATTACTTCCATAAAATACAAGACTACTTTAAAGGTGACTTTTAAAGTAATCAAAAGATGTTTTCCAAAAGAATTCTTAAGTGCAAATGGTTTCATATGGGTGTTCCATTACCATTCAATCCATTTCACCAAGCATTTCAGTGCCTACTATGTGCAATATATCTTTTTAGGTGTTGGTCAATAGTCAATAAACATTTATTAAGTACCTACTATGTTCCAGGTACTGTGATAAGCACTGGGGACACAAATAAAGCAAAAGAAAGACAGTCCTTGACTTCATAATGTTCATGGAGTTGAAACCAAGTGAGCAGCTGATAGGTGAAATTAACTGGAAATTTCTGAGCCCTCTGTAAAGGGTGGCATTGGGAGGAGTTTGTTTCTCCACACTACAGCCTTCCAGTCAGAGGGAAGAGGCAACTGAAAGTGCTGAGATGGGGTTGAGTATCGAAACTGAATCAATCTCCATGATGATAAGATTTCTGGAAGTGAGCTTGTCCTGGGAGAAGTATGGTGTTCCTGAAGTAGATACCAAGCAGAGCAGTTTATGGGAAATGGAGTTAGCTAGATATATAAAAATGCAATAAACACTCCCTAGTCATAAGAAGGGCAATAACCTAGTGATGATAGAGAAGACTATTAAACAAAATAACTGCTCTCATTTACAATATGCTAAATGCATAGGGGGAGGTCCAAATAGAATGGTATGAGAGGTCTGAGAAAGAATTTTATTGGAGATGGGGGCTGGATTATGGAAAAATTCATGGTGTAGGTGGTACCTGAACTAGACCTTGATAGAAAGGTTGGATTGTAACAATCTGGTATGTAGGAAGAGATGATTCAAGGCTCAGAGGGAAGAAAAGGTGTAGTGAGATCAGAGGAAGGGGAGTGCTGCTATTTGACTGTAATGTGTATGAAAAGGCTAGAAATATAAGTTGGGAGGTCTTGAATGTCAGGAAAAAAGTCTTTGTGGGAATTCCATGTTTAGGAAATGGGAGGAAGAAAATGAATCAGTCTAGGAAATTGAAAAAAAAACTGGCCAACTAGGTAAGAGAATTAGGCAAATAGTGTCTGTTTTAACAATCAGCTAGCAGCTCCTGCTAGCAGCTCCTGTGGGGGCATAAGAACCCCCCACAGCCAGCACCCAGGAGGCTGCCGGCAAAGCACAGGTTCTTTTTATCTGCTTAAACAACGAAAGCACGGTGAAGGGATTGACCAGCTTACTTTAATCCAGCATTCAGTTAGCATACAGACAACATTCATTTAGTTCAGGGGAAAACGCCAGCATTCAGTTAGCATTCAATTAGTTCAGGGGAGCAAAGAGACAAGCATCAACAGACAGGCCAAATACAGATTACAATCAGCTGGTTCAGGGGAACGAATAGCCAGTACCCTGAAGTTCAGAACATTCGTTTAGTTCAGGGGAAAACAAAACTATCATCCCGAACTTCAGAACTAAATACAAACAAATTACAGATATCAACAGACAGACCCAATACAATTCATAGTTACCAACATCTGGGCTCAGCCCCAGAGCAAGGGCTGGCCCAGAGTCATGCTCCCCACCACTGCCACACCAACCAGAAAAGGAAAGAGAGCTCTTCAAGCTGTTCTCTCCCCTCTTATAGAGTTTTTGACATTATCAAGCACTGCCTGAATGACCAGGGCCGATTGGTTCTTGAGTTGGCCTCTCCCCCTAGCGTAGACTAGGTTAACACCCAATAGGGCATGGCTCTGGAGTCAACACCTCCCCTCAGCCAGCCCCATGACTCATCACACAGGAAGTTCTCTTCTTCCTGGCGTGGTTTCTGGGCTTCCTGCCCCAGAAGAGAAGCCCCCAGCGCCCAGCGAGGCTCAATGAGGTAAAATCAGTCACTCAAAGAAAACAAAGGTCACTCTGGTTACAGTGTCTTGGAGGCCAACAGAGAAGAAAATATCAAGAAAGGCATGGTCATGAATGTCAGATGCTTCAGAAAGGTTGAAGAAGATAAAGAATGGTAAAGGAATAGGCTAACTACATCTAGGGAGGACTGAGGAGGGGGAAGCCTGCATCACCTTGGAACTCCAACGAGGGCAAATGCTGGACTCTCTGTGAGGAAGGGAGCTGGTTCAGAAGCAAACAACAAGGATGTGGCTCAGATCCTAGGAACAGACACAGGTCTCAGTTCTAGCTTCTAGCCCAGAGGAATAACTAGGGCAGGAACTCTAGACCAAAGGGAAGCCTGCAGTTCTGTTATTCTGAACTAGCAGCACTTTCCAAATAACTATTAATGGCTGAGCCCAGAAGAAGGTCTACTGTTTCTCAGACCCAAATCTAGGTTAGGAGCTAGCAGATCTCTCACCAGGAGAGAGTAATTAGACTTTAAAATATTCTAATTCAGGAACATGGTTCAAATTAGGCAGGTAGGTGGCACAGGAAGCAAATAAAGTGAAATCAGGAAGACCTCAGTTCAAATCATGACTCAGCTGTGTGACCCTGGGCAAGTCATTTCCTTGTCACTTCCCTTAGGTCAAGAGTTCTTAACCTAGGTTTCTGTGAACTTGTGTTTAAAAAATATTTTGATAACTGTATTTCAAGATAGTTGGTTTCCTTTGTAATCATGTGCATTTTATTTTATTCACTTAAAAGCATTATTCTGAGAAGGTGGGTCCATAGGTTTTACCAGACTGACACCAGGATCCATGACATAAAAATGGTTAAAAATCCTTGCTTTAGGGTTTGGCAGAACTCAGTTATACTGATCTTCAGTAACTTCATAGAACTCCTCTGCCATTTTGTTTTGTCATATTCATATTATTTAATAGAATTTAAGGCTGTTAACAAATGATTCAGTCTCTACCTTCAAGGAATTTACAATTGAATAAAATGATAAGACATATACATATAAAAACATGTCAAAATGCATAATGGATATAAGTGCCAAATGAGAGGTAAGTAATGAGGCATAGGATAGCTGTCTTGAAATATCTGTATACAACAAATATTCAAATTATATTCGTGTCAAAGAATAGGGATTAGATTTACATCCAGAGATCCAACCAGCACCAATGGGTAGAAGTTATAGAAAAGCAGATTTTAGCTTGATTTAAAGAATTATTTTTGTTGGTCTTTAGAGCATTCTGAAACAGATGAATAGCCTTTGGAGGTTGTAAATTGTTCATCTTGGTCAGATACAGAGAGAATTCTTGAAATAAATGGGAGTTATGACTGGATGAACTATGAGGTCCCTTCCAAGACTAAGTTTTTATCATTCAGTTAAGAGCTGCAGAAACATAGCAAAGAGAGAAATCATTTCACTAGCTCAGATGGAAGAATTGAGACTAATATCTTTCCCTTAACTGGGAGTTTATCTTTGATCTGAGGAATATTTTCCCTCTACCGTATAACCCATGGTATATGAATTAATGCAACATTATTTTTACCACAAGTAATGAAGAATACGAAGAATAAGGGATGATAGGTTTGGGGCCCTTCCCCAAATGAAGGTTCTGGGAAGAACTCACCAATGGGAGAAGGTGTCTTCAGGGGCATAGTGAGAGGCAGATGAAGCCAGGTGGCAAAGTCTGTAGAGTGAAGCATGATAGATCTGAGTCCCTCCTCAAAATGGAGGTAGAGACTGAGAGGGGAGAGAGGATTGGATCTGCTGGAAATGATGGTTCTGTGCAAAAGCCAATGACAAGCTTTACAGCCAGCCAGGTCAGTGAAGTCCTTTTGAATCAGATTAAAAGGTAATTGAGAAAGGTTTAACAAAATGAAAGTACAATACAACATAGCTTATGTTCATTTGTGGTTTTCTAAGTCAATATGAAGCCAGCTTTGAGTTTGCCGCCACTGACCTAAGGAACTTAGGACTCATCTAGCCCTGTGCTTTACTTGGAAGTGAATCTGGTAGTCAAATGTTATATAGAAACTATGTTAAGTTTGAACTCATTCTCCCCAGAAACTGAAGAGGCATAGAGAAGAGTGTTTCTCTCAGGTGTTAGAAGAAAATATTTATATTTGTTTTTACTGTTTCCTTTGGAGTAAATATTCCCTTGCAAAAATTTAATTGATGTTAGTTGCTTAGTCTGGTGTTTGAGGGGCTAAGAATCACACATTTTAGACCACTCATAAGCATTAAGTTAATTGTTGGTGTTCCAAATACAAGATTTTTGTACAACCGTAGTTCTAAGGGTGAGCTACAGTCAGGTTGAACCAGCTCAAAAGAGCTAATTATTAAATTTTCAGTGTGAGCATTTACACCTTGGAAATCAGCAAACACTACAAATCAGAGCTTGATTTATGGTTTCGTTGCTTGTCTAGACTTTAAAAAGTGATGAAGAAAAAAAATACTGATAATGCAGACTAAACTTTAAAGTATGTTGTGCACACATCCCCTCCGCCACCCTTCCCTTTAAACATTTATCAACACACTGTGAGTAGGTGTCAAACTTTTTGGTCTCAGGACTTTTTTATACTCCTAAAAATTTTTGAGCCTACCCAGCGACCTTTCATCAATGTGTGTTATAATCTGTAAATATTTACTGTATCATAAATTAAAATATCTTAGTATTGTTATGAAAATAGTTTTGATATCGAGGACTCCCTGAAAGGATCTTGGTAACTCCCAGAGGTCCCTAGACAACACTTTGAAAACTACTGTTGTACAGTGACCAGCAGGAAGATGACCTACTAGAAAAAGTGAATCATAGCAATCCTGATGTGTTCACTATGAATGGAACCAGGAGAAAAAAGGAGGTTGTCTCAAAGTATTAAGGATACCTCACAGGGCCTCCATAGAGAGGCAAATAAAGGAGTCAGTGGATTTGGTTTTATTATGTATTCTGCATCCATAGGCAAAAAGAAACATCACTTGAAAAAGAAAAAAGGATCATCAAAATATTTAAAATATGCAGCACCCCCCAATATAGGCAAAAGAAACCCAGAAAGTTTGTTACTACTACATCAAATTCTATATACACTTTTAGTAACCAAATTATATGATAGTCACTCAACAAGCATATACTAATGCTTACCATGTGCCAGACACTGTGCTATTTGCTAGGGAAACAAAGGCAAAAACATGATTTCTGCCCTTAAGGAGCTCACAGTCCAATGGGGGAAGACAGCATGCAATTGTATACATATATGTATTTCACACATATACATATTTACATACATACACATATAATTTACATACATATACACATATTTCATTTATATACATATACACATATTTCCATGTGAATGGAAAGTAATCTCAGAAGGAAGGTACTGGCAGTGGAGCAAAGAAGTTTATGGTCTCATATGTGGTCCTCTTTATTGTTCTTTAAAAAAAACTTTTTGTGTTTATTGAATTCATAATAAAAAATAAGATAAAATTCATGAGATAATAGGTCATCTCATATTGTGATACATATGATGAACATGTATAAAATGACCCCCCGAGGAAGATAATCACAGTTTATGCATGAACATCTGTTGTAGATGATAAGGAGGTATAAGACTTTCCCAAGTTAATTGTTACATATGCTTTGATGTTCCATCATCCTTTTCCTCAAGATTTTACTCTTTCCTCTTGTCTTCCATGCTTCTTATCTTGGCAAATAGATCAATTGTTTGCTGGCTGAGGGAGTTTCAGGATTCTCTTGGACTCTTGCTTCTGGCAATAGAATGACATGGGAAGTTGATGTCCTTTTATCTATACATTTCCCATTTTTCAACATCTTTAATTTGCATAGGTTAAGTTGGAGTTGTTATTTATTTGGAATATGATTTTATATATATAGACACATAATGGGTGTGTATATACATGTATGTGTGTGTGTCTGTTGTCTTCCCCCAACAGAGTGAGAGTAGATATTGTTTCATTTTTTAATTTTTGTATCCTTAGTACTTAGCATAGTTCTTGGCACATAATGGGTGCTTCATAAATGTTTATTGATTGATTCTAATTGCAAGCTCTATCCTTTCCTCATTGTTTTATATTCTTCTGGTTTCGAATTAATATTAATTTTTGCTGTAATTAGCTAGTGGTCTGATTGTACATAGACAACTGATTTAGAAATGTCTCAGACATAAATAATAAATCTTTTCCCACAAACTATCCCTTCTTCCTAACTTCCCCATTTCTGTTGAGGGCTCGACCACTCTTCTAGCCATCCAGGTTCAAGACCTCAGAATCATTCCTTTCTTGCACGTCTCATATCTAATCAGTCACTAAGTCTTGCTAATTACACTCTCCCATATACCTTAAATCAGTCTCCTTTCGTCCACTGTGACTGCCACCATCCTGGTTTAGGCTTTCATCGCCTCTGGTTTAAATTATTTCAATAGCCTCTTAATTGGCCTCTTCTCATCTAGTTTTTCGTCTTTCTAATTGATTTTTCACAGTTGCCAAACTGATACTTCAAAAGCCTTATCATGTCACTCCCCAGTTCCAGAATCTCTGGTGGTTAGCTATTGCCTCTTGGATCAAAAACAAACTCCTCTGTTTGATACTTAAGGTTCTTTCACATTCTGGCTTCAAGTTGCCTTTCCATTCTTTGGACATACAACTGGCCTTTACACATACCACATTTCAACTAAATTGGCCCTTTTTATCTTCACTCTATATAATATTACATCTCCCCTCACAGGATATCTCCTGTGCCTGCAATATACTCCCTCTTTACCTCTAAGTAAGGGAATACCTGGCTTCTCTTAGGGGTCACTTTCTACTGGCAGCATATTCTGATTCCTCCCCCTAGATGCTCATGCCCTCCTCCCAGATATTACTTTGTGTTTACTTTGCTTATATTTTATATTTAATTTTCTGCATTCATGTTGTTTTCCTTAATAGAACAGAAGTTATTTTCAGGATGGTTTTATTTTTTTAATTTTTTTTCTCTGTGTCTTGGAACATTTTAGGCATTTAATAAAGGCTTGATGAATAAATAATGAATTTCTTGTCCTATAATCAATTCCATTTTTGTGATATTTGATGTGTAGCATGTCCAGTACCTCTAGATATTTTTTTCCTTGAGAACTGATTTTTTCTATGATATGCGGTCATGAGCTTCTATTTAGCCTATGCACCTCTGGTGTCTTTCATTCTTTACTCCTGAATGATATTTTCTAATGTTTTTCACTGTCATTATTTTTGCATTAAAGTCACCAAGCGTGATTGGATTTGCAGAATCTTGCTGTTACTGTTATTTAGTTGATTAGTTGTGTCTATCTCTTCATGGCTCCATTTCTTGGCAAAGATCCTGGAGTGACTCTCCATGGAGATTCTTACTAAGCTTTTAAAAGTTTTTTTTTCTTTTCCTACCTTACCTTCTGCAAATAACATTGGTAGTATAAACTGAAATTGTTTTCAGGACAATCTTTTTGCATTAGTGATGAACACTGCAAAATGAGATGATGAAATGTCCTACGAAGAGCTATTTCTTATTGTCTTTGGATGTATGACAAAACTCTTTTATTTGTCTCTGTAAGGAAAACCTATGAGTAATTCATCCATTTAGTTGCAACTAAATGGGGGCAGTTATGAGGTAATAATTGTAAAGCACTAAGTATAGTACCTAGCATATAATAGTATATTAGTATATAATATATATATATAATAGTAATCACTACTATTGACTTTCTGTTTTCTGATTTCATTTATACTGATGATGTCACAACGGATAGGATTCAGTTCCTCCAGTGGAACGTCTCCTCCTTGCCATTGGACCAGGAACTCACATTGAAAGTACCAACGGCTGAGTTAATGTTTATAGACAGCTTTTAGAAAAGCTGTGTGATTCTTACATTGCTCACGCTTAACATGGTGCTTTGCCACTATCTCTTCCACAGAAGCAGAAGGGAAGCTCATATAACAAAGGAGGAGGATTCTGTCTTTTTCTTTGTTTCATGTGTTATCCCGGCTGGAGAATTCATCACCCAGTGGTTAACCTTCTGTGATAAGTCTACTAGTACTTTCCGAGCCTCAGAAAGCAGACGTGATATGTCACCAGGTCCGTACTCTAGGCCAAGGGTCTTAACCTGGGCACTGTGAACCTGTTTTTTAAAAAATATTTTGATAACTGTTTTTTAATAATGTCATGATAAAAATCTGTGAATGAAGACAAACCAAACTACAAAAATTGGATCATAATCTATTTATTGGCAAGGTTGGCAATTACTAATGATAGAAATCAGTGGCCCACAGTGACTAAAGACATAAATTACAGTCAGAGCAGCCTTTTATATAGTTTGGTTACATAAGTTCATTACATAAGGTTCCCTGGTGCCAACTAAACTAAGACGATGATTGGTCCATAATTATGCTAACTTGAAAAAGAAGGTGGGAGAGTGTAATCTTCAGAATCCATGGTAACAGGGAAAACCCAGAGTTGAACATCCTCTGGAAAGTCCCCACTCCTCCATACCCGAGAAACCCAGTGCTAGGAAAAACACCTGACCAGGTTGAATCATCCTTCGTCCATCTTCATTATCTCCCTCAAGAGACAGGTCTACTTCACTTGTGTGCACAGACCCCTGCAAAGTCTCTTACAAACTTTTCTACCAGCGCCTAAACAAAATAAATTCCAATTTAAGCCCTAGAAATTGGTTACAGTGACTACTAAAACTCTTGACTATTAATTAATCAATAATCAATTTCACGGTAATTGCTTTTCTTTGTAATCCTATGTATTTTGTTTCATGCATTTAAATACATTATTCTGAGAAGAGGTCCCTGGGTTTCACCAGAATATTCGCCAAAGGGGATCATGACAGAAAATAAAGTTATTAACCCTTGCTCTAGGTCTTCCTAGTAAAGGCAGACAGGCTTTAGAAGATTAAGAGGTCCTAAGAGGCACAATGGATAGAATACCAGGCCTGGAGTCAGTAAGACCCGAGTTCTAATGTGGCCTCAGATACTTACTAGCATCTGCCTCTGGGGATTATAGTGAAGACCACATAGTGGCAAAGCTCTTAGCACAGTGCCTAGCATAGAGTAAGTGCTATATAAATGTTAGCTATTATTATTATCCCCAGAATTATCTCTAGGATATAAAGAAACATCAGGATTATGGCCTGTAACAGATATTGTATATAAGTGGAGAATGGATGCTTTTAACAGAATGTCAGAGGTATAAAAGTGTGTGGAAGCAAAGACAGTGATTAGCTTCCCAAGTGTTTGCAGGCAGAGGAACCATGAGTCAGGGTGTTGGTTGTGGGTTTTGAGTCAATGTGTGCTGTGGTGGGGGATGGGAGTGGGGTATTGTTCAGACATAGATCTCTGGAGGGCTTGGGAATGGCAGAAATAGTGGGTGCTGGAGCCAGGTGGGGAGAGGGGAAATGGCCTTGTGTTGCTTTGAGTCCTGAGCCTGAATGTGTTCTGGGTCCAGTATCAATCCTTGCAGAGTGGTATCAGCTTTTCGAAGACATTGATGATGAAGTTCTGGCAGCTGTGATATCTGATGAGCACAGTTATGATTCCTCTGAGGGAGGTAAAGATCACAGCTTTGGAAATGATTGAGCTTGAGAGTGTATATCAGTTCTAACAAAAATGTTAAAGAAGAGGAAGACTATTGACTGATTTTTCTGAAAATTTTTCCTCTTTTTTAAAAAAAATTTGTTTTAAGGGATGATTTTGGGGTGGTGTAGAGAGAAAGATGGGGGAAATCTAGGTGATATAATAATAAAAGATATGAATAAAAATCTATATTGAGAAAGAAGAGGAGGCTAAAGTCCACTTAAAAGAATAATATCTTTCTGAGAGTAATAATCTCTCTTTCTGGAGAGGAATCTTCCCCATTTCTGTTCATCTTTCCTGTTTCTACTGAGGGTAGAACCATCCCTCCAATTATCCAAGTTCACAAAAATGGCATTATTCTTTTTTGTTGTTGTTGTTTTTGGAGGGGGGAAGGCAGGGCAATTGGGGTTAAGTGACTTGCCCAAGGTCACACAGCTAGTAATTGTGTCAAGTATCTGAGGCTGGATTTGAACTCAGGTCCTCCTGACTCCAGGGCCAGTTCTCTACTCACCGTGCCACCTAGCTGCTCCCAAAAATGGCATTATTCTTGACTCCTCACTCTCCTACTGCACATACGTAATCAACTTCCAAGTCAGTCAATAAACATTTATTAGGCACCCAATATTTCCCAGGCATGCTAAGTGCAAAATGCACTTATATAAAAATATAAATATAAAAACAGTAAAAGATAGGGGCCTGCTCATCCCCAAGGCTAACCCAGCAGAGTACAGGTTCTTGCACATTCTACTAAAATAAGACTGGCAATAGAGCAACCTTGTTTCTGTTGTCTGAGGACCAGCCCAGCTAAGGTCAGAGAGATTCATCACCAAAGTTTGGTCACTTGGCAAAATTTTCAACCACATCAACTCACTAAGATAATCTACTAAGAAGTTTGCCCTTAAGAGGCTTATATTCTAGATAGGAACTCTAGAATCTGGAGGGAGGGAGAGAAAGAATTAATTCTCACATGGATAAAATTAGATTGTTGAAAGACTGAATTTGAGTTTCAAAACTCTTTATGTACGTCAGTATCTTCTGCTCTTCACAACAACCTGGTGTGGTTGGATTTATGAATATCATTTTATAAATGAGGAAACAAAGGCTTAGAAAGGTTGAGTGTTTCTCCCAAGGTCATGTAGCTGTTGAGTGGAAGAGCTAGGATTAGAACCCATGTCTTCTGACTGTACAAGTACACAGTTCTTTCGGCTATACAAATATAACTCCTCGTGTGTGTCAGGACACCCCTGTCTGATATACTACCATTACTCAAATCTCACAGACCAAGGGCCGCCTCCCGCAGGCATTTTCACCTCCATTTCCCATTCCTATTATTCTCCTCAGTCCTCTGCAAATTTTGGTTGTGTGTTCCTTGAGGGTGGGGGACTGGCTTTTGCCTTCCCCTATATCCCCAGTGTTTAGCACAATGCCTAGCACCATATAGTAGGCACTCAATAAGTACTGACTGACTGACTGACTGCCTTGTCCACTACAATCTCCATTTGTGCAGACAGACTGGAGGCAGGAGTTGAGTTTTCTGAGCACTGAATGGCGATGGCTCAGTACATGCATTGTACACCTCTCTTTGTCCTCTGTCACTATCATCAGCTTGATATAGCCCATGGAGAGGAAAAGGTTATTAATACCCACAGTAAAGAATAGCATGCTGAGAGGCAAAAACCACATAATGTTGACATTCAAAGGTCAAGATAAAAGTAAGCATTGTTCAAAGAATCAAGTTATGATAAAGTCTGAACACTAACATGGCCAAGATCCACAAGCTTTGCAATTAGCCCCAAACACCAAAGAACAAGACTGTTAGTAATAAATTATATTGTTCCCTTGAAAACTATGCTGAGAAGCCAACTATTAGGAATTGTTTCCTTATGGAATTCTCTTGTACTTATTTATCTGTGTGCATGTCGAATAGCTAGAGTAGAATGGAAGCTCCCTGGTAGTAGGCACTGTTTAATTTTTGTGTTGGTATCACCAGCACATGGCACAGTGTTGACGTGTAGGAGGTGCTTAATGAACACTTGTTGAATTCTACATAGCTAAAAAGAAGTAGACAGATGGAGGAATATTAGGAAAATTAAAACAAATAATTAAAATCTATTTCCATTATTGAGGAAAGTAAGTTATTTTGGCCTAAATTATGCAAGCTGACCCCATTGGTCCAAGTCCAAAGATTACTCTCATGTTCTTTTCACTTTTCTTTGTAAATACAGAGCCAGAGGCTAATTACAACTAATTTTATATACAGACAGGGAGGGGCAATACACAATGAGGACAATGTTTTGTTGAAGAATGGGAAAGTTTCAGAATTATAAACATGAAAGCGTTTTTTTTTCTTTATACAAAACACAAAGGTCCAATTTGTACAACAGAGGATCATCACAACATTGGAAGGCAGCGAGAAAGAGGAATGAGAATGCTTAGGGGAAGAGACCAGCCCATGGATTAAGAACTAGCTACCTAGTCTGATTGTCCAGTGAGGGACTAAGATTAAGGATGCTCCTGTGCAGCCAGTGATTGATGTGAAGTCATTGGAATGTCCGGGAACTGAAAAAATTTACAAGAGGAAACTGAGGCATGTCTGGAAGTGTGGTGGAGTATAAAGAGTGTTAGTTTTCCTCAAGGTGATGAATGAGATATATAATTTTGGACATGTCCAGTATAGAAATTGATTTTGCTTGACTTTTCACATTCGTTTCAGGGTGTGTGTGTGTGTGTGTGTGTGTGTGTGTATAGGGGTCAGGAGGAGACAAAATAAATGCTTGTTAATTGAAAAAAGGGACATGAAATAAGAATTGCATAAAAGAGAGTGTTAGTCTTCCCAGTTAGAAGACTTGGGAACAAGCCCTGGCTTTGACACTCTGTTTGAGTGACCACCCTACCCCCTTAGGTTTCTCGTTTGTAAAATGGGAAAAAACAAAATTTGCACAATCTACTTCACCTGGTTGTTGTGAAGAAAGTTCTTTTTAAACCTTAAAATGCTATTTAAAGGAGTTCTGTTGTGATTGATACCATTACGCTTGATCGTGGCAGTCCAGATGACAGAAAGGAAAGGCAGCCCCTGACAAGTGATTAATGAGGCATATGGTATCACTAAAGCTCTTTACTATTCCGACAAAGAGAATAGCTGGATTTCAGTGGTGAAAACCATCAGTACCAAGTGGGGGAAACGAGATTAAAAAAACTGTTTGTAGAAAGTGCCATATTGTCTAATTAGTATGCCAAATGAAATGTTATCATCATTAAGAGTCTCTTTAGCAAAAGCGTACCCAGTGTATTTCAGAAAGTGGAGCAGCATGAATGTTGGAGGGGGATGGATATGTTTAAAAAAAATCAAAATAACAATAGTAGAATAGGGGAGATAACAATAATAGGACCCTAGATTTAGAACTGGAAGTGACCTTAGAAGCAATCTAGTCCAATAGATGAAGAAACTGAGGCCCAGAGAAGGAAGTGACTTGCCTAAGTCATTAGTAGTAAGTAGCAAGGCCAGGATGTAAACCCAGGACCTCAGGTCTCCAGGCCCAATTCTATAATCTTAACTCTACCACTGTACCTTCCCAGGGTACCAGAATGCTAGGAATGCTTTTCTCTTACAGGGAGCATATATCTGGAATACAGCTGCTCCTTGTCATTCCCATTATAACTATACTAGTTCAGGCCTTCTTTATCTCTTAACATTTTCTTTACTACTCATATATCCTTAGGCAATTTGATTCAGTTCAGTAAACATTTGTTAGGCACCTACTGTGTGCCAGGCACTGTGCTAAGAACTGGGGATATAAAAAGAGGCTTCAATCTCTCCTTCCTGCTATTGCTACAGTAATCTACCTAACACATCTAACAATGTCACTACCTTTCTCATAAATCTTCAATGTCCCACCAAACAAAGTCCAAATTCCATATCCTGGCATTTAAGTCCTCTGTCCTCTGGCTCCAATCTTATCTTCTTTTGCTCCCCTACTCCTACTCCAGCCAGACTGTGCTTTCAATTCACCAAAGATGCTTCATGTTTTGCTATCTCTACTTCTTTGCTCACGTTCTTCTTTCTGTCTTGAATACCTTTTCTCTCCGCACGACACTATCTTTGCCTATTGAAATCCTTCTAGATTTTGCTCAAATCTTGCTTTAGTTGGTAAGTCACTTAACCTTTCTGAGGCTGACTTTCCTCATCTTTTAAATGGGGGTCATAATAGCACCTACCTCGGTAGGATGGTGGTGAAGATTAAACCAAGATGATGTAAACTTACAAGAGAGTGTAAGCTTGGGTGAGCTATGCAATCAGATATGTTCTTTCTCTCCTTTGAGCCACGTGAGGACTTTGTATCTCTCTTTTGGCATCTTTCACATTCTGCCTTGAATTACTGTATAGTGATTTGCATACGTGCCTATTGCCACTACTAGATTAGAAACCCCTTGAAGGCAAAGATCACATCTTCATCTTTTAACAATTCCCCAAGGAGCCTAGCTGGCATAGGACCTTGCACAAGGCAGATGCTCAAATGTATTTCTTGAATAAAAGTAGAAAGAATATACACTTTAAAAGCTACAAAAATTCATATGAATAAATACAATTTAATAATAATAATACCTAGCATTTATATAATACTTTAAGGTTTAAAAATATTATCTCATTTGATTCTTACAACAACCCTATTAAAGGATAGTTGCTATTATCATATCCATTATACAGATGAGGAAACTGAGGCTGAGAAAGGTTAAGTGATTTGTCTAGGGTCAGGCAACAAATAAGTGTCTGAGGCAGGATTTGAGCTTAGGTTATCCTGACTTAATAATGATCAGCATAGAATGGTTAACTACAGTTAGTGGAAGGTTTTTTTTGGATTTTTTTGTTTTTTTTTCCCTCTAGGAGAGTTATAATTACTTAAAAAACATCTCTTTAGAAAGCAAATAGTTTTACCTAATCTCTCAAACCTGTGACTCTATCAGGATAGGTGAAAGAAGAACCTATGGAACAGGAAAGGAGTTTTATATAAGAAATTAGATATCTGAGGAAGCCCAATGTAAGCATTTACATTCTAGATTGAGACCCTCCTCTATTTGGAAAACAATAGCCATCTCTAACATTGTTAAAATCAAAGTACAGTTAGTTACAAATGTTTTTATTGAAATGAAGATTTGCTTATTTCTAAATGTACTGTCTATGCCATTTTAAGGGGAAAGTAAAGATACTGCTAAATAATTAGCAAACTTATTAATACAATTAATTCATTATTATTATACTATTAATATATATATTGTTAATTATAATTAATTAAAATTAATAGCAAAAACAGCAATTCAAGAAACTACAAATCTTTTTGCAGCTTCCAGGTCTGAATCACATTTGCATCAATGAAATAGTTGACAGGAAGTGAGGTTGAAATATATAATTTTTTTGTTTATAATTAACCACAGATCTGAGCATATAAATTGGTTCTTTATGCATTATTTTTTTTCTCAGGAGAGGATTAAAGTCTAGCCCTATCATTTCTTCATTTTAGGGAGCTGCCAGTGAGGAAACACTCTCTAGAAATTCATGCTGGGGACTACTGTGCTGTTTAGATTTAGGATCTTAACTTAAGATGCACATATGCTTTGGTATGTGACTAGATTTCAGGGGATCTGTGAGGTTGGATGAGGGAAAAAAACCACATTTTTATTTCAATGCATTTGGTTTCTTTCGTAATTCTATTTATTTATATATTAAAAACATTCTGAGAAGGGGATCCGTAGGTCCACGCTGCCAAAGGGGTCCATGACACACATAAAGGTTAGAAATCCCCCGGCTTAAAGCCTTAGAAAGTTGTCTCAGGTTTTGAGGAGATGAAAATATCTGGCCAGGGTCACATAACCAGTACTGGGCAAGTTTGCTCTTAAACTCAGGTCTTCCTGACTGAGGTCACCTTACTATCCCCTCTGACAGGCTGCCTTTCTATCCATAAAGTAAATCATTGTAAAATCTGTAAAGAAAGGCAGGGTTATTGAAGAAACTTAATCAGCCAGAACCTTAGCTCTGAGGAATGGAGTTTGGGGGTTACAACCCTATGAAGGGTAAGCCCTAATGACCCACTAGATAAACACAAAGGCATATGCAATTATTTAAACATCTTTTGTCTCTTTTAGGTTCATGATCTTCCTCTTTGTCACAAAAAAAGGACCTCACAGTTTTCCTCCAAGAAATAGCTTCCCACTTGATTCCATCAGAAATGTTCAAGCAGAACAAATGAGAGGTCTTGGATTAGATTGGTTATAACCATGAGATCTGCTTTCAGAGGATGTTAACATGTTGCAACAGAACCCAGGACCTGGTGTTTTCTCTTGGCTTTCCCTAAAGCTGCTTTATCAACTAATCAGCTTTACAAAGTGCCCTGCAATGCAAATTCTGCCCGTGGAATGATGACTAGGAGATCCAGCACTTCTCATAAACACAACAGCATATGACAGGAAACCTAAAAGAATGACCCAGGCAGAAAAGGAAATGTACTGAGGCACAGTGTTGATCTCCAAGCTTGGATTTGGCAGAACATTGGGCCCAATATCTCATCCACTGTCAGGCACACTCACGCCTTTGTTCATCTTGGGCAGTGTTTGAAAATTTTGCTCCCTCCATGTTACAGTCCACTGGAGACTGAGCTTTCATTGTCATATGTGAAGTTTGATTTATTCCAAAATAAATGCCCGTGTGTCACAGAGAACAGAATTATCTGGCTTTAAAAATATGTGGTGGTGCATTGCAAAGTGCCCTGAATCTGCAGCTGGGCACTACAGATGGGGACCCTCGATTGGAATGCTACTTCTCTTATTTCTGATTTGACCTTGGGCACACAAGTAACTTCATTACTTTTAGTCTCTGAGTCCTCACACTAAGAAACAAGTGGATAGAATACTGGGCTTGGAGTCAGGTAGACCTGAGTTTAAATCTGAGTTTAGTCAGACACTTATTAGTTGTGTGACCCCAGGCAAATCACTTGACCTCTACCTCAGTTTCCTTATCTGTAAGATAATAATAGCATCTACCTCCCAGGGTTGTAAGGACCAAATGAGGTAGTATTTGTAGTATCTGACGCATTTTATGTGCTCAATAAATGCTTATCCCCTTCCCTCCCTCCGTTCTCCTTCTCTTTATCTGTAAAATGAGAGTTGTACTAGGTGATCCCTAAAGTCCTTTCTACTTTTAAATCTATGTGCATTTATATAAAGCAATATTTAAGTGTCTTTTAACTTGCTTCATTGCATGTTTTACCCTAGGTAGCTACTTCCCCTATCTATTCCTAGTCCTTGGCTCTGTCTCTACATGCAAACACAAACCTACGTTCAGAAGAGTATTTAATAAATAGAAGGAATTATATATAATTAGTAATATAAGTTGATTAATTATAGTTAAGTTTGCTAATTATTTAGCAGTATCTTTACTTTCCCCTTAAAATGGCAATGTACCTCAAATACCAGTGGTCTCCAAACATCCATTTATAGGCATTAATAATTAGATAAGGCATTTGACTACTTAAGAGCAACTACTGCTGTTTACCTACCCTTTCTTGAATTTCATCATAGTGACCTTAGCCTGTGAACAATTTAATGTTTGATGCGTTCCACTTCAAAACAATAGGGAAAACTAATATTGAATGTTCCAAAAGCAGCATTGCTATGAATTCATGAAAACAACAAGCCGGATACACTTGTGTTAGCGTTTCTTATTGCATCAAGTCTTGGAATACTGCAAAATCTCCTAAACTATGATCCACAAGCATTCAGAAGAACTTGACTTAACTATCTGCACAGGAATGTTCAAGTGGATGAAGAGGGCCTATTGGCTAAATTATGGGCAGGGTGGAAGTAGGAAGAGTACTGAATTTGTAGTGAGAGGACCTAGGTCCAAATTTTGGCTCTGTGAGGTCTTGCTCACCATATAACTTTCCTAGGACTCATATTCCCCACCTTTAAAATGAGGGTCTTTGACTGTGTGATCTTTAAAATCCCTTTCACCCCCACATGTATAATGCTATCCTATGCAGTTGTATGACAGTCTATAGAATTCGTCCATCTATATCTATATCTCTACATCTATGTCTGTATATCCTCTCTTCCATATTTTATGTGTATATATTATATATGCATACAGCTGTGTGTACATACAGACATACAAATGTATACATATAGGTGTTCCAAAAGTCTTAGTGCAGCTTTCAATTATCAAAGCCTAAAACTGTCTTAAGACTTTTAGACACCTTGTATGTACACATCTATGCATGTTTATTTTATACAGTTTGTATGTGCATATCTATCTAACATCTATCTATATATCTGTCACATGAACACTTTGAATGAACAGGGAATAGGACACAATTGAAAAGAAGGCAGACAGGCTGAATTTGTGTGTGTGTGTGTGTATGTGTGTGTAGAGGTAGTGATTTCACTGATATTAGGAAAATACCATGTAGGAAGTCTTCCTGCAAAACAGATAAGGAATTTTTGGGGGAGATGGGGTGGGGTGGGGCATTTATAGAGAGTTTCTTGCTTGGAGGAAATATCTTGGGACTTTTAATGATTCCAAATTTCTCCCTGAAGCAAAGGCCTTTTTTTCTTTTTAATATCAATATTCTCTTGAGGATGTTATATAGCTGCAGCTTGTGGAATACTACAGTCTATGTAGAATTAAAGTTGGCAATCCCTCAAAAAGGCAATAGAGAGGAACATGGTCATTGATCAGAGGTGTGTAGGAGGAGGAGCAGAAAAGATGCTATCAGTGAGATGTATGAATGGCAAAAGAGGATTTGCTGGTCATGCAGTGAGAGTGAGACCTAACCAGTGGATAGCCCATGTATACTCTTAGTATCTATGTTATGCTAAGAGTGTGAAAAGAAAGCCCTAAAAATGTTGGGTGGATGCTTTAGGGAACATTAACAGGAGTACACAGACAAGAATTATACAGCATGAAAAGGTGTAAAGGATGAAAAGGCGTGGATGGATTATGTTCAGCACTACTGATAGAGTACTTATGTTGGGGAGATCACAAATTTATCGAAATATAAGTTTTCTGACACCCCATAGGTACTAGGGATACAACAATGCCCAGCAGAGGTCACATTGTGGAGGCTGGATGAAGTCATCTTCATTTTTCACCCTCCTTCCTTTAGGAAAAGTGGGCAGAATTGACTACACCTGTCTCCAACCACTGGGGCAAGGTCAGGATGTTACTTTCTTGTTTTTGCATTAATATTCACTGAGGATATTGATCTGTAGTAGAAGTTTCATGTCACATGTCCCTTTGGCAGTCTGGTGAAGACTGTGGACCCCTACATATTGTTGCCACATTCATAATTGAAGGAAATACTAAATTTCAGCCAGAAGTTAGTGAAAACAAAGATGCTTTTCCCTCTAAGTTCATGAGTCCCCTGAAACTTAAGCTAAATATATAGCTAGACGGTATAGTGCGCATAGTGTGCCCAGACTGAAATCAGGAAGACATCTTCCTAAATTCAAATCTGGCCTCAAACATTTATTAGCTGTGTGACACTTGGCAAGTCACTTAACCCTGTTTGCCTCAGTTCCTCATCTGTAAAACGAACTGGAAAAGGAAATGGCAAACCACTTTAGTATTTTTGCCAAGAAGACCCCAAATGGGGTCATGAAGATTTGGACATGAATGAAACCATTGAACAACAAATACTTGTCTATAGTTCTTTTTCCAAAGTGACTCTCTATGGTTTAGATATCAAAACCACATTTGTGTCACAGAAGGAAATTATTTGGATCCCTTCTGCTCCTGTTTTTGCAAATGATTTCTATAATATTGGAACAGATTATTCTTTGTATGTTTAATAGAATTAAAATGTTCTGAGCCCCCAGGCAATCATTTGATTGCCGATCCAAGAGGGTGGACTCCTGGCCAGTTGAATTTGTTGTAATCAAATATCCCCGGGTTCCCTCTCCCCTCTCTGAAATCTTATCACCACCCTAAAGCCAAAACACAAACTCAGGATGCAAGTACAATTATCTTATCTTTGTCTAGAAGATCATTATTTTAAAAATGCAAGTAACAAGCAAAATTTAAAAGAGCAATGAGACACAGAGATGAACCACGCTACCTGTTAACATGAGGCAATTTAAAAGGAAAGGAGAAACCAATAGTGTAGTTAAATGCACCATTGTTCCTACAGTTTCTTGAAGTAGATATAATTCAGTCTTTCCTTGCCGGATTCTCTTAATAAGCCATACTGTGAGCCAGGGGAAGAAAAAGGCTCCAGCTGTTACAAGGCTTGGAATCAGTCTCTTGGAAAGAAAGCATCCTTCAGCTGCTACTCCCTCTGTTGCTGCTACTGCTGCTGTTATCTCTCTGTCCGTCTCTCTGTCTCTCTCCAGCTCTCTTTTCCTACATGTCCTTCTCCAGAGAGATTTTTTTTTTTAAATTGCTGTGGTAGTGGAAATCTCTTCCCTCTTGTTTCAGTTCCACAGTAACTTCATCCTTTTCCTAGATAGGAAGAAATACAACTCCCAGGATCTTTAGCAACTTAGACCCTCTCACAAGACAACCAGTCCAGTCTTGCCAGATGCACTGTTAAATAGAGATGAAAAGAAGGATACAGTTCCCAAGGAATTTATAATCTAAGTGAGGAAGGGGTGGGGGTAGGGAGATGTGATGCCTATACAAGCATGAGGCAGAATAGAATGTGATGGGAGCAAAGGATAGATGTACATAAAATGCCGTAAGAAAATATGAGGCTGACTCCTAGAATGCAGACTTGGGTAACTGGAAGAGTGATAGTACCCTGTTGGGGAAAATAGTGAAGTCAGGAAGAGGGGTGAGAATGGGAAAGGGAATGGGTTTCATTTTGGATATGTTGAGTTTGCCATACCCACAGGACATTCAACTAGAGATGTCCAGCTGGCAATTAGTGATATGAGAACAGAATTTAGGAGAGACATGAGGGTTAGCAATGCAGTTTGGGGCGTCATTTCTATACATATGGTGATTGAATCCTTTGTTGTTAATAAGATTACAAAGAGAGAGAGATCTTAGAGAGAAATGAGACCAGCATATATAATCTCGGTTTACACCTCCGATTCAGGTGCATGTGAGCCAGCAAAAGAGACTGAAAAATGAAAGGTCAGAAGATAAGAGGAGTGAGCAGTGTCAGGAAATCCCAGGTATGGAAGGAGTCAACGGTTTCAGAAACTGTTGTTGTAGAATTCAGGAAGCCTTGTGCCAGAGGTGAAGGCAAGAGTCGAAACAGCTCCTCCCTCTGGCCTAAGATTTCTTGGTATCTCTACACCTTTTGAACTGATGGTCAACCCCTCTTCCTGGTTGCTCACTCCAAGTTTTTGTGACAGTGCTCTCTCCAGCTTCTCTTAACTTCTAGAAACAAGTCTATCAAGATGGTCCTTTGGGAAGTAGAATGATGAAGACTTTCTCCTAACTTCAAGAAAAGTCCCCTTGTATCTACATGTATGCGTTCATGGGGTATAAGTTGTCTCCTCCTATAGAGCCTAAGTTGCATTTTTTTTTCTTTGTGGCCCCAGTTCCTGGCACATACTATGGTGGGTTCTCAATAAGTGCTTGTTGATTAACTGACTTGTGGGGAAAAAAAGAAAAGAGGAGGGAGAGACTACAATTTTAGGGGAAGGTGTCAGATGGTGGTGGGTGGTACCTTAGCTGAACCTCAAAGAAAGAGAAGGATTTCAATAAGCAGAGATATAGAGAGAGTGCTATGGTCAGATCCCTTTATGGGATGGATGGTTAACCTAATTTATTTAAAACAATTATGGCATTTATAGGGGAGGCTTTCCAGACCTAAAAGTAATGAATGATCCAGACCTCTGTGCAATAGTACTATGTAATATTTAAATAGAGATTTTGAGAATCATTGACATTTGTTTTACTTCTATGCTGGAATGATTGTATAAGATAGTAAATATTACAGAGATTAAGGGATCAAACTGACTGGAAGTGGCTGAGCCAACAGGGCTGATAGAGGTTCAGAGATATAAAGCAGAAAGTTCTTCAGTGGTATTTGCAGCAAATTTGACAACTTTGTTTTAAAAATATTTCATTGTAAAGATGTTACTCCCCTGATCAAGAAACCCCAGTGTCTCTATTTATTGTTTCCAGGAAAAAATACAAACTCCTCTGTTTGGCTTTTAAGGCTCTTCATGTTCTTGTTCCAATCTACATTTCTAAGTTTATTGCAGTTTATCTCCCTTCACAAACACTATGATCTAGCAAATCTGACCTACTTGTCTGTCCCATGGATTACATCTCATCTTCCACCTCCATGCATTTGTCCAAGTGGTTCCCTATTCTTGACCTGTTCTCCTTCCACAGCTCCGCCCCTTGAAATCCCTGCAATGTTTGGTTCAATTGTCATCTCCTTCAACTGACTTTTCCTAATTCTCCCTGTGGTTAGTCTTCCCTTCGAATTGCCTTGTGTTTATTTTGTACAAGGGCAGCTATGTGGTGCAGTAGACAGAGTGCCAGGTCTGGAGTCAGGAAGACTCATCTTCCTGAATTCAAATCTGGCCTCAGACACCAGCTGTATGACCCTGGGCTTGTCACTTAACTTTGTTTGCCTCAGTTTTCTCATCTGTAAAATGAACTGGAGAAGGAAATGGCAAACCACTCCAGTATCTCTGACCAAGAAAATTCCAAAGGGGGTCACAAAGAATCAGATGTGACTAGTCCAGTAAACAACAACATTTTGTACAAATCTTGTGTTTACTTATCTATATACATATTACCTTGATGCAATACAATACAATTGACCTTGAGGGTAGGAAGAGTACCTAAATCTCCAATGAACAGCACAGTGCCTGGCACAAAATCAGTACACAATAATGAATTGTACCTAAAATAGCATTCCAGCCTCCAAACTTTTCTTTTTCTTCCCTCCAATTTCTCAATCAAAATGGACTGCTCTTTCTTGGCTTCATTCCTTCGGAATTCTGAGATGACTAACTTCCTAATCCATTACAAAATAAATGACTCAATATGGGTATTTGCATTTACTGAAGAAATCCCTCCAACAATGGGATATATTTTAGGTAGAGGTGAGGTGTGCCTGTATTGGGGGAGGGGAGGTGTGTTGCACAAGAATCTACTTCTTCATCTTCTCCCTAACTTGTTTCAAATTTCATATCAAGTACCACTTCCTACACAAGGTTTATCCTGATGTCTTCAGGTGATAATACCCCCACACACACACAAATAAAGATTTTATTGTTGTTGTTCAGTCGTTTCAGTCACGTCTGACACTTTGTGACTGCATTTTGGGGTTTTCTTGGTAAACGTACTGGAGTAGTTTGCCATTTCCTTCTCCAGCTCATTTTACAGATGAGGAAACTGAGGCAAACAGGGTTAAGTGACTTGCCCAGGGTCACATTACTTTGTATATATTTTTGTCTTAGCTTATTTATGTTCATGTTGTTTCATCCCAACAGAATGTAAGCTTCATGAGAGCAAAGACTGATTCCTTTTTTCTGTCACTATATCCCCTGTACCCCTAAAGCATAGTATGATATTTAGTACACATTAGGCATTTTATAAGTACTTGTAGAACTGATAGACAGCCCAAATAAAAAAAAAAGTATGTTAAAAATAAATAAATACAATTTCTTAAAAAGAGCTGATAGAGAGGTAGCCAGGATGTAAAATGGACAATTTTGTTTATACAAAATGGAAAAGTTTTTGAATAAATGAAACTAATGCAGCTAAAATTAGAAGAAAAGCAGGAAACTGGGGAGAAGATCTTTGCGGCAAGTTTCTCTGACAAAGGTCTCATTTCTAACATATATAGGAAATGGAATGAAATTTAAGAGACTAAGCGCCACTTTATGATTCATAAATGGTAAGAGATATGAATGAAGAGTTTTGAGAGGAAGAAATCTAAGCTACCACAGGAAAAATATGCTCTTAATCACTAAAATTAAGGAAATGCAAAATAAAACAATTCTGAGGTACCATTTCACATCCATCAAGATTGGCAAACTTAACAAAAAAGGAAAATGATAAATGCTGAAAGGGCTATGGAAGAAGTTACATTGTTAGGGGTGTTAACTAGCCTAACCATTCTGGAAAGCAATTTGGAACTATGCCCCCAAAGTTACTAAACTGTACATTTCCTTTGACCCAGTGGTGCTGATACTAGGTATATATCCTAGAGAGATCAAAGAAAAATGAGAAGGACACAAATGTACAAATATATTTATAGCAGCCCTTTCATGGTGGCAAAGAATCAGAAACGGAGGGAATGACCATCAATTGGGGAATGGCTCATCAAGATATATTGTATGAATGTGGTGGAATACTATTGTACTATAAGAAATGGTGAAGGAGATGGTTTTAGAGAAACCTGGGAAGACTTGTAAGAGCTGATGCAATGTAAAGTGAACAGATCCATAACAATTTATACAATAACAATATTGCAAAGGCAAACAAATTTGTGTGATTTAGGAACTGTGATCAACACAATGACCAGCTATGATTCCAAAGGAATCATGATAAAACATTCTACTCCCCTCCAGATAAAAGAGGTGATGGCCTCAGCATACAGATTGAGGCATGTTTTTGGAGGGGAAGATGGCTAATGAGGCTAATGGCTAATAATTAGTTTAGAAGAAGCCAGTCTCTTTTTATTCTGCCAAGGAAATCTGCAGTCCTGTAATTGACTTGCTTTTTTTCTTTAATAGTCTTTCAGCCTAGGATGAGGTACCAAAAAGGTAGTGTTGCATGGATAATTAACTCTCAGCTGAAGAAACTGAAGAGAAAAAAATTATTTGGAGCTTGTCTTTCCAAAGAAAGAGGGGTCTTTGATTAACAGTCACCTGTACACAAATAATAAATCCAGAGTCTCAAATTTGGAGCAGGGGCACCCAGCATAATAAGTTCTACCGCTCCCCCTGTAACCTCCCAAGTGCTACTGGTAAGTAGTGGAAGTCTGAGCTTGGGTGGCAATTTGACTGAAGCACAACATTAAAAAAACAAGCAAACAAAGCCCTGACTAATTGTTTTGCTTGACTATATGTATTTGTAATGGGTTTTGTTTTTTGCCTTTTTCAGTGGGTGAGGGAAGACAGGAGGGAAAGAATTCAGAATTGAAAATAAAATTAAATAGAATTTTAAAAAATAGAACTAATATGAATGAATTGTGAGAAAGTCATCCCAATGATGTGGGGGAGATTGGGTAGAGATCAAGGAAGGTCCTTGATCTTTGGGCTATAATTCACCAGACAATAATCTGAAGTATCATAGGCTAATAGAGCGGGAGAACCTTAGTGGTCACCTTAATCCAAACCCTTCAGTTTACAGATGAGAAAACTGAGGCTTCAGGGAGCCTAAATGACTTGCCCAAATTGATACAGCAGAGCTGGAATTTAAACACAGGTCTTCTGTCTACACATCCAGGGCTCAGTCCAATTCCCTTATTTTACATGAAATTAGTGCTCCAGGGAGACCTGTCCTTTCCCATGTAAAAATGGTCTCTTGCTTTGGACTCATACAGACTGGCTTCAAAGGAGACAGGCCTTTTTCTTGTCTTTCTGGCTTATGATGCCTGTGCCTCAGAATTAAAGGGAAAATCTACAGCAAAACTCAAGTATAGCTCTGTCTAGGATCCCCTCTAAAAGGGATTAATGAGGTCAGTTCTAGTAAAAGAACTCCATGTATAAAGAAGTTAGCAAGTATAGGACAGCTATTTCTTTCACCACAAAAGAAAAGCTTTGGAAAAAAAAAGACTCAGAAGTGCACAGTAACAAATACTTAAACATAAAACAATACCACTTCACCATTAGTTTACACTCCCAGGAAGTAAAGACATTTTATTTCATATTCATCCCAGATATGTATGTCTGAGGCGTTCTCCAAGTCCAGCTCTTCCCACCATCCAAGCATGGCTTTTTAATCTCTCCAGGTTTAAGATGATCCTGTCAGTGGCCTTCTTCTCCAAGAAATTCTGGAGCTACTGGGCACTTCCTACTGGGCCCATGGCATTGACTTAGGAAACCAGGAGCCTTTGAACTCACAAAGTCCGGTAAACATTCATTTCTGAAGATGCTGCTTGGTGACCTGTGCTGAGGAAAAGAAACACAAACCAAAAGAGAAAACCAAGGATGAAGGAGGAAAGAAAAGGGGAAAGGAAGGAGGGAAAGAAGAAAGGAAGGAAGAATAGAAAGGAGGGAAGGAGGGAAAGGAGAGAAGGATGAAAGGAAGGAAGGAAGGATGGAAGGAAAGAAGAAAGGAAGGAGGTAAGGAAAGATAGAAAGAGGGAGGGAAGGAAGGAAGGAGGAAAGGAAGGAGGGAAAGGAGAGAAAGAAGAAAGGAAGGAAGAGGGGAAAGAAGGAGGGAAGGAAAGAGGAGCAGAAGAAGAGAAGAATGGAAGTAAAGAGGGAAGGATGGAAGGATGGGAGGAAGGAAACATTTATTAAGCTCCTACTACATGCCAGGCACTGTGCTAAGTGTTTTACAACTATTATCTCATTTGATCCTTATAGAAATCCTGAGAAATACGCACTATTATTATCCCCATTTTACAATTGAGGAAACTGAAGAAGGCAGAAGTTAAGGGACTTGCCCAGGGTCACACTGCTAGTAAGTATCTGAAGCCAAATTTGAACTTGGGTCTTCCTGACTTCAAGCCCAGTGGTCTATTTACAGGGCCACATTGAAAGATGGGCCTAGGAATAAGAGAAAATACCTTAAGTGAGATCATCTACCTGTTTTAACCATTGTTTGATGCTAATAGCCATTTGAAAAGTTCTCATAGTCATGTGTCATAGAATTCTGAATTATTTCAACATGTTAGAGGAGAGCTTTTAAGGGGATGTTTGTTTTTAGTGAGCAAGATGCTTATAAAAATACACACTAAAGAATACTATAGTCTACAGCTCATAGTGTATAATTATGAAGATTTGACCTTCTGTAGAAAATCATCTGCAAAAGCCTGCCTGTTCCAGTTTCATGATTTTGCTGAGGATATCCATGATGCCTGCACAGATTGACCTCATTAAAATGTTGTACAAGTGGAAAAGCAGGCATGCGGTTCAATGGAAGATGAATTCTCAGTTGCCTTTTTTGGAGGTGGGTAGGCAAAAGCCTTCTTTTAGAATCTTCCTCTCTTTCAGTTACTTTGGAAATTATCCTGCCCTTAGCAGTTTCTTGTTTTACACCTCTCTACAAAACATTAACCTGAGCCTTAGTTTCTTCATCTGTAAAATAGGAATAATCATACTTGTACCGTGGGGTGCAAAATTGTCCAATCTGCAAGAAGAGCCACTGAGGCAGAGCTCCAAGCCAATAGCACTTTATTAAAGGGTCCATGGACCTCTCTAATGAAGTGCACCTCAGATCTTCCTCATGACCTGAGATGCCTCTTTTCCCCAGGACCTTACTTTTATAGGTTTGATACCCAACCATTTGCAAGAGGCATGATAAAATACATAATCCCATTGGTTGATAGACCTTGATTTTGATTCTCCAGGGAAGCCACAAATGATGCATCAGCATGGGTGGTCACAGAATGGGCAAGGTGAGGGTCATCTCCGCTGACTAAGTGGTCATGAGATGGTCACCTGCTCGTGTTGGACGAGAGGGTTATCCAGAGGTACAAAAACAGACTGGAGAATTTTCCAAAGAATCCACCCACACTAAGTTTGGACATGAAATTTGAGCAAAACAGTATGGAGATATTTTTTCAGCATTCTTCTGTTTGGGCAAGTGCTTCATAACTGGTAAACAAATAGTGCACGTTGGATTAAAATTTGAGGCCTAGTGTAAGAACCTATCTTACCTAATTGTCCCTATATGATTTATGTAAAATATCAAACTGATTAATACTGATTAGAATAGAGTAGAAGTCCAAATGAATAATTTCTCACAGTACTATCTACCTCACAAAGTTGCTGTGCCTTGAATTCAGCAAGGCTCAAATTGCTACATAAATGTGAGTTAGGTTTGGTCTTACCTACTTTCCTCTCTCCTTTACTTCTCACATCCAAGAGATTACCTTCTTCTCTTGGTCTTCTCTTTTTATTATTTTCCAGAGTATTTTCTTACTGGAGCATATTTAAAAAGATCCTGCCATAAAATCATGACCTACCAGTTATGAAGTTGGTTCTGGAGAAATGACTTTAAAAGGAGGGTAAAGTTGTTAAAATAACCATGATTCATTCGCTCATTTATTTATTCCACAAATATTTTGGAGCACCTCCAATAGGTAAAGTACAAGACTAGACACTGCAGGGCTTCCTGCTCTAGCTTAGACTAGCAGGAGAAGTGGTAGAGTATTCTAGTGTCACTATTTTTATATTTTAGTTTTCCTTTATCCAAGTAGTCACCTGGCACAATCCTGCTTCTTTTTTGTGGGCTGGCCTTACAAAGCACTTGTAAATAAAGCATCAAGGATTAGGATATGCAAAGTTCAGTGATTTTTGGGGTATAGTTTCAAATTGCTTTCCTGATTGGCAGGACCAATTAACAACCCCTCCAACAGATTGATATGCCTGTTTTCCCACAGCCCTGCCAGCATTTGAAGTGATAGTTCCATCGTCCTCTGCCCTGGTCAGACCACAGCTGGAGAACTGTATTCAGTTCTCCAATCCACATTGGAATCAGGGCACTGATAAGCTGGAGCCCATCCAGAGGACAAACAGAATGGTGAAAGGCTTTGAGTTCATTGTTTTAGGGAACTGGAAATGTTAAGACTTGAAGGTGACATGATAGCTCTTTCCAAATATTTGAAGGGCTGTCATGTGTTTGGAGGAGGGATTAGACTTTTTCTGTTTGGCCCCAGAGGGCAAACTAGAAGCAATGGGTAGAATCTGTAAAGAGGAAAAAAAAAATAGCTTGATGGAAGGGGAAATTCCTAATAATTAGAGCTGTCTAAAAGTAAAATACAATGCATCGAGAAGTAGGGGGTTCTCCCTCTCTGGAAACCTTTAAGACTGGGCAAGTTCCTTAATTTTTCTCAACCTCAGTTTCTACATCTATAAAATGGGGATAACAATAGATCTAAGCCACAGGCCTGTTGTGAGAGTCATAGGAGAAAACCTTAAAGCACTATGTAAATGCTCTTCTGTACATTTCTAGTGCACTTACATAATAATTTGCACTGTAGTTACTTGTGTTTGTGTCTAATCATATTAGATTATAAAACTCCAAGAAGACTGTGTCATGTGGTCTAATGAGAAGAGTTCGGGCCCTGGAGCCAGGAGAAATCTGAGTTTTTTCATCTAGAAAAAGAAAGTTGTATTAGCTCCCTCAGAGAACTATGAGCAAAATACTCCATAAACTTTAAAGGGTTTTTAAGAATGTGAGTTCTTGTTGTTAAGAGAAGGGGCCATTATGTTACTTAATTTTGGGTCTCCTCAGTGCCTAGTGCAGTATTCATCATATAGTAGGTGATTAGTAAATGTTGGCTGAATATCTGGACTTAGAGGAGCTGAGACTAGTTCTGCTACTTACTATGTGTAGGAATTTGAACAAGTCACTTAATCACTCTACTACATCTATATGTAGTAAGGGTTATATTGTAGCACTTTGAATGGAATGGGGTATGTGCTTTGGAAAGTTTTGAAAATGTTAGAACAATTGGTCATTGTAGGTGGTTCTGCAAATGCAATCTTTGAATCATTCTTCTGTTTATTTTTTGTTTTTGGTAAGAGGAGAAGGGGTTCTGGATTTGTGGTTTGTGAACATTGCTGCTACCTGTAGACAATCTGTAGAGAGTGGCATGGGATCTTTAGAGGGTAAGTGGCTTGCTGAGGGTCACACAGTTTATATATGTCTGAGGCAAGTCTTGAACCTAGATATTCCTGTCTTTGAGTTTCATTTTCTATCCACTTCCTTTTAAAAAAATAAATTATTTATTTTGTTAAATATTTCCCAATTACATGTAAATTTTTAAAAGCCATTTTAAAAAATGTTGAGTTCCAAATTCTCTTTCTCCCTCTTGTCTTCCCCTCACCTTGAGAAGGCAAGCAATTTGACATTAATTATATATGTAACATCACGTGAAACATATTTATTTCCATATTAGCCATGTTAGAAAAGGAAACACCGGCAAAAAATGATAAAACAAGAAAAATAAGGAAAGAAAAAAAATTATGCTTCAATCTGCATTTAGAGTTAACCAGTTCTTTCTCTGAAAGTAGATAGTATTTTTCATCATGGGTTTCTATCTACTTCCAAGAGAAATCTTACATTTTCTCCCCCTACAACATCTTTGGCATCCAGTCTTTTCTCTCTACTCACACAAAGACCACTGTAGTCCAGATTCTCATCACCTCTCACCTTGACTACTGCAAAAGCTTCCTGATTGGTCTGTCCGCCTCAAATTTCTCTTCCCTCCAATCCATCTTTTGCATAGTCCTTTACCCAATTAACTCTAGAGGTATCCTATTGCTTATAGGATAAAATGTTGTTTTAACAACCCAGCTAGCAGCTTCGGTGGGGGCGTAAAATCCCTCCCCCACAGCCGGCACCCAGGAGGCTGCTGGGATGCCAGGAAAGCACAGGTTCTTTTTATCTGCTTAAACAAGGAAAGCACGGTGAAGGGGTTGACCAGCTTACTTTAATCCAGCATTCAGTTAGCATACAGACAACATTCATTTAGTTCAGGGGAAAACGCCAGCATTGTTAGTATTCAGTTAGTTCAGGAGAGCATACAGACAAGCATCAAGAGACAGACCAAATATGGATTCATTGACTTACTTCAGGGGAAAAAAACAGCACCCTGAGGTTCAAAACATTCATTTAGTTCAGGGGAAAACAAACCAGCACCCCGAACCTCAAGACCAAAATACAAACAAATTACAAATATCAACAGACAGACCCAATACAATTCATAGTTGCCAACATCTGGGCTCGGCCTGAGAGCAAGGGCTGGCCCAGAGTCACGCTCCCCACTTGCTCCCACACCAACCAGAAAAGGAAAAAGAGCTCTTCAAGCTGTCCTCTCCCTTCTTATAGAGTTTTTGACATCATCAAGTGCTGCCTGAATGACCAGAGCCAATTGGTTCTTGAGCTGGCCCCTCCCCCTAGCGTAGACCAGGTTAACACCCAATAGGGCATGGCTCTGGAGCTAACACCTCCCCTCAGCCAGCGCCATGACTCATCACACAGGAAGTTCTGATTCCTGGCATGGTCGCTGGACTTCCTGCCCCGGAAGAGCAAGCCACAGCGTCTAGAGGCTCAATGAGGTAAGCTGAGTCACTCAAAGAAAACAAAGGCCATTCCGGTTACAAATGTAGATTCCTTGTTTAGTCTTTAAATCCTTTTACAACCTGGCCCTAATCAAGTTTTCCAGACTCTTTCCCACACTCTGCAGTTCAGGCAAATTAGCCTACTCTCTGTTTCCTCACATACAACACTCCATTACTCATCTTTACACCTTTGTATTGGCCATCCTCCATGCCTAAAATGCAATCTCCTCTTCCTCTCTACTTCAAAGAGTCCTATTTTTCAAAATACAGGTCAAGTACCACCTTCTACATTGAGTCCTTCCGATCCCAACAGTTGCTAGTGCCCTTCATCCTAAACCACTTTGTATTCAATTACTTTGTATTTATTCTCTTTATATTTATTCTTTAGAAACATAGGTACTTATTGTCTCGCACATCGGAATGTAAACTCCTTTGAAGTACTGTTGTACTGAAGTACGAGTGTTGTTTCATTCTTCGTACTTCCCGGTACCCAACACAAAGTACCTGGCACATAGTAGGTGCCTAATAAGTATTAACTGATTACTTCATGTGTCCTTTCTTTAGCTAGTCCTCTGATTTGATGTGTTTCAGATACATTTACTTTATCATTCTTTTAAGCACCAGTAATACTCCAGGAATCTATACTCTGAAGTAGTCATTCCACTGGGAGAGTATATTCAGCACTTTCTACTTAGCAAATGAATTGCATAATGCCAGAGAAGTTTCATAAGATTGTGTTTTCATGTGACTTTGTAATCTTTGTTTGAACATGGTTTTCTTCTTTACCTTAGGATGTACCTGAGAGTACGTGTTCCGAAAATTCTCAGGACTGCCCATATTGAGATAAACCCAAGTGGCCATCATGGCTAGCTGCCCAGATGTCTAACTCTTGAAAGCATACCGTAGGAACTCAATTTAAGTGAAACCATAAAAACAACTCTCAGAAACTCTGCATATGCCATTCTTAGTTTGATAATACAATAGTTTGTTTGATTACCTTTGCATTCCTTCAGTAATGAGTGGTAGATGGCATGGTGCCTGATGGACATTGGCTTAAGTTATACCAAGGACCTTGGACTTGGCCTAAGTGCCAGTCAGATGAATTTTCCAATGCTTTTATTTCCAGGTCCTCTCTTTCAAAGCTTTTTCATACTTCTTTCTATTGCTACGTTGGCTGCTGTTTTCATTGTTATATCTGAATGTTCCTTATTTAAAGTTTTATCTACACGGCTTGAACTTTTAAAAGATAGGCAATAAGAATGAAAATTAAATAGTACATGGAGTAAATGTGCCACTCATTAGCTAATCCTTTACCTGTTTTAGATTCCTAAAGTTAGTTTCATGCTGGGAAATGTAACTAAACAGGTATATTGAATGTGATGGGATTGTGAAGGGAAGAAATACATTTTTTTAGGTTCTAATGACATGGAACTATTTACATTGCTGCTTCCTTATATTCAGTGGTGAATTTAGTACATTCTTATACCTGATACAAACTTACCAAATTTGTTTCTGTTCCTCTGTGACTGCAAGGGAGGACTGACTATAGGTGGTGGCCCTCTTGGGGGAGAGGGCAGTAGTTTCTGAGGCTTCATACCAATTGGGAATAGGGTTTCCAAGCAATATGGGGAATCGCAGCTACTGGGGTTTTGGCCCCAACCCTAGGTAACTCTAGAAGGGGTGTGTGTGTGTGTGTGTGTGTGTGTGTGTATGGACGGGGAGGTGTTTGGGCTAGCATGGCCCCTACCTTTGTGTGTTTAGTCATTTTTTCCCAACTTTTCCCCTCAGCTGTGCTAGAGAATGTGACTTACCCTTAGCTTTCAGTCCTCCTCTTCAGGGAATGGTACGGGCAACTGTTCAGAAAGAGAACAACAGGGGAGTAAATTATAAGAGGCTCTCCCTTGTGTACTAAGCCTCCTTTCCCTACAGCCAATTTTAACTCATTTATATGCAAGAAGGAATCATAAGATCCAAGTTCCTAGAGTTTGTTATCCTACTCTTGGAGCTTATCAAAATATTGAAAAGTGACAGGATTCCCTCTTCTGGCTCCTGACTTCTCTAAACCTCCAGGTAGGAGATAACTTTTCTAATGATTTAGATAAAGGGCTGAAGCCTCCATCCCTTTCATTCTGTCTCACATTGCTGCCACATTTTCTGTCTCTTCTTTGCAGCTCCCCAGGCACAAATAATGAAGTGCTCAGACGAAAGAAATTAGGGTCAATCTCATCCATGTCTAAGCCAACATTTGTACTGATTAAAATGGAAAGTGTAAAAGGATTCTAAAGAACAGGAAAACCTTGGATTCAACAGTTGCCCACTTGAGCAGAGAGTTGATCAGATGTGATTCTTGCTGAGTGGCAGTGACAACAGTGGATCCTGGTCACTTCCAAACACAAGCCATGCCTATGTCTATCCCTCCAGCCCATCCTTTTCACTGTCTAGCTTCTTGTTAGATTCCCAAATGAATTGCTTGCTCAGCATCTCCACTCACATATCTCAGTGCATACTTCTTCCTTCTCTTCTACTTATTTCCTTTTTTAAAAAATATAGATTTTATTTTCCCCCAATTACATGTTAAAATAATTTTAAAAATTTTTTTTAAAGTTTTGAGTTCCATACTGTATCCTTCCTTCCGTCTCTCCCTTCCCTGCCTCCTCCCTGAGATGGTAAGCAATCAGATATAGGTTATACAAGTAACACATTTCCATATTAGTCATTTTGTACATTGAGTAAGAGAAAAAAAAGAAAGAAAGTGAAAAATAGTATGCTTCAGTTTCTATTCCAACAATATCAGTTCTTTCTCTGGAGATGGATAGTATGCTTCATCATTAGTCCTTTGGGATCATCTTGGGTCTTTGTATTGCTGAAGATAGCTAAGTCATTCACAATTCTTCGTTGAACAACATTGCTTTTACTGCATACAACATTCTCTTTGTTCTGTTCACTTCACTATGCATCAGTTCATGTAAATCTTTCCAGGTTTTTCTGAAATCATCCTACTTGTCATTTTCTTATAGCACAATAATATTCCATCATAATCATATACCACAGCTTGTTTAGCCATCCTCCAGCTGATGGGCATCCCTTTGATTTCCAATTCTTAGCCACTACAAAAAGAGCCACTATAAATATTTTTGTACAAATAGGTCCTTTTCCCTTTTTTTGGATGTCTTTGGGTTATAGACCTAGCAGTGGTATTGCTGGGTCAAAGGGAACATGCATTCTTTTTAAGGATAAAGGAAAAGCCAGCTATGGCTTTCTTGGGCCAGTGACAGCCTTGCTTTTTCCAGAGGCTCTCACAGACATGTGCTGAAGACTGTTTTGCCTGTAATACATTGGCCTTCAACCCCTCTACTACGTAATGGTCTTGGCTGCATTGATTTAACTATTTCTCTGCCATCCTTTCTGTGACTGGAATAGAATTTTATAACTGGAAAAGATCTTAATATTTTCTTATGAAATAACTTAACTGTAGAAAATTTCAACTTAAGAATTTCATAAACCAATTTTTAGTAGCCAACATTACAAATAACTATTTTTATTTGGTACACTTAGGGTTAGATAACATTCGCAACAAGAATTTTTTAAATGACTTCTAGATGATAACAGCTAATTGTGTAAAAAAGCAGATTAGCTGTTTAAAAATTTTGCAAATGCATGTTAGAATCAAAACAGTGCTTCTACTTTCTTTTCAGAGGAGATAAAGTGATAACTTGGCTTATCTCTCTGTCTTTAGGTAGGTAAGGTATATTCTGATACTTTGTAGACCTATAATTTCAATGTGCATGGAGTCCTAGGCCTGGAGTCAGGAAGACTTGAGTTCAAATCTGACCTCAGACATTTACTAGCTGTGAAACCTTGGGCAAATTACTTGGCTTCTCTTTGTCTCAGCTTCCTCATCTATAAAATGAGGATAAAGTACCTGCTTCATAGGGTTATTGAGTGTATGAAATAAGATCATATTTTTAAAGCATTTTGTGAACCTTAAAGCCTTGGATGTGCATATCACAATCCATCCACACTTGCTCTTGTCCATGTCCTCCCATAAATCAATAGTAAGGCCCACCCCAATCAATGGGAGCCTTCCTATAGATCTCCTGATGATGGGGTGCTTGGGTGCTTGTGCTTGGACCCTAATCTAACATTTCTCCTTAGCCTCTGCTTGGATGCCTGTGCCCCAATTCTAAAACCACATCCAGCTCTAAAATCACATTTTCCCCTAGCCTCAAAATACTATCTCAGGCAGTTTTTCTCCAGTTCAAGGGCAGCATGCCCTAGCAAAACACTTATCTCTCCTCCTGATACTGTGGCCAGTTTTACCCATAGAATTTATTAGTTTGGACTCTCTGTATATGTGCTAAACTGGACATGTACTGGGTCATAAAGATATTCACTACTCAATGGCCTATCATGTGCATGCTAGACCCAGACATATGTATACTCCCTTACATGTATCTTGTCTAACAAGACATTTGATGGAAGCAACCTGGATATTTCCAGTCAGTCCTGACCATTAGTTGACTTAGTGACATTTTACAGTCAAAACCACAGCTCTTTGTAGCACCCCCTTGGGCTATTTCCCAGTGAACTCTGGGTAAGATACCTGCACGGTAGATACAAAAAGTAATGTTCCTTTAAGAATGGACCACCCCTTAACCACTCCCTAATCCCACCCCAAACACCTAATTGATAGGTTTCACCCCAAAATCTCCTATAAAAACTTTTCCTGCACCCCTGTAAGGTTGCAGGTTCCCTAAGAACTCTTGCCTGCTGTAAAGCATTATAAATCTTTGCCACCTTGACTTGAAGAATGCTTGAGATCATGAATTCACTCCAGATGGCCCCGACCCTTTCCAGTACTTGGGTCCTTGAGGGGTACTCCCCCTCAATGACCCTGTCTGGGAACTCCAGTCTTAGGGTTCTTGGACCTTGGCTCCCTCAACCCTCAACACTGACACTGAAGTGATTTCAATGGAGCATATGTGGATGGTTCCACTGGAATATTTTCATGCTTTGTCACTGGCTCATATCCTTTCCCACTTAATAATAATAGCTACAATTTATATTGTGCTTTAAAGATGAGGAAACTGAGACAAAAGTGGGTAAATGACTTGCCCAAGGTGTCACAGCTAGTAAGTATCTGAGGTCATATTTGAACTCAGGTCTTCTGGATTCCAAGCTCAGAAACTCTATGCACTGTGCTCCGTAGCTGCCTCTTATACATCTGGTGATATTATTTACCCTCCCTTCTTTGGTACAAATCTTCCTTTACAATATAGTGCAGCCTTGTCACAGAGATTGTGCATCTCTTTATCTCCCTTAGGGTCACTCACCATTTTAATTCTTTGGAGACTGGCATCCTATGAATCACAGCCCTCACAGCATCCTTGAAAGAATTTTGACTCTGAAGAGATGGGCATTTGTTTCAGGATTAAACCTGGAGTCATTAAGAGTGAGGTGAAGTTTCCCCCAAGGCAATCCAGGCCATTTCCAAACTGCTATTCAATTCTTTTTGTTGTTGTTCAGTCATTTTAGTAGTGTTCTACTCTTTATGATTCCATTTGGGGTTTTCTTGGCAAAGATGTTGGAGTGGTTTGCCATTTCTTTCTCTAGCTCATTTACGGATGAAGAAACTGAGGCAAACAAGTTTAAGTGACTTACCCTAGGGTCAAATAACTAGTAAGAGTCTAAGGCCAGATTTGAACTTGGAGAGATGAGTCTTCCTGACTTCAGGCCTGGCATTCTGTCCACTGTGCAACCTAGCTATCCCCCAATTTTTATGCACATATATGTATATACACATGTATGTAGGTACACATATACACACATACACACATGTGTGTATGTATGTATATATGTATATAAAATCAGCATAGAATAGTGGTTAGTGAGTTACTCTTCCAGTTAGGAAGACCTATCTTCAAGTCTCATTTCTGATAATGTGACTGGGTAAATTATTGAACCTCTCAGTGCCTCAAGAATGCTCTAGGAAAATAAATTAGAGAGAAGGTGCTGATCTAGACTGTTAGAAATTTCTCTCTAGAGTTTCTGATACTGATGAAATCACAAATCTAGACCAACATGTACATATGTATATATTATATAGTATAAGTTTTGAGGGCAGAAACTACAGTTGAGGTCCTTTCCAGTTCTCAAATTCTGTGATTTCTGTCTTGGTATCCCCAGCACCTAGTCATAACGCCTAGCACATTATAGGTCCTTATTAAATGCCTGTTGAAAAATAGATATACCACAAAATCAAATAATTAAGCAATAGGGTTTAGTTGTAGCTTCTCCATCAATAAACTCCAGACTTTAGACAATCATTTCACTTCTTTTGGACTCAGTTTCCTTTTCTGTAAAATGAAAAACTTAGACTAGATGATCTCTGAGTTTTATTTCTGTTCTGTTGTTGTAACTATTATTATTACAGTGCCATTTATTGATTATCAACTATGTCCAAAGTAATGTGCTAGACAAGATAATTACAAAGATAAAAAAGGTTTCCTAGCCTCAAGGAATCTATGTACTCATAATCTCAGAAGCCAAGAAATGAGTTAATGACCATTACAGATAAGATGGCAAGGGAAGACGTTAATTGGGGGAAAAAATCTTTCCAGAAAGTTTCTCTTATAAAGGTCTCATTTCCAAGATATAGAAGAAATAGATTCAAATTTATAAGAATAAGAGCCATTACCCAACTAACAAATGGTCAATGGAGATGAGTGGGAAGTTCGCAAGGAAAGAAATCCACGCAATTATACCCATATTTTAAAAGTGTCCCAAATCCCTGCAAATAAAGACAGCCCCTAGGTTCTACCTCACACTGGGCAAAGTTGACAAAAAATGAACATGACAAATGTTGGTGAGACTAGAAGAAAACAGGTACATTGAGACACAGTTGGTAAAGCTGTGAATTGGTCTATCCATTCTGCAAAACAATTTGGAATTTTGACCCAAAATTTCCAAACCTCTTGCGTATTCTGTGACTTTGTGAAACCATTACTAGGTCTATATTTATTCAAAGATCAAAGAAAGCAGCAAAGGTAGAATGTGTTCTGGCAAAGAACTAGAAACTGAGGAAGTGTCCATCAGTTGGGGAATGGTTTAACAAATTATTCCATTAATGGAAAACTACTGTGCTATAAGAGATGATGAGAGGGTTTCAGAGAAGCTTGAGACTTATATGAACTGATACAGAGTGAAGTAAGAACCAGGAGAACAATTTAAACTGTAACGACCAGATTGTGCAAAAGGATTTTGAAAGACTTAAGAATTCTGGCCATCATACTGATCAATGGAGAACTGAAGATGAAGCATGAGTGGTGATGAACTGCTACACAGAAGGAAACAAACATTTCTGGGCCAATATGTTAATTTATGTGCTTGACTTTGCATATTTGTTACAAGGGTTTTGTTTTTCTTTTCAGTAGGAGGAGGCAGTAGAGGGAAAAACAAATGCTTGATAATTTAAAAGGAAGCAAATTAATTATGTAATGCTTACCTGGTTTAAAAAAAAGTTATTCTATAGTAATGTTTTTCATACCTTCATATACCCTGGTAATGAAAGACCGGAGTCTCATAGCCTCAGACTATAAGAGGGAATTTTAAAAAAGAACCACCACCAGAGGCAGCACTCAGTCAGGGGCCATGGACTTCAGCTCTGGTTCCCATTCCTACTAGGCTGTATGACTCTGGGCAAGTCATCTGACCTTTCTTTGGGTCTATTTTATCATCTGTAAAATGGGGATAGTAACACTTACATTCCATCTCAAGGATAAGCACTTGAAAATCAGAATAAACGTGATCCATTTCTGAGAGATTTACTACAAACATTGAGTTCTAGTTCTGATTTAATGAGATATAGGTCAAATCTCTCTGGGTCTCAGTTTCCTCATCTATAAAAGGTCTAGGTAATGCCAATGTCTTTTTCAACGGCAGGAGTTTATGATTCTGATGTGATTTTCAACTCCTGGAGTCTGTTTCTTAGCTTCCTCAAATTTTAAATATTTTGCTCAAAATGCTCAATTTTTTTAAAAAACTTCTTGGATTCTACTAGATTGTGAGCTTTTTGAGAGCAGGGCTATGCCTTTCTTTATCATTGTATCCCTCATAACTAGCATGTAGTAGGCGTTTAATAAAAGTTTGCTGAATTGAATTCTCAGTAGACATTAAAGGGAGCAATAAAGGAGAAGGGGAAAGAGATATACAAAAAAGCGTAAGCACTAAGGTTTTTAGCTCAAGTTGGTACCAAGAAAGACAATTGATTTATTATGAGAAATCTGTTATCATATAGTCTCAGTTCATTGTTACCTTTCTTTAGTGAGGGATGAATTCTAAAATTTTATCCTTTAATTGAACAGTGTGTATTAGTTTGCTAAGTTAGTTCCATATGATAATGAAGGTACAGAAGGTTGAGCTAAGAGATTTACCTTATAAAGCCCGATTCTCCAGTTGGACTGGCTACGTATATTATGACTCACAAAAGTGTTGCAAGGGGTCGAAAACTGATTTTAGGAATCTCCTTATCCTCTTCCTGCCTTGTCCCACCCCTACAACTGGGAAACCATGAATCTTGAGTAACTCATGACTTAAGGTTAAAATTCTCCAGCTGCTGTGTTTTGCTTAGTTTGAAATATATGTGTCCTTGAAAACCTTCCCTGAAGTAGCATGGTGCCTGTCACAGAGTAAGCACTAAATAAATGCTTGTTAACTGACATCTTAAAATTTGGCCCACATAATGCTTGGCTAAGGAGAGGGATTTTACAATTGGTGAAAATGTCTGCACTTTTCAATGGAACTGAAAGTCTGAGAAGAGACCCACGTGGCAACCTGGGAAGGAAAACAGTAAGACCACAAAAAATAGGACCTTGATTCACATTAAGGCTTTGTTAGAGAGTCCTGAGAAAATTAAGGTAGCAATGTTCCTCCTACCCTTGTCCTTCCCCATTTAACAAGTGGGGATGCCCCTTTTTTCCAGCTGCTATTTCAGCCCACCATTTGCACCCCCAAAGATCTTTTCATTACCTTTGCTGATTGTGTATCAGGGGCACCTTTGAGCTGTGGGTCAATTTACTAGTTGTCAGCAGCAGACTCCTGGACACATAAAAAGTACCGTTTGCCTTGCCTTTTTGCTGAGAGTTAAACCTGCCATATTTCACAATGCCTGAAGGTTACTGCATATATTTCCTTGTTCTGAGACTCCTCTTCTACCCCTTTTCTAATCAAATCTAGTATTTGAACAAGTTTGAGTTTAATTGAATAATAAATAAGAGGAAGTAAAAAAAAGAACTCAGGAAAAAAACCAGCCTCCAGGAATAAATGATTAATGTGTTGTCCTTCTCAGACAAAGATTCTGCCCCTGACTCACCAGCAGTTGGGTATTTTGCATTAAGCTGTTTCTCTACTGGTGGAGAATCTTTCCAAGTAGACGATTTCTGTGGCTGTAGCCCACAGGTCATTTTTTGAAATGTCATGCTCCAGTGAGGTTTGAGTTTTCCTTGAATTTATGGCCAGAATTTCTCCTTTGTTATTCCAGAAGCATTCTGTTTCTCTCTTCCTCATTGCTCTCACAGATTTTTGAATGATGAATGACTCCTGTCTTAAATCAGATCCAGCTTCCTTATTGTTCAGACTCTATAGAGCTGCTTTGGCGGGTGCTGGCTATCTGTCCAGACCTTCCTTTTCAATTTGCAAGGAATATTTTTTTTGACAGCCTTGCCTGAAAATAGCATGAAGTCTTACATGGCAATTTAGGCCACATCTTAGAAAGATGCTTATTTAAATTCCCATCTGCTCTTCTGGGATTAGGGATTTTGTGATGAGGAGGCTTTACTCCTGCTTTGAGCACTTTCCACTTGACTTTCTTAATTTGACTTTACCTTATTCATTCATTTATTCTTTTGTTTATAAAATCTTTCATTTTTGCTTTTTTTTATATTGCTGTCATTTCCAAATTACATTCTCTAGCCTTTTTTTGTCAAGTCAACAAGAATTAGGTACCTACTATGTGCCAAGTACTATTAGTAGGAGAAAAATAGAGATACTGATCATGTCTAATAGCATATGCACCATTTTGTGCCTGTAGTCTATCACCTCTCTAACTCTAGGTACTTGGCATTAAATTTACAAGCTGACTAAGACAACTTTAAAGATTCATTTTCAGATCTGAGAAGAATAGAATATGATTCTATTCTATTTTAACATAGAAGTTGCTTTAATGTTAACATTGTTTCACTTGTTCATTCAACCTTCAAGAGAGACTCTGAAATGTGTCAGTTGAAGTAAAAGTTTCATCAACTCATAAAAATTTTACATGCTTTTCCAACCATCATAGACATGATACATTTAATAGTAAGAATAACTTTGAGTTACACGGTATGAGAAGATTTGCAAAGCATTTTCTCACAATAGCGCTGTGAAGTACTAATGTATTATTTTCACCCCCATTTTATAGAAAACTGGGCAGCTAGGTGCCACAATAGTTAGAGTGCTAGGCCTGGAGTCAGAACAATTCATCTTCCTGAGTTCAAATCTGGCCTCAGACACTTACTAGCTGTGTGATCCCATGCAAGTTGCTTCACCCTATTTGACTCAGTTTCCTTATCTGTAAAATGACCTGGAGAAGGACACGACAAACCATTCCAGTATCTTTTCCAAGAGAACCCCTAATGAGGTCACAAAGAGTAGGACAAAACTGAAATGCCTGAACAACAGAAAACACCAAGATCCAGAGAGAATAAATGGTTTGCTTATGGATGGACAGTGTCAGAGCCATGATTCAAGCAGGTTTCCTCAAGTCCTCAGGTCATTTCACTCCAACCATGCTGTCTCCCTAGTAAGCATCAGTAGTACTAGTGTTCTTGTTTGTTCTGTTTCCATTAAAATGCTTCCCAGTAGGATTCTCTGTCTAATAGGAACTGCTGGGAAAGCTGGAAAGCGGTTTGGCAGAAATTAGATATAGACCAGCATCTGACACAGCTTCATATGGATACATAACTTAAATATGAAAAGTCATATTACAAAAAATAGAAGAAAAATAAAGAAGAGGAGGGCCTTTTACAACTATGATATGGGGGAAAGGGAAACTTCTATGCAACAAGGATAAGGAAGATAATAAAAAGATAAAATGTATAATTTCATTATATAAAATTTAATAACTTTTGCCCCCAAGTTCTTTGTATTCAATATCTTCTTTTAGAGTCTGATATTCAGAATATAAAGGGGATTGCCAGCCAAGAGCCATTCCCTAATAAATAAGTGGCTAATGGATATGAAGAAACAATTTTCAAAAGAAAAATGAAAAACTAACAATAACCATTTGAAATATTGCTGCAAATCACCAATAAGAACAAAGAAAATTAAAACAAATTTGAAATTTTATCTCACACTCATAAAATTGGCAAAGATGACAAAAAAATGGAGTGGTGTTAGATGGGATAAAGGAAGATAGGTAATCAGATGACCCTTTCCACCTGGATGGGGACCAGTGGGTGCTATGATCAGAGAAGCCCCACATTTCATGGGACCCCAGTCTGGCAGCTGGTTCACAGTGGATAGAGCACTGGACTTGGAGTTGGGAGGACCTCAGTTCAAATTTGCCTTCAGACACTAACTGGTTGTATGAACCTGGGCAAATCACTTGAGCTCTGCTTTCCTCAGTTTCCTCAACTAGAAAATGGGGATACTAACAGGACCTACATTGCAGGGTTGTTGTAAGGATCAAATGAGATAATAAAAATATGAGATAGTAAATGAGTAAAAATGAGTAAAACAATGAAATAGTAAAAAAAAACATGTATCACAGGGTCTGGCACATAGTAGGTGAAAGATAAATACTTAATCTCTTTCCTTCCCTTCCTTCCTCAGTCCAGCAGATCAGGGGACTTATCTGATACCCTTGTTGGTAGAGTATGAATTGATTCAAACTTTCTGTAAAATAATTTGTAATTGTGTGGAAAAAAAATCATTGAACTGTTTATGCCCTTTGAATCAGTGATTTTAGTACTGGGCAAGGAAGCTGAAGAGAGAAAAGCTCAACTTATATCAAAATATTTATAACAGCATTTTTGTGGTAGCAAAAAAATTAGAAGCAGAGTGGTTTTATCAATAGACAAATGGCTAAACATGTGACCTATGAATCAAGTGGAATATTTTTATGCCGTAAGAAATGATGAATATGAGGAACTTGGAAAACCATCAGAATTATATTGACTAATATAGAGCTAAAAAAGCAGAAAATTATATGTATATGTATATGTACATATATATACCTACATATATACATGTATAAATATATGTGTATGTATACTAGATACTATTATATATAAATGTTATATGTTATTTATATATATGTATGTGTGTAGATGGATGGATGGATAGATGGATGGATAGATAGATAGATAGTAACACATGTAACATAAAACAACCAAAACCAGCCACTAAATGACAGTTAAACCTTGATGAATTATAAAGGTTGCTACTGTTCCAGGAGAGCACTTCCCTATTCTCAGTAGAGAGGTAGGAATCTTAAGATATGGAGTGGAGTGCAGTAGAAGAGGTCACTGTGTCAGTGATTTTTTTTGGGAAGGTTTAATGAGGTTGAGACTTAGGAGAAAGTAACTGGTATAAAAATAAAAGGCATCAATACAACTAACAATTAAAAAAATGACAAACCTGAATCCTTTTCTTTTTTTTAAAGAGTCTTGCTTCTTTAAAACAAAAGTAGAGTGATGATGTATTTGTATTAAGGGGAAAAAACCTTTCTAAGTAATTTCTTTTTTGGCTTAAAAGTTTGTTTTAGGTTCTCAATTAGAGGCCCATGAAAAATTTTGTGTCTATGATACTGGTATTTTAAGGCTTTCATCAAGCAGCCATTGAAAAACTATTAAGAAGCAAAGTGTTCATTTCTAATGACCGCAATTTGCATCTTTCAACATCCTACTTGGCGTGAATGTTCTCTAAGACTATGCCAGCTGAGTACAAGCTGTTGGCTCATTCGAAGCTGGAAAGTCGTTGACTCTGGACATTGGTGTGAGTTTGTTGCTCTGTAATCAGAAAGACTAGCCTAGCTGAATACAAAAAAGGCTAAATCATCAAAAGATGGGGCATTAGGTGACAATTTTTTAACCATAGCAAATCTTAAAATTATCCAAAAATGGAATTCATTGTCCTTTCCATCCCTCCAGACCCAAGCTTTTTTTTTTTTCAAACCTCCTTATTTCAGGTAATGGTGTCAACATTCTATTAACCCAGATTTATAATTTGAAGTCATCTTTGGCTCCTTCATTGCTTTACCCTCGTCCAATCACATTTATCTTATCTCCATAATACCTCTTCTATCATCAAGTTATTTCCACTTGCAGAACCACTACCCTAATTTGGCTCCTTATCTCCAATGGCCAATAGCCTCCAAATTGATCTTCCTTAATGCCAGTGTCTCCCCCCTCCAAAACATCCTTCATCTAGTAGCCAAAATAATATAAGGTATACCCTCACTAAAAATTAGTTTAAAACTTCCAAAATCTGACTCTCATTTAATGTTCCAACCTTATTATATTACCACATTTCAGGAAATATATGTTCCTGTCAAACTAGACTACTTGCCACCTCCAGACCCAGTATCCCCTGCCTTATAAAATTGTACAAACCAGCTCCCATGTCTGAAATGTGTCTTCATTTCTGCCTCTTAGAATCCTTGACGTCGTTCAAAGCCTCATCTCAGATGCCTACTCCTTTGTGAAGCCTTTTCTGATACACACCCCTGTGTTATTTGTTTCTCAACTTACTTTGCCGTATACTTATTTGTATGCCTATTTTACCTGCCCAGCATAATATTAGCTCCCTGAGGACATTTTCGACCTTTTAATTCTAGTTCCTAGCACAATGACTAGTACATGAGTACTTAATAAATTCTTGTTGAATTAAATTGAATGGAATCTACCAAAGGATGAAAGGCCTGAGAACTGCATGGAATCTGAAGATAGAATGATTCAGGCAAGTTAAGAGCCAGGAAGCCAGTGCCACTGGATCACAAAGTGTGTGGAAAGGAGTAAGGAGTAAGAAGACTGGAAAGGTAGGGAGCTGCCAGCATATGAAGGGCTTTAATAAATGACACTATTTCGAAGGAATACAGTCAATAAAGATGTCATTGTCTGATATTGTTGCAGTCACTCCATAGCCAGCAAATTTTGATCAGTACAGAAAGAGTACAAATGCTGAGGACTGCTGAGCAAGAGAGAAAATGAATCGTAAAGAAATGGAATGATCCCTTAAAAAAAAAATCAATGGGGTGAAAAGCTGTCTGCCTCTTGGAAATAAATTAGACAAAGAGAAAGGATGCCAGAGTCACATTCCTTCCCACAGCCATCTGTGCTCTCAACCCCCTGAACTGATTTGTACCTGATATAAACCAAGATTTCTGATCATGATTCTAGTTTTCCAGTACCTCAAAGGGCTGCTCTCACTTTTCTGGATGTTTAAAAATGACTCACATATATATAGCTCTTCGAGATCTACAAAGTACTTTCCTCACCTTGGGAAATACATATGGTTTTATTATTCCCATTATAAAGCTGGGGAAAATAAATCCCTGAGATTAAGTGACTTGCCCATGGCCATGCAGGTGATCAAAATCAGAACTGGCTTGGAACATGGAGAGGTTTGCTCAGGGGGCAAATGTAAGGTGGGTATGCTTCCTTCTAGTGGCAATCTTTGGCATATCGGTCACACTCCCTCATCCCCAGAGTTCTTTTGCCATGGTCTCCTTTTCCTGGTCTGACTGTCTCTCCCACTTACTTTCTTGTATACGCTCCCTTCCCTCCTCTGACACTCTAGTACAGGCTCTCATCACCTCAGCCTTGGTTACCTCAATAGTCTGCTGGTGGTTCAGCTAGGATATGGAGTTGGGAAAGGGTGGATAGGGGAGAGACTTGATGATGAGAGATGAGTAAAGGAGCTATCTCAATAGTACAGGCAAGGTGTTATGGGATAGTGAAGGTCAAAGGCTGGACTTCCTTCTCATTAATAAAATTTTGTCAGTGCTGGATAGGTATAAGAGATGTTTAATAATACTTATTGATTGACTGGTATTCAATCTGACTGACTACATTCATTCAGAAGGTAATGGGTAAGATATATATTTAGATTGCCAAAGGGGAAAGAGAGAAATCAGCTCAAGTTTTCTATGTGGGAAATGCAGGAGAAGGACCTGTCTACATGTAAATAACTCAGATTTTCCTAAAAAAGCAGTTTAAGTATGACTTACTAGGCTCAGTACTTCAGCATCTCAAGGTCAAATATAAAGTTTTTTTTGGCTTATAAAACTCTTCATAACCTGACAAATTTCTGTGTTTTTCATCTTCTTACGTCTTTCTCCCCATCAAGTACTCATCAATCCAGTAACTCTGGCCTCCTTGCTCTGTCTCTCACATGTCAATCCATCTTTTGACTCTGGGCATTTTCTCTAGCTATTCCCCATGCCTGGAAATCTCTCCTTCCTCGTCTCTACCTCCCTGCTTCCTTCAAGTCTCAGCTAAAGTTCCATTTTCTGAAAGAAGCCTTTCTCAGTCCTCTTTAATCATGGTGCCTTCCCTCTGAAATTATCTCCAATTTATTCTGAACATAGCTTGTTTGTACATAGTCATTTGCATGTTGTTTTCCGCATTAGGCTGTGAGCTCATCAAGAGCAGGGACTGGGTTCCCCTCCTCCTTTCTTTGTATTGTCCTCATTTAGCACAGTACTGGCACATAGTAGGTACTTAATAAATGTATATTGACTTCTTTCTTTACAGTTGGGGAAGTAGCAGCATGATGTTAGGAGTATTGTTTCAACTTTGAAAGATTTAATAACTCTCTCAACCAATCTTGAATCTAGAGGATCAATGATAAAGCATCCTACCTCCTGATAGAGAGGTAATGGACTCAGGGTACAAAATGACACATACTTTTTGGACATGATCAATATAGGAATTTGTTTTGCCTTACTATACATATTTTCTACAAGGATTTTATTTTTTCTTCAGTGTGGGGAGAGGTAGGTTTATATGTTCAAGTACAATTGGGAAACTATTTTTCTCTAGTTTTACTCTGTCACATTTACTTCACTGATAAACAGAGTTCTTCAGATAGTTTCCGATCACAAGGCTTCCATTCTGCAGTACTGATTTCACTTATTAGCAAACTTAAGTCTGGGTGCAGGGGTTATGGTGGCTCACAACTTTACTCTTGAAGCATAGAGATACAATACAGTTTAATGAGTAGATTGGAGTAAGAAAACTCTGTGGGTTCAATTCTTATTTTTTTAAAAATTATTTTAAAAATTCAATTTTATTTTAAATTCCAAATTCTGTCCCTCCCTCCTCCCCCTATCCTACCCATTGAGAAGACTCCCCCCCAAACCCCCCAAAAGCCCCCAAATCCAAACCCATTGCAAATATGCATAGTCATGCAAAACAAGTTCCTGCACTAGCCATGAGGAAGGAAGGAAGGAAGGAAGGAAGGAAGGAAGGAAGGAAATGAAGGAGGGAGGGAGGAAGGAAGGAAGGAAGGAAGGAAGGAAGGAAGGGAGGAAAGAAGGAAGGGAGGAAGGGAGTGAAGAAGGATGTAGGAAGGATAGAAGGAGGGAGAGAAGAAAAAAGAAAGGAGGAAGAAGGGAGGAGAGAAAGATAGGAAGAAAGAAAGAAGGAAGGAAAAAAGGAAAGAAAAAGATAAAAGAGATGAGAAGAGAAATGATGATTCAACTTGCACTTTGAGTGCATCAGCTATCAGGAGGTAAAATAGCATATTTCATCATGAATCCACTGGAATTGTGGTTGGTTATTTTATTAATCAGAGTTTCTAAGTCTTTCAAAGTTAATTATCTTTACAATATTGTTATTATTATATAATTTGTTTCCCTGGTTCTGCTGACTTCACTTTGCATCAGTTCATATAAGTCTCAGGTTTCTCTGAAACCTTCCCTCTCATTATTTCTTATAGCACACTAGTATTTCATCACTTTCAAATACCATAACTTGTTCAGATATTCCCCAATTGATGGGTTTGTCCTCAGTTTCCAATGCTTTACTACCACAAAAAAAGAGCTGCTATAAATATTTTTGTACCTACGGTCTTTTATCTCTTTCTTTAATCTAGGGGAGCCAAAAGTCTTCTGACCTCTCACCTCCTATCTTCTATCTTTTGGTGGGTGCAGGGTGTCCCTTGAAGGAAGGTGACAGGGGGCTGAGCATCTTCCAACTGCTCCAAAACAAGGTAACATTCACCTCCAACTGCCAGTCCAATCTCCCAACAGAGATATGGAGAATCTCTCATGCAGAGGAGCAACCTTACCTTTGATCTCAGGTTTTCCATCTCCGGCTGTGCCTAACCATGGAGGGAAGAGGAAAAGAAAAGTTAGTGGGGAATGAGAATTTGCTGTGTGGGTACAACATCCATCTCCCTTTGGGCACTTTTCCTGTTTAATCTCCACCCTTCAAAGGGAAGAGGAGTGGTGAAGCAGGGCCTCCCATCTGACCACCTGATCATCTGACCTTGTGCCTTCCCTCTCTTATTATACTTGCCTTCAGTGTGATCTCCAACTCTACTGGGAAGAGGAGAGGTACCCTCTACTCAATAATGAACATTCTCATGCCTGGTCATCCCAGTGATTCTGAACCCCTGAAGGTCATAATTCAAACCCCATTCCTTATCCCTTGGCCACCCGATTCCTTATTCCCATCCCATTCAACCCTCCTACCCCAAAGTTTCAACCAAACGCCATCTAGCTCTTCCATATCAACTCTTCCTCAAGTACTCTAACCATTCAACTTACTCACTTCCTCAGAGCTACTCCTCCACCCCATCTCAGTCACACACAAAGATGGTTATAGTCTTCATTTTGTTAAGACCTACAAATGTACCACCTCCATACTCAAGAATTCTGAAATCCCCTTAACCAATCATAAACAACTTATTTTTTACCTCTTCCTCTGCCTTCTCTAACAAAACCTTATTCTTCATACACACTATGGCCTCCAATTCTTTAACCCCTCAATTATCTCCCAAGCCATCTCTCTTGTACCAGCCACTCTCTCCTCTTTTTCCTATCTTGATCCATTGGTGAGTCAATTCAACTCAACTGTTCTCTCTCAAATCTCAAGCTCCCTTTTCATATCTCTGATTATACTTATTCAAGCCTCAACCATGGATTTTTCTCACCACTTGTGCTGCTGAATGAAGGTGGAGAAAATCATGCAATCATTCTGATATTGTTTGGTTGGGGGAGGTAGCATACTTTACACATAATACCTCACACTCTTGCTCTAGAGATCAAGAAAACTTTTTTTAATTTGGTACCTATTAAGCTTCAGAATACCCTTGAAAACTTATCTTTACTAGAAAGTCACAACATTATACATATAGACAAATTCATGTTATATACAACCTAAACTGGGCCCTCACTGTTGCTAGGTAATCCCATGCCTCCCATTTCAACTCATTATCCCAGTCTCCACAGTGATTCTTCTAAACCTTTTCATCCATCCTCAGTCCTCCCATGGTTCTCCCTCCCCCAACTCTCTGAGCTGAAAACCTCACCTCATATTTTGTATTAAAGAAATTGAGGCCATTTGCCATCAGCTCCCTCTTCTTCCATTTTCCTCCTGTCAAACTACTCATATGCCTTCTGCCACTATCTCCTCCTACCACATGATGAGGTGGCTTTAACTACCTTTTCAAGTATCCTGTCTCCTCATCCTGTCTCCTCCCAACAGAATTCCCCCTTTGTCATTCCTTACTCTATCACTCATTTTAAATCTTTCCCTGTCTACTGATTCATTCCCTACTGCCCATGTCTCCTATTTCCAAAAAAACCCCCAAAACAAAAAAACCTCACTTGATCTTTTCATCTCCACTATCTTCCTCTATCTCTCCTGCCCTTTATAGCTAAACTCCTCGAAAAGGGTATCTATAATATGTGCCTCCACTTTCTTTCCTTTTATTCTCTTCTTAGCCCCTTATAATCCACTTCCCGATCTCATCATTTCACCAACACTGCTCTCTCCAGTTACCAATGATCTCTTAGTTGATAAATCCAGTGGTCTTTTCTTTATCCTCATTCTCCTTGACCTTTCTGCAGCCTTTGATGCTGTCAATCACATTCTCTAGGAGATTCTTTCCTCTCTAGGTTTTCAGGATATCACTTTTAGCTACTCTCCTACTGTCTGACCACTCCTTCTTGGTCTCCTTTGTTAGATCCTCATCCAGAGCATGCCCTCTAACTGGGCCCATTTTTCTTTTCCTTCTATATTACTTCACTTATTGATTTCATCAGATCCCACAGATTTAATTATCATCTTTATGCTGATGACTCTCAAATCTACCTTTCCCGTTCCAATTTCTCTGCAGAGCTCCAATCTTACATCTCCAATTGTCTTTCAGACATCTCAAACTTGATGTTACAACATATGAAAAGTTTGAGAGACTTAGTTTCTGGGTAATTAACCATTTTATTAATTATGGCTAGCAAACAATTAATAAAAGGATGGTCATTTGGCTTTCTTTTGTAAACCAAAGACCCCTCCTAAACGTCTGTTGATGCTTATATACCCTTGGAAGAGTGGGTATTCCTGACAGGCAGCAATCAACTCTGATTGGCTAACAATTGATATGAATATTATAAGAGGGAGGACTACTCTAATGAGGGGCTGGGTGATGTGACTTTGATTATGTCACTCTTACTCTTACTGATGAGGTTTAGACTGTGGGAGCCTCTTTGAACTCCCCTTGAATCTTCCCACGAGGTGAGGAGTTTGCCCGAGGCCATAAGCCTTTCATTATTGCTAGGCCCAAATCTCTAGGCTAGGTTGCTCTTAACCTAGCCTAGCCCTCCATTGTCTGGCTAGTTTCCACCCTTGATCCTATCAAAGTGTCTATGCCCAAATTTGTTACCCTTAAACTAGCCTAGCCCTACATTGTCTGTTATTTCCAGGTAGCCTTCAGCTACTTCCCACCCTTAATCTCATTCTCTTGGTTCCTAGAACCTGACCTCATCCCAGTCCCATCAAGCTCCTCCTCAAGACCCTCCCTAAACCCCTCCTCGCATCACCCCAGGATCACCGAAGATCCCTCCTACAATCTTTGTATATAAGTTTCATCTTGCCTCCATGAAGGCACTCTAGCCTACTTGTGAAAACGAGCATCACAAAGTGTGAGATTTCTTAGGGCAACCCAATATGGCGAACCTGTTATAAGCTTTGTTTCTCTTTGGCTGTGAGAAGGCTTGAGTCGAATTCATTCGAGCAGGACCTGGTGTATTGGTATTTTGGGGCCTTGACCACTCCTAAAAACATATAGTTCCCCTGACCTCTTCATAATGGTTCCCTGACCTCTTCATTACTGCCAGATTATCCCCAGACTTGGGCAATCTAGACAAAGAATCTATTCCCTGCCCCCTCCGCAACCCCCACCCCAAGCCCCAGTGGAACACAATGGTCCAGAATTCACCTAGATAAGATTCTTTTTACTGTTTAATCTTTATTCTGGAGAATAAAGCTTCCCCAGTTGTTGAGGAAAATGTTAAATCCAATCTTATCATCAGCCCTATTATTCTACTGATTTGATCTAGTAGAGAATAAGGAGACAGGAAGGTTAAAAAAAAGCAACAAACAAACCTGCATCCCCTGCTAGTAATTGGTTATTAATGTAAGAGAGAAATAATAATTTCTCTCAATGTCCAGTAGATGATTTAAATTAAACATGTTCAAAACTGACCTTTCATCTTAAACCCATTCCCCTTCACCTTCCCTATTATTTCTCCTGTTACTGTGGAAGGCACCACTATCCTCCCAGTCCCTTGGGCTTGCAACTTAGTTGTTATCCTCTACTCATCTCTCATTTTCCATATCCAATATGTTGCTGCAGCCTGTTGATTTCACCTTGCAACATCTCTCTAATGTACCACCTTCTGTCCTCTGACATTGCCCCCACTCTAGTACAGAACCCCATCATCTTATGCCTGAAGCACTGCAATAGCTTGCTGGTGAAACTGCCTGCCTCAAGTTCCAGCTCTACCCTCTCTACCCCTTCTCCCACAATTCATCCTTCATTCAGCCACTAAAGTGATTTTCCTAAAGTACAGGTCTGACCATCTCTCCCCCCCACGCCCCAATAAACTTTAGAGACTTCCTATTGTCTCCAGAATAAAATACAAAATTCTCTATTTGACATTCAAAACCCTTTATAACCTAACCCCCTCCTCCATTTCTAGGCTTACTCCCTAACAACGTCCCCTTGGATCCAATAATATTGGCCTCCGGGCTATTCCACAAACAAGACACTCCATCTCCTTCCACTGGAATCCTTTCCCAACCCCTCTTAATTCCAGTGCCTTCTCTTTGTTAATTATCTCCTATTTATCCTGTATGTAGCTTGCTTTGAATGATTTTTTTTTTTGCATGTTGTTTCCCCTATTAGATTGTAATTGTAATTTGTCCTTAAGGACGAGGAGTGTCTTTTGCCTCTTCTTATATTCCTAGTGCTTAGCACAGTGTCTGTGCTAATGTTTATTGATCACTTGATATAAATTATAGACAGCTAGATGGTCCCAGGATCAAATTCACAATGCTGTTTGACATTCAAAGCCCTTTATAACTTATCCCCCTCTACCTTTCCGGTATTCTCTTTAATCCAGTGACACTGGTGTTGTGACTGTTCCAGGAAAAGAAACACCATCTCTCAGCTCTGTGCATTTTCTCTGACTGTCCCCACATCTGAATGCTCTCTCTCTCATCTTTTCCTACTGGTTTTCCTGGGTTAAGTCCTAACTAAAATCCCATCTTTTATTGATTTTAATCCTGGTGCCTTCACTGTTAATTATTTCATATTTATCCTGTATATAGCTTGTTTGTATATATGTTTTGTTGTTGTCTCCTTTATTAAATCACAAGCTCCCCAAGGGTAGAGATGCCCTAGCACTTAACAGTGCCTGGCACAGGGTAGGCACTTAATAAATGTTTATTGATTTATCTATTAATCTCTTTGGGTTTTAAACTTATTATCAGTATTGCTGGGTCAAAGGGCATACACAATTTAATAGCTTTGGGGGCATAGTTCCAAATTTCTTTTCATAATGGTTGGACCAATTCACAGTTCCACTAATAGTGAATTAAAACACTTGTTTTCTCATAGCCCTTGCAGCATTTGTCATTTTCCTTTGGTGTCAACTTTACCAATCTGACGGATGAGAGGTGATACCAAATAGTTGCTTTAATTTGCATTTCTCTAATTATTAGTGATCGAGAGCCATTTTTTCATATGGCTATTGATAGCTTGGATTTCTGTCTCTGAAAAGTACCTATTCGTATTCTTTGACTATTAACAATTGGGGAATGACTCTTATTCTTGTAAATTTCACTCAGTTTGCTATATATTTTAGAAATGAGATCTTTATTGGAGAAATCTGCTGCAAAGAACTTTTTTCACAATTTTCTGCATCTCTTCTAATTTTTACTTGTGTTGGTTGTCAATGCAAAAAGTTATTAATTTTGTGTAATAAAAATTGTCTGTTTTACTCCTCTCAATTTTTTGTTTGGTCATGAACTCTACCCCTAGTCCAAGATCTGGCAGTTAATTTTGTCCACATTAGTCTAATTTGTCTATGTCACTTTGGGTCTAAATCATATACTCATTTCAATATTATCTTGGTACATGGTATGAGATGTTGGTTTGTGTCCAGTTTCTGTCAGACTGTTTTCCAGTTTTCTCATGTTTTTGTCAAATTATAAGTTCTTGCCCCAATAGCTAAGAGCTTTGGGTTTACAAAAAACTTGGTAATTTTGCTCATTTGCTTTTATGTTACCTATTTAATCTATTCCACTGATCAGTCTATTTCCTGCCCAGTACCAAATTGTTTTGACAATTTTAGTTTTGTGGTATAGTTTGAGATCAGGCATAACTAGGCTCCCTTCATTCCCATTTAAAAAAATAATTCCCTTGATATTCTTGATCTTTTGTTTTCCTGAATTAAAACAATTTTTTTTAGATCCAAAAAGTAATCTTTCGGTAATTAAACTCTACTTATTAGTTTTGTGACCATGGGCAAGTCACCTAACCTCTCTAAGGCTGTTTTCTCACCCACAAAATGGGACTTTTAACATCTGTATTGTGAGGTATAATTAAAAAAATGTGAATTATTGAATATTTAAGGCATTATCTTTTTTCATCTATTTACCTTCTCTCCTATTCATAGATGCCCCAAAAGTATTAAGTTATTTGATAAATGACTATTTGCTCTTTAATTTTAGTTTGAGTGCACCACTTCCACATATTGGTTTGCATATGCACATAATTAAGTACCTTATTTTGTTTATGAATAAATTAAAAAGGGTTAATGTATAATTTATTATGCATACATTAATGTAGAAGAAACTTGCTTTAAATGCAGAGACTTACTTTCTTTAAGCTTAAAATGTGTTATTTTATTTTTCTATCACCTGTACTTCTGAATATATTATTCACTTTTTCTCTATCCAGGATGGAGTTGTGTGTATGGAGTATTAAGGGAGGACTAGCACCTTTTCAGGGCTGCTTATCCACCTTGGTGCCCACCTCTCACTTACGACTCCAAGAAGGTATAGCATGCACAGAGGCCACACCATGGTAAAAAACCATCTAGGCAGATGGGTTAAACCAGGTTGAAGGTAACTGATGGGCCTCAAATCCATCGGTGAATTAGGGGTATCCACCTCAAGCATGTGAAGACTTTCCCAAGCAGAATGGTTGGATGAGAACAGTTTGTTCCAATGACCACAAAGGTGGCTGGAGCAGGTGACGTGAAGTGTTTAGAACTTGGTCAGACACCAAAGATGCCAAGGTCATCCACTGCATCCCAGGCCATCATCAGTCATCCTGACTTTTGTCTTGCCACTGGACTTCAATGACTCTGGGAGAGTGAGGCTGTTGACTTTGTGCACCTCTGCTTCACTTAAATGCAAGTCAGGAGCAAGTCAAGACATCAACCCACAATATCATTGGTCCTCTTCAAAAATGAAGGACAAGCAACTCAGTATTACAAGAATAAATAAGAAAGATGAAAAAGAAAAAAGCAGTTCAGTAAACTGAATCAACAGAGTATACAGTGTTCCACTTATTTTCACCAACCTCTTAAAACACTTTTCAGGGATATTTGTTGTCCTTTTCACTTACATTGTTGTAGCCATTGTCAATAGTTTTCCTGGTTTTGATTACTTCACTCTGCATTAGTTCATATTATTCTTCCAATGCTTAATTCTTCATTGTCATAATTTCTTGTGACACAGTAATATTCCATTATGTTTATATACCATGATTTGTTTAGCTATTCCCCAATACTTTATTAACCAATTCTTTGATACCACAAAAAGTGGTGTTATGACTATTCTAATGAACCTGAGACCTATTTTTGACCTCCTTGGGATATTATATGCCTAGCACTGTGGGATCTCTAGGTTAAATAGTTTGGCTTTTTTGGTCACTTTTTTAAAAATAATTACAAATTGCTTTTCAGAATGGCTGGACCAACTTAGAGCTCTACCAGTAGTGTATCCATATTTTTTGTAGTCCAACATGGACCATTTTCATCTTTTATCAGGGTTTTGATTTGCATTTCTATTATTAATTCGGAGCTATTCTTCATATGGCTCTCAATATTTTGCAATCCTTCCTTTGAGAACTGTTTGTTCTCATCTTTTGACCAATAGCCCACTGGGGACATGGCTTTTAATTTTATTTTTATAAATTTTGTTTCCTAAGTGTCCTTGTTATTAAAACCTTATCTGAGGCAAAAATCCCCTTCCCCCCAAATCAACACCTTTTTTTTCTTCATTGTACCAATGTTGATTTTTGTTCAGTTATATTTTTTGGGGGGAAATTTCACTCCTCTCAATGAGTTAGGGATAACCTCTTTCACATTTAAAAAAGATGATCCTCTTACCCCAAAACTGCTTTCCCTTTTCATAATAATTGATGCCAATATACAGTCATCTTCACAGGGAAACCCTGCAATGCAGAATTATGGTTCAGTGATTTATTCTGCCAGAAGAATGGTGCAATACAATTAGTCTTTCATTTTCTTTCTCATGTCAAAGATATGTTTTTCTCAATATATGAATAATATTTTTTAAATAGCAGGATAAAAATAGTAGTATACATTATCAATTACGTATATGAAAAAAGGAAGTTCTTCAGTTATGTAGTGAGAATAAGAATCAACAGATAGTTTGAGTTTTATGCTGATGTTATCCATGAGGAAGAGGAGAAGGATGTTCTTGTTGTTGCTATCTTCCTTCTCTTCCTCCTTCTCTATTCTGTCTCCTAGCATATGGGGTAGATTATCTATGGGGAATTTATGGAAAGACCTAGACAAGAATTAAGGGCTGACATTTGCATTGGTGGCTGGTATGTGCACTCATATTGGTGAAATCTGGGTTGGAAAGCCTTAACAAATACTAACATGCTTTCATTGAAGCAAAATTAAATTCTAAGTTGTATTGATATCCCAAAACAACAAATCAACATTCATACAAAAGCACAGGTATGCTAAGACAGTGTTTAGTGGTTACTGCCATCAAGGCACTATGAACCCTTGCCTTTTCAAGAAGCAAGGAAAGGAGATCACAAAAGTAAATTTATAAATTTAAAAGAACAGAAAAACTGAATACCCAGAGGCCTGGGGTGGTGGTGGGGGTGGGGAATAGGGTGATGGGAAGGGATGGGGAGAGTCAGGATTAAAGTTCTTGCTCTGGATGACTGGGGCATGGATGGGGGTGGGGGAAGATTTTTAGAGTACAAAACAAGCATAATAAATTACTATCGATTTTAGAATAATTTAAAATTAGTGCTTAGTACCTATTGAGCCGTAAGCTATAAATGTAAAAACAATGCCTATTATTGTGGTGTTAATTTATAACGTTTAATAACAGATCTGAGACATGGTAAGATGAGGATTTGTTTATTTTTGCATAGCCCACAGTATATAGCAAAATACCCTCTATCATTTTCCACAAGAGCACATTTGTCTTTGTTGATTTTCTAACCTTGCTTCTCCCACTGAATTATAAAATAGGAATATAATTGTTAATTTTTGTTCGATGTCTTTGTGAAATACACTCAGCAATCCACACAATATTTCTCATCTCTTGTTCCTTCAGTTTTATGTAAGCATAAAACACTCCATAGTGGAACTGCCTGTTGAAGGTCAGTACATTCAGTTTTACCTGGGCGAGGGAAAGAAGAATAAAGAACATCAACCCTTATGGGGAAAACTTTACATTCGCAACATACTAAGAGATCAATTGGACACAAAATATACATATTTGTTAGCCATGTACATTTAAATTGATGATAACTGAAGCGTGTGATGCTGAAAAAGTAAAATAAAGGGTCTTTGAGTTAAAATATACAGGTTTAAAAATCCTGAGTTAGATTAGAACTTTAAATTTATAGTCTCTCACCTCATGTTCATAAAATACATCTTCCAATGACTTTCCGTCAGGGCCATCACCAACAGCTTCAAACAAGGGCTTGTACTCCTTAAAAAGCAAAAACAGAAATATTGGTGGGAACTTCTTGAAAAGGTAGGCTCCCAAGTGAATTGTACATGGATTATTTATGGAGTGGCATGGGCAAAAATCATTCAGGAGAGGAAGGAAGAGTTATGTTCTGTACTTGTAAATAGCAGAGAACCCACCCATACCAAGGAGATCCATATAAACCGATCACATACCCAAAGTATTTTGGCTACCTGTTGGGAAATTTCTTTATGAAAAAATTAGAGAGACATTCCTAGGAGATAAACACTTGGTTAAAAACCATTAGTTTTGGAGTAGAAATACTTTTGAAAGCATTTCTTTGGAAAGATGCTGGGCATTGTTCCTAATGAAGCAACCCATAAACAGTCTATTTTTAGTACTGTAATTAGTTATTTGTTTCCATTGTCTATGTCATTATATAGTTTTACATGCCCTCTTAAATGATTACTATAGGTCAGACACTGTGCTAGGTAATGACAAATATAAAAGTAACAGCTTCTGCCCTTGAGAATCTTATATTCTTCAGTGCAATAGCATAGGTAACTCTGCCTACCATTACTCCCTAAAAAGATTGAAGAATGTGATTGCTGTAGCTTAGAACAAATATGTTTCATGTATGATGGAGGAACGGCCAGTGAGCCTCATTCTTATGAGCATGCACAGTGAGGACTTCAGAGCATGGATAAACATTCTGGTCCACTAACCATACGATAAAGAGGAGTATCTTTGATTGGCTCCGTAGCTGGCACTGGGGGGTGTTCAAAAAGGCACTCATTAACCATAGGCCTCTTGGTCTGACTCCTTCTCATATGGCTGAGTTCCAGCAAGAGAAGAAAGACAATGATGTGAGGATAGAGGTCTCGGGCCCTGCCTATCTAAGGCTGACATGTGTGTCATGAATGTGGGCTCAGCATTCGTCTCAGCATTTGTTCTTTCATTCTAGGTGAAAGAGAAAGGAAATGACCAAGACTTCATGAGCTTTGAAAGGCCAAGAAAGCAAGCCACCAGAAGATTTGAGAATGGAGCCTGTGCCATGCATAGCTGCCTGAATGCTACAGAAAATCTGTGCATGCTCCAAATCTCCCCAAGGCATTCTACTCTAGAAGCTGGCTCTCCAGCCTCTTCCATATGGGCAAATTACACATGAGTGTTTTTAAACAACAATTAAGAAGAATAATGCATCCCACTCTGGAGAAATAAGGGTAGAAAGGCCTATTCTCACTTACAATATAGTTTTCAGCCACAATCTTCATCTGCTCATAATCTTCTACTCGGGCCAGCAAGCGCAATCCTTCTGGATACAGTTTACCGCAGGTTGGGTACAATGTCTCTCGCACTTCTTTGCTCAACTCCGTGCCAAAGGAATTAAGTGTGATGATAAAAGCACGTCTGTCGGCCTCAAACTGAATTTATAAAACACAAGATTACAGAGAGAGCTAATCATCTGCTAAATACTTTGGCAGATGTTGGGATTAAAATGAGGCAAGTCCATTTCTGAAGCAATCTGATTACCTTTCCTGATCTGTATCTGATTAAGACGTAGCCACATCGTTTTAACACTTTGCAAACCTTAAAGCACTATATACATGCTAACTATGATAGCAGGTATCATTATTTTGAATTGCTTTTTTTTTTTTGCAGGGGGGGAAGGCCGGGCAATTGGGGTTAAGTGACTTGCCCAAGGTCACACAGCTAGTAAATGTGTCAAGTGTCTGAGGCCGGATTTGAACTCAGGTACTCCTGACTCCTGGACTGGTGCTCTACTCACTGTGCCACCTAGCTGCTCCTTGAATTCCTTTAACCTTTTTCTGTACCAAAGTAGCAAGGTGGTACAGTGGATAGATCTGAGGAAGATCTGAGTTCATATTTGGACTTAGATATTTACTAACTATGTGACCCTTGGGCAAGTCACTTAATCTCTGTCTGTCTTGGTTTCCTCACGTGTAAAATGGGATGAGATAATATTTTATAAAATGCTTTGCACAGTGCCTGGTATTTAAAAAAAATCCTTCTTCTCTTCCCTTCCCTTCCCAGAGCAATTGCCCTATGTTGGGAGGACCAGCATAGAGAATAAATGCAGGTGATTCACTTCACTATATCAACTCTCAACACCAATTTCTCTCTTTGTCTCTGTCTCCCCACTCCCCACACATTGTAATTTGCAATTTGTTTCCAGGTTCTATACCACTACAGATTTTTCCATATGCTGTTAAGTTCTCAAGTAAATTTCCCATATATTATTTTCTGGCAGAGTGGAAAAGAACCCTAAGTCCTAGGAGATCCAGGTTCTAATCCTAGATCTGCCACTGATTTCCTGTGTGACCTTGGGAAAGTCACTTCCCCTTTCTAGACCTCAACTTCCTCTTCTCCTTTGCAAAATAAAGGGAGAGGATGAGGCAGTTTCTAAAGTTCCTTTCAATCCTGAAATTTTATGATTCTTCAGCTACTTTTGAAACTCCCTTAAAGTCTAGTGTACTATAAGTTCATACTGTTTACCGACAGACTGCTGAGGAAATGCCCTCTCACTAGGTTTTTGTATAAAAGTAAGATCCTAAGTTCCTTATGGGAGCTTCTGGTTTTGTCTTGGTATGTTCAGTGTCTAGCATAGCTCCCTGTAAACAATAAAATAGTTGATGAACTAGACATGGCTTCTGATTCATGGGATTGTTGAAGCAGCTCATTGATAGCTTTCATGAAATCACGAAAACACCACGAATTAGGAGTTGCCTACTCGGGAGCATTGGCTAACTCTAATGGATGGGAATGATGTGCTCTTATTTGTTTTCTATTGAGGAAAGCTGAGTAATATAAAGGAAGTAGCTGGGTAATAGTGAGTTTGATATAGAGATGAAACTTGGAAAAAATCTAGGGCAGGCTGATAGCCAAATGATGCAAGTGCACTAGATCAGTCGTGTCAAATTCAAAGAGAAATAAATCCCTGGGGCTTCATATTGATTTAGAAAAACACAAGTTGACATCACCTATGTTGTATTTATATTTATTTTGTTAAATATTTCATTGTTAAACAATTACATTTTTATCTGACTTGGATAGCTTTTGGGAGGCTGGGCAAAAGCTTGACGCCTCTTTGTTAGATGATACCCAGGGTTCTTTAAAACTCTAAAATATAATGAGGCTAAGGAAGGTGAATGTGGGCACTGTGGACACCCCCACAAACCTGCATGAAGCTGTTGATATGACTCTCCCCCGAGAGCATCCTTCCACTTAGAAATAGTGTTTCTTAAAACCACTGACCTAAGTGATTCTGTGGCTGTAATAGCAAACTGTTCTACATCTATGAAGACAAGGTTCCTAACTCTTGAATCAATTATTTTCATGTAGTCATTATCAATTTGTGTGGAGGCAAGTCTGCCCTCATGCCAAGACCCCTTGTGACTATTTAAGGGCACATATATACTGGAAGTTGAAGGGTGAAGTCTAAGTCCATAGAACAAAGAAAAACTAACTAGGTCCATCCCAGGACTTTGGCCTTATCATTATTAGCAACATACTCTAATGGAGATAAATTAAACATGCCTCCACAAACTATGTGTTTGTTTTATCACTATGTTTCCTTATAAACCACGTGGACAATCCAAACAGTGGAACAGAGGTTATTTCAGGGCAAATAGCACAGTATGCTTGAAGGTACTTGCCTAACATGAACTTGACCTTATCCTTGCATATTAAAATTCTTGCTTAAATCAAAGTTACAACTGTGGAAATCTCATAATATAAAATTTGTTGGGTATTAACACTACTATCATGTTCAGTTTATTGGAAGCTATATCAACTAATTTATTTCTAGTTATACATGTTGACAGCCTTGCATATTTATTTATTGTTTAAATGAGACAACAGTCATTCAGTTAATAAGCATTTATTAACTAGTTTCCGTAAGCCAGGCACTATGCCAAGTGCTAAGGATGCAAAGAAAGGTAAAACCCCAGTCCCTATGTTAAACAAACTCACATTATAATGAGGGAGACAACCAGCAAAAACTTATGTACATATAAGACTTACACAGTATAAATGGAAGATGATCTCAGAGGGAAGGCTCTGATGGTGTGTGTATATTGGGAGGTGAGGTAAGGGAGACTATGAAAGACCTCCTGCAAAAAGGGGGATTTGGATTGAGTCTTGAAAGACTTCTTAAAGGAAGCCAGGGAGGCCAGGATGTGGATGGAGAGGCCAGACCATTCCAGGCTTGGGGAGCAGCTCATGAAAAGATGGGAAATTAAATGTTGTCCTTAAGGAACACTGGGTAGGACAATGTAGCTGGATCATGGAATGTATGGAGGGCAGTGTACAAAGACTGGAAAGGTGGGAAGAGGTCAGGTTGCAAAGGGCTCTAAATGTAAAACAGAACATGTCAGAGTTGAGCTGTGTAGGAAATAATAATATTATTTGAACTTCAATGTATGCAGTGCTTATCAATACACTATCATGTTTAATATTTATATCAACTCTGTGAGGTAGGTAAGGTATAATAAACCACATTTTACAGATGAGTTAGTTGAGGGACAGAGATATTGAGTGACTTACCCAGAGTTCTAAAGATAGCTAAGTATTTCTAAGTACTTGATATAACATATTAATGACAGAATCAGAAATCAGATTTGGATGGGCTGAGATTATGGACCAAGATTAACAAGGAGAAATTTAATAGAAATGTAAAGTTCTATAATTGGATTTACATATCTATCTCTACACTTATATGGATACATACATATGTACCTATTATTAAATGCATGAGATATATACATGTGCATACACATGTGAATTCCCATGCAAATAAATTATCACATTTATGTATAGAGGAGAATATATACATATACATGTATATTGTGTATACGTGTGTGTGTGTACATATATATGTATATATGTACACACACACACATAGGAAGGGAGGAAGGAAGGAAAAGAGGGAGGGAAGGAAGAAGGAAAGAAATACTTAAGAGAGGTAGCCCCAAAAGAATAATTTTATTACATTCTGATGCAACAAGGCAATTATGCAATGAGGTAAATCAACGTCTATAATAAGGTTTGATGAGGAAGGAAGGAAGGAAGGAAGGAAGGAAGGAAGGAAGGAAGGAAGGAAGAAGGAAGGAAGGAAGGAAGGAAGGAAAGAAAGAAAACTTTCCAATGGCTTTTCTACTATACTACTCTGTTTTACTCTACGTATACAAATCGCTTTGCCTAGTGTTGGCTTAAATCATAGAAAAAGGAATCACCTGGATGAAAAATAGGTAAGCAAAACCTTTAAAATAACTGAAAAATGACTAGGCATATATGGCATTTTTTTAAATAACCTTTTTCTTACCTCAAGAATAGGGCACATTATTTCTGCTGTGACATCACCATGATCTTTGCAGAATTTGTAGAAAGCCTCAAGGTATGACTTTAAAAAAATTGTAAGACAATAAAATAAATATACTTTCCTTTAAAAAGGTTGATCGTCTTACTGTGAGTTACTAAATACTGTGGTGGGAATTACATTCTTTTTCCCTGGGAAGTACTATATAGATTATGCTCTGATAACTCAGGCAATGTAAGGACAATAGCAAAGAGAAGGCAGAACTAAATGCAATCTACACTCATCACCTACATCACCCAACTTAGTGCTTTGTAGTATTGTGAATCATTCCAGGTACCCTTAGGTAAGCATTTGTCAGCCCAAGAAGATTGCAATCTCTCCCGCGGCATAGGAGTTGAGCAAGTTGACCTGACCATGTACTGATTATATCTAACGTATCCCATATACCTGCCTGAGACAAATGGAGAATGTTTCTAATCACAATTAGGAGACTATTCCATTGGAATCTATGGCCTCTGTGATGCTTCCTTTGAGGATCTTTGGGGAGAAAAGTCGTCAGGGGAAAAGCAGGTACTCAGACTTCCACAAAGTCAAGGGACTGTATGCATGTCTCCCTGTATTTTGAGGTATATATTGTGGAGTGTGTTAAATTGTGGCGTGAGGGATCCATCATTCTTATTGATTGGACAAGACAAAATATCTTTTGCTCATCCAATAATAAATGTTATTCTTAATTTGATAATAAGACACTCGACTTGTAATTTTATTGGTATAGGGAAATCTCAGATGAGGAAACTCTTGCTATCAATATTGGTTGGCACCTTGTCTTCAATTTGGTCTTAAAGAGTTGCCTAGAGGTTAGGTTTAGTGACTTGCTTAAGGTCAGACAGCCAGTATGTGTCAGAATTGGGATGACCCGAGGTCTTCCTGTCTTCAAAGCCACCTCTAGCCAATATACCATCCTGCCTCTTCTGGAGTACAAAGCCAAAAATGACAAGAGTCTATAATGTATTGGGAGAAAATGTGTATAAAGAAAACTGAATATAAAATCTACGTAAAGCATTGGGGGGTGGGGTGGGGGGAGAAAAGCACTAGGATTTAGGAGGATGAATATGTGCTTCCTATGGGATATGGCACAAGCTGAGCCCTGAAGGATTGATAGTCATCAATTTCCCTCAATGCCACCCCAGGATGCCATATGTTGTCAGCAAGTGAAAGCTGTATGAATGGGTGAGCGAGGTGATTCAAACTGAGAAGCATTTTGAAGACAAGAGACCGTATTTCATGATTCATTTGAATCACTCAACAATCTAGAACAGTGGCATGAATGTACCTCTGTGAACACTCAATACTCCTTGGATTGAAATGGGGTTTGTGATTTATACCATGCAATTGTGGCATAAAGGAGCATGGTATATGTGGTTGTGGGAATTGACTTAGGAGCATGGCAACTTTTCTTTTTATAACTTACTATAAAACAATTTTTTGTTCTCTAGTTCGGGGCATTTTCTACTACAAAATACAGTATTTTACAGAAGTATTTACCTTGTAGAGTTTATTACGCATTATTTCAATATTCACTTCATTAAGGATATTTTCAGACACGCAGTCTTGAAAGAAAGGAGCTGAAAGCAGAGATGGTCACAGAATTAATTCATGCTACACATTTGGCCATGCTTTTAACTATAATGTGACTGCTACTGACTTACTGCTGGTATTATTCAAACATATCTCACTGACTTCTGATCCTAATCCTAGGGCTTTTGCTCATACTGAGTTCTCCCTGGAATGCTTTAGCTTTTCCTGGAGCAATAGTCACAAATCAATAAATCTTCAGAGCCATAAGCGATGTTAGAGGTCATCTAGTGCAACACTCTTATTTGATAGATGAAGAAAGGGAGGCTGAGAGAGGGTGGCTTAAGGATATCTGCTGGCAAAACCAGAACTGGAACTCAGGTCTTCTGGCTCCTTATTCAGTGCCACTCTTGCAAAATCATACCTATCCCTTCAAGGCCTAGCTTAAGTCCCACTTCTCCATGAGGCAGCTAGGTGGTGCAGTGGGTAGAGTCAAGAAGACCTCAGTTCAAATCTGACCTTAGATACTGACCAGCTGTGTAACACCAGGCAAATCACTTAATCTCTGTCAGCCTCACTTTCCTCAATGGTAAAATGTTAATCATAATAGAACCTATTTCTCCTACTTGTCCCAAGATGTTTGTAATAAACACTTAGCAGCATAGTGCCTGGCACATAGTAGGTGCTATGTGTATGATTATTCCTTCTCTCCCACCAGGCTTTCCCTATTCACTTCAGCCCATAGTGATTCCCCTCCCCCTCTGAAGTCCTAAAGCCTTTATAATCTGTGTACTCATTTGATAATTATGCTCTCTTTGAATATTATTTAATTTCCAATGCATACTTTATCTCACAATCACAAGGAACTCTGGGAGATCAGAAACCACATCTTACAGTTCCTGTAACTCTACATGAATACTCGCACACCACAGTATGGTGTGATCAGAGGAGATCCGGCCTCAGAACTAGGAAAACCTAGGCTTAAGTCTGGTATATACCGGCCATTTGATCTTTTGCAAGTCACTTATTGTTGTCCTAGGCAAAGAAAAGACCTCTATTAGGAGGAGTTTCCTTACCCAGGAGTCCTTTCTAGCAATGAAATCATAGGTCCAGTCTCTATTCCAATCTTTATATTAAGTATCTTTCTAGAATAGAGTGTATAATAATAATGTATAGAATGATAATTAATAATAATAGTTAACACATACATAGTGCTTACTATGTACCAGGCATTGTGCTAAGCACTTTAGAACTATCTCATTTGATCCTCACAACAACCCTGGGAGGAGCTATTATTACCCCCACTTTACAGATGAGGAAACTGAGGCAAATAGAGGTTAAATGACTTGCCTAGGATCATACAACTAGTAAGTGTCCGAGACTGGATTTGAACTCAGGTCTTCCTGACTTTAGACCTAGTGCTCTATTCACTGCACCACCTAGTGGATATTCAAGAAATACTTTGTTGATTAATGAGACTCAAGAGCCTATGGGGGTGGGGTGCAGTCTGATGAGGGGAGACAAGAACTGTGCCTCTTTTTTTAATGACCTTCACTCTGGCTCGAATTAAGATTTAAAGACTGACCGTTGTAACCTGTAAGCCAACCTCGGCTTCTGTGAGAGGGGAAAGTTAGGCTATTTTTAAAGTAAGCAGGCACCTGAGAGGCTTGTCAACCCTTTTCTTATCCATCTATAAAATGGGTTGTTATTTCAGTTGTGTCTGATTCTTCAAGACCCCATTTCAAGTTTTCTTGGGAGAGATACCAGAATGGTTTGCCATTTCCTTTTCCAGCGCATTTTACAGATGAGGAAACTGAGGCAAACAGGGTTCAGTGACTTGCCCAGGGTCACACAGCTAGTAAGTGTCTGAGGCTGGATTTGAACTTAGGAAGAAGAGTCTAGCCACTGTGCTACCTAACTGCTCTGCGTATACCTCCTACCAAGCTGGAGTGCATGCAGCATAGGCTGAGTAGGATGATGAAAGGCCTGAAGAGCATGACATGAGGGTGGTTTGAGGCAACTGGAAGTATTTAGACCAAAGAAGAGATGAATGATGGAGACATGATAGCTATTTTTAAGTATTTGTAGAACTGTCTTATGGAAAAGGGATTAGATTTGGCCTTGGCCCCAAGGGCAGAACTAGGGGTAATGGATAGAAGTGATGGATTTGAGCTTAATATAAGAAAAACTTTTCCCACAATTAGAGTTATCCCAAAGTGGAAATGGCAGTCACTGGAGGTTTTCAAGCAAAGCCTACACTGAATGACCATGGAAGAATATCATTTGTCTATCTTGTGCTTCTGGGGAGGGAGAAGACTAGGCTCTCGCAGGGCTACTGAAAAGGCTTTGGCCTTCTTGAATGTTCCTTTTGACTCCAAGATTCTATGAGTCTAATTTGGAGGAAGAATGGGGCACTAGAAGGAACAATCTATAGTGCATTATGAAATTAAGTGAGGGTTAATTGTTATAGTAAGAGTTTTAGTTTTTGTAATAGAAACTGGGCACGTTGATCAATGACCTTCACAGTAAGCTATCACTGTTCACTTTTCCTAACAAGTATTAAATGGATAACACTTACAAAAGTATCTCCTTAGCATTCAATTGATTAAAACTGCTGTTAGCAACATTAATTATAATCCAGTGCAAAACATGACAAAAATATTCTTTCAGGTCATTTTTCAGAAGTTCTGGAGGCTCTCATCCAAAAAGGTATACACATACATACATATTTATCTATGTATACATGTAAATATATGTATATATGTATATACACACACGCATATATATACTTATATTTAACATGTATATTTAAAATGAAATGAGTTGTACGTGACTTTTATAGGCATAAAGCCATAATTAAAGGTTAAAAAACAAGTGATACAAAGTCCTCCCTAAAAATGGAAAGTTCTATAATTCACTTGCCATGCAGTCTAATTCATCAAATAATCAAAATACGAAAAGGTAAGGTATGGATTTCAATGATGTTGTCTCTGTATTTATTGAGAAAATCTAGAGTCAAGAATTGTGTATACTTGCATACCCAAAGGTGTTTCAACCAGAACAGCATCAAATAGATCTGAGGGTGTCTCTACAATGTTGACAGCTTCCATTTCCATAAAACTTCCCAGGGGGTGACACTTCTTAAGAATTTCCTTGACAGATTTCTTTTGTAGTACACCATTGATCAGCAGAATCACATTATCAATCATATAGCTGCACCTGAGTTGGAGAGTGAATGTCAAATATATGCATGGTAATGACTTCCAAAGACCCATAAAAGTATCCCTGAAAGAGTTCAATTCATTGACACAAACTGGAGAGAGTCCCAAGGAGCTCAACCGAGGTGATGAACAGCCTCCAAGAACCGGAGATACTCACTCTGGAGAAGAAAAGAGGGGATAGAAGAGCAATCTTTGGGTGTTTAAAGGAACCTAACATGGAAGCAGGATTACCATTGTTCTGTCCAGACAGAGAGGGCGAAACTAGGAGCACTGGGTGGAAGTTATAGAGAAGAAAATGTGTTTGATATAAGCAAAACTTCCCAATGAATAGTTATCTAAAAGGAGACTGGTGCTAATCTCTAATATTGTCCTTCACTGCTGCCTATAAACACACCCAAGTCCTTCCAATCCTGAAAAAGACCATTAGGCTCTACCATCTTTGCAATTTATTGTTCTGTGTTTCTCCTCACTTTTATCAGCCAAATTCCTTGGAAAAGCTATCTATACCTATTGCATTCTCTTTCTCTCCTTTTACTCCTCCTAAATCATCTGTAATCTGACTTCCAATCTCATCATTCGATTGAAACAGCCCTCTCCAAAGTCACCAAGAATTTTCTAATTGCCAGTCTAGTGGTTTTTTCTCATTTCTTTGCAACGTTTGAAATTGTTGACCATGTTGTCTTCCAAGGCACTCTTCCCTCTTTTGGTTTTCCTAACACTTTTCTCTCTTGGTTCTCTTGCTACTTGATGAATGTGGAACTATCTTAACTCCTTATTGAGAACACATCTAACTGTGGATATACAAAAGGCTCTGTCCTGGGCCTTCTTTTATTCTCCCTTGGTGATTTCATCAACTTACACAGATTTCCGTAATTAGTAGTTCTTAGATGATTTCCAGATCTATATTTTAGGCCTTAGTCTCTTAATTCCTGAGCTCTAATCCCATATTGCCAAGTGGCTATTAGACATTTTGAGTTGGATGTCCCAGAAACACCTCAAATTCAACATGCCCAAAAGAGAACTCATTATTTTTCTCCCAAATCCACCCTTCTTCCAGATTTTCTTATTTCTGTCAAGGGCACCATACTTGTCCTTGTCACCCAAGTTTGAAGCCTTGGCATTATCCTTGATTCCTGACTCTTATTCACCCCACATATCTCATCTCTTGTAAAATATTATCGTTTCTTTCTTCATATGTCTCCTCTCTATTCACAGTTCCTTACTTACCCTAGTTAAGCCTTTTCTCACCCTTTGGCCTGGACTATTTTACTAACCTCCAAATTGATCTCTCTGCTTTCAAGTCTCTCCTTCCTCCAATACATTCTTCACAATACTGCCACACATATTCCTAAGACATAAATCTGACCATGTTACTCTATGGCTCAATAAACTCCAGTGGCTCCTTATTACCTCTGAAATCAAATATAAACATATGAATTTCTCTGTTTGGCTTTTAAAGCCTTTCACAATAGCCATATCCTATCTGTCCAGATTTGTTACTCGTTACTACTCTCCAGACACACTATAGTATAGCCAGACTGGCTTTCTTATTATTCCTCATTCATTATTCCTCCTTTTCATACTGGTTGTCCTCCATACTTAGAATGTATTCCTGTCTCTTCTCCATCTCTCAGAATCCATAGAGGCCTTTCTTTTACTTCTATTGTTTTTAATTTATGGAATAAAACAAGCACTTCCATAACATAGTATAATAAAAAAAAAGATTGCACATGAAACTGCAAATCTATTATGTACAACTTGCTGTTCCTTTAAAACATATAATAAATTATCAGAGGCCTTTCTTTATGTCCTCTATGTACCTCTCTTGCCACACATAACCTAGTATCTATTTTGTAAAATGCACTCCCTTTCTTTCTCTCTCTATACACTCATGTATGTATATGTCTATATCTACATATTATTATTGTTGTTGTAGTTATCTCCCCTGTGAGACTCTAAACTTCTTGACTCTAAACAATCAAGAGATTGTTTTTACTTCTGTCTTCTGTGTCTGCAGAACCTAGCCCAGTACCTCGCATATAGTCAAGTACTTAAAGGCTTGTTAATTGATTGATAGCCTTCTTTTTGCAAGAGAGGTTTCTGGGATAGGGATATGAACTGGATCTGGGACTTCATTGATAGGATCAATTGACCAATAAACATTTATTAAGTGCCTTTATGTGCCAGGTACTGTGCTAAGTATTGTGGGTACAAAAAAAAAAAAAGAGTGGGGAAAGGAGACACTCCCTCCTCTCTAGAAGCCCATAGTCTTATGGGGGTGGCAACATGTAAACAGCTATACAAAAATAGGATATACATAGAATAAGTTGGAGATAAAATTAGGAGAAAGATACTTAAATTATGAAGGACTGGGAAAAGGTTTTTGTAGATGGTGGGACTTTAGCTGAGACTTGAAGGGAGCCAGGGAATCTGATAGGTGGAGATGAGGAGGGAGATAGTTCCAAGAATGGGGGAAAGCCAGTGAAAATACCTTGAGTTGGAAGATGGAGTGTCATGTGTAAGGAACAGCAAGGAAGTCAGTGTCACTGGACCACAGAGTACACAGAGCCAAGGAAGGTAGAAAAAGGCCAGATTATCGAAGGCTTTAAAAATAAAACAGAAGATTTTATATTTAATCCTGGATGCAACAAGGAGCTGCTAGAGTTGATTCACTAAGGGGGGGCCATGGCCAGACTTGTACTTTGGGAAGATCAGTTTGATACCCGAGTGAAAGATGAACTTAGAGTGAGGAAAAACTTGAGGCAGGGAGACCTAGCAGCAGGCTTTTGTAGTAATCCAGGGATGGGGTGATGAGGACCTGCACCAGGGTGATAGCAGTGTCAGGAGAGAAACAACATAACATATACAAAAAGCATTTATTGAGGCAACAAGCATTTATTAAGTGCTTACTATATGTGCCAGGCACTGTGACGAGTGCCAAGGATACCAATACAAGCAAAAAAGATAGTCCCCTGCCTTCAAGGAGCTTGTAATCAAGTGGGCAAAGATAACATACAAAAGGGAGCTGGAAAGGGGGATATTGTGTGAAGGTCCTCAGCTCATGGGCATGATGTTAAGTCTAAAATCAAGAGATGTTACAAAAGTAGAAATGACAGGATTTGGAAAGTGATTGGATATGAGAAGTGAGAGAAGTGAGGAGTTAAGAATGACATCTAAGTTTTGATCTGACTGGGAGGATGGTGGTATTCTTGACAGTAATAGGGGTTGGGGAAAAGATAATGAGTTCAGTTTTGGAGATGTTGAGTTTAGTATGTCCACAAAACATCTAGGTTGAGATGTCCAATAGGCAGTTGGAAATGTGAAATTAGAGGTCATTAGAGAGGTTTGGGCTGGACAAATAGGTCTGAGAACCATCTATACAAAGAAGACAATTTTATCCATGGGGACTGATGAAATCACCAAGTAAAATAGTATAGAGGAAAAGAAGGTCCAGGGTAGAATGTTGGGGAACACCCATGGTCAGTGTATATAGCTTGGATGAAGATCCAGCAAAGGAGACTGATGGAATTACAGATAGGTAGGAGGTATGTCAGGGGAGAATAATATCATGAAAACCTAGAGAGAGGAAAATAACAAAGAGAAGAGGGTGATTGACACAGTAAAAGACTGCAGGAGAGGCGAAGAAGAATGAGAATTGAGAAAAGGTCATTAGATTTGGTGATTAAGAGATCAATAGTAACTTTGAAGAGAATCATTTCAATTGAATGATAAAGTTGGAAGCCAGACTGCCAGATTTAAGAAGAGAGAGAAAAAGAAGTGGAGATGTCAAATTGTAAAAAGTCTTCTTATGAAATTTAACCACAAAAGAGAGAAGAACTATGGGACAATAGCAGGGTTAGATGGATCAAGTGATGAGAAGACATGGGTATGTTTGTAGGCAGTAGGGAAACAACCAGTAGACAAGAACAGATTGAACATGTCAGATAGTGAGGCTGGTAAAAGCTGTAGTCCACTGGAGCAGATAGGACAAAATGTGGTCATTTGTACATGTAGAGGGGTTTGCCTTGGCAAAGTGAGGGGCTGCATTATCTTGTGAGATGGGGAGAAAGTGGTAGAAGACATCATCTGAGTGATCTGAGATGAGGAGGGAGAAGAGAGAACTCTTGACTAATGGCTGCAATCTTTTCAATTAAAAATGAGGCAAGGTTCTCAATTATGTAAACCACAGTGATGGTGACAGAAGAGGAGGAGGGGGCAGAGAGCACTGAGAATAAGTTTGTACATTGTCAACAAATATTTGGAGTACCAACAAGGCAATGGGAGATCTCTGTCCAATTAGCATCCAAGGATGGAGTTGTTTCCCACAATACCAACCTGAATTCTTGACACTCTTAAAGGACAGTGCCAATAATGCAAAAAAAAACCAAACCACAAAACAATTGCAATCAGTCAAGATAGCTGGGAAACACCTCAGGCATACGCATTAGCTATGAAAGAAAAATTGTCTATATGTTTATCCTGGAGGGTATTTTCCTATCTCTTTGGCAATGTAATGACATGAGTATATGACCATTATTAGAATACCTATTGCTCATGAAGGACTGTGAAATCTTGACACATGATACTCCTTAAAAACTTATAGTTGTCATTCATTTCATATTTGGGGGTTGGGTGGGAATATCTTATTTAGATCTAACACGTGATAATCTTCACTAGAATTCTAAGTAACAGCAGTAAACAATCCGTGTGACTCTTTCTGAAGCATTTAGACAGTGCAGTTGCAAGAGTATTGGACTTGGAGTCAGGAAACCCTGAGTTTGAATCCTACCTCAGACACTAGGGGAAGTTGCTTAACCTAACAGCTTCAATTTTCTCATCTATAGAATAGAGATAATAAACAAGAGCTAGCTATTATTGTTATGTCTTATAACAAATGCTTTTTATACACTTTGATTTCAAATTCTACAAATTTTTATCAAGTGTCTAATATGTGTTAGATAGATCATCTAGGTGCCATAATAAACATGAAACTCATCCCAGGGAACTTAGAATAGTAAGTGTGGTGGGTTTTTTTTTTTAATATGGTTTGACATGTGGAGCAAAAGTAAAGAATTTGATTACTTATACAAATTTTGAGTCTGTATCAATGCCCAGATTCAAATATGGAATTTTTCTCAGTTCCAGCTGGATATTTGGTATTGTTTTAAATACAGCCAGTATGTCCATTTTACAGATGAGGAAACTAGTAAGTTGTCTGACCAGGACTCCAAATCCAGGGCTTTTTTTGCTAAGTCAAGTTGTCCCTAACATTTATATATTAAAATTTATAAGCCCTAGAAAAGGTAATAGGATTTACTCTAATATCTTGCTTTTAAATAGCCATGGGGGATCAATTAAGACAAGGTTTAACAATTTAAGGCAGCTGAAGATCTATATGGAACTAACTTTACACTTACGTCATATAGGTGAAAAATGTGCTGAGTGGCTCCAAGGAGTTGTTTCTGAAATGCTCAAAATGTTCACATAATTTTTTCCTCATTTTGTTGTCGATGGTAGAAACTGTGAGTGGGACAGTTTCTTCATTCAAAAAATTGCCATAATCTGTAGTCTGAAGGTGAATTTTCAGGTCTGAAACAAAACCCAAGATTGAATTTGGGTTAGTTAGTTAGACTGAGGAGCTAAGGTTGATCATTCACATTTTGATTTTCCTTAAATTACACATATGCATTCAATCGATTACTATAAGCAATCAAAAAGCATTTATTAATGGTTATATTTACTCTATGACAGACACTGTTATGGGCCAGAAATGCAAAGAAGGGTAAAAACAGTCGTTGACTTCAAGAAGCTCATATTGAGATGCAGGAGACAAATATAACTACATATACATATGATATATGCAGAGTAGACGGAAGGTAATCTGAGAAAGGAAGTTACTAGCATTAACACAAACCTATCACTTTGTGTGATACTTTCATCAAAGATCTCCAATTTCCCTTATATTATGTCTACATGATAGGATTGCTTTTTTTTTTAATATACTTTGACATGTGGACCAAAAGTAAAGAATTTGATTACTTATACAAATTTTGAATCTGTATCAATGCCCAGATTCAAATAGGGAATTTTTCTCAGTTCCAGCTGGATATTTGGTATTGTTTTAAATACAGCTATTGTCTGGATAGATTTCTTGAAGGGGCAGGATTTAAGGAGGAGGATACTGACTGAGACAAGAGAAAGGATTTTTAGCTAGTGGAAGATGGGAAGCAGAGACAGCTCTGGAGGCTGAAAAGGGGATTGTGAGTGGTTCTCAGTTGTGACCTCAAAATTTCCTTTCCTAAATTTATATAATGCTTCATAGTTTATAAAACATTTTGGGATTCTTTGTTTTGTCTTTGTACCTCCTGCACCCAGAACATTGTCTTTCACATAACAAGGGCTTAATAAATGCTGGTTGAATTGAATTGAGGTAGGTAGGACAGGACTACATCCCCATTTTACAGATAATATTGAAGCAGAGAGTTTAGGTGACTTGCTCAATTGTGTAACTGTTGTATATTTCATGGTTTGGGGATCATAACTAATAGTCTACCAACATTTTTTATACTGAAGTTTCCAAATAAATCATAAACTAGCTCTATGATCTCAAGGAAATCATTTGCCTTCTTTGGGCATATTTCCTTATTTGTAAAATGAAGGGTATGATTGAATGCTAGATCTCTAAGGCCTCGTCCAGCTCTAAAAATGTTTCATATTTTGTCTTTTTTTTTTTCATAAAAAGAAACTACCAAGCTTCTTTGTGTTTTTATTTCAAGTCTTCAAATATCTTTTTGTTCTCCTAGGTACTCCACAAAAATGTATAGCAATGTCCCTCTACCCTGATACTCAAGTAAATGATCTTTAAGAGGCAATATGGTATAGTCTATAGGGGAGTGGACTTGGAGTTAGGAACAGCTGGGTTCAAACCACATCTGACACTTATTAGCTATGTCACCCAGGGAAAATCATTTAAGTTGTCTGAGTCTCAATTTCCTTTTATGTAAGATTGCATTGGACTCAAATTTTGATGTTCTTTCCAACTGTAAATCTATGATATCATATTCCTATGAGAAAAAGAAAAAAAATTATCAATTGGCAGTCAACCTTGGGGTGATAAACCTCCCTGAACAAACCTAGGATGGCTCAGAGACATCTATTCCATTACCAGGCTCATACTTGTGTTGAGGTTTAGGGGTGCTTGGGACCCCAAAATACCAACATGCTAGGTCCTGCCCGACTGAATTCGGCCCAAGCCTTCTTTCAGCCAAAGTAAAAAAAAGCTTATTAAAGATTCGTCATATTGGGTAGACTTGAGGAGCCTGAGCATTGGCTAGACTCTTAAGTAATCTGAGCATTTTTGATGCTTGTATGGACAAACAGGCCAGACTGAATCTCAGCTAGATTGAATATGAGAGCCTTCATGGAGTCAAGATGGATCTTATATACAGAAAGACTGTGGGGAGATCTAGGGTGGCTAAGTAGTCTGGGGTGATGGGAGGAGGGGTCCAGGGAGGATCTTGAGGAGGAGTGTAAGGAGGATCTTGATGGGACTGGCCAGTAGCTGAGGTAACTAGAGGTCAGACACCAGGAATCAAGAAAATGGGATTTTGATGGGATCAAGGGTGGGAAGCAGGAGGGAGATCTGGAGGTAACAGACAATGGAGGGCTGGGCTAGTTTAAGGCTAACAGATTTGGGCAAGTTTATGGCCTCTAGAGAACGCCAGATCAAGTGGGAAGATTCAAGGTAGGGTTCGAGGGGGTTTCCAGAGCCTATACCCCATCACTTGAAGACTTCTCCGGTTTGTAAGACTTGATATGTATGGCTTCTGCTCCACTGGCACAGCTTTAAGATCTCAAACCTACCTCTACACCATAAGGAAAGATAATAACTAACATTTAGGTACTACTTTGAAGTTTGCAAAGCTCCTTGCATTGGTTATCTTATTTGATCCTGCCAACAACCCTATGAGCTAGGTCCTATTATCTTTGCCATTTTGCAGATGACTAAACTGAAGCAGAGAGGTTATTTGTCCAGAGTCACATAATAAGTATCTGAGGCACGGTTTGAATTTGAGGCAGGAGTTTTCCTGATAATAAGTCCAAAACTATCAAACCACCTAAGTGGGACATGTAAAATAAAATCTTTAGCTTTAAATTGGAAAATTCATTTCTTCTGAGAAATTGTTTTTTGTAAGCAACATGGTGACCAGGACATAAGTGAATTATTATCTGCAATTTCACCATTTACTGATCTGCAGCAGAGGCCTGGAAAGCCACTTTTTCACAAAGTCTAGTATATATTTGTATGTGCTAACCCTCTCTGTTTGACCTTACAATATGTGGGGATATCTATTTAATTAAGTAAATTAAAATGATCATTTTGGCATGTTGTATTTGGCTTTTACCAATGGTAGTTTGGACCTACATTTTGACAGCCTGCGTTCTCAGTGCAAAGGACAATTGCCACTGAATGTTGCAAACACTGTATCACAATATTTTTCTTCTCTGATATACAGTTACTGTTGCATAACTTCAGCACGTTTCAGCTGCCAGGGGAATCTGAGAGCCCAATATCTCCAAGTCTGACCGATAACTATAGTCCTGTAAAACAGTAAGTGGCAAAGACTGGCTGGTACAGTAGAAGTTGCCAAGTTTAGTGTGCAACTTTCAAGGACGTTTGGTGTCCAAAATGTTCTCAGATATTAGTATGCAGTCAAGATCATGTACATTCCTCCTCTTGTAGCATGAAGTATCATATATGGCTTACAGGGAGACAATAATGGACACCTTTGGTCTGTTCTCTTCCCTACTGCTCATCAAGGGAGACTTTAATTCCTGCCAGGAGGGGAAGCAGGAGGTGAGGGCCAGAGGCTGCAGCTCTGCTCTCCTCAGATAGAAGGCTACTGAGCTAGAATTCTATCTGTTCCCTTAAATATTATTAAACTAGGGGCAGTAGTTTTTCAGGTTCCAACTAAGCTCCTGATCGTTATTTCTTAATGGGGAAAAGAGGACCCTTAAGTTTAATGTCCAAGGCTCTACTCCCTTCCCATTAAATATCAGTTTCACAATGAACACACTTAGCAAATAGCAATGAAATTCATTTATCCAAGTGGATAACAAAACAGAAATTAGAAAAAGTATACATAGAAAAATACGTATCAGACAATGCAGAGTGAAGGGGCTTTCCCATTGGGATCTAGGTAACTCAGCTCAGATAAGAGAGTCCCAGATCTCTCCCAAGGGGAAAATTCCCATTCATCACTAGTGTCGCAAGCTGAGGGTAGAGACATGATGGAGATTTCCAGCTCCTCTCATGTTGACTTCTTCCCAGAGTGCTTTTCTTCCATTCATGGCCTAAAGTGAGAATGTAGCATCATGAATTTTATTTCTTGAAGCTGGATGACAAAGAGCCCGAAGAGACTAGATGTCTCTCTTCTCTCCCATTCTTACCAACTCCATCCTTCCCCTCACACAGGTGCAGGGCATTGACCTCTGCCAGTGTGAAGAGTCTCATACCAAAAAGGCTTTGAGGCTTATCATCAAAAATTTTCTTGAACTCCTACAACTACAATTTACTACGATGCACTCACTGTGCTTAGTGCTAAGGAAGATACAAAGAAAATAATAGCTATCATTTTTATAGTGCTTTAAGGTTTGTATTTTATGCATGTTTCTCATTTTTTTTTCTCAGAGCAACCAATTCTGGGAGGGAGATAATATTAATATTTTCATTTTACAAATGAACAAACTGAGGTAGACTGAGGTTAAACGACTTACCCAGTGTCAACTAGTAAGTCCCTGAGTCAGTTTTTGAATTCGGGTCTTCCTGATTTCCAATTCAGTGTTCTATCTACTTTGCCACCCAGATGCTTCAAGTAAACCTTACACTCAAGAAGTCGATATGGCTATAGAAGTCATAGCATCATAGCATAATGGAGGTCTTGCACATGCCTAGTACGCTTTATATGGCATCTACGTGTAGAAAGAAGGCTCTAAGGATCTGATTCCTGGAGAATTTTGATGAAATGTAAAGGAAGTACCTTGGGAAGACAAGACTGTGGAGCACGCATAGGCATTCTGTAATTAGTTCTCACTGGCAAACCATATGTTGAAGAGGAGGGTCTTTGGCTGCAGAGGCATTCAAAAAAGTCAGCCAATTATTGGTTCTTTGCTAAGTGGATGAGGCTCAACAACCAGTGAAGGGAGTGGAACCTACAACATTATGAATCCAAAAGATCCAGAAGGCTTCCTTGGCATCCCATTTTTCCAGAGTTTGGGTTTGCAGCAAATGTAACATTGATGACCTGAGGTATGAATACAGTGTAGTTTCCCTTGGCATTGTCATATTCCAGGTTGCACAGCAAGCCCAGCACTGATGATCTGAAGCACAATGAGTGACCTTTAGGAGTTACCTTCAGTACACCAGGCTCAAGGTAGCTGAGACATAGGCTTATCCAACCCTCAGGCCAGGGTTACTCACGCACTTGGTGGATCCAAAGGTGGGCTATATAGGATCTGAGTTAAGTTCTGTGCCTATTTACCCAAGAGAGCAAGCTGGTATAGAAGAAAATATACTAAAAAGGTGCTGGAACCAAATATTTATTCTTGCTTTATATACTATATATTTTTTTTCTTGCTACATCTTTGAAATAAACATTTCTGTGTAAAAGCTACCCTGTAAAATAGGTAAATGGTACAGCGACTAGTCACAGGTCCACTAGCAACTGTAGGCACACAGAATGGCCCAAGCTCAGAGCAGCACCTTAGAAACCTGAGGGGATAGTAAAATAAACCTGGCCCTAGGAGAAGGGACTCAAGTAATGTTACCACAGGATCACAGATGTAGAGCTGGAAGGGAAATCGGTGGTCATCTAGTTCAAGGCTCTCAATTTATAGATGAGGAACTCAAGCCTAGAGAAGTTACCCCAGGATACATAGATCGTAACTGAAATTTAGGGAGTGAAATTGGCCATAGTTACACTCATTAATTCCCTGTCCTCACTGTTCCCTGTCTCCTTTTCCAGATGGTAAGGAACCTCTGATGAAAGGGCATCAATGATCTCCTAATAGTGAATCCAGCAGCCTGTTCTAGGGCCATATGCAGCAGGAATTATGTGTTAGTGCAGTCCTCCAAAAGTTATGAGGTACATAGCATTATGTTTAAAAAGTAAGGTAGGGGCAGCTAGGTGGTGCAGTGAGTAGAGCACTGGCCCTGGAGTCAGGAGGACCTGAGTTCAAATTCGGCCTCAAACACTTGAGACACTTACTAGCTGTGTGACCTTGGGCAAGTCACTTAACCCCAATTGCCCTGCCCTCCCCCCTGCAACAAAAAAAAAGAAAAAGAAAAATTAAGGTAAACTGAGAGACAAAGTCTGATCATGATCAATTTATTACTTAAGCTAGAAGCAACCAATAAATTGGGTCAACGGCTTCTCTCAATGACCAAAGACCCTGAGTGAGGGTTGAAAGGGTCTTTTAAATCTAGATGTATCTTTCTTCTGATTGGCCTGACAGTACATCATTTGGACCTCCCCTGTTAAGACAATCGTGATTGTAGACATTTTAATGAGGAGGTAGGTTAAGAGTCATTTCAGTGCCTCCCTATAATGTTCAGTCCTTGGCTCTTATTCCCCTGCCCTCTTTGAGGTTTCACCCCACTTTGAGAGCTTTACACATCACATCTATATAGAAGATTCCTGCATTTCCTTAGCATCCAAGCTTCAGCCACATCTCCAATTGCTTACTAAAATTTATTTTGGAAGTTACTAAAGTGTGTATACCCTTTGCCCCAGCAACACCATTATTAGATTTGTATCCCAGAAAGAAAGGAAAAAAGGACCTTTTATAAATACAAAAATATTTATAGCAGCTCTTTTTGTAGCAGTGAAGAACTGGAAACTAAAGAAGTTTCCACCTAATGAAGAATGGCTAAACAAACTGTGGTATGTGAATTTACATTCATTTGAAAAACTATTGTGCTAGGAAATGATGAAATGGACAATATCAGAGAAAACTATGAAATGATACATAGGGAAGTATGGAGAACTAGGTGAAAAGTCTATACAAAATTTACAGAATAAACACATTGTAATTAGGGGTGAACAAGGTGATAGGAAGCAGGAAGAAAGCTAGTGTGGGGGTGTTGAGAGAAATCAGGAAAAGCCTCTTTGAGGTGACTGACACCTGAAGTGTGTTTTGAAGGCAGCTCGGGAGAGCATCCAGGAATGGGGGGACACCTGCCCAGATAGTGAGGCAGGAGATGGAATGTAATATAAAAGGGAAATCAGTGCCTGAATGTATATTGTGAAGAAGAGGAGCAATATGAGATCAGCCTGGGAAGACAAATTGGAGACAGATTGTTCAGGGTGCTTTATATTGGGGTTGGCTGACAGTGGGGGAGGTTACATAAGGGAGAGAATGCAGTTTAAGTTCTTAAGGAAAATTTAAGTTGGGAGAGAAAACCTGCATCTGGGGAGGATCAGGATAGGCTCACTGGAGTCCTGAAGGAGGACAGAGATCATTAAAGCCTGATCTCTGCAGTGAAGTATTACTGGCATGAGAGGGGGCTGACAGGAATCCATGGAGCCAAAAGATAATTAAGTCTGTGGAACAGCAAATGTTTGGCAGGGACAAAGAATACATGAAGGGAAATACAGTAATATGAAATAAGGTTAGGAAGGTAGTTTGTTGTCCAATTGTTGAAGACTAAGGACTCAAAGCTGTTTGGGAGTCAGGGGAGGAGTGAAATAACCAGTCCTATACATTAGAACAGGAAGCTGAGTGGTGCAGCGGATAGAGTGCTGTTCCTGGAGTCAGGAAGATTCTTTTTCCTGAGTTCAAATCTGGCCTCAGACACAAGCTTTGGGACCCTGAGTAAATCATTTTACTGTTTGCTTCAGTTTCTTCATCTATAAAATGAGCTGGAGAAGGAAATGGCAAAGCACTCTAGTATCTTTGCCAAGAAAACCTCAAATGAGATCCCAAAGAGTCAGACACGACTTAAAATGACTGAACGACAACAGTGCATTAGGAAAATTATTTTGGCAGTTGTGTGAAGGATGGATTAGGTAGGAGAGAGACAGAAGGCAAGGAGACCATTCAAGAGGCTATACAGTAGTCTAGAGCAGAGGAGTCAAAGAGATGGTCCTTGGTCCAATGGGGCCAAAAGCAGATTAAAATGTAATAAGGAAATATTTAGCAAAATAGATAAAAATACAGTAGAGCATAGATAATGTTAATATGTGGTCTTCTAAGTCAATATCCTACAAACAGGCATCCTTACATACGGTTTAGTGATCCCCATTTTTATGTGAGTTTGTCATCACTGGTCTAGAGGAAAAGTGACCATGGCCTAAACAAGGATGGGACAGAGTTGGTCGCAACTGAAACATGACTCAGCAACCAAGGTCACATTGGTTACTCCAACTCAGAATTCAGTACCACTACACCAGGCAATTCTGCTTAGCCAGTCTCCCCTGAACACATCTGGGTATTTCTTTGCTCCAAGTACATTCCATTCAAGGGGTCTAAAATGCTACCCCAAGAACATATTGCAATAGGATTTAAGATCTATCTCAAATCTACTAGTCAATTAAACAATTCAACAAACACTTATTAAAGGCCTCACCACCTTGAGGGTCGTCAACAACAACAAAAAAGAACATTCATTAAGCACCTACCAGGTGCCAGGCATTATGATAACCACGGAGGATATGTATGTGAGGAAAAATGAAGACAGAGAAGTCCTGAGAGTCCTTATGGAGCATCCTACCGAATTCCTTGATTCCCCTAGGCTGAGATGGTATCTTCAGCAGCAATCTATCAATAAGGTGTTATTAATCACACAGATGACCGGCAAGGTACCATTAGAGATACAGACAGAATATAAAGCATCTATTGAGTGCTTTCTGTCTGTCACACAGTTCCAAGTGCTAGAGATAAAAATATAAGGGAGCACAGGAGTATTAGCCAGCTAGAAGCTTAAAGCTTAGGGTAGAAGACAACACAAAAGAAGAAATATAAAAGGGGTAAATGCAAGAATGTGGCTACCAGGATTCAGGCAATACAAAGACAAAAAGTGAGACAGATTAGGCCGCAGCCCACAAGGATTTTACATTCTAAGGAGACATTTATATAAAATGAAAAAAGAAGTTTGTAGGTGGAGGTCCCTAGTAGGGTGTGTAATCAGAAAAGACTTTGCATAGAAGGTGGCACTTGGGTGGAGTCTTAAACCAGCAGTTCCTAGAAGGGGATACAGGAGGAAGCTACATTCCAAGCTTGGGAAGGGGCACTGCTAGGGAAAAGGCACTGGCATGGCTGAAACATAGCATGTATGAGAGGACTGGTAGGAAGGGGCCAGAATGTGAAGAGCTTTAAATTCCAGTTTATATTTGATTTTATATTTGAGACCTGGAGTCAAGGAGAGTTCAAGGGGGTTCCCAGAGACTGTACCCCATCAGTTGAGAAGAGTGGGAGTGACATAATATCATGACCAAAGGCTTTAGGAAAATCCCTTTGGTGGAGAACAAATGAGGTGTTGGTAAGAGGTGATGAGGGCTCAAAATAAAAGTTGCTACTTAAATAAAAGCCATATGGACTTGCAGCAAGTCTATAATTAATGCTGTACCACATTTCCAAGGCTCCTAATGTTAAATTTTTTATTTAGATTTACTTTGCTTGGAACTAAAAGTTATCAGAACAAACCCATTTGACCCCGCCCAAAAGAAAATGCATATTTAGAATCCACTCCTATGCAGTTTAGTTTACACAATAATGAAACAAATGGAGGGAGATATTTTAGGTATTCAATTTCTAAGTAGGGGAAGGACATTTGACAGACTACAGCTGGGCTTTCTACCCAGATTATTTTGAGAAAGAGCAAGAAAAGGTTAGGAGGCAACACAAAAACTAGCTGCAGGTAGGATGTGAGAGTCTTAAGGTTGTGACACTTTCATTACTTAAAAGGCCCCTTGAAGGAGGAGATTGGGCTTTCGATAAGGAATCCTGGGCCCACTCTCACTCTGTACACAATGAAGCCCTCCTTCTCTAACCCTACCCTTCCTAAAAAAATAGGTCAGCTACTGTAAAAACTCCCAATGATTTAATGTGAGATGGACAAGATTCAGAGGCATTTCTCACAAACGGAGAGTTGAGTAGAAGGCTCAAATATGAGGATAAAAAACCATGATAGTTGTGCAACACCATACTTTATGCTCCTTTTGTCACCTTGTCTAATTGTTCCGGAGGAACAGAAATGGATATATATGCAAAACTCAAAGATGATGTTATTATTGAAAAAAATGTTTAGTTTTATAAGAGTCAAACATTAAACACTTTCTAAGTGCCAGGTACTCTGTCCTCCAAGGAGCTGCTAACACTAATAGCAACACCAATACTTATGTGGCAGTCACATCATAAAGCTATGTTGTGGTTGTTTGGTTGTTTCAGTTGTGGCCGATGCTTCATGACCCCCTTTGGAGTTTTCTTGGCAGAGATGCTGGAGTGGCTTGCCATTTCTTTCTCCAGCTCATTTTACAGATGAAGAAACTGAGAGGGTTCAATGACTTGCCCAGGGTCACACAGCTAATAAGTGAGGCTGGATTTGAACTCAGATCTTCCTGACTCCAGGCTGAGTGCTCTATCTACTGTACTACCTACCTGCCCACATAGTGCCATAAAAACTGTTCATATGAAGGGAAAAAAAAAGTCTGCCTCCAAGGAGCTCCTCCTCCTCCTCGTCATCATCATCATGATAGCTAACACCTATATAGTGCTTTCTACGGGCCAGGCACAATGCTAAACTTTTACAATTTTCTCATTTGATCCTCACAACTACCCTGGGGAGGTAGGTGCTTTTATTATTGCCATTTTACAGATGAGGAAACTGAGGCAAACAGGTAAAGTGACTTGCCCAGGGTCAGACAGACATTCCTGGAGAAGAGAATATAATTAGGTACAATGGAACTAAATAAATGAGTAAATAGAAGATAGTCTGAGAGGGGCGAGACTTTAACAACTAGAGGAAAAGGAAAAGGTCCCCAGAAGAAGGTGGGATTTGAATAGACTCTTGAAGATACTTGATCCTGGAGATAAGGAGCCAAAGGAGCCCATAGCAGGGGGTGGGAGGGGGTGGTATGTGTGTCTGTGACTTGGTCAGATCTAAGCTTTAGAAAAATGACCTTGGCAGTGGAGTGGGTGGGGTGGGGGTGAGGAGGAGACACTGGAGAAAGGAGGATCAGTTGGCAAGTTTTTGCAGTAGTCCAGGATAGAGATAATGAAGGGACTGAATGGGAAAAAAAAATAAATCAGAAAAACAACCCAGCAAAGTCAACTGAGAAGGAGCTGTTGGGATGATAGGAGGAGAAAGAGAAGAAGCAGTATTCTAGAGAGCAGAGAGTGACACTTGGGTGATGCCCGATGCCATATGCTGCACAGACATCAAGGAGGATCAGGACTGAGAAAGGTAGCGCACTCCCTAACATTTTTAGCAAGAGCAGTTAATTACTTTCATTGAGTAAATCATCTTAAGGACTTGGCATAAGTGAAAGATCTGGACCAAGAGAGCAGATTACCACCTGTGTGATTTTGGGACAAACCACAGATTCTCTGGGCCTCAGTTTCCTCACCCACAAAAAGAGAGGTGGTGGTGGGAACTACTGGACTAGAGGCAGTATGGTGTGGTGTAAAGGGAATTGGCTCTTCAATCAAGAAGTCCTAGGTTCAAATCCCAGGCAAGTCATGTAACCTCCTTAGGCTTGTTTCCTCTTCTACAAAATGAAGGGGTTGGACTAAAGAGACTTAGCTCTGGAATCAATAGGAGTTGGGTTCGAATTCCAATTACTTCACTTAATAGATGAGTGACCTCAGCCAAGTCACTTAACTAAAATCTCTGAACCTCAGTTTTCTCAAATGTAAAATGAGTGGGGTTGGACAAGATGCTCTCCAAGGTCTCTTTCCAGAGCTAGATATCAGATTTTTTTTTTTTTGAGGCAATCAGGGTTAAGTGACTTGCCCGGGGTTACAAGGCTCTGATTTGAACTCAAGTCCTCCTGATTCCAGGGTAGGTGCTCTAACCACTGAGCCACCTAGCTACCCCTAGATATGGGATTCTGTGAAATCTAAGGCCTCATTGATCTTATTAGGGCTGGAAAAGAGAATCTTGTAAAGTTGACCAGCCTTCACATAGCCTAAGCATCTGTTAGCTCCAGTAACAAGATTTTCCCCAATGACAAAAGCAGCATGAATCAGTTCCCCTATTTTAGAGATGGGAAAACTAAGCTATAGAAATTTTACTGGTTTACTACACAGTGAGTCAGTAGCAGGTCTTGGAATATCTCAGACCAGACCAACTCTCAAAAAAGTTTGTGAATAATAGTTCCCAAAATATATTTTTGGTAGTGTGACCTTATATTTTATCCTTGTAAAAATTTTAAAAAATATTTGCATGTCTTCAGTTGCTTCTAAAATTATACTCAGTAGCTTGGAATCATAGGGGAAATGTTCTTTTAGACTTCAAAGTTCTTTTCTGACATGGTGATAAACTATTACCAAAAAAGTGCCTGCCTGGTTTTATATACTGGGCTAAAATGACTTTGGGGAGTGTTCTCTTGCACATTATTTGCCTATCATTCTTTTCATGCAAAAATAAAGGATGTCCCAAAAGTCTTAATCCAGCTTTCTGTTATTAAAAGCTTAAAATTGCACTAAGACTTTTGGGACATTTCATAGAGAGAAATTCCCAGTCCTTAGGTTTCTTCTTATCTCTGTCCTTGAAACTATAATCCTCTCTTCTTATACCCCTCTTTCTGACCTGAAAAAAAAAATAAGAAAACCTATTGGCTGATCTCCACTCAAGTGCAGCCAGATGTGACAGTAATTATCTCCCAACATGGCTGTGAAAGAGGTCAAGCAGGGCAGCTATTTTTATTATTCCCAGGGTAAAGATGGGGCTGAAGTCTACATAGACCCTGGAGTAGTATTCAGGTCTCCTAAATCACTAAGTGTGAGGCAACCAGCTGGGTGGCATTGGGGAATGACCACAGGATCGGGAGATGGCCTGGGATTTGGGGTAAGGTCTCTGGGCTATTGTTTTCTTATATGTAAAATGATTGGGTAGGACTAGGTAACACCTGAGGGTCCCTTCAAAGCTCCAGATTCCATTTATCTAGAATTTACTTTTTGGTGTTTCTTTAAAAAATTCCTCATTTTTAGCCATAAATACTATGAAAACATTACCATTTTGCTATATCCGATTGCTTGCTGTCTTGGGGAGGGGAGGGATGGGAGGGAGAAATCTTATAAAAAAATGAATATTGAAAACTATCTTTACATGTGATTGGAAAAAATAAAATACTATTTACAAAAAAAAAAAAAAGAAATGTTATCATTGATAAGAAGAAGAGAAGAGTTTAGTAACCAAGTGAATAAGTGTCAGAGAGAAAGGAGTAGGAATTATCTATTGACAATTGGAAAGAGGAAAAAAATAAAGGTGGGGAAGAGTTTGCTGGGGAAAAATTCCTGGGGCCTAGAGTCATTGTGTGTAAAGCAATGGTCAAAGTAAGAGTTCTGAACCTGGTCTCTGTAATTTTTTTTTAAATTGATGGCTCTACTTCAATAAAATTGATTTCCTTTGTCATTCTATGTAATTTATTTCAAACATTTAAAAACATTCTGAGAAGAGTTCCTCAGCTGTATCAAAGGGGTCTGGGCCTCAAATATGGTTAAGAAGCCCTCTTTTTGATGAACAACTATGAAAGACTTAGCTACTCTGATCAAGACAATGATCCAAGGCAATTCCAAAAACGATTTGCAAGATGAAAAATGCTATCCACCTCCAGAGAGAGAACTAATGAGCTCTGAGTGCAGATTAAATCATACTTTTTTTCTCTTTGTGTGTGTGTTTTCTTTTGCAACACGGCTAATATGATACCATGCTATTTGCCTTATCAAGGGGTGAGAGGCAGAAGGGAGAGAATTTGGAACTCACAAAATTTTAAAACGAATGTTAAAAATTATTTTTACATGCAATTGGAAATATTTAATGAAATGAAAATGTATTTTAAAAAGAAGGAAAGAAGGAAGGAAGGAGGAAAGAAAGAAACTCTCCTTCTCTTAGGCATTCTCATTCCAATGGTATGAATCACAGCTCATTCACTCCTCCCCACCCTGTGACACTATTTTCATATCCTCCCCTAAGTTTCTCCCAGGAGGTCCCTCCACCCACCATGCCATCCCAGAAACTTTCTTTGATTTCTCCTGAGAACGTACCAAGGGAGCACTCTGGCTGTCTTCCTATTGTCCTTTACCCCTGCCATAAAAGCAGTCCACACCTTTTTTTTCTATCATACACATCTATAAAACATAAAGGGAATGAAGGAATACCTGCACATCCCCATTATAACAGCTGGTGGTGCCTACAGTGGATAGATCCTAGTGTCAAGAATTTGGCCTCAGACACTAGCTGTGTGACTCTGGGCATGTCACTTAACCTCTGTTTGCCTCAGTTTTCTCATCTATAAAATGGGGATAATAATAGTACCTACCTCCCAAAGGCTGTTGTAAGGATCAAATGAGATAATAAGCATAAAGCACTTAGCACAGTGTCTGGCACATAGTGGGCACTACTATATATGATGATAATGATGATGAAGAGTAACCCTCTTCCACAGCTAACTTGAAACTGAGAACTCCAACTTCAAACAAATGCCCCAAAGGATAAATAAAAATTAACCAAATAGCAAGCAAAGTCAGGGAGAGACTACTCCAGGCAAGACTGAACTCCACACACTTATCTCTTAACCTTTTTGTTTTCTAAAAACCCACAATGGCTGCCTATCTGTTTCCTTGGATTTTGGTGCAAACCTTGCTTCCATTAACTTTCTCCCATCTCAGTTCATTTGAAAAACTAGGCTTACAATTCAATTAGCTCCACCATCCAGCAACCGCCCCGCCCCCCTTCTCTGCCCTCCTCAGAAACTGGGAAGACACTCAACAATTTTGCCATCATTGAGGCACATCAGCTGCGTAAATGTAATTAATCTTCAGTTTGGATTATTTACTGCTATTGCAATTAATTTATGGAGAACAGAACTGGCTATTATCATTTCTGAGGCATCAGTTTCTGGCTTTTCCCATTTCAAATGAAAGCACCTGCGGTCTTTCTGTTGCTGCTACAGTCGTGCGGGTTCAGGATTTAACCAGTGTGTTCCAGGGCTCGGCAGCTACTGCTTTCACTTAAGCAGTTCACAAAGTCACCTTCAAAGTGTTTTTTTCTTAACTTCCTCTCCCTAGGGCGTATGTCAGACTTTTTTTTTTTTAACTCTTTCTTGAATTAGCCAGAAATTTTGGGCAGGATAGGAAAGAATGGAAAAGGAAGGGAATAAGCCGGGAATAAGCATTATGCGGAGACTACTCTGTGCCGAGACTTTTTACAAATATGATCTCCGTTGATCCCCACAATCCTGAGAGGTAGGTAGGTACTATTATTACCCCTATTACACAATTGAGGAAACTGAAACAAGACACAATTTAAATGACTAACTTGCCCACAGTCACACAACTATTAAGTGTCTGAGGCTGGATTTGAATCAGGTTTTCATGACTCCAGACCTAGCATGCTCTATCCACTGTGACTGACTGCATTTTGGTTAATATCAAAATTATACTGAAATTAACAAGCAGTAGTCTGGCATAGTGTAAAAAACAGTGGGTTTATGGGCAGAAGACCTGGGTTTGAGCCTCATGATGGTGAGTCACTTGGTCCTCTCTGAGACTGAATTACTCATCTGTAAAATGAGGATAAACTCACATTTATTTTGCCTTAAATTTGGCAAGTCACTTTTCTCAAGACAACACAGTGATGGTAGCTAGTTTAACTACTATCAACCCTACATTATGAAAAAAGAAACTGAGTCTCAGAGAGGTTAGATAATTTGCCCAAGGTCATAGCTAGTTTTTTAAGAAGAGATCAGGATTAGAATCTAGGCCTCCTGACTCCAGGATCTGCCACCCTGCCTCCACTTAGCCACCTCTTAGGCTTATTCACTTCTTAGGCTGGTTTTAAGAACCAAGTCATGAGATGATGTACATAAAATGCTTTGTAAAACTTAAAGTGCTAAGTAAATGTAAGCTGTAAATATTGATTTGACATTCACCCTTCGGATCAATGAGTGTACCAGTCTGGCACATTAATGTACTTTTTGCAAAAATTTAGCAGTATCTCAGGGGAACTTCAAAATGTGAATTCACCACCAGTGAGGGTAAAGAGGTAGATTCTATTTTTTCCTCATGTTTTTGAGAGAATAGACTTCGGAAAGTCAGAGCTAGAACTAGCCTTACTACAAGGTTCTCCAGGCTCTCAGGTCACTGGAAGCTGAATTTCTCGCTTAAAGTTTACAAAGAACTATATCATCTCCTGTTTATTTTCCAAAAACTTTGAAAATGGCAGCACTTACCTTCCAGAGTTTCACACTGCACCAAATTATTGTAGTCTTGCTGGGTCAGGAGGCAGGCTTTGTGCCCTCGGACCAGACCCTCCAGGTAGCCATGGTCCACATTGAAATAAAACTCGGCGAGCTGTAGCATGGAGGATATGTTTGAGTTGATCAAAGCAGAAGCAGACCTCTAGTCCTTTTTACCAGCCACAGAAACGTTCTACCCCAGTTGGAAAGGTGATAGACTAGATTGAGGAACGAATGATTGTCAGCTGATGGTGAGGGTTTCTCTGACTAGTTTCCCCCAGCTCCAATTGCCTACAGCTCAATCCTGCTTACACAACAATAAGCTTATCAGTCAGACAACAAACCTAGCCTCCTTCCAGGCAGCAGATCCCTTCTTGGGAGACTGAGTAATTTCTTACTCTTTTACCAATCCCCACCATAACAACTATTTCTGACTGCCCTTTTCCTTGACTTCTCACTTCATCAAATATTTACTAAGCCCCTACTACGTTCAAGGCACTGTGCTAGGCACTTTTTACTCTAACTTTAAAAAGCAATCTTCTTCCTCCCTCCCCAGCAAATCCAATCCAACTCAGTTTTTATTAAGTACCTGCTGTAATAGGGACTTTTCTTGCCCCACCTGTGATGTAAGGAATTAGCAAAGAGAGAACCCACTCACAAGATCTCCATCTACTTTGCAATTTATTGTCCTGGAGAATTCACAGGTAAAACTGAGATTAAATGATTTCCCCTGTCTTATTGCTAGTTTTTTGTTGTATTTTTCCCATTCATTTTCTTTTTTTGAAATTTATAGGATTACTTTATTATATATTTTTAAGATTCATTTTTAATATAAAATTTTGAGTTCCAAATTTTTCCCTCCTTCCTCCACTTCCCCAAGACAGCAAGCAATTTGATATAGGTTATATATGTGCAATTATGTAAAACACGTATGCGTATTAGTCATGTTAAGAAAGAAGAAACAGAACAATAGGAAAAGAAAACACCCAAAAAAGTGAAAATAGTATGCTTTGATTTGTATTAAGACTCCATCAGTTCTTTCTCTTCATATGAGTAGCATTTTCTGTCATGGGTCTTTTGGACTTGTCTTGGATCATTGTATTGCTATGAACTAAGTCAATCATAGTTGGTCATCACACAATGTTGCTAAAATGCAGTGCACAATGTTCTCCTGATTTTGCTACTTCATTTTATATCAGTACATGCAAGTCTTTCCAGGTTTTTCTGAAATCTCGTCAGTGCTCGTCATTTTTTAGAGCACAATATTATTCGATTATTTTTACATACCACAACTCATTCAATCATTCCCCAATTGGTGGGCATCCCCTCAATTTCCAATTCTTTGGCACCACAAAAAAGCTGCTATGAATATTTTTGTACATGTAGTTCCTTTTCCTGTTCTTATGATGTCTTTGGAATATAGATTTAGTAGTAGTATTATTGGATCAAAAGGTATGCACAGTTTTATAGCCCTTTGGGCATGGTTCCAAATTGCTCTCCAGAATGGTTGGATCAGTTCAAAACTCCACCAACAATGCTGTAGTGTCTCAGTTTTCCTACATCCTCTCTAGCATTCATTATTTGCCTTTTATGTCATGGTTGTGTTTGTCCTTTGTTTTTGAAGAGGACCATGACATCAGGGAAGTGATGACATGAGTTGCAGTTGACTTTGATTTGAGTGAGGGAGGGCTGTGCAAGGTCACCGGCCTCGTTTCCTCCTCCAGAGCCATCTGGGTCCAGTGGCCAGATATTCATCAGGATGACTGGAGATGGCCTGGGATGCAATGGGAGACCCTGGCCCTTCTCATGAAGGGAAAACAACATATAAACAAAAAAAGGAACTATAAAATATATATAAGTTCTTAGGGGAGAGGGATGATGTTAACAAGGAGGGGGAGGGGAAAAGGGAGATCAGGACAGGCTTAGTTTAGGAGCTGGCATTTGAGTTGAACTTTGAAAGGAGAGGGATTCTATCAGGCTGAGGTGAAGACAATAATAATAGCTGGCATTTGTAACTTGCACTTTAAGATTTTGAATACAAGTATTATCTCATTTTACTCTCACAACCACCCTAGGGAGGTAGGTGCTGCTGTTATTACTCACATTTTGTTGTTGTTCAGTTGTTTCAGCCTTTTCTGACTCTTCATGATCCCTTTTGGGATTTTCTTGGCAAAGATACTGGAGTGGTTTGCCATTTCCTTCTCTAGTTCATTTTACAGATGAGGAAACTGAGGCAAACAAGGTTAAGTGATTTGCCCACGATCACACAGCTAGTAAATATCTGAGGTTGGATTTGAACTCAGATCTTTCTGACTCCAGGATCGGGATTCTATCCACTGTTCCACCTAGCTGCCTTTAGGTCTGTCTTTTTTTTTTCTTTCTATTTTTATTAATTTATTTTTAGTTTTTCAACATTCACTTCCACAAGATTTTGAGTTTGAAATTTTCTCCCCATCTCTCCCTTCCCCCACCCCAAGATACCATGTATTCTGATTACCTCTTTCCCCAATTTCCCAATCCTCCCTTCTACCACCCCTCCCCCTTTTCATATCACCTTCCCTTCTATTTTCCTGTAGGGGAAGATAGAATTTTATACCCCATTGCCTGTATATCTTATTTCCCACTTGCATGTAAAAGCAATTTTTAACATCTGTTTTTAAAACTTTGAGTTTCACATTTTCTCCCCTCCTCCCTCCCCACCCACACTCATTGAGAAGGCAAGCAATTCAATTCCACAATAGTCATATTATGAAAGACTAACTACATTTATCTCCATCCTATCCTCTATTTCATTGAATATCCATTTTTTTCCCTTGAAGGATTATACTCGGTTTTGCTGGGCAGGTGATTCTTAGTTTTAATCTTAGCTCCTTTGACCTCTGGAATAATCATATTCTAAGCCCTTTGATCCCTTAATGTAGAAGTTGCTAAATCTTGTGTTGTCTTGATTGTATTTCCACAATACTTGAATTGTTTCTTTCTGGCTGCTTGCAACATTTTCTTCCTGACCTGGGAACTCTGGAATTTGGCTACAACACTCCTAGGAGTTTTCCTTTTGGGATCTCTTTCAGGAGGTGATTGGTGGATTCCTTCAGTTTCTATTTTACCCTCTAGTTCTGGAATGTCAGGGCAGTTTTCCTTGATAATTTCTTGAAAGATGATGTCTAGGCTTTTTTTTTTTTTTGATCATGGCTTTCAGGTAGTCCAATAATTTTTAAATTATTTCTCCTGAATCTATTTTCCAGGTAAGTTGTTTTTCCAATGAGATATTTCACATTGTCTTCTATTTTTCATTCTTTTGGTTTTGTTTTATAATTTCTTCATTTCTTATAAAGTCTTTAGCTTCCATTTGCACCATTCTAATTTTTAAGGAATTATTTTCTTCAGTGAACTTTTGGACCTCCTTTTCCATTTGGCCAATTTTGCTTTTTAAAGCATTCTTCTCCTCATTGGCTTTTTGGACCTCTTTTGCCCTTTGGATTAGTCTTAGGTCTGTCTTAAGACAGTTGTATACTGGTGAAAACAAATAGGTCATTTGGCTAGAAAATAGAGTGTGTGAAGGGGAGTAATATGTGGAACAGGTCTGGAGAGGTGGGCTAGACACATATTGTGAAGGTCTTTAAATGCCAAACAGAGGAGTTTATATTTTACCCTAGAGACAATGGTGAACCACTGGAGTTTCTTGATTAGGGGAGTGACATGGTCAGACCTGAGCTTTAGGAATATTAATTTTCAGCTCTGTGGGGATGGTAACCTTCTGCTGCCTCCAGAAACCTGTAGTCCACTGGAGCCTGCCTTGCCTCAATATGCCTACTGTAATCACCTACTGTACTGGGGATTTTGTTTTTTTCTTGTCCTAACCTGTGATTTCACTGGTGTGTGGCTGTGATACATTCCACTTTCCAGATGCAGTAGCAATTAAAGAGGAAATATGGTAATATGGCAAAACTGTTAGGTGTGGTGTCAGTGTTAGTCAATCAGCAAGCATTTATTAAGTAATTACTATAACCTAGGCACTGGCTAAGCATTGGAGCCACAAAGAAAGGTAAAAACATGGTCCTTGCACTCATGGAGTTGACATCCTAATGGGAAGATAATGTACAAATAACTTACACCCCATCTCTTTGCTGACCTCCAATATTGCATCTCCAACTGCCTTTCAGACATCTGGAATTGGATGTCCAGTAGACATCTTCAACTCCATATGTCTAAAACAGAATTAATTATCTTTTCTCCCAAACCATTACCCCCTCCTATCTTACCTATTACAGTAGAAGTTATCACCATCCTCCCAGACTTGGGCCAATGACCTAGATGTCATCCTGGATTCCTTATTATCTCTTACCTTCCACGTGTAATCTGTTGCCAAGGCCTGTTGATTACACCATTGCAACATCTCTCCTAAAAGCTGTCTTTTCTCTTTTGATGCCCCCTTCTCTCCTCTGACACTGCCACCACTCTACTGCAGGCTCTTATCACCTCATGCCTGGACTACTGCAATAGCCGGGGGTGGGTCGACCTGCCTCGAGTTTCTTCCCACTACAATCTATCCTCCTTTCACCTGCTAGTGATTTTCCTAAAATGCAGATCTGATCATGTCATGGCCTCCCCCCACTCAAATCAATAAACTCTAGTAGCTCCCTACTACTTCCATGATCAAACACAAAATGCTCTGTTTGGCCTTTCATAACCTAGCCCCCTCCTGCCTTTCCAGTCATCTTACACTTTACCCCATGACATATACTCTTTGATCCAGTAACACTGGCCTCCTGGCTGTTCCACAAACAAGACACTCCATCTCTGGGCTCTGGGCATTTTCTCTGTCCCCCATGCCTAGAACATTCTCCCCCCTCCCTTCTGACTATTAATCTCTCTGGCTTCCTTAAATCCCAACTAAAATCCCATGCTCTGCTGGAAGCTTTCCCCAGCCCCTCTTACATCCAGTGATTTCCCTCTGCTAATTATTTCCTGTTTGTCATGTACATAGCTTGCTTTGTACATGTATTTGTGTGCAAATTGTTTCCCCCATTGGATTGTTAGCTTCTTGATGGCAGGACCTCTTTTTGAATTCCTAGTGCTTGGCACATAGTTGGGACTTAAATGTTTATTGATTGATATAAGATAGGTCCAGTGTAAATGGAAAGTAATTCCAGAGGAAAAACATACTATCCATTGTGGGGAGGAGGAGTATGGAACGGCTTCTTGCAGAAGGTCAGATTTGAGCTGAGTCTTGAAGGAAGTCAGGGACGCCAGGAGGTGGAGAATGAAGAGGGGATGCATTCCAGGTGTGGGAGGCAGACAAGTGAAAAGTTATAAAGTCTGGAAATGGAGTGTAGTATGAGAAGAACAGGAAATAGGCCAGTTTAGCCCGATCTTAGAGTTTGTGGAGGAGAATATAGTATAAAAAGACTGCAAAAAGAGGAAAGGGCCAGGTGGTGAAGGGCTTTAAATGTGAAATGGTATTTTATATTTGATGCTGGAGTATATGGGTTTGAATCCTAGCTCTGTATGTTCCTCTCTAGATGCCCTGTAATAAATCATTTTACTACCTTGGGCCTCATCTTCCTCAGTTGTTAAAATAAATGGATTGAACTACATGGTATTTCGTTCAATCATGCCTGGCTCTCTGTGACCCTATTTGGGGTTTTCTTAGTAAATATGGGAGTGGTTAGCCATTTCTTTCCTCTAGCTCATTTTACAGATAAGGAAACTGAGGCCAACAGGGTTAGGTGACTTGCAAAGCGTCATGTAGCTAGTAAGTGTATGAGGCTAGATTTGAACTCAGGAAGATGAGTCTTCTTGACTCCAGCCTTGGTATTCTTTCCACTGTGTCACCTAGCTGTGGTCTAATGGGTTCAATTATCTTCTCTCTGCAGATGATTCACAGGCATGTTTACGTAGAACTAGCTTTTCTTTTGAGCTTTTGAGTTTTGCATCACCACCTGCCTATTAAACATTCCATAGACATCTCAAATTCAACATGCCCAGAGCAGAACTCATTTTCCTTTCCCCAAATTCACCCTTCTCTGAACCTCCTTAATATTATCAAAGAGGCCACCATTTTTTCAGTCACCCCGGTTCACGACCTGTGTCATCCTTGACTCATCTCTCTTGTTTGTCCCAATATCCAATCAGTTGTCAAATATTGTAATTTCTTCTACATCTTTGCCATACATCACTATCTCTCCACTCACTAGTCTACTATCCTAGTACAGGTCCTCATCACTTCACACCTGACCATTACAATAGATAGCCTTCTAAGATCTCTAAGAGAGACCTTGTGAGTCTACATGCCTCAAAGCTATTCCCACTCTATTCCTTTATTCTGCTGCCAAAGTGATTTTCTTAAAGCCTAAGTCTAACCGTGTCACTCTCCCTACTCATTAAACTCCTGTGGTTCCTAATACTTTCAGGATCAAATAAAAATTCCTTTGTCATTTAAAGCTCTCATAACTAGGGCTCGTTCTACCTTTCCAATTTTCTTCTATTCTCTTCCCCATTCTGTCCCATACAGCCATACTGGTCTATGGGTTCTTCCTTAGACATAATGCTCCATTTCTACCTCCAAGACTTTTCATTGGCTGCTCTCCATATCTGGAATACTCTTTCTCCCAATATAATTCTGAGGATCCTTGATGTTCTTTAAGAAGGAAGGTGGCGCTTGAGCCGTCTTCCTCAGGAAGCTTTTTCTCTTTCCTCCAGCTTTTACTGCCATCCCTTCTGACATAATTTTTCCTCCACTCTGTATGTTTTATATATTATATATATGTGTATATGTGTATATATACATACATATGCATATATTATGCATGTATATGTATGTTATGGTAATTAGGGTGGGACTTTTTTATTGTTTTCTCTTTTGGAATGTGAAGGCCATCAAGTGCCTTTAATGAATCTTGCCTCTGTTTGAATGGGGCAGGTAAAGTGCGACCTTTTGTCTTTTGTTTTAGAGTGCTTCTCATCACTGAGGTAATCAAGTGCCCTAGGGCCCTGAGATGTGTATATAAGATCTGAGGTTGGCCTTTTGTTTTGGGGACACACTCAATGAAAGAGTGTTGGTGATGAGATTCTGGGTAGCCCTTGAAAGAGCCCCCCGGGCTTTGAAAACCCAGATGGTACTGCTTTTTTTCTCTGGTAACTATGCATGTATTGCTATGTTCAGACAAAAGTCTGTTGATCTGTTTATATTTTCTGTTTGTATTTGCTCTGAAGTTCAGGGTGCTGACTTTTACCCCTGAACTAAGTGAATGATATATGTATGTTTAATTAAAGTGAAATTGTTAACCCTTAAGGGATAACTTTAAGAGTTGCTTTCCTTGGAAAAGCAGATCGAAGAACCTGTGCTAGAAGCCCTCCTGGTCTTTCACTTCCACAGCAGCTGCTAGCAACATTGTTGTTACAATGTATATATACACACACGTATATATGCATATACATATATACGTATATATGTGTGTATTTATTTATTTACACACACATATACATATAATATGTATGCATATATATACATATATATACACATATACACACACACAGATATTTCCCTTCACCATTAGAATAGAAGCTCCTAGATGGTGGAGATTGTTCTCCATTGTTATTTGTATCCTCAGAGTTTAGCATAGGGAATAGCAGATAGTAAGAAATTAAGAAATGCTTGTCAATTATCTCTGAAGTCACTTCCAGCTCTAAATCTATGATAACACATATAAAACTCTGCCTCTTTAAATAATAATTCTCAAAGTCATACCATGTATCTTTATATTTGGTTCAGATAACAGGATCACTTCTAATTTCAACTATTTTCTGTATGCAAGACGACTGCAAAAATCTCTATGTCCAGCTCTTGTCTGTTTCATGAGCTTCTGTCTTATATCTTCAAATGCCTTCTCAGCATCTTTGCCTGAATGTTCCACAGGCATGTCAAACTCAACATGCCCCTAAATGAACTCAAAATAATAATAATAATAATAATAATAATAATAATAATAATAATAGCTAGCACGTATGTAGTGCTGTAAAGATTGCAAAGCACTGTATGTATACATTGTCTTGTTTGATACTCACAGGTCTCTTTCTCCCTAAACCCACCCCTCTACCTGACTTCCCTATATATGTTGATGCCATTATGTATTTTTTTTATTTCTTAAGAAAAATTTTGTTTGAGTAAGTAAAAATTAAGGATGGAATGAAATCTATTGTGCATCAGGCAACTTTAAAAATAAAACAAGATGTATTTATTTTAGATTTAGATCAGATAAAAATGAACACCAATAGGGAAACTAAATCATAACTAAAGATACCATATGAAATGGAAAATAACACTATTAAATGTATATGCATGTATATACATATTTATTTATTCTCTTTTTTCCCTTTTGAAAAAAATTATTTTTTATTTTTGGTTTACACCATTATGTATTTTTTTTAGTCTTCAGGTGTCTATTCTCCACTACAGCCCCATCTTTGCTAGGCCACCGCTTCTTGTTGGTGCCATTTCTTTGGGATTTTGAGGTAACTGACTAAATGACTTAATGGGGCTCTAGTGGTTATATGGGTATTTGCATTTTTAAAAAGGATTTCTATGGTCTAAATAAACTCTATAATAGCGGGATAGACTTGGGGTAGTCAGACCTTTTATCAGCACCTCAGTAGGAAGTCACCTAAGCCTAGAACTCATGCTAACTATTAAAATAGAAACGGTTATGGGGGGGGGATCTTTGAAGCAAATTGCTCTAACAAAGGTCTCATATCTGTGCTATTTAAATAACTAATCCAAATTTATAAGAACAAGAGCCATTCCCCAATTAACAAATGGTCAAAGGATATGGACAGTTTTCAAGGGACAAAATTGAAAGTATCAGTAGTCATAAAAATATTCTAAATCATTAATAAAAAAGGAAATTAAAACAATCGAGGTCCTACCTGACTCAGATCAGACTGGCAAAGTTGGAAAAAAAGAAAATGACCGATGTTGGAGTCGCTGTACAAATATAGGTTGTAGTACAGAGAGTCTAGATGAAAAGTGTCATTACACACATTGTTAAAGCTATCAATCTTTATTGCTACTTACAAGGGACAGTAGCAATCAGCTGCTATTAGCAAAGGAGTGGAAGATCCATGCTCCAGTCAAAGGCTCAGACAGCCTCAGGGCTAGACCTTAAATGTCATTTGAGACAAATAGACAGTTTATGATCACCACAGGAGACTGTTCTGTTATCTATAGGACTAGTAAAATGAAGATATTCTCTAGATTACCTAATAAGGAAGAGGAATGAGGAACATGGAACTGAAACTAAGAAACAGAGAAGTAGAAAAGTTAACCCTAACAGTACCATTCCAGCAAGAGGCTAAAAATGGGAGGTGGGGCATGGTTGTGGCTGTACTAGTCACACTGTTTCTCACTGGCTGACATAGGGGTGAGGCAGCTAGGTGGCTCAGTGGATACAGTGCGGACCTGGAGTCAAGAAGACTCTTCTTGAATTCAAATCTGGCCTCAGTTACTTACTAGCTGTGTGACCCTGGGCAAGTCACTGAACCCTGTTTGCCTCAGTTTCCTCATCTATAAAATGAGCTGGAGAAGGAAATGGCCAGCCACTCCGGTATCTTTGACAATAAAACCCCAAATGGGGTCATGAAGAGTCAGACGCTACTGAAAAAGACTGAACAACAAGTGACATAGGTATACTAGTGTTCTGTTGGTGACTCTGTGAGTTGGTCTATCCATTCTGGAAAGCAATTTGGAACCATATTCTTTTTATTTTTTTTTAATTCTTAAAGTAACTAAACTGGATATACTCTTTAACCTAGAAATACCACTACTAGACCCAAAGAGATCAAAGAAAGAGGAAAAACACCCACATGTAAGAAAATATTTATAGCAGCTCCTTTTGTAGTAGCAAAGAACTAGAAACTAAGAAGGTGGACATCAATTGGGGAATGACTGAAGAAATTATGGTACATGATTTTAATGGAATATATCATTGTTATGTAACAAATGATGAAAGAGAAAGTTGCAGAGAACCTGGAAAGATTTGTATGAACTAATATGCAGTGAAGAGAGTAAAAACAAGAGTACAATTTATAAAATAATATTGTGAAAACATAAATTTTGAAAGATATAAGAACTCTGATCAGTGCAATGACCAGATCAGTCCAGGTGCAGAATGAAGCCTTCATTGTGGGGGGACATAGTTAATGTGGGAACTTGTTTTGCTTTACTATGTATTTGCATTTTTCTTACAAAGATTTTGTTTTGTTTTGACATTTTAAGGAGTTTTATTGATGTGTTTTGTTTTTGTATTGCAAACATTTACAGATTATCCCCCCTCCATAAGAGGTCTCTTGTAGCAATGTAAAACAATTAAGCAGTGACCTCATCTGAAAGAGCATGCAATATTCCATATCTGTAGCACTCCCTACATCTTTATTTTTTTTAAAGTTAATAGACATCTATTTTCTTTTCCTACCATCTCCTACTTTTCTGAAAAAAGAAAAGAAAATTCCTTGTGAGAAATATGCATAGTCAAGCAAAATAAATTCCCTCATTGGCTATATTCAAAAATTTTTTGTCTCACTGTCTACTGTAAATCAATTACATTACCTCTCTGTCAGGAGGTGGATAGTATGTTTCATCATTGATCATCTGGCATGATAGTCTCTGCCCTCAAGAAGCTGACGTTCAAATGGGGAATGATGGCATATTAAAGTGGAATTAGAAAGCAGGAGAGGAAAGAGGAGTTGACATGGAGGTATGGTTCCAAGTAATATTAGGCAAAAGCTCACATATCAGAATCCAGGGTCCCAGGGGAAGAGTCCAAAGTTCCAGTGGGAGGGGCATGGGGAGGATGACTGGAGAGTAGATAGCTTAATTTGGAGATAGCCAGGGAATGCCTGGAGGCCTGGTTCTAGGCACGATAAGGTCCTTTACGGATAAAGCCAAAAACATAAAAACATTTTGAAAGGCTTCTTTATGTCTTTACAACAGTTCAAAATAGCATATCTTTTCAGAGCTCTCAACTATTTTTGGAAGTGTGTTCAAAATTCTGTGCTTAAACTTCAGAATTAGGACTGTGTTTGATTTTAGCAGAGTAGCCAGAAGGCTGGTTTGCAGGCCACTAACCCAACAGAACCTGTCATTCTCCCCAGATAGATTTTGATAGTTTGAAAAAGTAGTGAATCACAGTACTAAATGTAATATGATGCCATAGCTCCATAGATATTCTGGGACTCCTTTGCATTGTCTGTTTGACTTTATTGGTGCATTCCCAGGAAAACAAACAAACAGACAGGCAGGCAAACCATTGAACAAGTATTTGTACTGGAAATTTAGGATTAATCAATTAAATATTATATTAAGTTCCTACTAGGCCTTTTACTATACATGTGACTTTGGATAAGTCACTTCCCCTCTGTGAGTCTGTTTCCTCATTGATAAAATGAGGTAGACTAGATGGCTTTTGAGGCCTTTTCTGACAAAGTTTATGAACAAAGGATCCTATATGCCAAGTATTGTGCTAAATATTTAGGTTAAAAGAAGAAAGTTCTTATCCCTAAGGAGCTTACAATCTATTGGGGGAAGACAACATATTTCACTGTTCAGTTGTTTTTCAATCCTGTCCTATTGTTTGTGACCCCATTTGGGGTTTTCCTGGCAAAGATACTGAAGTGGTTTGCCATTTCCTTCTCTAGTTCATTTTACAGATGAGGAAATATGGTTAAGTAACTTGTCAAGGGTCACACAGCTAGTAAACGTCTGAGGCCAGATTTGAACTGAGGAATAGTAGTCATCCTGACTCCAAGCCAGGCACTATCTACTGCACTACCTAGCTGCCAGACAACATGTACACATTTAAATATATACGAAATTAATACAAATTCATTTTGGTTGAGTATCATCTCATTAGCTGCTGGGGGTCTCATAAGGTGGTCAAAGTCTGAAGGAAACTAGAGGTTTTAAGATATAGCATTGAGAAAGAACAGATTATGGAAAGCCACAGTCAATGAATATTTATTAAGCACCTACCATGTGCTTGGCATTGCACTAAGCTCTGAGGATACAAAGAAAGGCAAGAAACATTCCCTGCTCTCAAGAATCCCACAGTCTAATGGGGGAGTTTGTGTAAGCAAGTTATATTTTGAGTTTAATTGGAGATAGTCTCAGAGGAAAGCCATTAAGATCAAGGAAGATTAGGAAAAGCTTCTTGGAGAAGGTGGGACTTGAGCTGAAAATTGAAAGAAGTCAGAATTAGAGATGCTGAAGGAGAGATTTCCAGGCAAAGGGAACAGCCAGGGAAAATGCTCAGAGCTGGGAGATAGAATGTCCCCTTCATGGAACAGCAAAGGTCAATGTCGCTGGACCACAGAGTATATGGGTAGATAAGGTATGAAAAGACTGTAAAAGTAGAGGAGGGTGCAGGTTAAGAAGGGCTTTAAATGCCAAACATAGGATTTTCTATTCGATTTTGGAAGTGATAGGAAGCCATTGGAATTGAAAACCAAACATGGATTTTTATACTTGCTTCTGGAGGTAATAGGAAAACACTGGAATTTATTTAATAGAGGGGGAGATACAGTCAGACCTACATTTGGGGAAGATCACTTTGACAGCTGAGTGAAGGATAGATTGGAGTAGAAGACTTGAGGCAGGAAGAGAAAGCTGATTGCAATAGTTCAGGCATGAGGTGATAAGGGCCTGCCAAGTGTGGTGGCAGTATCAGGTGGGGAAGAGGAGCTATGTTACAGAAATTAGCAAGACAGAAAAGGCAAGACTTAATCATTGGTTGGATGTGGAAGGTGCTAAAAAAACAGGGAGTTGAAGGTTACACCTAAGTTGTGAGTGTGGGTGACCAAGAGAATAGTGGTACCTTCACAGTAATAGGGAAGTTAGAAGGAAGGGAGGATTTGGGGAAAAGACAATGAGTTTATTTGGAAATGTTAAATTTAAGATGTCTATGGAATATCCAATTCAAAATATCTAAAAGATCAGCTAGAGAAATGAGACTGGAGGTTAGAAAAGAGGTTAGCAGATCAAGGATTCAAATCCAGACTCTCTAATGGCAAATCCTGTGCTTTCCCCATAGAACTACCCTGCCTGAACAATTACAGTGATCAGGAACTCATCATCTAACAAGGGCAACTCAACCCCACTTTTGACCGATCTAATTGTTAGGAACCCCAGGCTCACTTCACTTTCCTCACTGCCCAACCTAGGTCTCAGTCAGACATTTCAAAGCTACTCTTTCTAACATCTTGAATCTTTTCATCTCTTTAATAATGGCTAACATTTATACAGCACCTTAAGGTTTACAAAGTGCTTTGATCCTGGCAATAACCCTATGAGGTAGGTATTATTGTTATCCCCATGTTATAGATGAGGAACATCAGGGTGGTATAGTGGATAGGGTTCTGGGCTTAGAGTCAGGAAGACCTGAGTTAAATTCAGCTTCAGACACTGCATAGCTGTGTGACTAACCTTTATTTACCTCAATTTCTTTATCTGTAAAGTGTGGATAATACCAGGAGCTACCTCCCAGGATTATAGTGAGGATCAAATGAGATACTCATTGTAAAGCACTTAGCCTAGTACCTGATACCTAGTAATCACCATGTAAATGTGATTTGCCTAGGTTCACATGGCTAATAAGTGTCTGAAGTAGGATTGCAACCCATAGGCCTCCTTTATCCCTAGGCCAGTGTTATCTTCACAATGCCACCTAGCTGCTCCTCTACTCCGTATGGAATACCATTATACAACCTTGGGTCAGTCTCATCATTTATTTTATTCTCTTCAGTTCCTAGACTGCTGATCGATGCTAGAGAAAGCTATAAACTGCACTGGCTGGCCCATATCTCTGTGGCTGACAGAGGACTACTGCCTAGCTGTGGCTTCACCTCAGAAAAGTGCTATTTATCTTCAACTTGGCCCTCACTAATACTATGTTATCTTTTTATGTTTATTCATCTTCTGCTTATTCCCTATCACATATTTCAGTGACAATGGGAGAAAAAGGAATAGATATGTGAGACCTCTCAAAGGAAGAGATTAAAGATGATTCCAAGATCTTGGCCCAGTGTGATTGAAAGAATAGTGGTACCATTTATTGAAATATGGAGGTTGGAGGGGGAAACAGTTCAGGGGGGGAGATAATTATGGATTATTTAATTTAATGATATAATACTATTTATTCTATTATAGTATAAGATGTTTAATAGAATAATAATTAAGATAATATGGGCTTAGACATGTTGATTTGGAGGAAGCAGTAGAACACACGAAAGGAAGATGAAAGCATCTAATAGGCATTTGGAGATGCACGTTAGCACTTTGGAGAGAGTTTAGAGAGATTCTGAAGTCATCCATAAACATATTAATACTTGAAGTCAAGGAATTGAATGAAGTCTCGGAGGGAGTGTGTAAAGAGAAAAGAGCCAAAGAACGAGCACTAAATCTTGGAGAACCCTCAAATTTAGTAAATGGTAAAGGACAGAGGAGCCATCAAAGGAGAGGAGAACCATGATGGAGCCTTTGCACCGGCTGACCCCACTCCTGGAATGCGCTGTCCTTACCTCAATTTCTTAGAATCCCTTGTTTCTTTAAAAATTCAGCTCAAATGTCAATTTCTACATGAAATCTTTCTTGATTCACCCTATCCTCAGCTGTTAGTGTTCCCTTTCCCCAAAATTGTACTATTTATTTTGATACATTTTGTGTTTACTTGTACATATGGCTATTTGAGAGGCAAGAAGAGCATGGATGCTAGACACCTTGTGGAGGTAGAATCAATAAGACAGAAGCAATAGGATTTGTGTGGTGAGGAAGAATGAGAAATTAGGGATGCCTGAGGTTGTGAACCTGGGTGGCTAGAAGAATGATGGTGCTTTCCACAAAGATAGGGTCATTCTGAAAGAGGGAGTGGGCATGAGGGGAAGACAGTGAGTTGTTTTATACAAGGAAGATTATTCTGAAAACAGCCTGAAGGATTCGACAGAAGACACAAAAAAGTGGGGATGAGAATATAAAAAGGCTATTGTAATAGTCTAGACTGGATTAATGAGTGCTGGAACTAGAGTAGTGACAAGCAGAATAGAGAAGAGGAAGATGTAGGATCTGTTTTGAGGATGTAATTGAAATCATTTGATCCATACAATATTTAAATCCATGATCTGTAATGCTCTAGTGACCTAAAAGACTAAATATATCTTTATTCATGTTTAGCCTTCTAACAATGTTTTATTTGTTCCTAAGAAATACATGCACTATGAGAATCTGACTGAATCAGCATCTTCACTACATGGAGGGAAGGAAACAACTATTTATTAAGTGACCATTATGGGCCAAGCACTATGCTAAGAGCTTTACAGATATTGTCTAATTTCACCCCTGGGATATTATCTCAACCCTGGGAAGTAGGTGCTATGATTGTCCTCATCTTATAGACAGAGGAAACTGAGGAAGACAGACTTTAAGTGACTTGCCCAGGGTCACATAGCTAGTAAGTGTCTGAGGCTGGATTGAACTCAGGTCTTCCTGATTCTAGATTCTAATCACTGTGCCATTTGCTTACCTATATATAAAATATTGCTAGTTATATATAGTGCCTTGCACATTATAGGCAATTAAACAATTGCTTGTTCAATTGAAATGGCAAGCTTTAGTGGTAAGATTGGTAAGTTTTAGTAAGTTCAACTTTAACTGAAATGTTTTCTTTTTATATTTTTCCCATAAATTATTACATTTCTGTACCTAATAAGCTAGATATTTATTTTTCTTCTTGTGATTGTCTTCCAACAATACTTGAAGTTTGAAGACAATTAGTGTGGCTACTTCTTCCAATGATGCAAATCACATTCATCTACCTGAGTAGGTCATCTTTTTGAGTTGCTGTCACACACATAAAATTATCACTTGGTGACTACCCAAGTGAGGAATGAAAAAAAAAAAAACCCAAACATTTATTAAGCACTTAACTATGTACAAAGTACTGTGCTAAGCATAGGAGATACATGTAGAAAAGCAAGACAAGTCCCTGGTTTCCAGGATCTTATATTCCATTAGGAGGAGATGGGACATAGAGGCTCATTCCCAGCAGGGTGGTTGGAAAGACCCAACTGTCCATAGAGTGCAGGGGCAACGAAGATGGTAATGCATCTTCTTTAGTGTCATTTCCATGGATGAAATTACATCCATTTCTGATGTTGGTGCATTTGACTGTGCTCAGGAGTTTGGTGGTGAGAAACATTATTGGGAGAGGCTCTCTTCTGAAGAAGCAGAAGTGGTCAAAGGACATCTGTGACTTTAGTGTTCATTTGGATGGAAGACTTCTGGATGTTCCATCCAAGACAGGTCTTATATACTGTTATTGTGTCACTATCTCTGAAGCTGCTTCCCCAATCTCTAGAGGCTGTCAGCGTGGCCCAGGAGCAGCTGAAGCTCCAGCAGCACCAATGGGAATGAGCCCCTTAATACTCAGCTTGGTCATTCCTCAAGCCAAGGAAAAACAGTATGTTGCTAACTCACACTTTAAGCCTTTCCAGGTTGGTATAGGACCTACTAAAACTTGCATTCCACTGGTATGGACCCTGGGAAGTGAGATTCACTTTGACACAGTAATGAAGCCTCAGAGTATCCTCAAATTCAGTTTGGAGACCTGCTTTATAAAGAACTGAGGCAGAATCATAAAGAGTGAAAGGTATTTAAAAAAACATTTTGGATCATATTTGGCTTCTCTATAAGCAGCATACACTTGTAGGCAGTTTTATTAGACTCAGATGGATCTTTGACCTCTTTAATGTAGCTATTTCCACCAACAATGCCACCACCATGGCTATTCATTCTACATGGCTCTTGTCCATATCGTCCCATCGGTTCAGTACAGTGGCCTATCTAATGTGCCAGAAGCTTCGTTGGGCTGTGTATCAATTATCTTTTACACCCCCCACATGATCAGCCCATCTTTTTTCAACCAAATGTTTTTGATGACATCCTTTAGAGCATTTCATCTTCCTAATTCATTATTTATGATATGTTGCAGATTATTCACACCTATCATGCACTTCACCCTTGTTCTTTGGGTGAATCTCTATTTAAATTCTTCCTGACCTATTATTCTATAACAGCCAGACAATGATAATGGAAAAACGTTGATATTACAAATACGAGCCTTTATTTCAAGGAGAAGCTTTAGAATCATTACAGGAACTTTTCAGTTTCACTATCATGGGTCTAAAGCTGGGAGGGACTTTATAAAGACTTCTAGGCCAAACACCTCATTTTATAGAGGAAGACGTTGAGGCCCAAGAAGGTCAGATGACTTACCCAAGGTCATATGAATAGTAAGCAGAGCCAGGATTTGAATTCAAGTCATTTGAACATAGTGCTCTTTTCACTGGAAATGTCCTAAAGGCAATTCAGAATCCCACCTGCTCTCTCCTCATTCTCTTCTGAGCCCATCTCATTGTCCATTTATAGATATGTGTATATATATTTACACATACATGCCCATATAACACATATAGATTCTGGGATTACTCTCCCAATCCTGGTCAGTTGCCTAGAGCTTAGCTAAATCTCCTTTCAAGGTTCTAGAGGTTCTCTTGTGAGGCTGTGAGAGTATCTTTCTCTAGTACTATTACTCACAAGCCCCACCCACCCATATCAATTGACCAATTACCTCAATATCATCTAAGCAATTATTAGTGCCCTGATAGTAATTTAAGTAACTAGCATTAATTAGCCTTTACAAAGGGATATTTACTGAGATACAGAAAGAAGCAAAGCACAAAAACATCTCCTTGAATCAGGATAGATTCTCCCCCTCTATTCCTTAGTACCTGGGGAGTACAGACAAAGACTTGACTTGCTTGCTACAAAGCATTTTTGGGCACAATCTCCTCTACTACCTCCCAGTTGAGAGGGCTCAAACAAAGTGGTAGCTACAAAACATCCCCCTCCCTCCCTTTCCCCTGTTAAGTTCACTTCTGGCTGGAGCAAAGCTGATGGATGAGTAGGTTACAGTGTCTCAGGTGTTATGTTTACCCACTCACAGGCTATGTCAAGGCAAGGTGCTCCTCCAGACTGAGCTGGTTCACTGGGCTTGTCTGGCTGTCATGGTTATGGCAGGCTCTCTTATGGACTCCCATTACTGGACCTTGGATGGATCTTTTGACCTTTTAAATTTCACTGGGTCATAATCTGGTTTGTTCCATCTTCAGAAAAGAATGAAATACAACAGAGACAAAAGAAAAAGCAATGTTATGTGTCTGGGGCCCCTTCCCTACCTGGAGGCCCACAGTAATTCGTCCTCCTCAGTCAAAAGCCACTAGGGGACAAGAGAGTTCCTCTGATGGGGTATAGGCTCTGAGAACCCCCTTGAACCACGCCTTGAATCTTCCCACTTGATCTTGCCTTCACTTGAGGCCATAAGCTTTTCATGCCCAAATCTGTTAGCCTTAACCTAGCCTAGCCCTCCATTGTCTGTTACCTCCCATAGTCTGTTCTGGAGGATCAACCCAATTGCCACTTCCCACCCTAGATACTCTTAACCTCGCCTAGCCCTCTAGATAGTCTTTAGCTATTTCCCACCCTTAATCCCATTCCTGTAGTTTGACCTCACTCCAGTCCCCCCCCCCCCCCCCCCCCCCCCCCCCCGCCCCAGTCACGCCAGTCCTAACAAGATCCTCCTTAAAACCCTCCTCAAATCACCCCAGACTACTCGGCCACCCCTAGGTCCCTCCCACAGTCTTTCTGTATATAAGATCCATCTTGCCTCCATAAAAGTGCTCAGATTCAATCTAGCTCAGACTCAGTCTGGCTCAGATTGTTCTGCACCGGTTGTCAATATAAGCGTCATGAAATGGTGAGATTCCTTAAGAGTCTACCCAATATAAGAAGGCTTGGATTGAATTCATTTGGGCAGGACTCAGCCTGTTGGTATTTTGGGGTCCCTAGCACTCGTAAAACCTCAATACCTCCACTGAGGATATTGGAGAGGTGGAGTTCCTCCACTTTTGTATGTATACTCTGTTCCAATTTAGCGGACAATTAAAAGGCTTTTTGTTACCGCACAGAATATTGTTGCATACTTCTATAATGAATTACATCATTTTATTGCACAATATTATATATACAATGTTGGATATATCCTCCTACAAGGCTGCAGATTCCATGAGAACAGGTTCTTTTTTTTCCCTAAACATTGTGTCTTTTCCAGTCTACAGTGTTTAGTGAACAGCGAGAAGCAAGGTGGTGCGGTGGGTAGGGTGTTGTACTTGGTGTAAGAAGATGCAAGCTTGAGGGAGGGAAGGAAACAAGCACTTATTAGGCACCTACGATGTGCCAGGCACTGGATTAAGTGCTTTACAAATATTATCACGTTTGGTCCTCACAAGAATCCTCACAAGGTCCTCCCTCACATTATCCCCAGGTTACAGTTGGGGCAGTCAGAGATTTGAGTAACTAGCTCAGGATAACACAGCTAGTAAGCGCATGAGGCTAGATGAACTCAGGTCTTCCTGACTCCAGGCCCAGCTATCTATTTACTCTATCACCTAACCTCTAGCCTCAGTTTTTACACCTATAAAATGGAAACCATAATAGTACCTGCTTTATAGGGCTGATCAAGTGACATAATATATGCAAAGTACTTTGCAAACCTTAAAGTACTATATAAATGCTTGCTAGAATTATTATTTTTACGTAATAAATGTTTATTGAATCTAATGTGCTAGCTGCCAATGATGCCATTAGTAATTATTAATACTTGTCAGGCAGTCTAAATCTATTGTTCCCAAATTTTAACTAGTTTTCCTCTCACTTTGGGCTATTGTGGAGAAGACTTGTGGAGAACATTCTGCTTCATGATCCCCGTAATAGATTGCATACTTCCAGCAGGAAGCCTGTGTGTTGGGGGGCTTCTCTAGTTGCCAAGAAAAGAAGAGTTTGCTTATAAAATGCATATTACGCATTTAGTTTTTACTCTATTCCACTTCATTGACTTTCTATTTCCAATGTTTTAGCTGAGGAAAAGACCCAGTCTCTGGAGGCAAGAGCTTCCTTGCACCTTTACATTTTTTGTTGAGAGCATTTACACCTAGAAAATCAGCTTTATTTATTGTTTTGTTGATTGTCTAGACTCAAGAAAGTGATGGAGGAATGTTAGTAATGCAGATTAATCTTAAAGATGTGTTCTGGGAACATTTGTTTTCCCCCTGGGGATTTGTTTAGTAAACATTTTTTTCCTCTAGAGTTGGTTGTTAAACATTTACCAGCTTACCTCTGGTCACATCCCTCTTTTATGTATTTGACTGGAAACTAGAAATCATGCCTGCATATAGCTATCTTGAAGGAGGAGATGGACTCTTTCACTATGTGGATGATATGGAGAGATAAAGCAAGTCATTTTATAAACCCTTTTCCCCCCTCTGTTCTAAATTATATTTGATTGGAGTTAATCAAAGGGTAATCTTCCTTCTCCTCTTCCTTCACCTCCCCGCAAATGACTAGCACCTAGACAACCCCATGGGAACCATCTTTTTCCAGTGAATATTCTGGGGATAAAAAAAAAAAAAAAGACCTTTTAAAAATGAAAGAATTGTATAGCACAGCTCATGCTCATGTGTTCTCAGGATCCTGCTCCGTGTGCTGGTTTGAGACAAATCAGAAACATGTGACTCTTTGTTCCCTGCATAAGAATACCAGGCAAACAAAGCAGAGTATTTCTTAATACTCTCAATATTGGCACTCAATAGGACAGCGCGGGTTTTAGCTCTTCCTTCTTCAGTCATTGACTCTCTAACCCTGCTCATTTGTGATAATGATTCATTTCTTTTTTCATGATCTGGGCTAATTTATTGTTCATGGTGGGCATTTTAAGCCACCCTGGCTATTAAACAGAAAGATACCAAAAAGATTTCAAGTTAATCAGATGTCTAAAATCTTCCCATCGGAGTCATAATGTGCCATTTGTTTTTATGGCTTTAGCAAAATCGTACTTTTATTTTTGTAGCTATTAATTTATACCTGAAACAGATAAGAGCCTTTCCTCACAATATTTTATTGGACTTCAGTGGCCTTTGGGAAGCAAAGCATCACATGTTTCTGATTTATCTCAAACCAGCACAAGGAGCAGGGCACTGAGAACGTATGAGCATGAGCTGCGGCATCTCCCTTGCATCTTTAAAAGGTACCTCCCCCCCCACCCCACCCCCTTTGTTTTCAGAATAAGTATTCCCTGCAAAAGATGGTTCCCTTGGGGCTGTCCAAGTGTTGTCTTGTTTCTTCTCACAGCATCCTTACTAACGGTAGCTAGGTAGTGCAGTGGTTAGAGTGCTGGAACTGAAGTCAGGAAGACCTAAGTTCAAATCCAGCTGTACACACCTCCTGGCTGTATGACTCTGGGAGAATCACTTAACCTGTTTACCTCAGTTTCCTCAACTGTAAAATGGGGATGATAATAATATGAATGCTTAGTCCCTCCCTTAAGGCAATTGTTGGGACCATGAACAAATATTTTTAAAAAACAAAAAATAACCCAACTCAAATTGTCCTTTCAGTTTTGCATTTCAAGATTTATTTGTGAATTTATATAACTCTGTGGGACAAAGGTGAGTTCAAAATCCGGTAATGACTGATTATCTCAAAAGCTCAAATACACAAGTGGTTACATCAAAACTCATATCATTATATAATATTGTATCAATATATAATATATTATGGAATAACAACAGTAATAATGATAACTAGCATTTGTATAGGGCTTTAAAGTTCACAAAGCACTATAATTTTATCCTTACAGTCATCTTGGGAGGGAGATGTTATTATTTATCCCCATTTTACAAATGAGAAAATCGAAGGCAAGAGGTTAAATGACTTGCCCAGGGTCACACAGCTAGTACGGGTCTGAGACTTGATTTGAACTCAGGTCTTCCTGAATCCAGCTACAGTGCTTTATCTATTGTGTCACCTAGACAGAGGTGATCATTAAAGCACCCAAATAAATTCTTGCTTCAGAGGAACATTTTTAGCTCTTAACCACAAGGGATCACCATAAAATTGTAGCAGGGGGCACTTTTTGCCCCTTTCATCCACTTGCCCAATAAAAAAATAACTGACAATTAGAAAAACACCACCTTTAAGGTTAAGGTGATTTTGGTAGGGACTTCTTTTGATATCTGACTACATTCTAGGGAACTTGATATGTCCTTAACCAATGACTCGAAAGAATCACAGAAGGTGGAAGGGATCTTGGTAGCCATCTAGTCCTGAAAGAAATTTCCATGATATACCAGTTAAGTAATCATTGAGGACAGCAAGATGGCACAGTGGATAGAGTGCTGGGCCTGGAGTCAGGAAGACTCATCTTCATGAGTTTAAATCTGGTTTAGCTGTGTGACCCTAGGCAAGTCACTGAACCCTGTTTGCCTCAGTTTCTTCATCTATAAAATGAGCTGGAGAGGGAAATGGCAAACCACTCTAGTATCTCTGCCAAGAAAACCCCAAATGGGGGCATGAAGAGTCAGACATGACTGAAATGGCTGAACAAGAATAACAATCATCTAGCCTCCTCTTGAAGATCTCCAAAGACAGAGAATCTATCTCATCTTAAGGAAGCTCCTTCCACTTTTAAGCAGCTCAAATTTTCAGGAAGTTTGTGGTTTTTTTTTGAGGCAATTAGGGTTAAGTGACTTGCCCAGGGTCACACAGAGGAAGTTTTTTTCTTGACATCAAGCCTAAATTTATCTCTTTGTAGCTTCCTATTCATTTCTCCTGGTTCTAGCCTCTGGAATCAAATAGAAGTCTAATCCCTCTTTTAGGTAACAACTCTTCTAATATATGATACTAGTCTTTTTTCCAAGCTAAACATTTCCTGAGCCTTCAACTCACCCTCATATTGTATGGACTGGACTCAAGGCCCTTCACTGTTGTGCTTGCCTTTCTTTGGAAGACATCTTTTGTAAACTACAGTACCCAGACTAGAGCATAGTAATCCAGATGTGGTCTGAGCAGAGAGAATATGACCTCTTTATTCCCATAAATTATGCTCCTTTTAATGAAGCCCAAGTTCACATTAGCATTTCATTCTGTCACATCACACTGTTGACATATTGAGTTGTTGATGTTTTTGTTCAGTTGCGTCTGACTCTTCATGACCCATTTGTGGTTTTCTTGGCAAAGACACTGGAGTGGTTTGCCATTTCTTTCTCCAGCTCATTTCTTACAGATTAGAAGCTGAAGTAAACAAGGTTAAGTGACTTGCCCAGGATCACACAGCTAATAAGTGTCTGAGGCTACATTTGAATTCATGAAGATGAGTCTTCCTGACTCCAGGCCCATACTCTCTCCACTATGCACCCAGCTACCTCTATAGCCACTAAAATGTTCAGGTGTTTTTTGGACAAACTGCTTCCCCCATCTTGTACTTGTGAAGTTGAATTTCTGAAAAAGACTATATTTATCTTTTTTAGAATTTAACCTTAGTAGACTCAGCTATATGCTCTAACTTGTCAATATCTTCTTGAGTACTGGTTGTCATGGAGCAGCTACTCCTCTCAGCTCTGTTGTCATCTGTAAATCTGATAAACAAGCCCTGTTTATGCCGTTGATACCAGCCACTGATAAGATTGTTAAACAGCTTGGGAATGTAGATACAAAGGGGCAATCTTCCCTTTCTAACAAATAACTGCCCCAACAATCTTATATCAACTCATCATTTACTCTTCATTTAGAAAAATACCTTTTGTTCTTAGGGATTTCCTATGAAATTTAGACACCATTTTTAAAAAGAAGCTTACAATACTGAAAAAAATAAACATCACATAATATCTCACTTATTTAAAGAAAACATTTATTCTTCTTCAATTCCCCACATCTTAAAAACATAATAATCTTAAAAGGACTTTTCTTCTTTAACTATTTTCTGTTATTTTATTTTCTCCATCAAGATGGCAACATTCCCAGGACATTTCTCACTAAGACAATGAGCTGGTAGGGTAATTACACTTAATTACTCTTACAAATGATGGGGGGAAATCTAGGGAAGTGGGGAAATTAATGATATCATTGCATAAAGTAATGATATTTAGAACAAAATAGAAACAAAAGAAAAAGAGCAACTCAAAGGGAAAAGGTTATAATTTTACAAAAACCTTAAAAGAAAATGTTTTGTTTTCATATGCATTGCATTTAATTGGGTTAGAGTCATATAACTTTAGACAGGAACTTAGAAGTCACCTCGTGAGACTCTCTCCCAATACTTTCTAAATTCTCTTTCAGATCTAACAAAAGGTTTGTCATCAGACCAGTCCTATCATACTCAAATAGAAAGGGGACCACTAAGCTTACTTAAAGAACCCTGAAGGGCTCAATATTGACTTAGAAAATCACATATTAACATCTATATTCTATTATTGTGTATTTTGTTAAATATTTCCCAATTACATTTTAATCTAGACTTCTTTTAAATATCTAATTTTTTTATTTAAATTTAAAACATTTTTTTCAACCAGTAAAAATCTGCCATCTTTCTCTCCTACCCCTTAAACCACTTGAGATATAAAGAAAAATAAAACCCATGTTATAAACATGTATAGTTGAGGAAAACAAATTTCTGCATGTCCATGACCAAAAAAAAAAGTCTCATTCTTGATTCTGAGTCCATTATCTCTATCCAGAAGTGGGAAGCAAGTTTCTTCATGAATCTTCTAGAATTATGGTTGGTCATTACTGTGATCAGAGTTCCTAAGTCTTTTAAAGTTGTTTGTCTTTATAAAATTGTTGTCATTTTATCAATTGTTTTCCTGTTCTGCCTACTTCACTCATCCAAGTCTTCTCAGGTTTCCCTGAAGCCATTCCCTTCATAATTTTTTTATAATCCAATAGTATTCTATCACATTCATATATTGTAACTTTCAGCCATTACTCAATTGATGAGTAACCCAATTTTTTGCTACCATTAAGCTGTAAGTACTAATCCCTCCCTTAATCTACCTTCCTTTTTGTTCCTTTTGCTCCATTCTCCCACTTTTCTCTTGTTTTTCTGTTGAGTTAGATCTTTCTCAAATTCTCCCAGTGCCAGGGTCCCATTCCCTTGCAAGGGATCCTGCTGCATAGTTGGATATTTCTAATGTTATAAATCACTTCTTTTTACTAAACTAAATTAGAACTACTTGTAACACTCATTTATCCATCCTAGTTATATCCTATAGAAGAACTATATCTTCTTCCACATGACAGCTGGACATGAGAGAATATTTAAAGACAATGATTATCCTAAGTGTTTTCTTCTCCAGGTTAACTCATACCAGTTCCTTTAACTTTCCCTTATGAGTAACGGTTTTGAGTTCTCATGATCCTGATCACTCTTCCCTGAATAACCTTTAGCCTATCAATATGCTTTTCATTATTATTTTTTAACATATATAAAAAAACCAATTTATTGGAACATTTTGTTTTGATAGAGGCAATATGGCACAGTAGATAGTGAGCTGGCCTGGGAATGGGGATAGAAGATTCAACTCCCATTCCTGATACCTACCAGTGACCCTGGGCAAGTCACTAACCTCTCATTGTTCTGGGTCATTGGTGTCAAACTCAAATAGAAATGGGGGCCACTAAATTATATGTAAGGATCCCCTTGGCATGCATATTGACTCAGAAAACCTTTTAACATTATGCATGTTCTGTTGTATTTTAGTTTTTTTAACAAAATATTTTCCAATTATATTTTAATCTGGTCCTTCTGTATTCTGGATTCTTGGAGGCTGCATGTGGGCCATTGACCCATGTTTGACATCTCTGCTCTAGAAAGGTGTTCACTTGCATTGGTAAAAGGAGCTTCTTCATTCAGGAGTTCCTGAACCAAAGAAATCACAGATCCAGTTCCCATCCTCATTTTGTTTTGACACCTTGGACACTTTCCAACAAACGCTGTCCTTACAAAAGGGTACTTCCCACCTCTCTTCAGGATGTTGATTATTAAAAGAATGGAGAGGTGTAGGCTTTAACCTTGATGTGTAGTAGTAATGCTGATTGTTTTATCTGGCCAGATTTTTGTTGTTTTGCAAGGAGGAAAGCATATGGAATTCTGTCAAATGTTTCTCTGAAATCTAGATTTGCTCATTTTTTGTAATTCCATCAAAAGAAGGAAAAGGATAGCTAGGTGGCACAGTGGATAGAGTGCAGGACCTGGAGTCAAGAAGACATCCTCCTGAGTTCAATTCTGGCCTCAGACACTTATAGGCTGTGTGATCCTGGGCAAGTCATTTAATCCTGCTTGCCTCAGTTTCCTTCATAAAATGAGCTGGAGGAGGAAATGAGCTGGATACTCCCATATCTTTGCCAAGAAAACTCCAAATGGGGTCACGAAGGGTTGGACAAAAGAGGAAAAGATGTTTGTGTGGCAAGACCCTTGCCGTGTGATGACCCTGACTTAGAGAGGGGGAACCATGTCAACTGAGGCAGATTATATTACATCATATTGTAAAACAATATGATTTAGTAGATAAATTATAGAGATAGATTCTGAGGTATGTAGAGGTTTTGAACCAAATTTGAACCAAATATATTTCTGATTCCAAGCCCAGCATTCTATCATCCACCTATGCTATACTGCCTTGGTGATGCTTCATATCTCTGTCTTTATTTCCTCTTCCTGCCAAACTACCATATATATTTAGAGCTAGGCCTATAGACTTTGGGTTTTTTTTTTCCCCGAGGCAATGGAGTTGAATGACTTGCCCAGAGTCACACAGAGCTAGTAAGTATCTGAGGCTGGATTTGAACCCAGGTCCTCCTGACTCCAGGTCTAGTGCTCTAAACTCCCTAACTGCTCCCAGGCCTATAGACTTTTGAGACTAATCTTTAAATTTTGTTTTGGGTCTCCAGTAACTATGGTGAGCAGAAAATAAAAACTCTGTATTTAGACTGATATTTCTCTTTAGCCAATGGATAGATAACATGGCCTGAATAAAGATGTGACATATGTAAAGACCTCTAAGTCTCCTGGGGCATATACTGTACTAAAAATGTTCTTCCTTACCTGGTGTAAACTACAAGTTTCTATTCTCAAAGGTGCAGTATTTATTCATACACATCAAATTCTCCTGCATAGGGCCATATGTATGAATTTTTTGTGCCTAGAGAACTTAATAGGAAATCTCTGGTATTCTACACCTTAGTCCTTGGTGGCAAAAACAAACAAAAGCCTAGCTAAAAAGATCATATTAACGCTTAAGTTCTACAGTTCTTTTTATCTTTTCATTGCTCCTTCCTTTTGAGCTATCATTGCTATTGGTTTTTCCCTCCAGGTAGGGATTCTTATCATTTTCAAAGACACATGAAGGGGCAGATCAGTAATGCAATTTTAATAGTCTATTTTTTTCTTCCCTAGAAATAAACTACTTCATTAAAACACCCAGCATGTATTCAAAAACCAAAATATGCAGCGTGAGAAGTAATTTGTCAACTATGAAAAACAAGCATGTAGGAAAAATACAATCCATAGACAAAAATTACAGAATGATAGAATACCAGAATTGGAAGCTCTCATAGAAGATATTTCATCTAATCTACATGAGCAGGTATCCCTCCTGGAGGACTTGGGTTCTCCTTTCAACCTTGCCACTTACTGACTGCATGACTTTGAGCAAGTCACTTTAAAATTTTCCAGACCTCAGTTTCCTCATCTATAAAAAAAAAAGGGGGATGGTGTCAAACTCAAGAAGAAACGAGGGCCAACAAACTGTACATAAAGATCTCTATGGGTTGCATATTGATTTAGAAAAGTGCATGTTAATATTATTTGTGTTTTCTATTTGTTATATATTTTATTTTATATTTTTATTTATTTGGTTAAATATTTCCCAACTGTATTTTAATCTGGGTCAGAAGTGTTGTGCATGCTACACAAATGTGTATGCCCTGATGCATATTTGACCCCTGTGGACTAGATGATCCATATGGTGCTATTTATTCAATGCTCACTCCAAAGATAAGTGCTAGGTTTGGAGTCAGGAAGACCTACGGCTCTAAATCCCCTAGAAGCATTCATCCATTCTCTCTTCTTAAAGACTTCCATTGAGAAGAAACACCACATCTCCGGAGGCAGCCAGATTTCACTTTTGTTAGGGAGCTCTATTTGTTGGGATGTTTGTAAAATCAAGCTGAAATTTGCCTCTTAGAAACTTGCAAGTTGGGGCTCCAAGCTCTGCCTGAAGCAAAGTCTAATCCCTCTTTCACTATTCCCCTCTAGGTCTTCTCCAGGCTAAACACCCTCAGTTTCTTCTATTGTTCTCTCTGGGTGTGGCTTTGAATTCTCTGGTTGCCCTCTTCTGGATATGCTCCTTTTCCTCAATGCCCTCCTAAAAATTCAGCACCCAGAACTGACCATAATAATACAGATGTTGTCTAACTGGGGAATAACAGGGAGGTACTACAATTCACTATGAGAAAGGCAGTGGGTTAGAGTGCTAGACTTGGAACAAGAAAGATCTGGTCTCAAATTTTACCCCAGACACTCATAGGTGACTCTAAATAGGTTGTCTAATTTCTTTGTTCTTCAAAATACTCTCCAAGACTTATGAAGTTACAGCTTTGTTGGAATGAAATCATAGACCAGTGACATTGTGTTTTATCATTCTCTAATATTCCCACCAGTCAGGTGGTGTGGTGGATAGCATGCCTGACCTGTTGTCAGGAAGATTCAACTTCCTCAGTTCAAATCTGGTTCCACACACTTATTAGCTGTGTGACCCTGGGCAAGTCACTGAACCCTGTTTATCTCAGTTTCCTCAACTGTAAGAAATGAGCTGGAGAAGGAAATGACAAACTATTCCAGCATCTCTGCCAAGAAAACCTTAAATGGGATCACAAAGTGTTGGATACAACTGAACAACAAAAATATGAAAAAACAACAAAAATCAACAACAAAAAGTATTCCCCAAGTCCACCTTACTCTGGAAATTTTAAACACCAGAAGAATCACCAACAAGTATTTCATCCTTTGCTTTTGTTTGACATCCTAATTTTCTAGGGCAAGACCATGCTCAGTACTCTGGTTCCAATATTTGGAAGGAACCTGCTGCCTTTATTTTCAATCCACAGCAGGCACCTCCAAAATGTTAGAGGCAATTTGACCAACAGACTGAAAAATCAACATGGCCAGGAATGGGACTAATAATGTTTTTAGGAATAAAAGTAATTTATCCCTGAGACAGAATGGCTTGTTCTTTGATGGAGAGGGCTTTTCTTACATCTGGATATATCTAGAACAGACTTCAGAACTACACAAAGGCCCACAATCAGGGAATGAACTGGGTTGTTTTTTTTCCTCTGGACAAGAATGCTTGTTTTAGGACTTACTTTGGTTGGGATTTTACAGTAGGGAAATGGGACACTGAAGTTAAATATTTCATGAAATAGCTAAGGAGTTTTGGTTTAACGAAGAGAAAAATCTTAAGGCTTCAATTACATACAACACTTTTAACTATGTAAAAAGCCTTTGAATTCATTGGCAGGGGAAAAAAAAAACATGACTCCTATTCCAGTAATAACCACAATAGAAAAGGATGTAGATAAAGCAATTTAATTGTACATTGCCACTTAGAATAATTATGCAACATTTCCCTTGCCCTAGACATTCCTCTTTTTGCAATACTTTTAGCATGTGGTTGGCCACAATAGTGACATTTAGGAATTTAGGCAGCCAAGTCAACAAGCATTTATTAAACACTTACCGTATGCCAGGCACTGTGCTAACCAATGAGGATATAAAGAAAGGCAAAAATCACATCCTTGCTCTCAAGGATCTCCTGGTCTAATGGAGGAGACAATAGATAGCCAACTATGCATATTCTAGTTATAGTCAGTATACTGACTATGCAAACAAACACATATGTGGGCAGCTACATGACTCAGTGAATAGATTGCTGAAACTGGAGTCAGGAAGACCTGAATTCAAATCTGACCTCACATACTTACTAGCTGTGTGACCTTGGGCAAATCACTTAACTTCTGTCTGCCTCAGTTTTCTCAACTGTAAAATGAGGATAATAATAAATAGCACCTCCTTCCCAGGGTCATTGTGAGGATAGAATGAAATAATATTTGTAAAAAGCTTTGCCAGTCTTAAAGAGCTATATAAATATTAATCATCATCATAGTATAAAAAGGAAATAGTATCTGAAGGAAGGAACCGTTGGAGGAGGTAGGGGAAGGAGAGTTGGGATTGCCAAAGGTGGGATTTAAGTTGTCTTGAAGGAAGCCAGGGAAACCAGAAGGCAGAGGTGAGGAGAGACTGTGTTCTAGGCACAGAGTCCAGAGATGGAGTGTAACATGCAAGGAATATTAAGTAACCTTTGTAGATAGATCCTAGAGTGGAGGCGGGGGGAAAGGGTTGGGGGGGGGAGTAAAGTCAAGACGACTGGGAAGGTAGGAAAGGGTCAACTTGTAAATGGCTTTAAATTCCAGACAGAGGAATTCAAATTGGTTTCTTCTCAAAAGTTTAAAGCAATTGAGCTGGAATCTAGGCTACAATGAGGAAAAACCACAGATTCTCCCACTGTGCTGGAGAAAGACCTTACCCATGTGTGTTATTTGTGTCCCCTTGAAAAAATGTATGTCCACATAGGTTGTTGAAACGTAGAAATGCAGATTGCATTGGGGCACAGATAGAAATCTCGCTGTGGAGAGGAGGAAAGCCAAGAGCCATTGGTCTAGCAGATGAGAAGACAAGAATTTTAGTATCTTCTCGGTATTCTGTATATAGAAGTGGTCCTTTCTATAGAAGAGAGCTATCTTTTAATGGACATGACCAGTTATGGGGAGCTATTTTGCAAGATTCTTTTTATTGTCTCTGCAGCATATTTTTCTGTTTTTCTCTTTGAAACTCAGTCTCTTCACTTTAGAAGATGGCAAAAAGGATAACAAATGAGAAAAAATGTTCAAGGGAACTGAGGATAAGATCATAGAGCTATAAAGCTGGAAAGGACCTTAGACATAACAGATGTGGGTTTTGGGGGTTTTTTTGTGGTTGGTTTTTCTGTCCAGAAGCACAATGAGGAATAATTATTTGGGTCATTCACTGCTCCCTTTTTCAATTTAGGCACTCTATGATGTAACCAATCAACCAATCTGCAAGCTTTTAAGTGTCTAATAGTGTCAGGTATTGTTCCTAAGGAATCAAAAACAAGAATGAAAAAGAACCTGCCTTCAAGGAGTTTACATTTTGTTGTGCAGACAAAATATAGACTCCTACACAAAGTCACACACACCTACACACAAATAAATTAGATACCGAGAATAGATGCTAGGTAATTTGGGGGAAAGTAGCAAATTGGGGGGATTAGAAAAGCGTTCATGTGGGAAGTGGCACATGAACCGAAGTCTTGAGGGAATTAAGTGATACAGACTAGAAGGAGCTGCATTCCAGGTATGGGGAACAGCCAGAGATGGAAGGGAATAAGCATTTATATGGCATTTACTATATTCCAGGCACTGTGTCAATATTTTCTTATTTGATCCCCACAACAACTCTGTGAGTAGGTACATAACTCCCATTTTACAGTTAATGAAACTGAGACAAACAGTGGTTAAATGACTTTAGTTAGAATGTGTATGATGCAGAATTAGAACTCAGATCACTGGGCTTTGGAGTCAGGAAGACTCTTTGAGAGATGAAGTATAAGAGGCCAGAGCTCTAGAACAGGGATTCCTTTGTAGCAACCACTCCTCAATTAGTAGTTCGGAGGAAGTAAGGGTGTATATATAGTTAATAAATATTGGCACCAATATTCAAATGAAGATCTCCTCAGTCCAGGACAAGCAGAAGTAATTCCAGCATATGTTTTTGAAGAACTCAGACAAAATTAAGTGATCCTATACCAACCTCATTTCCCTTGTCAACAGAGGTACTAGACTGCTTCATTGAGGGTAATGTTGACATTGATACTTAAACTATGAAGACATGGAGGAATTTGCAGTATGGTAGACCAGGCATTTGACTTTTACCTTTTTCCTTCAAGAGCCCATGGTGGGGGCAGGATGGGGGGAAGCAAGGGACCACCCAGGATTTGCTGCATCTTCACAAAGCTCCAAACCCTTTAGTGCTGAGCCACAACATATATGGCTCATAGGATGTGACATAAAGTCCCACACATCAGGTGAGGCTCATGAGTTTACCCCAGATATTCAATTATCCTATGATTTGAGGTTAGTGACTCAGCTGATGATCTAGTTGTGCCAACAAGGGCAGGAAGTTGCTTTCAGGGACAGAACTTTGGGCCAGGTAGCAGTTATACTGATACTCAAAGTCCTGAATTTCCTCTATCTGAATAGACCATTGAGAGAAATCATAATTTTTCTCTTATATTAATAACCAATTACTATAGAGGGATATGGGTTGTTGTTGCTGTTTTTTTAACCTCCCTATTTCCTCATTTTCTACTAGGTCAAATTAACCTCTGTAAAGAATAGGGCTGATGATGAGACTGGATTTAACATTCTTCTCAATCGTGTTCAGACCCTGCTCAACTGTGAAGTTTAGTTCTGATTAAAGAGTAAAAAGAATCTCATCTAGGTGAATTCTGGGCAACTGTGTCCTACTCAGACTTAGCTGAAGTGGGGGGTAGATCTTTGTCTAGATTGCCCAAGGGGGGAGGGTTGTCTGAGAGTAAGAGTGATATAATCAAAGTCACATCCCCTGGCCCCTCATTAGAATAGGCCCACCTTCATTATAATATTAATTAATTAATTAATTAATTAGCCAGAGTTAATTGCCCCCCTGTGGGAACACTCACTCTTCTAAGGGCATATAAGCATCAAGATGCCTCCAGGATGAGTCTTTGATCTACAAGAGAAAGCCAAATGATCATCCTTTTATTAATTATTTGCTATCCATAATTAATAAATGATTAATTACCCAGAAACTAAGTCTCTTGAACTTTTCATTGTCATACCATAACCCTCCAGGAAGCCATAAATGAGAAAGTACATGGGGGGAGGGGCACCCTTGCTCACTTTAACATTGTTGACTTTGTTAACTCCAGAATTTGGGATATTTGTTAGCTGCAGTATTAGGAATATTTGTTAAAACATTGGTTGGGGGCATTTACCAACTCTTTATGGGAATGGCTAATGGAGAATGACTTAGTCCAAGTACCTGGCTTCTGTCTGGGAACCCCTGGGTTTGGAGTATGACTATAGGCTAGATAATGGTGTAATGGCAAGCAAAGTGGGACTTTTTGCTGTTTTTTCTTTTGGAATGCTTCTCAGCACTAAGGCAACCCAGTGCCTTTGATTGAATCTTGCTCTTGTTTGAATCGAGTCTTTTATGACCTGCTTAAGTCACAAGAAGCCTAAGTCACATAAATTTGAGTCACATGGTTGTGATGCCCTCTGTGGGCTTGACCCTGAAGAAGTGTATATATACTCTGAGGTTAGCATTTTGCTTTGGGGCTCCCTCATTGGAAGAGTGTTCATGTGATTTGGCCAGATGAGACTCTGGGTAGCCATTAAGGAGCCCCCTGTCTTTGAAAACGCAGATGTTGGTGCTTCTCTCTCTGGTAACTATGTATTTATTGCTACGGACAGACAGTTAGAAGCCCTGTATGCTGATTTGTGTTATTTGCTCTGTTTGTATAATTTCTGCTTGTAATTTCTGTTTGTGTTTTCTCTGAAGTTCAGGGTGCTGACTTTTCCCCCTTAACTAAGTGAATGATATATGTATGTTTAATTAAAATGAGATTGTAAACCCCTTAAAGTTGGTTTCCTTAGAAAAGAAGATCAAAGAACCTGTGCTAGAAGCATTCCTGTGTGTTGGTGTTATTGGCCTTACGCCTCCATAGCAGTGGTAAGCAGCATTATTGTTACAACTGGCTACGTAGGTAATCTGGAAAAGTAACAAGCACCTAGTCTGCATGGTAATTGTTTTTAAGAGATCCTAATTTTTTACTTTTTCATATTATGGCAATGAATAAAGCAACTGTACATAGTCACATCATGCTTGGGCAGTTATCTCTATCGTGCTATGATTCCCACAAGAGGGTTTTTTGAACGGAAATGTAAGACAGAAGGGAGAAAGGTAGAGCTTCCCAGTGGATGGGTACATGACCAGAAAGTCAGATTGGATCAATCCACACAAACTCATCCTGCTAGAATAAGAAGATAAACACTGCCACCCACAAAAAGGGGCAATAGAGAGAGTAACTCTCTGAGAACCATAAACAGCTTCTTATTCCCTCTGAGTGCCCCTTGGTGATGGGTAGGGTTCACAGCCACTTAAGTGAGCATGAGACTGCCCAATGTCACTTCTTACTAAGAAATAAGAGGCCAGAAGTGTGTAGCACCAATGGATTATATGGATTGTATGGAATTGTTCTGTAATTGATATTAATTATTATAAACACATTACAGCATCATGGAAAGAGTGCTGGATTTGGCATCAGAAAGTCAGACATGACTGAACAAATGAACCACAACAACAACAGCAACAAAAGTCAATATGTAATCTTCAGGGATCTCTATTGACCCTATAGGTCTAGACTACCAATCAAACCATAAATCAAGCCCTGATTTATAGCATTTGCCACTTTGCCAAGTGTAAATGTTCACACAGCAAATTTAACAATTGGCTCTGCTAAGATGTCTCTAGTCCACCTTTGGAGATAACAAATAATCTAAGCCCTTTGAAGCCCTTCAAATGCTCTATATTAATAAAGGGAATCTTATAAATCACATAGACTAGCAGTGTATTTCAATTCCTTGTGTTTCAAGTAGATTTTTAACAATGGCAATCCAAGGTTTAAACTGATTATGGTTTGTCCTACGATAGGGCAGACAAGTTCAACTCTCCCATTTCAATTTAAAGAGAAAGGAAGTGAGGCGATTAGGGTGCTATTTCAAACAGAGAAAGGAGGACATGAGGTTCACTAACAGTTCAATTTAAACCATCAACATTTTTCAAGTACCTATCTTAAGGCTTGGTATTAGGAATTGAGGGTACAAAGGTGAAAAGTGACATCTTTCTTCAAGGACTTTACAATCCAGGGGTAAGATTCAGTCATTTCAGTCTCTTTGTGACCTCATTTGGGGTTTTCTTGGCAAAGATACTGGAGTGATTTGCTATTTCCTTTTTCAGATCATTTTATAAATGAGGAAACTGATGCCACCGGGGTTCAGTGAATTGCCCAGGGTCACACAGCTAGTAAGTGTCTGAGGTCAGGTTTGAACTTGGGAAGATAAGTCTTCCTGACTCCAGCACTATCCACCATATCGCCATCTAGTGGCCTAGGAAATAAGACTTATACACAAATAAAGGTAACCCAAAGAAGAATGAGAAAGTACATAGGAGAGACTAATGAAGAAGTAGAGTTCTTAAAACAGGGATTCTTAAACTGAGGTGCTTGGATATTTCATGGAGTGCATGAAATTGGATGGGAAAAAATTACATTTTACTCTTTTCTATCCTTTGTTATCCTTTATAATCTTATGTATTTTATGTATTTAAAAACATTATTTTGAGAAGAAACTGGTTGTGCCACGAAGCTACCTAGGTGAAGGCTGAAGATAGAGAGCTGAACCTGGAGTCAGGAAGACCTGAGTTTAAATCCAGCAGGGTGACACCGGACAAGTCATTTAACCTCTGCCTCAGTCTCCTCAACAATAAAATGGGGATAATGATAGTACCTACTTCCCAACGGTTGTTGTGAGGATCAAAATGAGATAATATTTATAATGTGCTTAGCATAGTGCCTGGCCTATAGTTGCTTAATAAATTCTTGTTACCTTTCCCCTGCCATCCCCCTTCACCAGACAGCCCAAGGGGTCCATGCTTTAAAAAAAAGGTTATGAACTATTCAAGGAAGCTATCACTTCTAGCTGGGGAATCAGGGAAAGGTGGAGGAAATGGTATCTGATCTGGGCATTTTGGGAATTGAAGGATTTCAACAGCTGGAAATACTGGTTCTGTTCCTGATCTGGGGAAGGATGTGCAAAAATACATGGAGACAAGCTGAGTAGTCTAGTTTAACTGGAGTACAAAAAGAAGGAAGGAAAGTATCACGGAATGAATCTGAAAAGGCAGATTGCAGCCAGATTGTGGAGGCCTTTGATGTTGGTATTTATTTGTTAGAAAATGGTGAACTACTAAAATCCTTTGGGTAAGTCTGTAAAAACAGAATGAGATGTTTTTCTGCCTTATGCCCCTAAATTCATGAATTGAGAGCACAAGGCAATTTTTATATATTTATAGATGATGGAAATCTTGTTTATTCCTATAGAATCATAGTATATTAGAGTTGGGAGGGATATTGGAGATTATCTAGTCCAAAATGTACAACCCTTTATAAATGTTTTACAGTGCTCCTTTCTTGATTTTAATACCACTCTCAAGGTCATTTTCCAAAAGCTCTTTATCCCCAATGGTACTCTCTCTAGTAATAAGCACAATTAAGCAAGACAAATTAACACATTGTTCATGGCTGGAAATGGATGCCTTAAAGTGCATTATATTAAAAAAAGGAATCTTATAAACTACATAGATTAGCAGTATATTTCAATTCTTGGTGTTTCAGGTAGATTTTTAACAATAGCAATATAAAGTTTAAACTAATTATATTTTGTCCTTTAAGAGGGCAGCCAAGTTCAACTCTCTCATTTCAATTTAAAGAGAAAGGAAGTGAGGGGATTGGGGTGGCATTTCAATCAGAGAAAGGAGCTCTCCCCCTTAGCCATCTCGTTGATGATAGGTGGGAGGTAGGATCCATCATCAGGTCTTCTGAAGTCACAAATGGTCATTTCATTGATCAAAGTTGCACACAGTCTTTGTTTTCATTTTTTTAGATTGTTTTTCTGGTTCTTCTTCCTCCAGTTTGCATCAGCTCATCCTGTTTTCTCTTCAAATTAATTTCTTACGATATAATAATGATATTCTCCTTATTTTGCAGAGAAGGAAACAAATCAGAGAAAAGTAAAGTAGCTTGTCTAACATTACACAATTTTTAAGTGACAGAAACAGCACTAGAACCCAGGTGATCTGGCTTTGAGTCCATGGCTATTTTATGAAATACTAGAGCACGAGGATGTTGGAAGTGCTAATTTTGCTGCTTAAGCTGATGGCATCAAAGATCTGAATCAGAACTTGTGGTGGATAGGGCACTGAACCTTGAGTAAGGAAGACTTGAGTTCAAATTCCGCCTTAGACATTTATTAGTTATGTGACACTGGGCAACTCACTTAAGCTTTCTGTGCCTCAGTTTATTCATCTATAAGATGAAGGGTTTGGATTTAATGGTCTCTAAGGTACCTTCCAGTTCTAAATCTATGATCCTATGAACTGCCTTAATATAACTTTTTCTTAAGTGATGGTTAACTATAAATATTTCCCTTTTTGCATGCATAACAAAGAGAACTTTTAAAACTTAAAATATACCATGAGGCTCTTTAATTTTCCTTATAGAAGGTAGATATAGCTATTTCTTCTTCTTCTTTTTTTTTTTGAGGCAATCAGGGGTTAATTGACTCAGCTGGTAACTACGTGAGGCTGGATTTGAACTCAAGTCTTCCTGACTCCAGGGCTGGTGCTCTATCTACTGTACCACCTAGTTGCCCCACTACTTTTTTTTAGGCAATCAAGGTGACACAGCTAGTAAGCATGTTTCATAAATATGTTAGCTATTTCATAAATATGTTAGACCCAAACAAAACAAAACAATTTGCCATTATCTCTGAAAACCTATTCAAGATTTTTTCCTGAGCCATTGTAACTGCTTGGCTTCAGTCAGAGACTACAATCTGGATTGAAATAGTCCTTGCCATGCAGTAGTGATGAAAGTGACAAAGTATTCAGCATTTTCATTTCACACAGATGTCCTACTTCAAGGTTCATTATTATTTGTTTACAGGGGGAAAGCACAGAGAAGCTCTCCGGATGCTCTGTCAACATGTCCTATGGCTTGTGAGACGAGTTTAAAGGAAGAAGCCCCATGTCACTTTTCATTGCAAACCCTCAGTCTGCACCTTGGGGAGAGGGAAGCTGATAAAATGAACACCTTCAAACTGATGTTTCAGTGGTAGGATTGCTTTAAAGAAAATTAATCTCAGCAGGAAGCCTTTCAAACCAAAGAAGATGTGACAGAAAAAGCAAACTCCCAGCTGCTCCAAGGGGAAATCATCCTAAATGGAGCTAATACCCCTCATTTTATCTACAACAAACCCTCCCTTTTGGTCTTCTTTCTTTGTTTATTTTGAAAATGTAGAAATAATTCAGAATCAGAGGGGTGTCAGAAATGGAGTTCCCCACAGATTCTACAATTACCACGGGTCTTTTTCTTCACTCCACTACTAGCAGACATGACTAAACCCTATAACAGACTGAAGGAAAGAAAGACAAAATACTTTTAAAACATACATTCCTTTCATATATAGAGTCATTCTTTATGTCACTCTATAAAAGTTTGCAAATTCCTTTACACACACTATCACTTTTGATCCTTATAACAACCCTGTGGGGAAGGCCTTCCTGGGTTGTATTATTCTCATTTTACAGATGGGAAAACTGATGATCAGAAAGGTAGAGTGATTTGTTTTCTTTGTTCCACATCCAGCACTCCAGACATTAAGTCACATTGCCTCTCATTCCATATCATACTTTACACCAATATTGTTTGAATCAAGAGCAACATTTTTTTCCCCTTTTAATCTTTAGGCAGTGTTTGATGTGGGATGATTTCAATGAACCAATCAATTAACAAGTGCTTATTAAGTATCTACTATGCTAGAGGCAAGGTATAGGGTTAAGAAGAGTCCAATTTCTGCCTCCACACATATCATCTGTGAGACCCTGGGCAAATTAATTAATTTCTCAGAGCCCCAGGCAACTCACAAAAAGAATAAATTGCAGATAAAGTGAGCAATAGTTATCTAAGTACTTACTATGTGTTAGGTTCCATGCTAGTCAGTTAGGGACACAAGTCCATATATCAGTATGTACGGTATAAAAAATGAAGTGAAAAAACACAAATGGTAACTCTCCAATTCCATCAATAGCTCTGCTAGGTTTAGACTCCAAGGAACATCATGCCTCCTCCAAGATAAGCTGATCACTTGAACTCCTCCCGGAGCCTTCCTTTATGGAGGGCTCACATCAGAACTCTCCAGGTAACTCTCCATTTTCCATCAGCAGCTGTGCTTGGTTTCAACTCCACATCATGCCCCTGTGCTGGATGTCCCTCCGGTGTACTCCCCTTTTCACCTTCCTTTTGTGTGTTGTATTCCCTCATTAGACTGGAAGCTCCTTTAGGGCAGAGACCATCTTTCTTTGTACTATTTGTATCCCTAGCTCTTAGCCGAGTGCCTGGCATATAGCAGGAACTTAATAGCTGTTTATTGAAATTTTTAAAAATGAATACAAAGAAGTTAAATGATTACAAGGAAGAGCAGTTGGAGGATCAGAAAAGGCTCTATACAAAAGATGGTACATGAGTAGATGTAGAAAGAGAGGGACTCTATGGGCAGAACTAAGAAGGATATGCCTTCTAGGCTTATGGAATGGTTGAACCCAAAGCCATGGAGACAGGAGGGAGAATGTCATGTGTGAGGAACTGAGAGAGGTCCCATCTGGCTGGATTGCTGAGTTGAGAGATGGAGTATTGTCCAATGAGGCTGGAGAGATTGATTGGGACCAGATTATAAAGGATGTCAAAATCCAAACAAAGGTTTATATTTCATCCTCAACTCTAGGACCTGGAGGCAATAGTTTGGTTTTGAATCCATGGAACATCATGTCCCTCTGCTGGCTACCCTCTGACTCCCCCTCCTCCCTTTTCTGTTTCCAGGAGTTGGTTGAGTCACATGGTCAGATCTGTGCATAAGGAAAATTATTTTGGCTTTTGCCAAAGTACACTGCTGTGTGCAGAATGTTTTGGAGGGAGGAGAGCCTTGAGTCAAGAAGACCAGTTAGGAGGCTACTGTGATAATCTAGACAAGATGATGAGGGTCTGCCTTGAACTAAGGTGGTAGATATGTGATTGGAGAGAAGGGATTGGAGGCCGGGGATGTGGAGGTAGGAACTGGCAACTGACTTGATACGTGGGGTTAGAGTATGGAGCCGTAGATGATAACAAGACTGTGAACCTAGGAGACTAGAAAGGTAGGGGGAAGTTCCTCTTCAGGTATTCCCCATTTCAGTGACATCTCAAGTCTGGTAAGAAAAAAAAAATGTGCCTAACACTGCTGGTTATTGGGAATCCAAAGATAAAAATGAAACAGGAGATGCCCCCAAGGAGCTTACATTCTATTTGGAAAAACAACATGTATACATATGGGTGTATATGAGGTAAAAGAAGAGAGGATTCTGGGAAGATGGCAGACTAGGTCAGAAAATTTCAAGCTCTCTGGATTTTCTCCACAAACAAGATAAAATAGCGTCTCAGGGTGAACATAGAGTGGCAAAAATAAACAGGAGTTGGGGCAGAACAGTGGTCCTCCTGGGACAGCTAGAGAAGATCCAAAGAAAGATCCCAGGATCCCAGGTTCAGCCTGAATGAAGTGTAAACACTTTCAGGCTAGTTCCACAGAAACAACAACCAGTGAGCCCTGGGGGGTGGCTGGGTTAGGAGGGAGCCTCAGCCTTAGCCATAGGAATTTTCACCTCATGGACAGTGTTGGGGGGTTAGGAGTCTGAGCAGGGAAGATTGAGGGAACCTCTGACTGTGAGAGATGCCAGGCCCAGTTGTGCTGCCAAGACTCAGTCCCAGATGAGTAGGAACCAGCAAACATCTGGTGAGAGGAGAAGTAGTGAGGTGGGGATGCTGCTGGCTGTGGGCACTTATAGGAGAGCTGAGCTCTGGTTTCTGTTCCAGCCAGAGGGGAAAACTACAAGTTATATCCCCTGGAGGGTCTTTAGGGAACAAAAGCATTTCCAGCTTAGTGTGGAGGGAGGCAGGGTGGGGTGGAGGGGTACCCTGGCTGTGGCTTGGAAAGGGGAAGGAGTGCAAAGGTTGGGCTCAGGACACAGCTTAAAAAATAACAGCAAGAAGGACATGCGGCCAGAAACACCATCCCCCACACCCCAAAGCAAGAGGTGATTATAATAGTAAGCTGCTAAAACAACACAAAATAAAAATGAGCAAGCAAAGGAGGAAAAAATCCAACCATAGACATTTACTATGGGAATAGAGAAGACCAAGACTCATCTTCAGAGGAGGATACTGAAGCAAAAAAAAAAAAGCCTTTCCTACCCCAAAGAGTAATACCAAATGGTCACCTGTGCGAAAAGAATTCTTAGAAGAACTAAAAAAAGACTAAAATAAAATAAGAGAGACTGAGAACAAAATTAAAAAAAAAAGAACAATCCAAGCAGACTAAGATGATTATGAAGAAAGTTAACCAGCTGGAAAAGGAGATCCAGAATCTTAAGGAAGAAAACAGCTCCTTAAAAGTTAAAAGTGGGCGAGGGAAAGACAGCAACATTATAAGAGACAAAACAATAACAAAACAAAATAAAAAGAATAAAAAATAAAAGAGACTGTGAAACATTTCATAAGAAAAACAACTGATCTGGAGAGCAGATCAAGAAGAGAAAACATGAGAATAATCAGACTACCTGAAAGCTACACTTAAAAAAAGAACCTTGGTACAATAATACAAGAAATAATTTTTAAAAATTGCCCTGAAGTTTTAGAACAAGAGGCGAAAGTAGAAATAGAAAAAAACAAAACAAAACACTGATCACCACCTGAAAGAGATCCTAGGATAAAAATCTATAGGAATATCATAGCTAAATTCTGAAACCCACAGGTAAAGGAGAAAATATTATGAGAAACAAGAAAAAAAATCAAATATGGCAGAACCACAATTAGAAACACACAAGACCAAGCAGTGGCTGTGCTAAAAGACCACAGGTCTTGGAACCCTATATATTGAAGAGCAAAAGAACTGGGGTTGTGGCCAAAAATATCATACCCAGGAAAGTTAAATATAATCCTGAATTTAAAAACATGGATATTGAATGGGCTGATAGACTTTCAGGATTTTGTCACTAAAAGACCAGAACTTATTAGAAGACTCCGCATACAAGATTCAGGGGAAATATAATGTAAACATCAAAGACCAATTACAAGGGACTTGGTAAGGACAAATTGTTTACTTTTTATACATGGAAGTATAAACCGTGTGTCTAAGAGTATCATTAGTAATTGGGTAGTTTGAAAGAATGATTGGGGTAGAGCTGAGTATGATGTCATTCTAAAAAGCAAAATAATGTAGGAAAAGGTAAAAAGAGTAATTATCTCACACAAATGAGGCGTGAGAGGAAGAACTGTTACAGAGGAATTAGATGGGGGAGGAGGTCCGGTTAGTTCTGGAACCCTACTCACATCAGATCTGGGTTAAAGAGAGAACAACATATTCATTTAGAAGGGTATAAAAATCTTCTAAATTTACAAAGAAATAATAATATGAGAGAATAGGATGAGGCATATAGAAGGGTGTATAGATTAACAGAAATGGGATAGAGGGAACAATATACATATACATTTATATATACATACATATATATTTAGAAGGGTATAAAAATCTACATTCAGAAAGAAACAAGAGACAAAGGGATAGGGTGGAGGGAGAGGATAAGGGAGGGATCCTTGGAGAGGGGTAGGTTAAGGAATAGGAAGGCAAGGTAGCGGGTAGAAGTAAAGCACAGGAGTGAGGAAGGATAGGAATATAATGAGAAGGATAAAGAGGAAAATATCCAACAAGTAATTATAGCTTAGATTATGAATGGGATGAATTTGTCCATAAAATGAAAACTGATAGTGGATTAAAAATTTGAATTCAACAGTACGTTGCTTTCCAGAAATGCTATAAAAATGAGAAATACATATATACATAAAATAAAATTCAGAGTAGAATGTAGTATGTAACCATGATTTCAGACAAAGTTAAAGCTAAAATATATTTAATCAAAAGAGGAAAATGGGGAAACTACACTATGTGTCAGTCATATTAATAAATATTGTTTTAGACCATATAAAATACCTAGATAGTATTAAAAAATTTGACAGTATACAGGCCAAAACAGACACAGGAACTATATGAATATAAACACAAATCACCTTTTATATAAATAAAGTTAAATCTAAATAATTGATTTATTTCTGTTGGTAAGCCAATATAATAAAAATGACAATTTTATCTAACTATTCTATTTATGTAATGCCATCCCAATTAAATTGCTAAAAAATTATCTTACTGAGTCAGAAAAAATAATAAAAGAGTTCATTTGGAAGAGCAGAGGGTCAGGAACTTCAAGAAAACCAGGGGAAAAAAGATATGAAGGAATTAGATTCAGTAGAATAAGACCTTAAATCATATTATAAGGTGAGAGCAGTATTGAAGTATAAAATGGATAATGTTGATTATTTTAAATTAAAATTTTCTTATATAAATAAAACCTATATAGTCAAGAATAGAAGGAATGCAGAAAATGGGGAAAAATCTTTCATGGGCAATGTCTCAGATAGGATGTGACTAGGTTGGAATATTGTTTTGGTATAGAAAATGAGGAGCTGGTAGATTTCAAAAAATATGGAAAGACTTGGACTTACAAAGGAAAATGCTCTCCACCTACAGAGAAACAGATAATAAGTAGAAATAAACATAGTATGGTCTTGACTGTATATGTGTATATATGTGTATGTTTTTGGATATGTATGTATGTATGTGTATGTGTGTGTGTGTGTGTGTGTGTGTGTGTGTGTGTGTGTTTATCCATGCTTAATTGTAGCCTTCTTGGGGTGGGAGAAGGAAGGGAAAAAAAGGAAAAAGTGCACAGCAGAGAACAAAAGAAAACCTTCAAGGAAGCAAAGAAAAGATTGACAGCTTTGAAAATAATGTATAGTATTTATTATATAGGTTTTCTTGAAATGGAAATTTATTGCTTTATATGGAATCCTCTTTTATGTTCTGCTGTGTATTTTTTCTTTTATTATTTTGTATTTAAGTTTAAAATAAATTTAAAAACTTTAAAAAAGGAAAAAAAATAAAGAAAAAATCCAAAGTGATGGGGACAGGGTGGGAGTGGAGGTAGAGAGAGCACAATCAGCTGGAGGAATCATGAAAAACTTCATATAGAAGGTGGCCCTGGAACTGAGCTTTGAAGAAAACTGGGGGTTCCAAGAAGCGGAAATAAGGAGGGTTAATATTACAGGTATGGGAGCCTAGAACGATAGGAGATAGAATGCCTTGTGTGGATGGCAAGAAGACTAGGGTTTTTTTGGGCGGGGGGAGCAATTGGGGTTAAGTGACTCTCCCAGGGTTACACAGCTAGTAAGGGTCTGATCTGAGGTGGCATTTAAACTCAGGTGCTCCTGACCCCTGGCCCAGTGCTCCATCCTCTGTGCCACCTAGCTGTCTCCAAGAAGAGTACTTTTTAAAAAAAATATGTAAGAATACCCCTTAGGAGCTTTAGTGGGAAACAGTGAAGATACCTTTTAAGAAGGAAGCCTCTTATTTGGGACTTGGCCTAGAGAAGCTCTGGACACAGAGTCTGTGTTTCCAGAACATTTATTCTAGGATTTGCTCAGCTGTGTTGACTCCCAGCTCCGGTGCCAGGGTGAATTTAGGAGGTTCTGTAGGGAGAAGCACAGCATCTGCATAATTCAATAGGAAGCTAAATTGCATGTTGTTATAAATGGTAACATGCTAATAGCAAGTAACTCTAAGCAAAGCCTTTGATAGTTTTGGGAAATGAGTAGGCATTGAGCATGGGGGAGATTTTTCTGTTTAGGGGTGGCAGGTTGACTTCAATTTATTCAATTAATATTTACTGAGCACCACCAGGGGGTATGACACTGTACAAAGTGATAGGCACAGCTTCCATTTATTCAGCTGGCTCACATATTTCAATTACAGCATATGTACAAAAATTGCATTGATTCAGGGTGACAAGATAAGTAAAAAAATTGGTTTTAATTCTATAGTTAATTTACCATTTGAGATAAAACATATTGCCTATATAAGTAAATATGACAAATCTCTTTACCAATAGAATGTGTGTGAATGATACGCAGATATGCATGCGTAATTCAGAGAAGTACATGAATGAGATCATTAAACTATTTATTGTCTTTATTTTTAATCCCAAATGCTAGAAACTTTGTCATAATGTCTATGCGTGTGAGAGTTTGACCATCTCAGGACATAGGAAGGACTTTTAGAAAGTATATATTTTTAGTGTTTTCAGTAAGATTTTAACAATTGGAATGCCACGTTCAAGGTGATTATAGTTTTATCCATTAGGAGGGCACATGAATTCTATTCTTAGCTTTGAAGAAAAAAGTGGAATCGAGATAGATGGTCCTGTATAATTTCCTTTGGAGAAAAAAGGAAGTGGAAATGATTTGTTAACAGTTCAATTCAATGCCATAGACATTTATTGTATATTTTCCTAGGTACTGGGATGCAAATGTGTAAAACATATAACAAGGAGTGGATATCGGGACCAGTTCCTGGTTACATTTAGCTCTTAGGTCCTTGGACTTGTTACTGGTACTAAAAATGTCTGGCATATCTGCCAAGTTCCCTGTGCCTCTCTCAGGCTCTCAGAATAGCTGGCTGTAACTCATCCCCTCAGTTCCACCTCTTCATGGGTGTTGTCCATGTGCTTATTCTAGGGATGATATTTGAATTTTTCAATCAATCAATAAACATTTATTAAGCACCTACTATCTGACAGAAACTGTACTAACCTTGCCTTCCATTATTCTGCTTAGAAAAAACTCCTCAGGGAGGGAGAGAATTTGAAACTGAAAATTTTTAAAAATGAATGTTAAAAATTTTGTTTACATGTAATTGAGGAAAAAAATTGAATGTGAAAAAAAAGAAAAATAAAAAAACTCCCTGCTCATTCTTTACCCATTGCCTCATTAAAGGTTGCTTACATATAACAGTGTAAACATAATTCAAAATGATAGTGTAGACCCATCTCAGCTGCATGGATTAATGGGAAGTATAGTTGTCATGTGCAATATGGGTCTATGGTACTAACAAATCAAAGTAGTTTATTATCAACACTCACAACATGCACCTTTTGAGTCTGTAAACCATTTAGTTCTTACATCAGCCTTTCCCTTCATCTCTCTCCCACACCTAGACGGGTCAAAATTCTGTAAGTTCAGACTCTGTGATTTACATCTAGGAGCAGTCAAGGACTCTCACACATTATTTTTCACTTGCAACCCCACCCCTACCAATTCATCCCCTATTTTCAGCTCTTTCTCCTGACTGGCTATCAGTCAAGTACCTTTAATTGCTTCTCTGTACCTTTAGTACTTGACAATTCTAAGGGTGCTTCTCCTCACCACAAGATGGAAACTACCTGGATATTTCAATCCTATCTACGCAGCCAGAAAGAGAAAAGATGGAATTCTGCAAGCAAAATACTTCTTTCCACCTTCTCCTTCCCTTTATCCTTTCCCCCTTCCCCTTCCCCTGCTCCCTCTTCCTCTCCCTCCTCTCCAAAGAGGTCTACCTACCCATAGCATGGAAAGATACTAAGCAAAGGCAATGTGCTGACTCAGCTGAATGTTCCTTCCTTGCCTCTGTGTTGGTCATGGTGATGAACAAGTCTGAGGGAGAGCAAGTACTGAATCCTCCTGGGCTGCTGTTTGTACCTAGCCTCCCAGGATGCCGAATCAGCGGGTCACTATTTCCCAGATTCAGTGATTCTGGGATGTATCCTTAATTTTCTTTTTGACATTAATCTTTTAAAAAGATGCCAATATCTGATTTAATTCATTCTGTCTGAAGAGTCCTGCTGATTACTCTATGATGAACATTCACTCTCCTGGCAAATTTTCACACCCCACCCACCCTTTGTTTATGTAAGAAATTAATATTTTCTCTACTTGCATACTGAATTCACTTGATTGCTCAGTAGTTACTCAGTTGCATAGATGCTTTTTGGTTCTGCCATCCAACTTTTTCTCTCTAATGCCAGTAACTCCTAGAGAAGCTACTTCTTTTCGATTTGTGTGGTGTTATTTATTCACACAGAAGTGCCTATTGCTAATAAATGATTTTTTATAATAATAGCTAGCATTTATATAGTGATTTCAAGTTTCCTGAGTGCTTTACAAATATTGTCTCATTTGATCTTCACAACCCAGAGGTAGATATTATTATAATCCCCATTTTGCAGATGAAGAAACTGAGGCAGAGAGAGTAAATGACTTTCCCAAGGTAAATATCAGGCCAGATTTTTATCTCTGGCCTATCTAGAGCCTATCCCATGCTCCATCCTCTGTGTCATCTAGCTTCCTCTTGATGAAGACCATATCATTGAGTCTCTGACTTGGAGTTAGGAGACATGCATTCAAATCTTGACTCTGACACTAACTAGCTGTGTGAAGGTGGGCAAGTTACGTAATGCTCTCTTAAACTATTTCCTCATCCATAAAATGAGGATAATTACCCTGCCAGGGTATAGGACTATTGTGAGAAAGCGCTTTACAAAACCTTAAAGAGCAGCATAAATGTGAACTATTATTACAATGAATGAAAGGAATGCCTTTAACTAATAGCATAAAAGTCTCTCAAATGGTTTCTTAAGTTACATAAATGATTGTCCCTGTAATTCAAAAGAAACCTTAGGAGGAAAATAGCTTTCAGACTCGGGTCAAACCTCTATTTATTCTAAAACATATTCTGAGGTGCCTTGATTTTTAAGACTTCATCTGAAAAGTCTCATAAGAATTGAGAAATGAGTAGACCTTGCTTAGGATTCACTTAGTGTCTCGGTTACTTATTGGTTTCTTATGCTATCATTTCTTTTTTATTGGTATCTTTTATTTTTAAATTACCTTCAATTCCAAACATTCCTTCCTCTTCCCCTACCCAGGGAGTCATTACTTCTAACAAAGAATAAAAAAGAGAAGAGGGAAAGATGAGAAAAGTCTGTTCTGTAAAACAAATTGAGACATTAGCTGAGTCTGACAGAATATTGTGTTCCACAGCCAGAGTCCACCACTTCTCTACTGAAGGGGAGCAAGTGGATTTTCTCATCTTCTTACAAAGTATAGTCATGATAATTAGTCACAATGCTATCTTTTCAAGCCAAAAGCAATGGTCATTAACTAATAACAAGCACTTTAATTTTACAAAGTATGTTATATACAGCATCTCATTTGAGACTCGTAGGTCCTAATACTTATCCCCATTTTACAGATAAAAAATACAAAGCTGAAGGTTCCCCTCCCATGGGAGATATTAAATGACTTCCTTAAGGTTATAGATCACAAAACTATTAAATGTGTGGGGCAGGATTCAAATCCAGGCCTCCCTGACTCAAAGTAAAATGCTCCATCCAATATACTACGAATGCAACAAACACAGATTAAAAGAAAATGACCAAAGTCTCAGAGAGGGGGACATGATTGCCTGCTGAGTACTTTTTCTGATTTTACCTAGGTTCAAATCCCAATTCCACTCTTTATCAACTGTGTGCCTATGGGCATTTAATTTCTCTGGAACCTCAATTTCTTAATCTGTAAAAAGATTACATGAAAATTGTATTTTTTCTACCTGCCTCAGTGTTGTGATGAAAACGCTTTGCAAACCTTATCATAGTATCATTTTTATTACCTCCCTCAGAGTGTGAGGAAAACTCTTTGCAAACCTTATGGTACTATCATTTTTATTACACTCAGACAATGAGAGCAATACAGAACTCAATTAGTTATCAGAGGGGTAATGCTCTTACGCCCCCCCTCCCCCCACTTCGAGAGCATAACATACCAGAATTGAAAAACACCTTAGGCCACCCCACCCCTTTTAAGACAGATGAAGAACTAGCAAGTAGCTAGTTCTAATAACGGATTCCAATTCAGTTCTTTTGATTCCTAGTCAATTCAATCGGGCTAGCAACTCCCAATAACAGAGTTAATGTTTCTGTAATCATTTACAAATGAGAAATATAGGGGACTAAATGTCTTTTCGAAACAAAATCTTCTACTGGCCGGTGCCAAAGTTGTCCCTATCCTTGCGCTCACCCAGGAAGAGAAGTTGCTGAAGTGGATGCGTGTGTGTGACTAGATGGGTCAATGCCTCAGACCCACCTCCAGGCCTAACTCAGGGAGTGGGAGTGGGAGTGGGGGGAGGGGAGCAGGGTTAGCCGCTAACCACCAGTTCTAGGACCTGGGGCAGTGATAGAGATCTTCCTCCTGTGCCCTCTCCCTCTCCCAAGTGTATGGGGGAGGGGGAGAGAAAGGGATTTGGTCCCCTGAATGGATAAATGGGTGGTTTCCCTGGGAAACCTCAGAAGTGTCTCAGAAGTGTCAGCCCCTTCGGTCCTCTACTCATTTGCTGCTCCTGGATGGGCTCTGCCCCTGCAGACGGACTATGGGCTGTGGGACCAGTAGTAAAGTGGTCCCGGAGCTGCCGGGGTCTTCTTTTCACCGGAGCTGGGGAAAAGGAGTGGGGAAAGGAAGCTGTGGTGCACTGCAGACGGGGCAGGGGGAGGCTGGGCACAAGGGAACCCGCGAAGCTGCAGCAGAGGCGGCTCAGAAAATGCAGGTGGCCAGATACCGGGCCAAGTTCGACCCCCGGGTAACTGCCAGGTAAAGCGCCCTAGAGATCCCCTGAGCACTGAGGGGCACGGTGTGGTGGGCACACGGCGGATTCCTCTCTGTAGGCGTGGAGAGTTCGGCCGGCCGGTGTTAAAGGCCCCTCGGGGGTGGGGTGGGGGGAAGGAAGGTATGGAACATCACATTACTGTAGAAATGTAAAATAGCGGACTTAGAGCCAGAAAACGATCTTTGAGATTGTCTTGCACAATCCTTCCATTTTACTAATGAAGAAACTAAGGTCGCGACCGGAGAGGACTTGAGGTCCCTTGTGGTTCTCATTGGCTGCAAATCATGTCTAGTCCTAAAAAGACTGGGAAATTAGGTACAATGGAATCTGCATCTCTCCACTTAACACCAGCTCCCTGCATTTAAGCTAACTCAAGCCCTCCCTTTCTACCTGTAGTACATCAAAGAACAGGCGGTAGAACCTTTGAACCAAAAGAGATTGTACAGGGAGGTCAGAGGATTTGAGTTGGAAGTAAATCCCAGCCCCACATCTAATCCGACCTCATCTTTTCACAGGTGAGGAAACAGGCGGAGTGATTAAGTGATTTGCCTAAGGTCACACAGCTATTGGGTGGCAGAACCTGGATTAATTAAGGGAGAAAGTCTGTTTTGTAGTCCAGGCATCTTTCCATTCTGTCATAGACAATCTGAACCCCCCTCCACCATGAACATCATCACCATCATCGTCATCAATGAGCATTTAAATATCACTTTAAGGTTTAGGGGCAGCTGGTGGCCGGACTTGGAATCAGACCCGAGTTCAAATGCTACCTCAGACACTAGCGGTGGGACCTTGGGCAAGTAACTTGACTTAACCTCCGTCTCAGTTCCCTCAACTGTAAACTATAGATAATAATAGCACCTACCCCGCTGAGTTATTGTGAGGATCAAATGAGATTGGTAAAGAGGGCTTAGCACAGTGACTGGCACATAGTCAATGCTATAGAAATGCTATCTAACAGCTCTGTAAGGAGAAGCTCATCACCAGAAGCTGTGGATGTTTTTCCTGTGTGTGTCACATCAGGAGTCAGAGAAGTCTGGTTCAAATCCTATCTCTTCACCTCTCTGAGCCTCAGTTTCCTCATCTGTTAAAAGGAAAAAAAAGGAGGTTGTATAATAATCATACCTACCTGACAGAGTTGTTTTGAGGATCAAATGAAATAACCCATGTACTCTGCAAACTTTAAAGCTCTAGATAAAAGCTAGTTATTATTATTAGCTGGCCTCTAAGTAAATCTATGATTCTATCTATTAAGTGATGAATTCAAATCCAGAGAAATAGTGAAGTCAAGTTTTATAATGTGGTAAGACCTGGCATAATGCTGCTGGAAATTTGTCATTCCTCTTGAACCAATTTCATTTCAACCACTTTAAAGCTAGACTTAAAACCTTGCCCTTTCCTTGAATGCCAATGACACAGGCCTCTCTAAAATACTTGCTGAATAAATGCAGTTTATCTTCATTGACTAAAGCATTCTTTATTTTAGCAAAAGAGGTTGGACCCCCAGAAATTGTATTGTCTGATAACCGATGATTAATTTAGTGAGCAAATGGTTCTACCTTTCAAGTCAAGGGGAAAAGCAATAAATTAGTGTTTGCAAAATGCTTTCATTTATGTTAGAGTGAAGGTGAAACATGCATTTGAGATGTCTTCTTAGTTCACAAAGTGTTAGAAATGAAAATGCCTGTGATTGTGTTCAGAGAACACAATGAATATTTCTGTGAATAAATAACCAGAAGAAAGGGAAGAGAAGAATCTTTTGAAGATGGTTAAATTGCTACCTATTTTGATAAACTAATTGACCAGAAAATTAAAAAGCATTTCCTAGAACAAAGATGTTTTCAGTAAGTCAGTAGAAATGTTACTATTATTTTTTTTTTACTCAGTAAGCAGTACAAAATATGGAACAAATAAATCGGGAGAGAGATAATAAAAATGCAAAAAGTTGAGGGAATCCCCCCATTTTAAAGCATACTGTTGAAATTAAAATAGGAATCTTCAGTAGGGTTTAAAATATTTCACGTTTTTGTTATTTGCTGGTTTGCATGTTTCTTCATCTCTCTCTCTCTCTCTCTCTCTCTCTCACACACACACACACACACACACACACACATTTTCACACTTTAAAGGAAAGACAGTGTACTGTGGTTAAAAAAAGGGCAGTGAAGCAGGTTTTAAGATTCTGAGCCTAGCATTGCCTTTCTTCATGTTCTAAATGTTTAATTTCTCAAGGTCACACAATAAATCCGGGTCAGGAGGGGAGCTCTTGAACTGTTTTCAGTTGATGTTCTACCTGACTGGGTTGCTTTCTCTGTGAGAGAGTAGCCCATAAATTATTGATAATGGTTTTACATTCTCCTAAAACTTGTGTTTACTGCTTAGAAAAAGCAAGTCCAGAGAATTTTCTCAAATGGGGCATCAGGACTCTCTTATCCTCACCTAGGGAATTGTCAGGAGCTTGTGAAAAGTCACTGTTTTCAATCTTTCCTATTTGATAGTAAGGCAGCTTCTGAGTCCTGAAGAATGTAACTGAGGCTTGTTGCCACAGTTCAATTTTCTTCCTTCCCTGAGTCCTTCAACAAATTTTTATTGAGTAACTGCTATATGCTGGGAGCTACAGGAGAGAAACAAAAATGAATTATTTGTAATTCTTGCTCTCAAGAGACTTACAATCAATTAAGCAACAAGCATTTATTAAGTGCCTACTATGTGTCTGACACCATGCTAATTGTTGGGGCTATAAAGACAAAAGTGAGACAGTCCCAGCCCTCATGGAGCTTTTCTTGAAAGCAAAGTTAATTATTAATAACAAGAAGCTGTTTACAGCCAGCCCTCTGGCCTGATAGCTTCTTTCCCTTTCACTAAAGGTAAATAATCATATTTCTGGGCACATTTTTCATTTATTTTTGTTTTGAACTTAAAATAAAAATGAGAATTTCATTATACACAGAACAGAAAAAGAATAGTTTACATGTACAATAAAATAGGTTCAATTGTGGCTTTCATGGATTCGATTATTTCTATAGAGATAATTTTTGATTCTATTTTTTCAACCCAATCTTTTCTCTTACACTCTAATTTCGAATCTCCAATTGTCTATTGGGTATCTCAGACTTAGCATGTTCCAAAGAGAACTCATTATTTTTCCTTCCAAACCCTCCCTTAATTCCAGGTTTCCTTTAACTGCCAAGGGAGCCACCATTCCTCTCAGCTGCCCAGTTCATAATCTCAATATCATCCCCGACACCTCACTTGCACTCATCTCCCCATATCCAATATGGTGACCTTTGCAACATCTTTTATATGCTTTCTTCTTTTCTGTGAAACTCTAGCTACCCTGGTACAAGTCCCCATCAGCTCTGTTCTAGGCTCTAATATTAGCCTGCAGGGTGATCTCCCTGATCCAGGTTTGTTCCTACTCTAGTCCATCCTCCAGCCAGCTGCCAAAATGATCTTCCTAAAGCACAGAACTGAACATGCCATTCCTCTACTTTATAAATTCCAGTGGCTCCCTATTACTTCTAGAACCAAATATAAAATCCTCTTTTTGGCTTTTAAAGCCCTTCACCACCTGTCCCTTTCCTACCTTTCCAGTCTTTTTACACTTTACTTCCCTTCATGTACTCCATGATGTAGTAGTGCTGGTCTTCTTGCTCTTTCCTGGCACAAGACCCTCCATCTCCCCATTCCACGCCATTTTTTCCTGCCACTCCCATTCCTAGAATGCTTTCCTTCCTCACCTCTGATTCCTGGCTTCTCTGACTTCCTTTCAAGCTCAGACCAAATTCCGCCTTTTGCAGAATACCTTTCCTGGTTCCCTCCCTTTTCCCTTCTATTGCTAGTGCTTCCCTCTGAAATAACCTTCCATTGATACTGTATATATGTTATATGTATGTAGTTGTTTGCATGTTGCTCTCTCTCCCTCTACCCCTCTATTTGCAATGTGACCTCCTTAAGGTAGGGACCATGTTTTTGCCTTGATTTGTGCCTCAGCATTTGGCATAGTGCCTGGCACATGGTAAGTGTCTAATAAATGACCGACTAATAAATTCAAGATGTAATTTTCAAAGCTGTTCTGATTGTGTTTCCATCTTACCTTGTGTTCTTTTCTGCGCACTTTGAAAATTAAAAGATTAAAGAGACATGATTTAAAAAAAGGGGTGGGAGGAAGCAGTTGAGCAAAGCCAACTAGCACATCAACTGAGACGACATGGTCGATATCAGGTTTGGGTTTTAGCAATGGTCTTGAAACCTTGGGTTAAAGTCCTGGCTACCACATACTACTCATGTGACCTGTGCAAGTCCATTTGCTTCTCTGAGTTTCAATCTCCTCACGCATAAAATGGGGACAACAACAACAATAATACCTACTTCACAGGGTTGAGTGGAAAATATTTTATAAATCTCATATTGCTATAGGAAATGAACTAGTTAAAAAAATTTAATTTCCCTTTTGTAGAGGTATATATTACAGCATGAGGGTTGGGAAGAGGGTCCCTCCAGGGATCCTGGATATGTTTAGAGAACAATAATTTTAGATGGATGACAGGTCTATTTGTTTTTCATTAGATATGATATCCAGGCTCTTATTGGAAGAGGAAGTTTCAGCAAAGTTGTGAGAGTGGAGCAGAGAGTGACCAAGAAGCCTTTTGCAATAAAAATGGTGGAAACCAGAGTAAAGGAAGGCAGAGAAGCATGTGAATCCGAACTGAGTGTCCTCCGGCGAGTCAGTCACTGCAATATTGTCCAGCTCATAGAGATCTTTGAAGCGCAGGATCGAGTTTACATAGTGATGGAATTGGCTACAGGAGGAGAACTCTTTGATCGAATTATTTCCCAGGGAACATTCACAGAGAGGGATGCCATTATAATCCTCAAGATGGTTATTGATGGAGTAAGGTATCTGCACAGTTTGCAAATAACTCACAGGGACCTGAAGCCCGAAAATCTCTTATATTATCACCCAGGGGCAGAGTCAAAGATCTTAATCACAGATTTTGGGTTGGCATGCTCTGGTAACAAAAATGGTAACTGGTCCATGAATACAATCTGTGGGACACCAGAGTATATAGCACCAGAGATTCTGTCTAGAAAACCATACACAAATGCAGTGGATATGTGGGCCCTTGGAGTCATAACATACATTTTACTGAGTGGCTCCCTGCCATTTGAGGATGAAAACCACACGAGACTTTATAGGAAGATCCTAAAAGGCAAATACAGCTACAAGGGACAAGTGAGTAAAATGTTTTATGTGTATTAACTTAGTCTATTGGATAGTATTTGATTGGAATCTTGTTGGTACCTAGAGTCATAGCCCTGAATAGCTGCGTGTGTTGATGAACTTTAAGTGTTTGCTAAGTATGTTGATGTATTCTGGAAGGCCCTCAACACAGAGCAGCTTCCCAGTGTTCCAGCCTCTCAGTTTGTATGAGACTTTTAATCTTTTATGGGGACTTACAGTTTTAATAGATGTGTAACTAATGAAGTTATTGTAGTATAAAAGAAAGAACACTGGATTAAGAATCTGAGGACTTGGCTCAGCTACTTACTACTCACTATTTCTTACACATTTGCCTCATTATTATTATGGTCTAAGTTTAAGCTTCCTCTTCCCGTGGATGCTGTGTGTATTTCTGGGAAGGAGTAAACCAGGTTTTAGGAGAATGTTTTGTATTAACTATCTTTACCATGTTATCTGAATGTAGTAGTAGCTGTCCTTTGGGGACTGAACCTACCAATTCAAGTGGAAGTTGGGGAATGCTGCTATTTTTCCTTCTCTTCTTTTTCCTCCTCTTTCTCCTCATCAAATGTGGTCCCCTTCCTTACGTGTGGGTGCTTTGTCCATAGGAATATAATTTTTGGTCTCTTATATTTTATAAAACATTTTGGAGTTTAGAGCCTAGATTTTTAAAAAAATTCTATTTATTATTATTTTCTTTTTTCAAAAAAGCTAGGACAATTTGTTTTGTCCTTTGCAATTTTTGCAATTTTTATTTATGATTTCTTAAAATATAGCTCTGAAAAAACAGGCTTTAAGAAAGCCCATTGTGTTTCAAATGGAGCTACTTGACTAGCCCCTCATAAATAGCTCCCAGCCCATCTTTGTGGCTCATTATTTAGGTTTTGATGGCTTAGAATGAGGGTAAATGGCAATTGTTTTGTCTCTTCTTGCCAGAAATTCTAAGGGTCTTCCCCTCCTAGATTGATAGTTTTGTGATGGCAAATTGGGCCATTTTTTTGTCTCAACTCTTACCTAGCCCTTACTCATTGAACAGCCACGGCCTCAGACAAACTGAGACCTGGGAAAGACCTTAATTTAGAAAGGTCAAGGTTACCTACCCACTGTATCTTAGGCCATTGCTGGTCATCTTGAGGTTTGTCTTGCCACTGGACTTTTTGAAGCTCTGCCTCACTTAATCCAATTCATGCTCAAGTCAAGACATCACCCTTATGATGTCACTAGTCCCTCTTTGAGAAAGAAGGATGAACAACAACAACAGCTTACTGCCTGTCTGATGTTGGATAAGTCTCTTAAACTACTTGGGTCTCTGCCTCATGTAAAAGGAAAGGGGACAGCTAGATGGTAAAGTAGATAGAGAATTGAACTTGGAGTTAGAAGACCTGAGTTCAAATGCAACTTCAGATACTTGCTATCCATATGACCTTAGGCAAGTCACTCACCCTGTTTGCCCCTAGTTTCCTCATCTGTAAAATGAGAACAATTGCAGCACCCACCTCTCAGGTTGTTAGGAAGATAACATGAAATATTTGTAAGGTGATTTGTTAGTCTTAAAGTGCTTATAGTACCTATTATTATTAAAAATTAGAAGGTTAGATTTGATAATTCTATGATCTTTCATTTTTAAGTTCATGAAATTTTTGTTATGTAAATAACAAAAATAAATGGAGAGTAGACATAGACCCATTGTGTATGAGTATGAGATAAAAATGTCCTTTTGACTACATATGAACCCCTAGCTCAAGGACGTTGTTGAGTGCCTACTTTTGTTTGCCCTTCTCTACGGAATCCATGAGTAAATAATGTATCCATATATGGAAAAAATATTTTAATTTCCTATTGTTAGTTGAGACTGTGATTAATAAATAAGAAAAAGAATGAGAATGACATGTGTATTGTTTCCTATAACAAAGTGAGGAGAAATATTTGTTATGAATATCAAATATTTTGGTAAGTTCCTTTTGTGTGTGATAGGATTCCATTTCCTCACTTCACACCAATACTAAATCAGTTACAAGTTGAAGATTAACTATAAGATTAACTACTTCATTTTGGGATGTTGATGACCTGTATGAGTCACTTAAATGTCACTCTGTTGTCTAAAATGTCCTCCTTCTCTCCCCCCCTCCCAATTCTTACAAGTTCAAGTTCATCCTTGCCAGCCTTTGAAGTCCTATGGCACTTAATATTTGCATTGCTTATTTTATCATTTAACAGCATAATAAAAAGATGATGTAGGATTATCTAATTGCTTCATGTCTATATGTTGCTATAAGGTGTGTGTGTGTGTGTATGTGTGTGTGTGTGACTGTCCAAATATTTAGACACAGCCTTCTGGTGGTATGGATGAGATCTGACCTACCTTTTTAGAAAGTAGGAGAAAAGCTGTGTTGATGCCACCAGCATACAGCACATACACACTACAGCTTCCAAAAACGGTTACAAGTTAGATTTATATTTCTCTGTCACCTCTCAAATATCTTTAGTCTGCATGGGTTCCCAAAGTGGGTGATACTACTCCTGATGGGTGTTGGAAGATCTAGGGGGGTGGTAGTAGCCTCAGGTGCAATTGGGGGGTATTGAATAAAAATAAGGGAGTGGTGGAAGCATAAGGAAAGAAGAGAAAATTTTGAAGAACCATTCATACATATTTTATTTGTTGTGTAAATACAGTTAAAGTCACAGTGATTATATTATTTTCCAAATAAACACACAAAATGAAAGTTATAATGGATCAGTGCTCAAGTCCACTGATAGGTCTTAACAAGCAAGTGTTGGCAGGAAAGCCCATCAGGCAGTGTTGGGAAGTCCAGTACGCATCAGCAGGAATATGTGCATGTAATGACTTGTTTACAACATGATACTATATAGTTACATGATGCAATATTACATCATCAAAATTTCGATGCAGGAAAAACCCCACCAATTTACAATAAATTGTTAAATTTAAGATGCATCCTTTTAAAAAATTATTTTTTTTGAAATGACACAAATTAAAAAAAAATTGTTAAAGGATTAAAGAAAGTAGATTTCCAGGAGGGTGATGAGTAATTTTTTTTTAAAGGGGGCAGAAGGCCAAATAACTTTGGGAACCTCTGGTCTAGAGGCACAATATTAGGAGTTCAGAAGGCAAAATGCTCCCTTAATTATTCTTCTTATTAAGGATAGTCCTTACCTTAATTTGCCAGCTTAAGCCTTTCCTACCAAATGCTTGTTGCATGAATGAACATCATAAATAGTGAATTAAGTAAACCTGTTTTCCCAAGCAAAACAGCAAATAGAATTAGAGTTCTACAGATTCAAATATACTAACAAATACAGAGAGTAAATGAGTTCATCAGCTGGGAATGAGATCAGATCTGAGCTCAAATTAGGAGTAAGAACAATCTTACCCAGAGAAAGTCCACTCTTAGCGTTTCTAGAACTGCAAATCCTGGAGATCAAGGAACATGATGGTGCTGGTCTAGTCCTCTATTCAAAAGTCTCTCTCTCTAACAACCTCCCTAGAGGTTCCCCTTTCCATGTGTGTTCCCCAAAATGTCTTTCCAAAGTCCCTGCAACAAACTTTACCTGAAATAAAGTCCTTTTAATAGCATCACACTCCAAATTCTCCCAGCCAATTAGGTGTTGTCTCTCCTGTTTATATAATGCAGGCCAATTTTGCCACAAAGATGACCTGAGCTTGGGCAGAAGTAGGATTACACTTCATTTTCCCGATGAAATTATAAACTCTTTGAGAGCAGGAATTGTATTTTATAATCTCTCACATGTATCAACATGATATGCCTCAGTGGTAATTCACATAGAAGGCATTTAATAAACACTTTTGAAGTTGTCAGGAATCCTCAAATAAAATACATGACAAAAATATCTTTGGATCTCACATATTCCACTGTTCTGAGCATTTGCTTTTGGTAGTTTCAGTGAAGTACAAGCTTTTGATTTATGAGAGCTAACCTGAATTTAATCAGTTTCACAGATAATAAAATCTCAAAGCTGAAAGAGATCTTAGAGATCATTTAATCCAATCTGCCTATTTTACAGATGAAGAAATTAAGTAAAACTTACTTTACTATCTATGTTACCTTGAGCAAGTTATTAAACTTCTGTTGGACTCAAAGTCAGATTAAGGCCATTTAAAATACTTCACCCATTCCATGTCCCCAATCTCCCTCCCCCCACCTCCCATACACACTACTACATGCTAATACTTCTACTAGCTGAGATTAATCTTATTATCTCTAGAAAATTAAGGAATGTGGGAAAAGATATATCTATTCATTGGAAGGATGAATTTGCGTAGTAGAAGCGAAGAGGTCAAACAGGCACTGTTAAGAGTTGACCTAGAAAAAAAAACTTATGGAGGAAAGGACAATGGGCTTACCAAGGGATAATTTCTCTTTGGTCACATTAAATGGCCATTGTAATGGCTTCTATTTTGGCTTCTATTTTGCACATCAGGGGTGGAGAAATGTCCTCTTGAACACTTCCAACAGAAGCTTTGACTATCTCTGAAACCTCCAAGGCTCTACTTCTCGATCACTTCGAAGAGAAACATGGGAGGTGCATTTTGGTCCAAAGCATAAAAGCTATTAGTTATATCTCTGGTTTATCATGTCTACCTTGTGAATGAAGCATAGATATAAAACAGAATATTGTAATGTGGTCTAGTGATGTTAAGTCCTTTTGTCTTTAATTTAATTTAAATCCTTTTGCTAATGCCTTTATTAAGGCTTCATGATTAAGGAATATGAAAAAAATTTAGTTTAAAGTTTATTTATTCTAGCAGAATGTGGGGGCTCTTCGAAGGCAGGGGCTTCCCTCCCCCTTCCCCCAGCCTTTATTTCAGTATTTTTTTTGGAGGGGGGAAGGGCAGGGCAATCCAGGTTAAGTAACTTGCCCAAGGTCACACAGCTAGTAAGTGTGTCAAGTGTCTGAGGTAGAGATTTGAACTCAGGACCCCCTGACTCCAGGACCGGTGCTCTACTCACTGTGCCACTGTTTTAGTATTTCTGATGCCTAGTACAGTGCCTGGCACATAGTAGGCACTTAATAAATGTTTATTGATGTTAACTAAAATTCATGAAAACCTGCAAAACTATCAATTTAAATATCTGTTCTATTGCTAAGTTTCTATATGGTATTTTACAGTACAAATATTTTAATAGTTCACAGTCTTAATCAACTAATAATGTCACCTTTTTCATCTTCGAAATGGAGTTGTCTAGGAAGTCTAGTTTAATATTAGCCTAGGGGACCTGAAAGATGAATTGTCACTATTGTTGCTAATGAAGGGAAAAAGGGACCTCACATATTCTTGGCACCTCTATAAGTTACTTGAAAGCAGAAGTTGCTGATGGAATGGACATAACCACCAAGCTAACTGGTCAAACAGTATTTGGTAAGTAGAAAGTCTTATAATCTTAGGAACTAGCACCGACCAATTTGAAAGACATGTGTATTTGCCAATGATTCTCTCAGTAAAGAAAAAGCTGCTCACACACAGAGTTGTATTTACACACTAGAACACAGCCCTGTAATGAAAGGTCTGATTGATGGTGCTCATTTTCTCCTTTCACAGCTCCAGTGTCTCCCCATCTTCTCCCATCTTCCATCATTTGTATCACACTTCTTTCTTGCATCTTTCCTCTTTCAGACTATTAAATAGGTACAAGAGTAGAGGCTGCACTAGAGAAAGATTATACACTTCCATCTCCCCCCATTCTCTTTCCACCAGGGCTGGAATTCCAGTAATAATTATTACATATTTCAGGTTGCCTGCCAAGTCATAATTTTTATAATTTGCTTCAGTTTTCAGTTCCTATGGTTTATTTTCCATGTAATTATGTTCATTAAAATTGTGATGCTCAAGAATTTCTCATTAGTAAAAACATATTGCTTTGATTGAAGCTATTTAGAAAGTCTTTTGCTGTTGTTATTTGGCAAGATGGACCTAATTCCATTTTCTGATATTAACTTCTTTCTTTCCTCCTTCCTTGCCTTGCTTCACTTAATTTGAGAGGCTGTGTTCCCTATCTCTCACATATGAGTCATTAACAATGATCAATTTTTCAAGGATCAAAATGGCAGGAATGCATTTTACTTTGACTGTATAGAATTCACCCTGTTAGAATTGAGGACAAAAGAGGCAAGAATGATGGAAGGCAACAGGTATATTGTTTTTATTACAATCAGGTGTTGGGCTTAAATGGTGTTGGAAGAACACTGAAAGAAACTGACTGGAAATTCTTGGAAGCTGGAAAATGAGAGTCATACTTGCTTTGTTCTCCCTATGAATTATGCATTTTACTGATGGTAAAGTTTTTTTCTGTTCCCAGATGACATTGTACTGATTACATTGACTCAATTAAATTCAAAATTTATTAATCACCTACTGGGTTCAGGGAATTGTACCAGGTACTGGCAATACAAAGACACAAACAAAATAGATCTTGTCCTCAAGGAGTTCATATTCAACTGGGGTGAAAAGGGGAGAAGAGACAGAGCATTGGCACAAACAAGAATATTTCAAATCTAACACATGCTTTGGGGGTACTCTTCCAACTCCTACTCACACTCATGAGCTGGATCCCTAGAATGTGTATACTCTGTCCCTTCAGGACTCTAGGAGTGCCCCGGAGGGTTTGGAGAGGGTCTCCACCAGTAAGCTTCCCTATTCTTCTCTCCCTACCTCCAAGAATTTTAGTTAAAAATAATTCAGTCAGCCAGATTTAAGTAGCTTTTAGAAAGGGATATTTACTAAGGTGGTACAATATGAATAGTTGGTACAAAACATATCACCAAAAGCCTGAGACACACTTTCCACTAGGGGAGAATGGGATCAAGTTTAGAAACCAAATGTGGCTTAGAGGTAACTCACAGACCCTGGTTTTTGGAAGTCCTTTTCTCCCCTTGATGCTCAAGAAGGTCCCCTTAGGCATGGTATTGGTTCTTTGCTACTTTTAGTAGAGCTTTGACTATGCATCTAAACTGTTCTTGGCTCCCAGTGCAGACTCTGCCACCAGATGCTTCCGTCTTGGGTGATGATGTTAGTTCACCAATGAGAAGAGGAGAAATTAAAAATCATAAGAGCAATTGCCCAAATGATAAATGGTCAAGGGATATAAACAGGCAGTTTTCAGAAGAAGAAATCAAAGCTCCCAATAATCATATGAAAAATGCTTTAAATCATTAATAATTACAAAAATGCAAATTAAAATAACTCTGAAGTACCTCATGCCCATAAGATTGGTTAAGGTAAAGGAAAAGGAAAATGATAAATCTGTAGGGGATGTGGGAAAATAGGTTTAATGCACTATTGGTGGCACTGTGAATGAGTTCATTCTAGAAGGTAATTTGGAACTATGTTTAAAAAGCTATTAAATTGTGCATACCCTTAGTCATAGCAATACTGCCACTAGGTCTATACTCAAAAGAGATTAAAAGGAAAGGAAAAGGACCCAAATGTACAAAAAATATTATAGCAGCTCTTTTTTGTGGTGACAAAGAATTTGAAACTGAGGGGATTCCCATCAATTGGGGAATGGTTGAACAAGCTGAGGTTTGTGAGATTGTGATAGAACACTACTGTGCTTTATGAAATGATGAAGGGGATGGTTTCAGAAAAAAACCTGTATAAATTGATCTGTATAAACTGATACAAGCAAAACCAGGAGAACAGTTTACAGAGTGACAGCAATATTATAAAGATAATCAGCTGTGAAAGATTTAGTAACTGATCAACACAATGACCCACCACAACTAGGAAGTAGTCATGATGAAAAATGCTATCTACTTCCAGAGATAGAACTGATGGACTCTGAGTGCCAAATGACTCATTTTTTTTTCTCTTTCTTTTTCTTTTGTGCATGTGGTGGGGTGAGGCATGACTAATGCAGAAATTTGTTTGTATGACTTCATATTTTTGTTTCTTGCCTTCTCAATGGGTAGGGGAGGGAGAGAATTTGGAAATGGAAATAAAATAAAATTGAACAACAATAACAACAATAAAAGAAATCAGAATTCCTCTAGATCCTTTGAAGCTCAAAATGCCCTCCCTTCTGGCCAAAGAGAGGAGAGATAGCACTACGGCTGAAGGCAAAGTGCTGGCATCCTTTCCCACTCCCCAAGTTACTCCCCTGGGTAAGGGTTACTTTTAATGTTCTTGCTCACATTCATTGCTCATTGCTCACAGGAACCTGAGTTCCTCCAATAATGTTTGCTGTTAATTAGCTTGATATTTGAAAGTCTTCAGCATAAAGATCATACTTGAACATGTGGGAACTGATGAGAATTTTAAGCGTGTGTATAAGGAGGGAAGAAAAACCAGTCTAAGACAGAGCCTTGGAAAACACCCAGGGATAGTAGGAGCAGGAGGTGATGATGAGCCAGTGAAGAAGAAAAAAGAAACAGAAAAGTAGGAGGAGAACTAGGAGAGGGGCCATGGTATGAAAGCTAAGGGGAAAGGTGACAGATAGACAGACAGACACACACACACACACACACACACGGAGGGGGGGAGGAGGGAGAGAGAGAGAGAGAAAGGGGGAGAGAGAGAGAGAGAGAAAGAGAGAGACAGAGAGAGAGATTAAGATAGAGAGACTAGACAGGGACAGAGGGATAGAGAGCAAGAAAGAAAAGGATCAAGAACATAGGTAAAGGGGGTAGAGGGGTTGGCTTTGGTAAGAAGACGGGCCTCCTCAGGATTAGTAGAGTTGTAGAGGGATTTTGAGGTGTGGAAAACAGGGAGCTTGAGATAGCCCTCATTTTCTTAGTAAAAAAGGAGGCAAGGATATCTTATCTGAGAGGATAAGGGAAGCATTATTAGGAGTTTGAGGAAAAGTTTTGAAACAGCATAGAGTGTGGTCTCCAAACTTTTTTGTTCACACACCCCTTCAGAATAAAAATATTGAGCATATGCCTGCAATATGTACATATTTACTTATTTATAAATATTATACATATACCACTATATTAATAATTATGTACATTGTAAAATTAATAAAATAAGATAAAGATAAAATACTGTTTCATTAATGGTACAAAAATAATTTTGTTTTCACTAAAACATTTTTAATAAAAATTTTAGTGAGAATAGTATGATTAAATATGCTTAATTATTTTTAAGAAATCTTGCATAATGAGGGTCCAGGGCATGTGTATAGCCCATCAGTTTGCTAAGATGATACCTCTCTATGGCAGATGATGGGATGCTGCTTCTTAGAGAGTAGTGACCACTTGTAAGGGAAATACTTTGGAGAGACAGACTGGGGAGCATGGGTAGATACTCTGTAACTACTTCTGGTCAGTTAACCACGTGCTAAAGAGGAAGCTTTTCGATTGGCTGAGGAAGCATTTGAAAAGTCCTATTAGCTTCAGTTACAGTTTCTCACTTTGCTTCATTTGCTTCTTGGAGATCTTGGTGATTTCTTTACTCATGGTGTCCTATAAAGAGATTAAAGCCTCTCTTGGCATCTTGGCATTCCAGAGTCATGGTTTCACAGGCAGTGCAGCATTAATGAACTGAGTATCAAGGATTGACCTTTAGGAGTAACCTTTGTTTGGGACCCCAAACCAGTGGTAGCAGAGACACAAGCTCATCTGGTAGTTATGTTGCATCTAGACATGAACATAGGGGGACCCACACTATGTAGGGAGCTAGAGGCAGCTAGATGGCCCAGTGGATAGAACACTGTCTCTGGAGTCAGGAAGACCTGAGTTTAAGTCTGGCCTCAAACATTTACTAGCTCTGTGACCTTGGGCAAGTTACTTAACCTCTGTTTGCCTCTCTACAGGAAAAGGAAATGGCAAACCACTCCAGTATCCTTGCCAAGAAAGCTCCATATGGACTCACAAAAAAGCAGACATGACTGAAGGATTAAACTACAATAGTATGTAGGAAGTGAACTAAGTTTTGAGCTTGTTCTATCAGAAACTGGGGTAGGATATAGAGAATGTGCCTTCAAGATGTTGGGGTGGAGGTGGGGGTATTTGGATATTACTTCTTGCTTTACCTTCGCACTTAAAATTTTTTTAAAAATAATGTTTATTTCATTTTTGTCTCATCCTTTTTCATTTCTTTTCTTGGGTACGTTTTAAAGTATATATAGTATATTAAGAAATACATTTATAGGCTTTATAAACATAGAAATACAAATCTATTAGAGGTGCTCAATTCTTTCTAGCTGATTAGATGTTCCTTCAAAATGGTGTAGTCCTTCCATCCATCTTACATAGGAGGAAAGTGAGGCACAGATAAAGTGGTTTGTACAAGAAGTGTCTGAGCCAGAATTTGAATCGAGGACCTCTGGTCTAAACCTATTTCTCTTGTCACTGCATGATTCCCATCTTTGACTCATCTTCAAGTCCTTTCACCTCCACCCCCTCAGTCCAATCAGTTGTCAAGTCTTACCTGTTTGTGTCTTCAGATCTCACACATCAAGTACTTTCTCCATTCACATAGCTACCACCTTAGCTCACACCACTATCTCTTACATACAATATTGCAAAAACCTCTTTAAAAAATTCAATTTTATCTTACTTCCAGGTCTGTATTCTCTACCTCCCAATCTTCTACCTCCATTGAGAAGGAAAGAAAAATCTGTTACAAACATGTATACTCAACCAAAACAAATTCCCACATTGGTCCTTTAAAAAAAAGTCTTAAGCTGCATTCTGAGTCTATCACCCCTCTATCTGAAAGGGGGTAACATGTTTCATTGTGACTCCTCTGGAATTGTGGTTAGTTATTGTGTTGATCAGAGTTCCTAAATCTTTCAAAATTGTTTGTCTTTACACTATTATTGTCACATAAATTGTTCTCCTGGTTTTGCCTGCTGTTTCATTGTTTCAGTTGGGTCTGACTCTTTGTGACTCTGTTTGGGATCTTCTTGTTAAAGACGCTGGAGTGGTTTGTACTTTCCTTTTAATTTACAGATGAGGAAACTGAGGCAAACAGGGTTAAATGACTTCCCCAGGGTCACACAACTAGTAAGTATCTGAGGCTAGATTTGAACGCAAATTATTCTGATTCCAGGCCAGGTGCTCTAGCCACTGTACCACCTAGCTACCCCTCCACTCATTTTACTTTGCATTAGTTCATACAAACCTTCCTGAGTTTTTCTGAAACCTTCTCCATCATTTCTTACAGCGCAATAGTATTCCATCACATTCATATACCATATTGTACATAGCCATTCTCTGAATGATGGGTACCTCCTCAGTTTCCAATTTTTTTTTGTGCATTACAGAAATAGCTGTTACAAATATTTCTGCATAAATCAGTCTTTTTCCTCTTTGATCTTTTTTGAATATAAATCTAGCAGTATTATCACCGGGTCAAAGGGTATACACAGTTTATTATCTTGCTCTATCTTTGCAATAAATACCTCTTTGTAGTAAATATTCTACCTCTTTCAAGTGTCCTTCAAGTCTGTTAAAGTCTCACTTACTGCAAAAGACCTTTTCAACCTTTCTTAAGGATAGTTTCTTTCCTCTGTTCATTATCTCCAATTTATCCTGTATATTTTGTTTTACAGTCATTTGCATCTTATCTCTTCCCTTTGACTATGAGCTCCTTGAGAACAGGTTTTTTTTTTTTTGGTCTTTCTTTGTATCCCTAGCACTTAGCACAGTACCTGGCACATGGTAGGCACCTATTAAATGCTAGTTGACTATTTGCTTGCTCCCTATGTGACCTTGGACAAATCACTTAACCTTTTCTTTTTTTTGGTGAAATTCTCTCAATTTTCATCTCTGCACAGATAGCTCTCATATCTCTATAAGCAGTCTTAGTATCTCTCCTGAGCTCAGATCTCATATTACCTTATGAACATTTCTAGCTAAATATCTTGGAGGCATCTCAAATTCAGTATGTGCAAAACAAAACTCATTATCTTTCTTCCCCAAACCTTCCTCTCTTCCACATGCCCTTATTATTGTCCAGGGTACCATCATCTTTATAGCCACGCAGATTTACAATCTCACTGTCATTCCTGATTCCTCATTCTTATTACACACACACACACACACACACACATACACGTACATATATATATGTCCACACACATATACATATTTGTGTGTGTATCCAAGCAGTTGCCAAATTTCTTGTTTCTACTCCACCTCTCTCATATGTCTCCTCTGTGTCAAAAAAACCCCTGAGAGATGGTGTTTCTGAGCAATTAATAATCAATTTGTTAATTAGGCTATCTGGCAATCAATAAATTGATGGTCAGTGGTTTCTCTTACCAAAGACAAAAACATGGAGAACCTGAAAGCCTTAAGTATTTTTTGAAAGGGAATGCCATTGACAAGTGAAAATAAACTTTGATGGGTGGGCATTTAATGAGGAGGTGGGTTAGAAGTCTTCAGTTCCTCCTAGTAAGAATGTTTCTTGATCATGAGACTCAGCTGGCTCCAGCAATTTGGAAAGAGGAATCCATCTCCATCCAGACTACTATAGTTGATTTTCTCCTTCATAAGTTGTGTCACAGTAAACTCTAATTGAGGAATACAAGAACAGGAGCTTTTTTTACCTGGGGGCAAGAACTCATTTAGACTGGATTCTTTGTACACTCTAAGCATTTTAAATAAGGTTTCCTAGTTGGGTGGGGTCTGACCCAAGATTGAATGGCATGTTCCCCCAGGGTTAGGGATAATCTCAATTGGTCATGTCCTTTGGAGGTTGACCTTCTACATTTGCTGTGTGTCAATAAAGAAATAGAGAAGAAAAGCCTGTATCCCAGTTAACATTTTTTTTTTGAAGCAATTGGGGTTAAGTGACTTGTCCAGGGTCACAAGTAAGTGTCTGAGGCCATAATTGAACTCAGGTCCTCCTGACTTCAGGGCTGTTACTATATGCATTGCACCACCTAGCTGCCCTAACAATTGGTTAATAATATAATGGTCAAATACTAATTTCTCTTGCTACTCACCACTCATATATGTGTGGGACAGCAACTTCACCCAAAATTAAACTCAGAGGCTTCTCCAGTGGAAAGTAGAAATGAATTTTATTACTATCTCACGGGAAAGGGTGATCTTGGAACCATAGGTAGGGAGAGGCAGCGCCTAGAGGGCAGAACCCAGCTATAAACCTAACGCAAACAACCGTCACCCAGCACTGACCTTTTTACTCTCATTGGTGGAGTTCAGACTTACAATCTAAATGGGGAAATCTACCCCAGGTATAATTTAGCCAATGCCAACTCTTGAAAACTCTTTTATCCTTATATGGCGAGGCTCGTGCTGAGGGGCTGTCAGGCTGCTCTAAGTTTTGGATTCCTACGGGTAAGGCGATTTGAAACTTAGGCCTAGCTGTCCATCAGAAGCCCTGAGCCATGCTGAAAAGTCCACACCTATATTCATCCCACTCAATTTACAGTAAGGCTGAGGCTCAGATTTTATGAGAGGTCTTCACTTATCCCACTCATATAGCTACCACCCTAGTAGAGGACCTCATTAACCTCTAGCCTCCTGGTGCAGCAGCCTCTTATTTGGTCTCCCTCCAAGTTCCAATCCCGTTCATCTTGTACGTTGCTGGCAAAGGGATGTTCCTGAAGTACAGGTCTGATTATATCACCTCCAATGCTCAACAACCTCCAGTGGTTCCCCATTGCGTCAAGGATCAAATAGGGACCACTCAATATATCTATTATCAAATATATCTATTTATATATACATACCTATCTACATATATATGAAACATTGTACATATACATGTACATATATATGAAACATTCCTCCCTTTCCAGTTTTTCCCCCCTACAGTTTGCTATTTTACAATTTATTAATCCTCTCCTTACATTTAGTGTTTCAGCCACCCTGGTACCTACCACTGTCTCACAAATAGGATCTCCATCTCCTACCTCCACACCTTCATACTGGGAGTCATGCACTCCCTTCTTACCTTTGTCTCTTAGATCCCTGGTTTCCTTCAAAATTCAACTCAAGTGTTACCTTCATCATTAAGCCTTTCTGGGTCTTCCCTTCACCTTCCCTACCCATCCAGCTGCTAGAGAACCTCTTCTCAAAACTACCTAGAATTCCTTTTGTATCTATTTTGTATTACTCACATGTGCACATGTTATATCCCTCATTAGAATATAAGTTCCCTGAGGGCCAGAGGAACTTTGTCTTCATATCTCCATCACTTAGCACAGTGCCTCCCACTTTATACATGTTTAATGAATGCTTGCTAGTTGATAAATATAGGGAAAAGATCTCTCTTCCTTTGTGTTTCATCTCATTGACCTTTGTGCAGTTTTTTACAATTATCCCTTCCACATTGCAACTTTCCCCATCGAGGTTTTGATATATTGTGGGTCAGCATAAATTAAAAGGTAAGTTTTTTGGAGTTTTGTGGAAGCAGCAGATGTCACATGAAGTCCAGCAGATGACCCAGAGCCTATGATCAAATACTTAACACAAATTTTACAATAAGGTACTGTAAACACTCCATAAATGAAAAAGAAAAAGAAAAAAAGGAGACTTCTTCTCTGGTATGAAGGGAGGCCAAAAACTTTTATGTGGATTTTCCAGCTCACGGGGGAGGGATAACTGTGTACCAATGACCATCTTCTCCTGCACACTTTCTTCTCTGACTTCTGTAACACTGCTCTCTCCTGGTTCTCCTCATACCTATTTATTGGTTCCCTCTGTGTTTCCTGTGTATTTATAGATTCAAGACAAACCAGGCTCAACTCTTGTGTGTCTGATATATATTGACTTTGTGGTCCTGGGCAAATCACTCCACTTCTCAGTGCTTCAGTATATTTTTTAAGACCTTGAATTGAAAAATAATTCTTGATATGCATTAATCAAGAGAGTTTCTTCACTAAGACTTTTCTATATTGAGACATATGTACATATTATACCTACATATATTGTATATCTTTATATGCATATTTATATATATTACACATATGAATTTTGGTTACTTCAATGTTCATTCAGAAAATAGATATCACGTATGAAATATGCTGTTGTGAATATCTTTACAATATTACCTTCAGGAAACTTGCCATATGCCCAACTGGATGAAATATCACAATAAAATTTGCAGCTGTTCCTTGTTAAAGTTTTAATTCAAAGTCAACCAAAATGAGGAGCTTATAGTAAAGAATGGGAAAAAAATCTTTGACCACAAATTTGCTATATAAACATTATTTCTAGGGTTACTTATCACCCAACAAAGGTGAGTGGGTTTTACCCAGTGTACTTTTAGGACCAGGGATAACATGTTCTTTATGTGCTCAAGTGTGCTATTAATTTACTTCCAATAAAACCAGAGAAAATGGGTCCCTGAGTTGTGATACGCAGAGGTGTAATTTAGTTGCACAACTTGAAGCTAAATTCAGCAATAACCAGGCATTGTAAGATGTGTTAAGATGGTACTAATTTAAGAGGGTGATCACCAGTAGCAGTTTTGCTTAAAGTTGCTGCTATTTTTCAAGGAAAATGTTAATTTTTTATTTGGCTCTAAGCCTAATGCATTGAATTACAGCCTAGCTATCTACTTAAATTTTTGGGATGTTCTTAGTTTTTCCAACACTCTGAAAACTCTGTAATTAAATCTACTGTTAATTACTTAGACTTCAGCAAGTAGCATACTCAGCAAGTTGATCACAGTTTAAAAAATTTAAGATCAAGCTGAAAGAATGCACAGTCTCCAGGCTGATTGTTTAGTAGAATATATGACAATTATACCAATGACTTTGTAAGAAGTGCCTTTTGATCATGATTAGCCCTGTTACTTAGAAATCTGAAGGGGATGAGCATATGACAGATCCAATCCATCTATTTTTAAGCTATAGAATGAACTTGGAAGTTAAATTTGAATAACTTAAGAACCAAGAATTATCACCAAGAGTTCACTTAAACCTACCAACATTAAAACAAAGATATATCCACCTACAAATATCCAGAAAGAAAAGCGTAGTTATAGAAAGTCTTACAAACAAATCACTGAAATTAGGGCATTTATGTGGCTTAGAAAATGAAAAATGATACAACTACTCATATGTAGCCATGAAATTAGGAGGCAGAACACTCTGAATTATCTAAGGAAATGGAGTGGAAATAGTCTAGATGAGAATGAGGTGAGATATCCATAGATGACACAAAATATTCAATGGAACCAATCTTTTGAGCTTCTGAAAAGAAAAACAAAAACAATGAAGGATTCTCTTTCTGGATGTCTCCTACATTTAGTCCTGTTTTCTGTTATGTTGGACTACTTTTATGATGGAACCAAATGCTTTGCAAAGGTACTTAAGAGTGATAGAATTGATTGGCTTGAGTTTTGGCTTCCACTTAAAAAAATTAAATTCTAGAAATTCTGCTAAGGATGCTAAGAGAAAGAAAAACTGGACAGAGACCTGGAGGGAAAAAATAGGAGGAAAAACAAAAGTGCTGAATATTTCACAAACAATACGCATTAAATAAATAAGAGGAGAGGCAGCATGATCTGGCAGCATGGTAAGGCTCTCACACTTAATTAGCCATGTGACCATGGTCAAGATATTTAACCTCTGAGTCTCAATACTTCAATGAATCCCTCTTTTGGAGGTTTTTTGTTTTGTTTTGTTTTGAGGATTCTTGGGGACTGGAGAAAATGTCTACTCTTCCATCTTGTTGGGCATATGACCTGGATGTCATCATGCTCAGAACTCTCCTCCTCACCAAAACAAACAGACTTTTAAGGAACATGTATATATGTATTTTCAAGACACAACTCATTTTCTTTAGTTGAACGTTAAATATATTTGCATTTGGTATAAGCTTAATTCAGATCAATTCAACATTGATTAAATGCCAATTAAATGTCAGGTACTATACTTAGCACTGGGGATACAAAGACAGAAGAAAAAGAAATATTTTCTGCCTATAAGAAACTTATGTTCTACTGGAACTTAATGAGCATCTTAGAAGCTGCATTGCACATATTTTACGCTCTTTAGAGAAAGGTTTAGCTGATTATCTCATAACCAATCCCAGCATTTTTGTTGTTGTTGTTGTTGCTATTTTCGTTCAGATCTATGATTTCATATGTGAGGAATGTCTGGGATAGAAATTCCTTACATCAGTGTAGATTCAAAACTGTTCTACAATTTATAATCTCAGAGAATGGTCTGGGCATCAAATGGTTAAATGACTTGCTCTCATGCGTGAGTCTCCCCTGGTAACAGTACGTGTCATAGGCATTTTAAACCCTTATATGCTATTCCAAGTTTCTCCTTTTATCATCAGCTACCTCACACTGCCTCTTGAGCTTGGGATACATGCAATTTAACCTTCATTTAAATAGAATGAAGTCCAGATAAAACTATATGAATTCAGAGCCAAATCTGGGCAAAATTAAAGTGTATGTTACTGTATTTGATGTCCATTGAAATGCTTTGTATATACTTCAGGGTAGTTATTTCATAATAGGCAGTACTTGGATCCCTCTGTGTGTTGCTTTAAGATGGATATCGTTAATTCTCTTATCTCTAAAGAAATAGAGGAGTGGCTTCTTAATTTGTTCATATTCTCTTTTAAAAACATATTGAGTTTTAATTTCTTTTTTAAAATGAATTTTTGATAACTTGTTTTTACATCATGGTCATTTCCAGATATCCCCAACATTACTCTGCCTGTACACATGTTGAACTTTCCCTGGTAACAAAGAAATAGTTAAAACCAACAGACATAGCTTCTATATAGAACGGCTTATGCAGCATTCTGTATAGCCTTTTATCTTTCCAAAGAAGAGAGATGCATTTCCTCACCTCTTTTCTGGGGCCAAGATTGGTCATTACAATTCTGCACACAGTACTTGTTTTCATTTTAGTGTTCGTTGCATTTACGTGATCATAGATCATTGTGTATCTTGCTTTCCTGGTTCTGTTTACTTCCCTCAGCGTCACTTCACACTTCAAGTATTCAAGTGGTTCTCTGAATTTCTCATATTGGTTATTTCTTATGGGGCAATAATATTTCACTCCTTTATAGTCCTCAGTTTGTTCAGTCATTTACTAATCGATGATTGAGTATCTACTTGGATTCCAGGTTTTTTGGGGGGGGGGGCAGGGCAGGGGTTATTTATTTATTTATTTTGGCCGCACAGAAAGAGCTGCTATTAATCTTTTGTTATAGGACAAGGAGGTAAAAGACCAAAAGAAAGGTCCCATTCTTATGCCCAACAGTGAAATTGTTTTTTTTCTCAATTCACATTCTGAATATTATTGTAAAAGGCTACATTTTTAAATACTGTAGAATGTCTATGCATAGAGTGAGATCCCATTCCCACTTCTCTCACCCTGATGGAACATTAATGATTAACTTCAGAGGGAGGCCCTTCATTGTTTCCTCCAGGGCATTCTGACCTTACATTTAGAATTGAGGAAAATTTTGAAAAACAGAAACAATGTTTTAGACAAACCAAAGGAATCATTGAGTCTTTATAGGATTTCTCATGTGTAGAGGGAAGAGGCAGATTATCCATTTTTCTTATGGTGCTCTGGGTCATTGGATAATATAGACTGTTTGACTATAGGGAACACTGCTTCCTTCCATCTCCCATGTGAATTGCTACTGTTGTATTTATAATGTATTTTAAATACTGTAAACATATCCAGATTAAACTATTCAAATGTCAGATAGAGCTAGTAGCTGTTACTGAGCTATGTCCTATCTCCTCTGCACACTGGATTCCTGTGCCGGTCTGCTGATTGAAGACAATGAGAACTCTGTATTCAGGAGAATCCCTTCATTGAAATGCAACAATTATTCCCCTCTCCCTCCCTTTCCCCCTGCATAGTTGTGGAACTGTAATAAATCCACAGAGCAATGTCCTCTGCGGGATTATAGAACTCAGTGGACCCAAAAGTAATTGGGCATAGTAAACACAGAATTAGGTATTTTCCCAATTGTATATATAAGGGAAAAAGGTAGGGGAAGGGGAACAAGTATTAATTAAGCACTTACTATGTGCCAAGCAGTGCAGTAAGTATTTCACAAATATTATCTCATTTGATCCTTGAAACAGCCCAATATGTTCCTGTGTATTCCTTGGTAAGTGTATATATCCACATAGGTTAGCTAAATGTAGCACTTGAAAGGCATTGATAAATATCTCTGGGATCTTGCCTACACTGTCCAAAAGACACTGTCATTCCTCCCTTGAGGGGAGTAGGAGAAGGCCACAAGGCTAGGTGCTCTCTTTTCCACTCTCTGAGAAATGTACAGGAGCAGAATTATATCTGCTTGCTCCCCTAAATATTGCTGGTTTAAGGACATAATTTTGCTTTAAAACAAAAAGCTTCTTTCCTGGTTGATCTTAAGGTGGTGGTGGGGGGAGGGGGCTTATACCTCCTCAGCACATTATTTTAAGCTTTAATACCTTCTCACCAAACACTGGTTACACAAAAGACCTTCACAAATAGTGAATAGCAAGTAAACCCATTAACCTAAGCAAATGGCAAACAAAAATGGAAGAATTTAAAGAAATTAGAATATATCAGAAAATACATAAGAATAAATGATTTATTTTCTGGAAGTGAGATGCTCTCTTAGCTCAAACCAAGAGAGAGACCTCAATCTCATTCAAGGATTCCTAGGGAAGAAAACTTGAAACTATCCCAGTGAAATATTGGAAAGCCAGCTTCCTTTAATATGTCTACAGCTTCCCAAGTCTTTCTTCCTCTTTCTTTACATACCTAAAGTTAGTCCCAAAGAGTCTGGTTCTCTGTGTGATGAAGAAATATTCTTTCAATGAGTATTTTTTTCCTCCAAAGCTCTTACACTAACTCTGCTCCCCACTCAGGCATAAAATATTATACCAGCATTTTCTCCATCAATTAAGAAGTCTCTGGTATATGCAACAGATGTCCCAAGGTTTACTACAAAACTGGGTTTTGCCCCTTCTAAACCTTTAATATAGTAACTTTTAAGTTTCCTAGCTTCTAGGAAAGAATTCCCCATGAAGAGAGAGTATAGTATTGTAGAAAGAACACTGACACCACCTGAGCCCTTAGCCTCTTTGGGCCTCAGTTTTCTCACCTGTAAAATGAGGATGTTGGACTAGCTGACCTCTAAAATTCCTTCCAGCTTTAGATCTATGAACCTAGGAATTCTCTCTTATTAAATGGACAATTAGTAAATAGAATGTCCTGCTTGGCTCTCTTAAAAGTGGAGGGGAGCTGTGGGTTCATTCTGTGTTAATAGTCATGTATTTTTATGTCAAAAAAGCTATTGAATTGGATATGCTCTGTTCTTAATAATAATGATACTTGACTTTTATGTAAGAACGATTGCATAGTACTTTTTAAACATACATTATCTCTTCTGAGACTCAAAGGAACTCTGAGGTAGAGGTACTCCATGTATCACTATTCCAGTTTTGCAAACCATAAGTTACTTGCCCACAGCCAAATAGCTATTTTAAGTACAAGAGGTGGGTTTTAAAATCAGGCCTTCCTGACTCCAAGTCCAGCATTCGAAATGTACCTAATATCCAAATTCCAATTTTCTTTTTCTTTTTTCATTTCAGCCTTGGCCAAATGTTTCCAACTTGGCAAAGGACTTTATAGATAGACTATTGACATTGGATTCCAATCATCGCATGTCAGCTGGGCAGGCTCTGAATCACCCGTGGGTAATGACCATGGCCATAACATCTCCAATGAAGAATCTTCAAAGATCCATCTCCTGGAACTTGATGTTCAGGACATCACCCCATTCTCAGTGTTCCAGATCAGCATGGACCTCTGAGTCTTGTCATTCTAATGGATCAAAACATACTTGGGGAAAGAATAAGACTGCTACCCTTAGATGAACAAGAACCTTTGTCAGGGATATTTCTCACATATTACTTCATATTTTAGTCAAATAGACCTGGGGATTATTTGGAGTTTTATAGTGAATAGACATAACATGTGCTTAGTGTAAATATTATGCCTTCTTCCTTATAGTAGAGAGATGGAAATGACTAGGACTGGATCAATCAGCAGCTGGGAGGAAGAGCTGAAGTGACTGATGTCATTACAAAAGGCGTCAATAAAACATATTTTAAAAGAAACAGATTGTTAATCACTCACTAAACTTTTCACTTACTCCCCTTCTGCCCATTCTTTTCCTCATAGTAAATGATATGAAAACATTTATAAGTATGTGTGGATGTATACACAGTATATATGTGTAGATATATATTACATACTATATGTATGTATGTCTTAATAGCATTCACTATGAGGGAAAAGATATATACATATATAGATAATATACATACACACATATATGTATTTTATATATATGTATATGCACACACACATGAAGGGAACCTAACAAAATGACTATTTTATGTGATCTACTCTTACAGAAAAGAGATAATAACGTTGATTATTAGGTAATAAGTTTTGCTTTCACCTTTCTTGGATTTGATTTCTTTCATATTTGAAAAATATTTATTTCCTTAAAGATATTGCTGCAAAAGATTTGTCCTATAAAAACATTAGATTAACTCGAATAAGCAGAAACTGTATTCAGATGGAGAACCCATGTCATGAACTGGATTGATTAAATAGAATATCATGGTTATAAGAACAACAAACAAGAGAGGAGACAATGGAATGTAGTATTCTCTATGCACTTTTTGATCCAGTAACACTTGCTTCCTTGTGTTTACATGAACAAGACACCCATCTCTCTGCTCTGAGAATTTTCTCTGGCTGTCCACCATGCCTGGAATGTTCTCCCTCCTTATCTCTACCTCTTGGCTTCCCTGGCTTCCTTTGAGTCCCAGCCAAAATCCCACCTTCTACAGGAAGCCTTAACCAACTCCTCTTAATTCCAGTGCCTTCCTGCTAGTGAGTATTTCCTGTTTATCCTGTACATAGCTGTTACTATTTCTTTATGTGGCTTTGGACCATTGAACAGTAATAATTTAACTACAATTCCCTAAGGAGTCGGTACTTAATCTTCCTGAATTCAAATCTGGCCGCAGACACTTAGTAGCTGTGTGACCCTGGAAAAGTCGCTTAACTCTGTTTGCCTCAATTTCCTCATCTGTAAAATGAGCTGAAGAAGGAAATGGCAAACCACTTGAGTATCTTCACCAAGAAAACCCCAAATGGGATCATGAAAAGTCAGATACAACTGAAAACTACTGGACAATGGAGAGATGGTGTGAATATCATCTTTGATCCGTGTCAAATTGTCTGGTGAGAGAGAGTTATGATATTTGTTATGATATTCAGAGTTTCAATTTACCTGTAAAGAGATTGAGTTTAATGAACATTCAGGAGATGTTATTAACACTGATTATTTGAGAGAAATTGTGGAAAGACAGGAATGAAAAAAATAGTTATTCCCTAAAAAACCTTTTTTGACTAAATGTTCCCTAAGTCCTGTCCTCATTCTGACATATTATTTTTCTCTGTAAATATATGGGGTGAAACAGACCTAATACGTCCAACACTGTATGATCAGGAAAAAAGTCAACAATACTAGCACTGCAATAGAGAAGAGAATAAAGTATAGAGAATAGGTTTGGTCTATAATGTCCCACTGCAAAATTGGGGGAATGGCCAGAGATGATGGGAGTTGCAGTGGAGAGGGATAGAAAAGAGGCAAAAAATATTTTCCAAATTTGGAGTGGAAATGCATAAATACCTAGAATCCTCATTTCTGTCCCATACTGTTTTCATGGGACAGGTATTTGGAATATGAGTCTATTTAATCATAATAACAATAACTTTCCGGTGATAAATGCAGAAATAAGTGGTATTGCCAGAAGAAACCTAGATATTGTTTCTAGAGATTATGGCAGCCAGGGAAAAAAGGTAGAGAAAAAAAAGTTGTTTTAATCACTGTTGCTAATTTAAGACAGGTACTTCATATAAGAAAGGCATCTATAGGGAGCAGCTAGGTGGTGCTGGCCCTGGAGTGTAGAGGACCTGAGTTTAAATCTGACCTCAGACAGTTACTAGTTGTGTGGCCCTGGGCAAGTCACTTAACCTTGATTGCCTACACACACACACACACACACACACACACACACACACACACACACACACGCATGCACAGCATTAATAGGATGTAAACAGCAGATTAAGAAGATGAGACGTGCATTTTGGGGTCTAGGCTTAATATTTTAAAAAAATTGATGGACTCTTTGCCAGGCATGGAGTCAGTATACTCAACAAGACTTAGGAAGAAGATATTTGCCAGTGTGGATCTGTGGATCTGACCAAGAGGGGTTTAACTGGAAATGGAGAGGGATGGAGGAAATTGCACATCTATATTTGCTAGTTCAGATACACAAAGAGTAGTAGGTATGACATAGGAAGAATAGTATCAGTTAATAGGCCCGGTAATTTATGACTATCTGGGAAAAGAGGAAATGATATAGCAATATTCTCAAATAGTGTGATTGAGAAACAGACCAAACTGGAAAACTTAACAGAAGGAAAGATAAGACTGATAGAAATTGTATCAATGAAAAGCTAAACATTACTTTTCCTCCCCTTTTAAAAAATAAGTCTTATTGAAATCTTTTATTTTTATATCATTGTAATTTCTGTCTATAATTCTATTTGCCTAGGAATTGAACCTTGGGAAGAGTTCTTTGTTACCTTATCACAAAGAAAAACAGTTAAGCAAAAACAACTGGCATGTTGTCTGTGTTTGACAATGCATGTCACATTCTGCTCCTGTAGTCCTCCCACCTCTCTGCTAAGAAGAGGAAAGAATATTTCATAATTTTTTCTCTGGGACCAAAATTGGCCATTGCAGTTATTTGGTGTTTGGTTCAAAGGGTATGCTTGGTTCAAAAAAGAAGTATATATCAATAGAGCATATTACTGGAGGGAAATCTGTGAACCAGATGGAGAAAGCATAATGGAAAGCATTTGGTTGAAGATTAATGGAAGGAGAAACAGAAGCAATATTTTGGTGGGAGTATACTAGTCTGCCCAGCTGGGAGGAGACAATGGTTGATTAATTCTGGAAGCAGATCACACAAGATCTGTGTGGCAGTAGATCCCATGAGCAGAACATAGAGGCATGCTGCTGTTATAACGGGGAATTTCAACCACCTCAACATCTACTCAAACTATGTCTTTACAAAAAACAGAAATGTCTATGAAGTTTTGACTAGCCTTAGTAGCGGTTTCATTCTTTAGAAAGTCTTTTGGCATTTAATTTAAATGATAAAGGGACATTTGATGTATATGAGAAAGATAATAAATGAAAATCAGAAAGAGCTGCTGTATCTGATCACATGCACACAGAAAAAAATCTGTGTTGGTGGTAACAATGATTTAAAAGGCACTTGGGGACTGATTTTCAAAATATATCAAAGAGTGGAAGACTCAAAAGGAAAGAAATGCTCATAGATAATATTATTGCAAAAAAAAAGCAACTACCATTCCCTATGACTACTTTCTCATCAATATAAGATTTTAATGAAATAGTCTAGGCACACATGATGGGCATCCTTTATGAAAATATGTGATTGAGTAAGTTCTTTAAAAATAAAGACTATCAATTAAAACACTGACAAAAGAATATGCATGCACACAATATGAAGGGAAAAGAAAACCTTTTGCATGTGATTTCCCATAAAACAGACTTCATCTTCACAGCTACTCAAATGATGGAAAGAATAAGAAGTCCCACTTTGTTTGGGGCATTTGACTTGGTAGAACAAAATGTACCCTGAAAACTTCTTGCCCCAACAAGGGTCTCTAAGGATTTGTTAAGATCACAAACATTCCTTCACAGATGCAACTGCAGATTGACAGTATCAATGTAGGAATAGAAAAAGAGAAAGGTATGTTCATTAGAGAGGTTTTTCAGGATCATGGACGATGTCCTGTATGGAATCCAAATGAAAACATTTTTCCAGGTAGGTAGTGAAGTTCTCCAGATAGTCATTTCTCCAGATGACATTAATACTTATTTCATCAAACCCTGAAATACCATAGCTATATAGTATATAGGAAATTTCTTCAATGAAATGTGTTACCATTCAGAAGAGATTCACTTAAACAGCCTCATAGAAAAAAAAACATGTTAGATGAAAAATACCAGATTATGATCTGCAGTCACATGGGAAGACTTATTGGGTTAATACAGCAGCACCTATGTCTTAAACAGATACTGTAAATGGATAATGAGCTGGCTCCAGAATTGAAGAGGAGGAAGGACGGCCTCAATTTTGGGAAATTGGATAGTGCTTTCAGTGATCTCAAGGGTCTTTCTGACACACACACAAAAAACATCTTTAATGACAACATATGATGACTTTTGAACAAGAAGAATCATAAAGGAGATCATTGAAGAAATGTGTTATCAGAAAAGGATATAGATCAGTTATGTAGAAGGAGAAGAGATAACAGCTACCCAGCTTGAGTTTTACATAGGTTTATATGAAATGTTGAAAAGTCATAGAGTAAAGTCACTAGTGCATTGAGTAACTCCTCCATTCAAAGTTAATGAGAGGAGGTGGATAAAGATTATGTAGAATGAAAAGACATGAATGGGTTGTGATCTGGTAGATCCACATGATTGTGGGGGGTGGGAAACATCTATTTTGATGACATTACTTATGGCCTGAAGTATTGCATTATTGGAATGAAGATCCAAGAAACTAGCAAGTCACAAGTCCCTAACTTACAAATAACTGATCCTTGTCCACTTCTTAGATAACCAACCCCTGTATTGAAGAACTATGGATTTAAGAGCCATTGAAAAATAGGGAGCATTTGGAGATTCTACGAGTCCATAGCGAAGGAAGTGAAGAAAAAGACATAAAGAAAGACCATTATGGGAGCACATGGGAGCTGTCCTTAGAGTGGGATTCCCAGATAAGATGAAAAGATATTAATTTTAAAAAGAAAATACTGAGAGAGCCATTATTTTATAGAGACCATTTCATTGAAACAGTGGCAAGGCAAGTAAGAACCAGATGGGTATTAGTTGACCCTGTAAAGCTCTGAGGAAAATATTTATAAAATGGATTAAAGTGGCCCTAGGACCATAGACTTAGATCTGGAAAGCACGTTAACAGCCATCTAGTCCTATACTTTCATTTTATATATGGAGAACCTGAAACCCAAAAAGATTCAGTGAATTGCCTAAGGTAGGTATAATTTGTACACAGGTACAAATTAAAATATCTTTGTAGTGGGACTACTAGCCACTAAGGACCCAGTCCTTGAAGCATTAGGAGGCATTTGTAAGTGTCTGAGGTTGGATTGGGAGATTCGAAGTTGGTGCTCGAGTTCAAGTACAAAAAGATCAGTACACTTCTCTTGACCCTTTATGTGAATTGCTGTGAACAACTGAGTAGGGGAGGGGTGTTGACTGTCCTATCTCTCACTCTGCCACCATGTGTCCATTAATGCACAGTACTTCCATTCTTCTGGTGTTTATTCTCTCCCATTCTTAGGTGAATGTGCATTCTGAGAGGGGAGTGCACAGGCAACTTCTGAGACTGGGAAATCTATCAAAAGGGTCTTACCAGCAACTAGAGCCAATAACAGCAGCAGCCAAGTACAGTGAGCAGCCAGTATAAGAACTGAACAAATGGCTTTTTCTGGGCCATCAGCTGACCTACCATGCACAGCAAAAAATCCAACCAGCTGAGAAAGGGAATGAATTAACCATTTGTGACACAGCAATCTGAAAGGGAGAAGCCTCAATCTCATGTATTCTCTAACTACTTTTGAACTTTTAGTTTGAACTCATTATTCCCAGAGATCTTATATGTGTGCACATACTGAAAGTATACCCTCACTTTGGGATATTGTCTCATAACTTCTGTCCTTAAAATTATGCCTTCTTGGGAAATACCCTTCTGTAAAAGCTATCAATGTGTGTGTGTGTGGTGGGATGGGGTGGGGGTGGATCCAAGATGGTGGCTGGAAAGCAGGGACTTACATGAGCTCCCTGCCAGGTCCCCCCAAAAACCTATAAAAATGGCTCTGAACAAATTCTAGAACTGCAGAACCCACAAAATAGCAGAGGGAAGCAGGGCTCCAGCCTAGGACAACCTGGATGGTCACTGGGTGAGGTCTATTGCACACGGAGCTGGGAGCGGAGCAGAGCAGAGCCCAGTGTTGGCAGTGGCAGGACCAACCAGACCAGGAGCTGGGCAGAATGGGCCCTAGCCCCCCGAATCAGTGAGCTGGGGAAGTTACCAGACTTCTCAACCCACAAACACCAAAGACAACAGAGGTTAGTGGGAAAAGCTGTGGGTACAGAGTGAAAGGAGCTTGTGGTTCGGCCACTGCCCCTGGAGGAGGGCAGGGGGTGGTACAGCTACAGAACTACAGCTGCAGTTGCTTCCGGCCCCAGGCCCACCTGGTGGGAGGAATTAAGTGGCGGATCAGAGCAGGAGTGCAGAGCCTACTTAAGATCCCAGTCAGGTCCAGGCTGGTGGTTCTTGGGGAAGGAGGAGTGCTGGGGTGGCAGAGCTGGCTGTATAGAAATAGCTCTTAAAAACAGCACATTCCCTCAAGCTTGGAACAAAGTACTCATAACTCTATAAGTGGTCATACCCTGACAAAAATCTCGAGAGTCAAGTAAGTTGGCTGGGAGCATGGTCAGGCAATGAAAACAGACTCAGATTCAGTCTCAGACTTTGGAATCTTTCTCTGGTGACAAAGAAGACCAAAATATACAGCCAGAAGAAGCCAACAAAGTCAAAGAGCCTGCATCAAAAGTCTCCAAGAAAAACATGAACTGGTCTCAGGCCATGGAAGAGCTCAAAAAGGAGTTGGAAAAGCAAGTTAGAGAAGTAGAGGAAAACTTGGGAAGAGAAATGAGAATGATGCGAGAAAACCATGAAAAACAAGTCAATGACTTGCTAAAGGAGAACCAAAAAAAAATACAGAAAAAAATACTGAAGAAAACAACACCTTAAAAAATAGACTAACTCAAATGGCAAAAGAGCTCCAACAAGCCAATGAGGAGAAGAATGCCTTGAAAGGCAGAATTAGCCAAATGGAAAAGGAGGTCCAAAAGACCACTGAAGAAAATACTACTTTAAAAATGAGAATGGAGCAAGTGGAAGCTAGTGACTTTACGAGAAATCAAGATATTATAAAACAGAACCAAAGGAATGAAAAAGTGGAAGACAATGTGAAATATCTCATTGGAAAAACCGCTGACCTGGAAAATAGATCCAAGAGAAAGAATTTAAAAACTATTGAACTACCTGAAAGCCATGATCAAAAAAAGAGCCTAGATATCATCTGTCAAGAAATTATCAAAGAGAACTGCCATGATATTCTAGAGCCAGAGGGTAAAATAGAAATTGAAAGAATCCACCGATCACCTCCTCAAATAGATCCCAAAAAGAACACTCCTAGGAATATTGTCACCAAATTCCAGAGCTCCCAGATGAAGGAGAAAATACTTCAAGCAGCCAGAAAGAAACAATTTGAGTATTGCGGAAACATAATCAAAATAATCCAAGATCTAGCAGCTTCTACATTAAGAGATCGAAGGGCTTGGAATATGATATTCCAGAGGTCAATGGAGCTAGGATTAAAACCAAGAATCACCTACCCAGCAAAACTGAGTATCATGCTCCAAGGCAAAACATGGATTTTCAATAAAATAGAGGACTTTCAAGCTTTCTCAGTGAAAAGACCAGAGCGAATAGAAAATTTGACTTTCAAACACAAGAATCAAGAGAAGGATGAAAAGGTAAACAAGAAAGAGAAATCATAAGGGACTTACTAAAGTTGAACTGTTTTGTTTACATTCCTACTTGGAAAGATGATGTGTATGATTCATGAGACCTCAGTATTAGGGTAGCTGAAGGGAGTATGCATATATATATGTGTGTGTGTGCCTAGGTATGTATATATGTATGTGTATATATATATATATATATATATATATATATATGTATATATATATATATAGACAGAGGGCACAGGGTCAGTTGAATATGAGGGGATGATATCTAAAAAACAATCAAAGTAAGGGATGAGAGAGGAATAGATTGAGAGAGAAAGGAAGAGATAGAATGGGGTAAATTATCTCACATAAAAGTGGCAAGAAAAAGCAGGTCTGTAGGAAGGGAAGAGGGGGCAGGTGAGGGGGAATGAATGAATCTTGCTCTCATCTGACTTGACCTGAGGAGGGAATACCATACACACTCAATTGGGTATCTTACCCCACAGGAAAAAAGGAGGAAGAAGATAAAAAAGGGGGGGATGACAGAAGGGAGGGCAGATGGGGGTGGAGGTTATCAAAAAGAAACACTTTCAAAAAGGGTCAGGGTCAAGGGAGAAAATTCAATAAAGGAGGATAGGTTAGGAAGGAGCAAAATATAGTTAGTCTTTCACAACATGAGTATTGTGGAAGGGTTTTACATAATGATATGCATGTGGCTTATGTTGAATTGCTTGCCATCTTAGGGAGGGTGGGTGGGGAGGGAAGAGGGGAGAGAATTTGGAACTCAGAGTTTTAAAAACAGATGTTCAAAAACAAAAAAAAAATTTTGCATGTAACTAGGAAATAAGATACGCAGGCAATGGGGTGTAGGAATTTATCTTGCCCTACAAGAAAGGAAGGGAAAAGGGGATGAGAGGGGAGTGGGGTGACAGAAGGGAGGGCTGACTGGGGAATGGGGCAACCAGAATATGTGCCATCTTGGAGTGGAGGGGGAGGGTAGAAATGGGGAGAAAATTTGTAATTCAAACTCTTGTGAAAATCAATTCTGAAAACTAAATATATTAAATAAATTAAATAATAATAAAAAAAAGAATTTGGAACTCAAAAAAAAAGCTATCGATGTGAACTGTTAATCAATATTGACTGCATACGAGACAGGGGCTCATGAATGATAGTACTAGGAACCCTAGAACCCTGAGGGAAGGAGTAGTGAGCCATTGTCCTATGGGAACATAACCTGCTGGTCCAGCACTAGTTGGGAGAATGAACAAGGATGCTATGTTTTCCTGTCTTTTTTGTGTATAAAAATACCAAGAGGAGGACAAGAAGTTCACTAATACCTCAGTGAACTTCCATCTGCTAAATAGAAAGGAAAATTTGAGGGCATATGAGAAGTTGACAATGTTTGTTATGAAGGAAAATGGAAACCATATGGAGGGGATGTCCATGGAAGAACTTTATTTCCCACAATGCTCTAAGCCTAGAGACACTTGCCCATTTGGGAAAATTCTCTGGTCTGTATTTTAGAGGAGGCTAAGCATGGGATGCAGTATGGTGACATAATCCAGGGTGTACTTTGATTGGATGAGGAGTTTCCTAACAGAAAACATATAAGAAATGCTAAAGGAGTATTATTATTGTGGTTACAGAATGAATAGTAAAGAATCAGGGTGAATGGATAACAGAGCAGTAACATAGATGAGAATGAGGGCTAAATGGCAGTGTAACAACAATGTCGCTTCTTGCTGCTACTGTGACTGTGTAAGGTCAGTAACACCAGCACACAGGAGGGCTGCTAGCACAGGTTCTTCGATCTGCTTTTCTAAGGAAAGCAATTTTAAGCAGTTTATGATCTCACTTTAACTAAACATACATATATCATTCAGTTCAGTTCAGTTCAGTTCAGGGGGAAAAGTCAACACCCTGAATTCAGAGAAAACACAAACAGAAATTACAAGCAGGAATTATGTAAACAGAGCAAATAACACAAATCAGCAGACAGGGCTTCTAACTGTCTGTCCATAGCAATATACACATAATTACCAGAGAGAGAAGCACCAGAACCTGGGTTTTCAAAGCCGGGGGCTCCAACGTCTACCCAGAGTCTTGTCTGGACAAATCACCAACACTCTTCCGATGAGTGATGCCCCAAAGCAAAATCTCTCCTCCGGCACTTCTGAGTGTTCTCGATTCTTGATTCCCAATTCTTGATTCTGAGTTCGATGGCTGTCCTCAGGGTATATATACCCTTTTTCAGGGCCTGAGAGCTTCACACCTCTTGAGGGCTTCACACCTCTCCTGACCTAATTAGCAAAAGGGTATGGGCCTTCTACAAGCAAAGGCAAGACTCAATCAAAGGCACTTGATTGCCTTAGTGCTGAGAAACACTCCAAAAGAAAAAAAACAGTAAAAAGTCCCACTTTACTTGCCCTTACAGGCAAGAGTTATGAGGGAACTGGGTGTGGTGGTGCTGAACTCCCACATCATCTCCAGATTATGAAGGTGGCTGTGGGACCATGGCCAGAGGACTCAGTGACCATGTGGAGAGAAATAAAGTGGGCACATACATGTTGATGATGCTCATGTTCTCTGGTTACTTGGCTTCTTTGCCACCCATGCTTTCTCTACCCCTTAGCACACTTTATTTTCTCTCTGAGATTCTTATCTCATCAGGATCTGCTCCTTATAACATTGCTATGTTGCAGGCTCATTCATAGCCTTCTGAAAAGTTTAGTCCAGAAATACCACACTGATAAATGAGGATCTCTTATACTCAAGCATAGTATGAAATGTCCTTCCATAGATACCAAACCACTAGATTCCACCCATCAGAGAAACAAAGTATCTGTAAGAATCCCTAAGTTTTTCAAAGGTCTCCTTTGGCTTTGTTCTTGTTCTGTTCTGACCATCCCCCAAATTTCTAAGCAAAGCATTCTGGTCTTTTGATTGAGATATAACAAAGGAACTAGAAGAAATATGGAATAACATTGCTACAATGACAAGTGACTTTATGAAAGGAAGGCAGCTAACTAAAGGAAAAATACTTAAAGGTTACTGTGACACATTGGACTGAAGGAAAAGCTCACTTAAGAAAAAACAGCTGTCGGGAGTGGAGCCAAGATGGCGGCTGAAAAGCAGGGACTAGTGTGAGCTCCCCGCCGAGTCCCTCCAAAAACCTATAAAAAATGGCTCTGAACCAATTCTAGAGCTGCAGAACCCACAAAATAGCAGAAGGAAGCAGGGCTCCAGCCCAGAACATCCTGGATGGTCTCTGGGTGATCCCGCACGGAGCTGGGAACAGAGCAGAGCGGAGCAGAGCAGAGCCCAGAGTGAGCGGCACGGACTAACCAGACCAGGAACCGTGTGGAGCGTGCCCTAGCGCCCTGAATCAGTGAGCTGCAGCAGTTACCAGACTTCTCAACCCACAAACACCAAAGACAACAGAGAAGGTTAGTGGGAAAAGCTGCTAGGGACAGAGTTTAAAAAGGAGTTCGCAGTTTGTCCACCACCCCCGGGGGCAGAGGAGGTGGGCAGCTACAGAACTACAACTGCAGTTGCTTCTGGCCCCAGGCCCACCTGGTGGGAGGAATTAAGTGGCAGATCAAAGCAGGAGTGCACAGCCTGCTAAAGATCTAAGTCCAGTCCGGGTTGGGGGTGCTTGGGGAAGGAGGAGTGCTGGGGTGGCAGAGCTGGCGTATCCCCCCAAGCGTGGAACATAGAACTCTTTAGTCTACAAACAGTCATACCCTGCTGAAAAACTCAAGGGTCAAGTTAGTTGGTTGGGAATATGGCCAGGCAGCAAAAACGCACCCAGATTCAGTCTCAGACTTTGGATTCTTTCTTTGGTGACAAAGAAGACCAAAACATACAGCCAGAAGAAGTCAACAAAGTCATAGAGCCTACAACAAAAACCTCTAAGAAAAACATGAACTGGTCTCAGGCCATGGAAGAGCTCAAAAAGGAGTTGGAAAAGCAAGTTAGAGAAGTAGAGGAAAACTTGGGAAGAGAAATGAGAATGATGCGAGAAAACCATGAAAAACAAGTCAATGACTTGCTAAAGGAGACCCCCAAAAATGCTGAAAAATACACTGAAGAAAACAACACCTTAAAAAATAGACTAACTCAAATGGCAAAAGAGCTCCGACAAGCCAATGAGGAGAAGAATGCCTTGAAAGGCAGAATTAGCCAAATGGAAAAGGAGGTCCAAAAGACCACTGAAGAAAATACTACCTTAAAAATGAGATTGGAGCAAGTGGAAGCTAGTGACCTTACAAGAAATCAAGATATTATAAAACAGAACCAAAGGAATGAAAAAATGGAAGACAATGTGAAATATCTCCTTGGAAAAACCGCTGACCTGGAAAATAGATCCAAGAGAGAGAATTTAAAAATTATTGGACTACCTGAAAGCCATGATCAAAAAAAGAGCCTAGATACCATCTTTCAAGAAATTATCAAGGAGAACTGCCCTAATATTCTAGAGCCACAGGGCAAAATAGAAATTGAAAGAATCCACCGATCACCTCCTCAAATAGATCCCAAAAAGAAAACTCCTAGGAATATTGTCACCAAATTCCAGAGCTCCCAGATGAAGGAGAAAATATTTCAAGCAGCCAGAAAGAAACAATTTGAGTATTGTGGAAACACAATCAGAATAATCCAAGATCTAGCAGCTTCTACATTAAGAGACCGAAAGGCTTGGAATATGATATTCCGGAGGTCAATGGAGCTAGGATTAAAACCAAGAATCACCTACCCAACAAAACTGAGTATCATGCTCCAAGGCAAAACATGGATTTTCAATAAAATAGAGGACTTTCAAGCTTTCTCAGTGAAAAGACCAGAGCTGAATAGAAAATTTGACTTTCAAACACAAGAATCAAGAGAAGCATGAAAAGGTAATCAAGAAAAAGAAATTGCAAGGGACTTACTAAAGTTGAACTGTTTTGTTTACATTCCTACATGGGAAGATGATATATATGATTCATGAGACCTCAGTATTAGAGTAGCTGAAGGGAATATTCATATATATATATATATGCTTATGTATATATATGTATATTTGAGTATGTATATATGTATGTGTATATATATATATATACATACAGAGAGAGAGAAAGAGAGAGAGAGAGGGCACAGGGTGAGGTGAAGATGAAGGGAAGATATCTAAAAGAAATAAAATTAAGGGATGAGAGAGGAATATATTGAGAGAGGGAGATAGGGAGAGATAAAATGGGGTAAATTATCTCGCATAAAAGTGGCAAGAAAAAGCAGCTCTGTAGGAAGGGAAGAGAAGTCAGGTGAGGGGGAATGAGTGAATCTTGCTCTCATCAGATTTGGCCTGAGGAGGGAATACCATACATACTCAATGGGTAACTTACCCCACAGGAAAAAAGGAGGAAGAAGAAGATAAAAAAGGGGGGATGGTAGAAGGGAGGGCAGATGGGGGTGGAGGTAATCAAAAACAAACACTTTCGAAAGGGGACAGGGTCAAGGGAGAAAATTCAATAAAGGGGGATAGGTTAGGAAGGAGCAAAATATAGTGAGCCTTTCACAACATGAGTATTGTGGAAGGGTTATACATAATGATACGCATGTGGCCTATGTTGAATTGCTTGACTTCTTAGGGAGGGTGGGTGGGAAGGGAAGAGGGGAGAGAATTTGGAACTCAAAGTTTTAAAAACAGATGTTCAAAAAGAACAAAAAAAAGTTTTTGGCATGCGACTAGAAAATAAGATACACAGGCAATGGGGCGTAGAAATTTATCTTGCCCTACAAGAAAGAAAGGGAAAAGGGGATGGGAGGGGAGTGGGTGACAGAAGGGAGGGCTGACTGGGGAACAGGGCAACCAGAATATACACCATCTTGGAGTGGAGGGGGGAGGGTAGAAATGGGGAGAAAATTTGTAATTCAAACTCTTGTGAAAATCAATGCTGAAAACTAAATATATTAAATAAATAAAAAAATAAAACAGTTGTCGATGCTGAGAAGAGCAACAATAAACAAACTGGAAGATTAAGGTGATGATAAAAAATTAGTTTCTAGATTTTTGTCTATAAAGCAATTAATCCATCCTATACAATTCATTCCTTTCAAAGAAAAAATTAATGAGATTTAATTTTCAACTTTGCAGAGTTTTAAAAAGATAATTAATTAATACACTACCTACTGTGTCTTTAGCCCTGTCCTGAAGTCATACTTCCACTAACATCTAACGTTGCCTATTCCTGTAGGGGAGTCATAAATTGCTACAGAAATGTAAAACAGGTTTCTGTTGGTGCACAACTCAGATGAGTTATCTATAGTGAGGCAATTCATTCTCATCAGTTGTCTTTGAAGCAGCACACAAAACAAATGTTCCAGTAACTAATACTAATCTGTAATTATATATACATATACATATAGACACACACACACACATATGTATGTATATATATACATATGTATATATATACATAAAAGGTCAAAGTCATTTTGTTTTTTCATACCTTTGAAAGCCATAACTTTAGGTTCATCTTAATATAGTTAACTGATAAAAAGTGATTTGCATGCCCTGCATAATTACAGGGTAATAATAGTTACACAGAAATAAAATAATAGTTACATAGAAACAATTTTCTTCCATTACCAGAAATTTTAAAAAAATTTCACATGACGCAATATCCTGTTTAGTCAAGGCAGTTACTAAGTGAATGTAGAAATAGATCTGTAGCGTAGAATTATTTGAGTGAAGAGAAATTTTCATCCTTGAAGAAGCAAGACAAGGGTAAATTCTAATCTTTCTGTGAGAAGTCTATCTTCCCCTATTACCATGTAATAGAAATTATATTTGAAATTTCTATGTTTTAGAAGACTTTAAAATGCAAGGCTGCCCTATTAATGCTTCATGGCAGTAGACTTCCTGAAGACAGTTGGCTCTCCTGACAAGAGTAAATGACCTTTAAGAAAATCTGAGATTTTACATGACTATGTAAATGAAGATTTGATCTGATTAACTTGGTCCGCTAAATACAATTATAATGTCAGCACGTTCAAAATGAGCAAACAAGATTTATACCACAGTCTTGATGTTTGCTGCTTTACAAATCATTTATGAAAAATACATTTCAACTTTTCAATAAAGAGATATAATGTTTCTATCAGCAGTCTAATTTGATCAAGTATGATTTCTCTGTTTCCAAACCAACTACCTGTGTATTCATTAAAACTATCGTACTTACCTCCTTAGCATTTTAGGGAACAATTTGACTATTTTACAGCTATGAATTGGTGGTTATTTTAGGTGTCTATATTTTAAATCAGAAGGATTGTAAATGTATGCATTTGAGGGAAGATTACTATATGACTATAGCTTTTAGATTTTAATTTCAGTTTGTATTTCTTTGTAATTTAAGGAGGAATACATTATATATTCATAATAATAACTCTTACATAGCATTTTAAGTTTTGCAAAGCTTTTTACATATATTACATCATTTGATCTTCACAACAATCCTGCAAAATAGATGCTAAATGAAGAAACTGAGATTAAAGGCTGTTAAGGGACTCTTTTTGGTCATGCTCATGGCTAGGTAGTACGGTAGACACAGTGCTGGGAAAGAGCTGGGAAGACTCTTCTTGCAGAGTTCAAATCTGGCCTTAGAGACTAGCTCTGTGACCCTGGGCAAGTCATTTAACTCCATTGGCCATTTCCTCCTCCAGGTCATTTTACAGATGAGGAAACTGAGGCAAACTACTCCAGTATCTTTGCTAAGAAAAGCCCAAATGGGGTCACAAAGAGTTGGACAGAATTGAAAAACGACAGAACACACACAAAGCTAGGATTTGAACAGAGGTCTTCCCCACCTTCTCCCTTTATTCCCCACCTGGATGCACTTCTCTGGACTTCTCCATTATACCATAAGGAATCCTTAGCATCCTGAAAGATCATATCAACTTTGGTACTCAGATCTCATTGATACTCTATGGCCTTGGTACTTTTTTGATTGGAGGGTAGAGAGGAGAGCTCTTCTAATACTTCCATTTAAGAAGAGAATCTACCTTTTTATTTCCTACCAGGCTGTACTCCTTTGGACTTCTCTATCATGCCCCCTTCACTGGGTACCTTCCCTCCCTCCCCACCCTCTTCAGCTTTCTTTTATGCATTGTCTTACCTCATTATATTGAAAGCTCCTTGAGAGCAAAGATTGTTCGTTTTTTTCATACTTACTATTACATTAATAAATGTTGACTCAGGGGCAGCTAGGTGGCACAGTGAGTAGAGCAGCGGCCTTGTAGTCAGGAGGACCTGAGTTCAAATCTGGCCTCAGACACCTGACACATTTACTAGCTGTGCGACCTTGGGCAAGTCACTTAACCCCAATTGCCCTGCCTTCTCCCACCCCCACTGCAAAAATAAATAAATGTTGATTCACTGACTGACTAGCCTTCAGCACTCTATCTACTGTGTCATCTAATTATATAGTAGATAGTAGGAAGACTAGGTGGTTCAGTGGGTTCAAGTCTCATCTGTGACTCATTCTAGCTGTGTGACCATAGGCAAGTTACTTAACCTGGGAGTGCCTCAAAAAGAACTGCTGATCTATACGGGTGGAGGGAATTTCCACTTTGAATTCCCTACAATGATGAAATCCCATGTCTATCTCCTTCCACCCAAATTAAATCATGGATTTGTGTTGGTAAGCAAAATGGGCTCTTAGCACTTAGTGGGCTTTTGTTTCCTTTGAATAATTCAGTGTATTTCATTGAGCCTTACTGGGTGCTAAGCCCCAGGCCCAAACCCCTATTAGGTGTAAAACCTATGTGGGTGTGGATTGGTAACTAAGGTGGGGCCCAAGGTGGGGCCCAAGGTGGGGCTAACTCAGGGGAGGGCCTAGTTTACACATGAGTTTGAGTGATAGGTTTGGGACATTAGAGGCTCTTAGATCACATCGGTTTAAGTCACCTCTTTGTGACAATTTTAGGTCACATGGGTGAGTCGCATGTGTGATTCACCCCTGACCCTGAAAAAGATATAAAACCAGGGGTTGGCTTTCTCTTCTTTGGAGCTCTTACCCACAGCAGTGGTGGCATGAGTGACTCTGGGCCAGCCCTCTTTCTGAGTTCCCGGGCTAAACCTAGATGTTGGTAACTATGAATTGCATTTGGTCTGTCTGTCCATGTTTGTAATTTGTTTAGGGCTCTCACTCGTGCTGGTGTGCTGATGTGGAGACTCCGGGCAGCTGTAGCTAAGGGCCCTCCAGCTTGTAACCCGGATGCTGAGACTTTGTTAAACTCTGGTAACTGTGTATTGGGATTTGAATCAGACAAAGTCTGTCTGTCGATGTTTGTACTTTGTTTGTATTTTGCTCTGAAGTTCAGGGTGCTGGTTTTTACCCCTGAACTAAGTGAATGATATTTGTATGCTGAATTAAAGTAAGCTTGTCAACCCCTTAAAGTAGCTTTCCTTAGTTAAGCAGATCAAAAGAACCTGTGCTTTTGCAGTGTGCTGGCAGTCTGCTTGTTGTTGGGGTTGTGTTGGTCTTTCACCTCCACAACAGCTGCTAGCCGGATTGCTGAAACAGGATTATACTAATAAATTAATAATTGTATAAGTTTAAACAAGTAAACAATAAGAATGACAACTCTACGAAGATTCAAGGGATCTCCAACATATCTTAATGAATGTGTTTAATTACATTGCTTTTCCCTACCCCCTATAGCATCTAGCTAAGAACAGCTAAGAATCCGGAAAGAGCAAATAGGAGTCTTTTATGGGGAGAGGCAGGGAGGACAAAGGGAGGTAGGTAATGTTGGAATATGGAGGCTATTCTGCCCTATTTCCCAAAGTCAGTGCTCAATGGGATGACTAGAGAAGTGGGTGGATAATTGAGAGAATAGGAGAGGTGGTACCAGGGTATGGGAAATGAAGTAGGAGGGTTATGGAGAAAAATCTCACCTTCTTCAAAATTTTTTCCTTTACCAGCTAATTATGCAATAAGGAAGAAAGGGGGCAATTCCTTTTCTCTCTTAGCTCCATGATCTTACAGAAGACCAATTTACAAAACTACCCCAGAAACATACATGACAAGAAAACATAAGCATAGGAATATAGGAAAGGATGCCCAGATAAACAGAGTCTCTAGAACCGTATCACTCTGCTGTGAAGAAGTCTTACTTGCCTCTCTTACTATCCCACCAATCCAGTCACAAACCTATTCAATTTCCTATTTAAATAGTAACTTGATAACTTGAGGCTCCTTGATTTTATCTAGTGCCTATAGACATTCTTAGAGTAAGAGAAAAGTGGATTCCATCCCCCAGCCCAATCTTTTTACCAACCACCCTATCTGTCGCCACACCATCCCAAATGACTAGATTTTGCTGTTCACCCTACCAATGCATCATCCTAGGGAGCTTCATGTTCTTAGCTCTGCAACACTTACTGTTTATCTAGCCCATTATAGTCATGCTTCATATTCCACCCTAGTCCTCTTGTCATCCACCATGTTACCACTGTGTGTATTCTTCTTTACCTCACTCTCCTGCTTTCCAGTTCTCTAATTGGAAATATGATCAAATTAATATAATACATTGCTTTGGAAAGGACATGCCAGTTTTCTTCTCCATGGCTCCCTGCAAAATTCTAAGTCTTCCTGACCACCACTCTCTTCAATGTATTTACCTCAATTGTATTTACCTTTTAGAATGTAAGTTCTGGAGGACAGGGATTGTCTTGATTTTGTATTTGTTTCCTCTTAACACAGTGCTTTGCACATAGTACTTAAGAAACACTCTTTTATTTATGCCCATGTACATGCTATTGGCAGTAGTTCCTGTTTTTCTCTCTGCCCTACTTCCCACCCCCACCCCCATAGCTCAATTTTCTTGCTTCCTTGATTATAGGATATTAAATGCTTGTCACTAGCTCTTAATCATGTATGGAATTGTTAAGATGAACTTTGTATCCCAGGATACTGCAAGACCTTGCAGTTGTGACTTCTGAGCCACTAGCAATGACCTTTGAAATATCATGTTGACAAAGAGGCTACAACTAAGAAGAAAGTCTCCATATGCACCAAAACATTTGTAGCAGAGCTAGTTATGAAAACAAAAAAAATTAGAAACAAGAGATATGCTTTGATTAGAGAATAGTGAAACAAATTGTGATACATGACTGTAATAGAATGTTACTGTGCTGTAGGAAATGTTATGTGATAAATACAGAGAAGCATAGAACGATCTATATGAACTGATCCAAGGTGAAGTAAGCAGAGCCAAGAAGACAAAATGTACAATGACTACAATAATGTAAACAGAAAGCAACACTCAAAAAAAATGAATGTTGCAGAATTACAAAGAACGAGTCTGATTCAAAAAGAGATATAAGAAGATGTCTCTATTCTATGCCTTTGCACAGGTGAAATGGGAAGGGAATAAAAGGGAAGAGAATAATTATATAAGAAGGGATGAGAACAAGAAGGGAAAAGTTATATAACATCTGCTGTGTGCCAGGCAGTAGGCTGACCACTTTTCAAATATTGCTTCATTTTATCATCACAACAACCTTGGGAGGAAAGTGCTGTTATTACTTCCATTTCATAGTTGAGGAAACTGAGGCAGGCAGGGGTTAAGTGACTTGCCCAGGGTCACACAGCTAGCAAATATCTGACTCCAGGTCCAGTGCTCCATCTACTGTGCTACCTAACTGTCCATGAATATGGTACATGTATTGTACATATTCTCCAGACTATTGCTGTAGTGATTTTATATTAAAATATTATTTTTTATTTGATAGCTTTTGGGGAAGGGGAAAAGACACCGGGGGAAATTGTGATGATCTAAATAAAGCAAACCCAAAGGAAAAGACATCAATAAAAACTTTTTTTGAAAAAAAATCGTAGAAAATGAGAGAGATACGAGACGATAATCAATGGGTTAGTAAACATCTAGAAAACAGAGCTTGGATCACAAAAGGCCACCATGGCACTATAAAGAACAGATTATACCAGGCTGTTTTGATTTTCTTTTTTTTTACTTTTAAAAAAGTTATTTTTATTTCACTAAATATTTACCAATTACATGTAAAAATTGAGAATTTAAAAAATTTTGAGCTCCAAATTTTCTCCCTCCCTTCCCCTCACCATCTCCCGATCCTTGAGAAAACAAGTAATTTTATGTCAATTCTACATGTGAAGTCTTGCAAAACATATTTCCATACATATTAGCCATATTGCAAAAGATAATATGAACAAAATATAATAATAAAAATAGAGTAAAAATAAGTATGTTTCAGTCTAAATTCAGAATTCATCAGTTCTGTCTCTGGAGGTAGACAGCATTTTTTATCATGGGTCCTTTGGAATTGTCATGAATCATTGTTTCTCCATTTTCTTTTTTGACAGGGTTGCTGAAGTGGTACATCAAAGAAATGCTGTTGAAGTTGTTCACCTAGATTTTAGCCAGCATTTGATAAATATTCTCATGCTATTCTTAAGCAAAATTTGATGGATGTGGGCTAGACGATGGGTGAATTCAGAACTGATTAAATGGCTAGATCCAAAGCATAGTTATTAATAATTCAATGGCAACTTGGAAAGAGATTGTGAGTGGATCACATCAGAGATTTGTGTTGTCTAACATTTTAATAAGAGATTTGGATAAAGGCATAGATGGTGGACTTGGGAAAGGTACAGCTGAGACAAATCAGGAGAGGTTAACACATTGTATGACAGAGTCAGAATCCAAGGAGATCTTGAAAAGCTGCAAGATTAAACTGAATCTAACAAGGTGAAATTAAAGATAAATATTAAAATCTTGCACTTGGGTTCAAAAAACAAATTTCACAAGTAGAAGAGAAAAGTGGCTAAACAACGGTTCACCTAAAAACTTGTCTGAGGACTGCAAATATACTTGTGTCAATAGTATGAAACAGGAGCCAAGAAAACAAATGTGTTGGTAGGTTGCAATAAAAGAGTCATAATGTTCAGGACTAGAGAAGGGATGGGGCAGCTAGGTGGTACAGTGGGTAGTGTTCCAAGCCTGGAGTCAGGAAACTCCTCTTCCTCAGTTCAAATCTGGCCTCAGATACTTACTAGCTATGTGACCCTGGGCAAATCACAGTTTCCTTATCTGTAAAATGAGCTGGAAAGGAAATGGCAAACCACTCCAGTATCCTTACCAAGAAAATCCCAGAAGGGGTCACGAAAAGTCCGACAACTGAAAAATCACTAAACAACAGGGAAGGAACAGTTCCATTGTATGCTGCCATAATTAAACCCCATCTGTTCTTGGAATGCCCTCCCATCTCTTGAAAAGATGTCTTGCATAAACTTTAAAGCCTCGCCCAAATATTTCTTTATGAAGTCTCTATAATGACTCTCTTCAATCTTATGTTGTACAGATACTGCTCTTCCATGTACTTACCATAAATTACTTTGTAAAACCTACTTAAAAATGTACCTTTGAAATGCAATTGATTTGCAAATCTGGAATTGACAGTAATGAAAATTATCAATATCTGGTCTTATTTCTCTCCAGGATTGGTGTTCACTTCCCACCACCTCAAACTCTAGATTTTGTTTTAAACCATCAATGGCTTTTGAATGAGAGCTTTTTGACCTTTACAAATTAGACATTGTCATTTACTATCTTGGTTAACTTTTGAAAGAAAAAAATGAATTTATTATTTTTCCCTAGTCTGCCAAGGTTTGCCCTATTCTACCATCCTCTGGTGGAATTTAGGTAATGCAATTTTGTTAGCTTCAAACATTGAGATTTTCTTTTGGTTTCTTTACTTAAGCTTGACTCTATAGGACTACAGTAGGTGCATGTGTAATGGGGTGGGGTGGAGGTGGTGCATACCAGCAGTTATTTTAAAATCTTGATATTATCTTCCCTTTTAATGTTTGTTCCTTTTATAATCCTTTCTTCTCATATAAAAGTTTTTTTTTTTCTGAAAAAATATTAATTTTTTAACCTTATCTCTATTCAGGCTCTGTTCTTTATAAATATCTGTCCTTTCAGTGTTCTTTTGTCTTGCCTTTCTCTCCATATCAACCCTTCTATTCCTTTCACCAGCATGGCCACACAATAGCCTGCTATTGATGTTAGCTTGTGAAATGGAGTTCAAAGTAACTTTGCTTAAAATCAAGATGGAAGTTCTTGGGTTTAATCACAGGAATGCTGTAGTTGGCTGGAGAAACAAAAAGCATTCTGTGTTCTGTTGGAAGTGATTTTTCTTTCTATAGTTAATAATCTGTACTATATATCACCTGTCACTTGTTAAAGCAGATGTTTCTTCACTGTGTTTAGTTTTCTCTCCTCTCATGTATTCCAGTCCTGTGTAGTCCTCTCCCTCTCCCTCTCTCCTTCTCCCTCTCCCTCTCCCCTTCCCCTTTCCACCTCCCCCTCTCTCCCTCTTCCTCTCCGAAGGAAGGCAAATTTTGATGGCCAGAAGCTGCCCCCTTAACTTGGGGTTTACTGGCTAGATTCCTTCATTCTTTCATTCCTTCCTTCATTCCTTCCTTCCATCCTTCCTTCCTTCCTAGAGGCCTATTCACTAATGGGTGTTACCTCACTCTAAGTGATTACATGAAAAGGCCTGAGCTTAAAAGGGCCAGGGTCTCCCATTGCATCCTGGGTCATCTCCAGTCATGCTGTTGAATATCAGATGGCTGGACCCAGATGGCTCTGGAGGAGAAAGTGAGGCTGGTGACCTTGCACAGCCCTCCCCCACTCAAATCGAAGTCAACTGCAAGTCATGTCATCATCTCCCTGATGTCATGGTCCTCTTCAAAAATGAAGGACAAATACAACAACAACCTGTGTAGCCAGTCGGGACAGAGCATGTGCTTCCTTTTATTTTGTGATTTCTTTTTAAAAGAAGCCCAGTTGGGAAAACGTAGTTGAGTTTGTACTCACACATCTCTTTATCTCTTCTCTTCCCCACCACTCTCTCTCCTTTAACATGGCAAGTGAAAAATCTGTTGACAAGCTATAGTATCTCAGTTTTACTTTAAGGTACTTTCCATATCTTTAATATCAGATAAAATAAAATCAGAACTTTATTTTGAAGAGCACAAAATATTTGGCACACAACATGTAATAATAGATCAGTTTTATTCATTACTTTTCCTATGATAATCCATTTAGGGAGATAGCGTAGGCATTATTATTCCCATTTTAGACATGAGCAAATCAAGATTCCAAGGGGTTAATGACTTATCTAAGTTCATACAGCTAGTAAATAAAAGTCAGGGCTCAGATTCATTCTTCTGATGACAAATACAGTGCTGTTTCCTCAACATTGCATTGTTACTTGGCACAGATATTTTGATATCTCATTGACATGTGTATTTATTCTTCCATTGGTGGAGATCATAGCCTATTCATGTATAGTCATTCTGTACAATTCTGTCCATGTGTGGCCATAGATCTTCCATATAAAGAATCTATGCAATGTGGCCTAACTTTGGACCTTTTATATATGTTGGGCCTTTTCATATACTTTGGGGGCCACTGAAGACTCAGGTTGCCTGTCTGCAATCATTTGCTTTCACTACATGACTGGCCCACCACTATTTCCTGTAATACATTTTCTCAGTTAAATATCTCGTACAATTTCTTATGTACAGGGTATCATATGAAATATGCCGTAGACCAGTTCCATCAGTCTATTATGGGAACCCTATGACACCAATGTGTGAAACACGTTGTATTCCATCAACCATGCAATAAAGAAGTAGCCATTTGATCATCACAGAGGTAGTATTGGCAGTATTGTGAACTATATTCAGTTGAGTGAGACAACCCCCTCTACAGACATCATCCCTTCTCCTTCTAACCCCACTGAAGGAGAAAGTATTGGTGAACTGTCCCTCTCCAACATCTAAGCAGAAATCCCTTCCTGCTTCTTGCAGTCAGGAAAAGTCATGGTTTACCATACTTTTACTGTAATGATAATTCTTATCTGTCATTTTTTCTTTTATTAATCTTTCTATCCCACTACACGCTCCATTAAACAAACAAACAAAAACCTCACATATCATTGCATAGTACAAGACAAATTCTCATGTGGGCTGTATAGTGTACATCTCTATCTACATTTAAGTTCATCACTTCTGTCAGGAAGTGAGTGGCTTAATTCACTTCATTCTTTTGAACTTATGGCTTATCATAGCATTGATTAGTGTTCTAAAGTCTTTCAAAGTTGTTTTTTGCTGTAGTGTTATTAACAATGTATACATTGTTCTCTTAGTTTTATTCGTTTTGCTCTGTATCAGTTCCTAGAACTCTTCCCAGTTTCCTCTAAAACTGTGCATTTCATCATTTTTGTGGCACAATAATATTCCACTGCATTCAGATATCATAATTTCTTCAGTCATTCACCCTTTAGTTTCCATTTTTTTGGCTACCATGAGAAGAGGTGCTATAGATATTTTTGTACACATAAGTCCTTTTTCTCTTTCTTTGGTTTCTTTGGCAGGGGGCGTAAACCTAATAGTGGGTGAAAGGGTACAGACAATTTAGTAACTTTCATATTCCAGAATGACTGGACCAGTTCACAGTGCCATCAACAATGCAGTAGCATACCTCTTTTTCCATAGTTCTAATATGGGTTACTTTGTTCTTTTGTTATCTTTGTCAGCTTGATGACTATGAAGTAGAGACTCAAAGATGCTTCAATTCGTACTTCTCTAATTAGGCATTTAGAGCATTTTTCCATACGGTTGTTGATAGCTTGGATTTCTTCATTTGAAGACTTCCTATTCTTATTCTTTACCCATTTATCAACTGGAGAACGACTCATAAATAAATTTGAATCAGTTCCTTACATATATTGGATGTGAGACCTTCAATAGAAAAACTCGTTGTAAAGATTTCCCCTCCAGTAATGTATCTTCTTTGTAATTTTAACTATGCACATTTTTTGTGCAGAAACTTGACTTTTATATAATCAAAATTGTCCATTTTATTTTGTGTGCCCCCTCTATTTCTTATTTAGTCATGAACTCTTCTACACATAGGTCTGAAAAGTACTTTCTTCCTTGATTCTCTTATTTGTTTATGATGTGACCTTTATATGTACATCCTGTATCTGTTGGGCGTTTTTATCTTGCTTATCTTGGTTTATGGTGTGAAGCACTGTTCTAAAATTAATTTCTGCCAGACTACTGTCCAGTTTTTCCAGATGTTTTTAACAAACAGTGAGTTCTTCACTGGGTAACTGATAATCTTTGAGTTTGTCAAACACTTTGCTATTGTGTTTGTTTTTATATGTTGAATACTTAATCTGTTCAACGGATTGACTTCTCTTTTTTAAACCAGTACCAAATAATTTTACTAGGGCATCTAGGTGGCACAGTGGATAGAGCTCTGGGCCTGCAGTCAGGAAGATTTGAGTTCAAATCCAGCCTCAGACACTCACTAGCTTTGTGATCCCAGGCAAGTTGCTTAACCTTGTTTGCATCAGTTTCTTCATCCGCAAAGTGAGCTAAAGAAGGACATGGCAAACCACTTAACCACCAGTGTCTCTGCCAAGAAAACCCCAACCAGGGTCATGAGGAGTTGAACACCACTGCAACAACTGAATGACAAAATCATTTTAATGAGTACTGCTTCGCAGCATAGTTTGAGATCCAGTACTGTTAGACCACTTTCTGTCCCACTTTTTTCTTTCATTATTATTCTTGAGGTTCTCAATCTTTTATTCCTTCATCTGAATTTGATTTTTTTTAGATCTATTCTTTTTGTAGTTTAATTGGTATAGCATTAAATAATTAAGTTTATTTAGGTAGTATTATTTTTTATTATATTTGCTCGACCTATCCATGAGGAATTAATGTTACTACAGTTATTTGTCTGCATTTTGTTTTCTGCAAAGAGTATATTACACATAGTTTCATATAGCTCTGGATGAATATTGGTAGATCTGTTTCCAAATATTTTATAGCTTTCATAGTTATTTTGAATAAAATTTCTAGATATAATGCCATATGGACCTCACCTAGATTGTCCCACAGCCACCATCTCTGGCTGGGCTATAGCCACAGGCTTCTACTTTGGAGTGATGGTTCAGGCTGGGCCTAGATACTGCTAGGCTTAGACTGCTAGGGCTATTCTGGACCAACCCTAAAGAGGTTTTCTTGGTTTGTCCTCCTGTAGTGATGGACCTCAGGCTTTGGGCCTCAGAGATGCCTGGGGCTGGGCAACAGCTTTTGGCCTGCCCCAGCTTATCTATCCCAGGGTCTTTGCAGGGCTCTAGGGCTCCTGTGCATTCCTGGCCTAAGTAAGGTGATTCTTCTTAATTGTTCTTAGAGTGATGCACTTCTGTGGCACTCTGGGATGTTTGAGGAGAATCTGAATCCCTCCAGGTCTTAACATTTTGTCATTTTTTCACATTCTTCTCCTACCTATCATTAGATGTTCCCTCATTTGTTCCCTCATTTTTTTTGTTCCAAATCATCCTCAATTCGTAAAACTAACCTTGGGGAGTGGAAGAATTGGTCTAGACTATAAGCAGTAAACTTATCCAGTGGTCAGAAACAGCCCCTAAGGATAAAGCAGTGGGGAAAACAATGAGCTACCTCTCTCTCTCTCTGTCTTTCTGTCTCTGTCTCTCTCTCCCCCTCCCTCCCTCCCTGCTTTCCCCTCTCTCTCTCTAAACACACACACACACACACACACACACACACACACACACACACGCATACACGTTTATTTGTGTCTAATGGTAGACATCTCTAGGGTGGGGGGGGAAGATAAAAATTTACAGGATGATTTTATTATATATTTAAAAGGAATAACAAGTTGTACATAATAGACTTGCAGTTTCATGTGCAATTAGATTTTTTGTTCTACTATGTTATGGAAATACTTGTTTTATTTCATAAATTAAAAATAAAATAAATAAAATTTTTAAAAAGAGAAGAGTTAGAACCTCAGGGAAAATAAAAAGAAAATCATGCAGCAACCATTCTGATTGGGTCCACTATAAATTTATGTTAAGTAACTTCAACTGGTCCCCCCTACTGCTAGGCAGTTCTACTCTACCTCCCTTATCAACTAACCCGTTCTCCACAGTGGCTCTTCCAAACCTTTTCCTCCCTCCTCAAACCTCTCATGGCTCTCCTGCCCTCCACTCTTTTAGCAAAGCACCTTGTCTCATATTTTACAGAAAAAATTGAGGCCATTTGTAATGAACTCCCTCTTCCTCATTTCCTATCATTCATATGCCTTCTCCTACTTCATCCTTGTCTCAGATGATAAAGTGGTCTCATTCTTCACAAAGGCTAACCTCTCCACTTGTTCAAGTGATCCCATTCCATCCTGAATCTTCCAACAGATTGCCCCCTCTGTCATCCCCACTCTCTCACTTATTTTCCACCTCTCCCTGTCTACCAGCTCATTTCCTACTGCCTACAAATATACCTGTGTTTCTCCTATCCTGAAAAAACTCTCACCTGATTCTCAAAAAGGCCATCTCCAATAGGTGTCTCCACTTTCTTTCCTCTCACTCTCTTCTTTAATCCCTTACTATCTGGGGTATATCTGACCATATCATTCTACCCACACTTAGTAATGATCCAAAGTTAGTAATGATCTTAATTGACAAATCCAACAGCCTTTTTGCAGTCCTCATTCTCCTTGATCTCTCTGCACCTTTGACACTGTTGAATACTCTCTCCTCCTTCATACTTTCTTCTCTCTAGTTTTTCAGGATACCACTCTTTCCTGGCTCTCCTCCTACCTGACTGCTCCTTTTCTCTCTCCTTTCCTGGATCCTCCTCCAGATCATTCTTACTAAGCACAGGTGTCCCTCAGGATTCTGTCCTGGAACCTCTTGTCTTCTCCCTTTATACTACTCATTAATTCCCATGGACTTAGTTACCATTTCTATGCTGATAATAACTAGATCTACCTATCCTGCCCCACTCTCTCTGCTGACCTCCAATCTCACAACTTCAACTGCCTTTCAGACATTTCCAACTGCATATCCAGTAGATATTTTAAATTCAATGTCTAAAATGGAGCTTATTATCTTTGCCTTTAAACCCTCTCTACCATCCTACCTCCTTGGCATTGTAGAGGGCAACAGCATCCTCTTAGTCCCTCAGGCTTCTAACCTAGGTGTCACCCTGGATTCCTCAATACTTTCTCATGTTCGTACCCCATTTTCCATCTGTTGCCAAGACCTGTCAATTTCCCCTTTGTAACATCTCTCAAATGGGGCCCTTCTCTCTTCTGACACTGCCACCACTCTAGTGCAGGCCCTTATTACCTCGTGCGTTGTGGTGGATCTACCTGTCTCAAGTCTCTCCTATTCCAATTCTCACTCCATTCAGTCACTAAAGTGATTTTCCTAAAATTGACCACATTACCTCCCTACCCAGTAATCTCCACCAGTTTCCTGTTGCCTTCAGGAGCAACTATAAAATACTCTGTTTGGCACTCAAAGCCCTTCACAACCTAGCTCCTCCTAATTTTCCAGTCTTCTTACATCCTACTCCTTGACACAAACTCTTCAATCCAGTGACACTGACCTCCTGTCTATTCCATAAATAAGACATACCATCTCTCAGCTCTGGGCATTTTCTCTGTCTGTCCCCCATACCTGTAACACCCTCTTTCTCCTCTGCTCCATCTACTGACCTCTCTGGCTTCCTTTAAGTCCAAAATAAAATTCCTCTTTCTATAGGAAGCTCTCCCTAACTCCTCTTAATTTCAATACCTTGCCTCTGTTAATTATCTTCTTTTTATCCTGTATATAGCTAGTTCGTATGTATTTGTTTGTGTGTTGTCTCCTCTATTAGATCATAAACTCCTTGAGGGCAGAGACTGCCTTTCGCCTCTTTTTGTAACCCCAGCACTTAGCATGGTGCCTGGCACACAATATGTGCTTCATAAATGTTTATCTATCTATCTAGTTACATGTATATGTATATTACACATTAATTCATGCTCTGAGGTCTTACTTACACTAGAAGGTTGGGTCTTCAGAATGTGGAACCCCTCTCAGGGTTCTAGACTTCTCCCTGGTGTATTGGGGTTGTCTAACTCATGTTATGTCTAACTCACGTAATCCCATCCAGGGTGTCCTGCCCCCCATCTCTACAATATTATGCAACCAACTGATCTCCCCAATATCAGTTAGCCAATTAAATTCTACAAAATGGTATTTACTAAGAAGTCATATCAATAGCAAGAACCATTGGTGTGGTGGTAGGACATCACTTTCTGGGGATGGGAAAGAGGATGTTTTGGTGTGGGAGAGCTCAGAGAGGGTCATGAGCCAAAATGGACTTGTGGAACTAACCACAATAAAATACTTAGAAAGTTTAAGTATCACCTAGTTCCTGACTAGGTATATTTATTTTCATTATACTTATTCCTAGTTACTTTACTTTGGTGCATGAATTTGAGATTCATATATATTCTATCCTCTGGTAAATAAACCATGGAAAATACATTAATGTGATTTTGAATTATGGCAGCTGGTGTAAGAGAAAGAGGGAAGTAGTTAATAGTATTGGGCCACCCATGAATGGGCAAGTGTGGTGGTAGCAGCAGCAGCAACAGCTGAGGGGGTGGGGTGGGGAGAAATAATTAGGAACTAAGTGAAGTAGATCTGAGCCTAGGGAAGCAAGCCACCTCAGGGATCCAACAAGGTTCAGGAGGCTTAGTAATCCATATAGGTTTAGAAAATAGCATATAGTGAGAACCCTAGGAGTCAAAGGCAAAGTCCACTGCATCAGTTCAAAAAGGGGAAGCTCTGTGAGTTAAGGGGTGGGATGGGGAGGAGGAGGGCAAAGGCCATGGCCGAATTGTTTACATTTCTCTCTTCAGGTAAAATTTAGCTACTTCTGCAAAATGGTTCTGCCCAGCCGCACCTGGGGCTTTATGTGCTTTCTTTCCAAGTCCAGGGCTGAAGGAGAGGAAGATCTTAGGATTTTTTTTTAAAACAACGTTAAGTAAAATGTTTAAAAAAGACTATTTCCCCCTTATAATGACAGGGGATTGCACAATATAGCTTTTAATTTACAATGACTAATCCTCAAATAGTGGGCCATATTGCCTTTTGCTTTTGTTTCTACTGTGTGTGTGTGTGTGTGTGTGTACGCTAAAGCACCTCATAAAAGCACAGAATCATTGTTTCTGGTATTTGGTGGCTTTGAGCCTCATCCTGAGAAGTGATGGGAGATCAGATTACAATCTAGAGCAATCTGTACTATTCATGTCAAATACAGAATGGTAATGCATCTTCAACACTAGATGGAGCCACATGTCAACATTTTGATCATCTGCAATGTCAAAAGATTCAACATTAGTTTGCTAACAGAGGTTTATGATGATTATTACATAACAGATGTAACATCTTGAGACACATTTTTCAAGTCTTTTCAAGATCCTTATATGTTCATATTAAAAAAAAAAACCAAATCTATTTGAGAACTAAATTCTAGAACAGTATGGTTTCCATTTTGGATATTTCCTTCTATTCATAATTTTTCCCAGTTTACTTCTCTAATTTTTTAAAGCTCCAGACAAAGATTGAGTACCCACAGATCTCTTTTATGTATGGTGGAATATTATGAGAGCAAGATAGGAAAATATTACCGAAGAGGATCAAAGGTACAACTTCAGACTCAGTAGTAGGGTTCAGGGACAAGCTACTTATTTGATTTTTAGTTTTCAGCATTCACTTTTCTAAAATTTTGAATTGACTACTTTGATTACTACACTGACTACTGTGTCTTGTGTATCTAATCTATTCCCCTGATCCACCACTCTATTTTTTAAGCAGTACCAAGTTTAGGGACAGTTTTAGGGAAAGTATTAGGGTTAATAAATAAGGATGATTTAAGATTAAACATAGAGGGGTTTAGGATTAGTAATGGGAATGATAGTTTTAATATCCTCAAATCAGATTTTAATCTGAAATTAGCTCTTGACTAATAACATCAGATGAGGAAGATATTGGCCTAGAAAATTATATAGTGAATTCTGTGTTGGCTGTAGATTTTAGGTGTCAGAGATGTGACCCACTCTCAAAGTTCTGTAAGCGGTATGGAGGTCTATCAAAGCCTGTCAGAAAATATCAGATGGAAGCTTGTTTTTAATTGTATAGGGGGCTAGAAAATATTTGTCACTATTAAAGGACAGAAGGAGCATCAACAAGGATTGTGCCCTTTTAAAACCATGGATATTCAGTAATTCCGAACAATACTAGTTCTTATTAAGGCACTTTAGTCTGCAAAGGTTTCATATATCACCATCTATGATAATAGAATATGTTTTGTCTTCTTCCATGCCTCTTGGGGAAGCTATCCAGTCACAGAGGATCAGTAGCAAAGAGACATTGTTTCAGTATACACTGAGAAAACAGAAAGCATATTAACACATCTATTTAAAAAGCAATCTGAAAAAGCCCGATTAGGGATAGCCCAGGCCAAGAGATTTGCAAATAATAAAGAAATGAACCTGAATAGAAAATAACTTGGCAAAGGACAAGTCTCTCCGGAAGGATAAGGACCTAATAAAAATAATGATGAATCTATTGATTTGGATGGTCCTCAGATACTTTTAATGAGGTAGCAGAAATCCATTAAACATGGAAGCTGGTAATAGAACTTTAAACAGCAGAGTATCACCAAATAATTTTAGCCATCCACTTTTATCAGGTTTTCAAAAAGGATGGATTACAAATTTTAACAACTACAGAAATAGAGCAGACTTCCAGGTAAGAATAACAAATTTAATCAAAAAAGCACATGAGGATTTTAAGTCCAATGGTATTTGGAAGAATTTTAATAATGTCTGTAACACCAAATCCTAAAAAATCACAGTTCAGTTTCAGAGACAGTTTAGGACTAACTATCCTCAAGCTTTCCCCAATATATTCAGTGAAGTTTTTCCTTTATCAGATCCCAATATCAATTTTGTATTTTAAAGATGTAGTTGGTCCTAAAACCAATTTCCTCATAGTTTTATTCCTACTGGTACCTAACTTTAATACTCTGATATGGAAAACCCGTTTCTAAGTCTCATTTATGCATCCTGAGACTTGGGCTCATCCAAGACACTGTAAGAATGAATCTTCCAGACTATATAGCATTATGTACTAGGCACAACAAGGGATTGATCTAGAGGGAATGTATTTTGGTAACTATTTTTAACATTTTGCACAAATGTAATTGTTCCAAAGGAGTGACAAATTTTTAATGACATTTTAATCTTTAAGAAAGGTGATAAGAATCTTTCTTCCATCTGGAGACTCATATCCTATATAACACCACGGTTGAGATCTATGCCTCAGTTTTATCAAAAAGGTTAGGAGACTAGAGCACTAACAATGAATACATTAGTAGGGTCAGAAGAGCTTCAACACCAATCAGTTTATGCTATGAATATAATTTCTCACTGTACTTTATCACAGAAGAGGCCAAAACATAGGGACGTGAGTGGTGGTCTGGTGGGATTTGACAAATGCATTTGGCTCAGTGCCATCACGTCGGCATCAAAGGAGACTGCATGATGAGGTCATTAATGTTACACAACGTCTACACAGGGTAGAAATACTTCTTTTCAAGGATGTTTTTTTTCTGAATCTCATTATTATACAGGGGTAAAACAATATTGTCTTCTTTGTCCTTTACTTTTTAAATCTGGAACTGGCAATCCAAGTTATGCTGAGGACATGTTTGGGTAATGAGTTGTACAACAGAAAAACCAATGTGTCTCCATGTATACATACAGATAGTCTCTGCCATAGTGGCTGGCTGACACTTCAGACTCTTTTTAAGATGCTGGACAATGTGAACAGTTTTCTCTCCAGCCCGGGGACACTGTGCCTGGCAATGACTCATAAGTGGACCCCAATGAGTACCCTCAATCTCTAGGATTGAACAATTAAAAATAATGACAAGAGATGGTTCTACCTCCTTTAAAGAGACAGCAATGAACTCTTACATAAGCAATGAATTTGCTGCTGCTGTTGGACTTGTGATTCACGGGGTGAAGGTACTTGCCTCAATGGATCTGGGTCAGTTTTCTCATTATTTCCTTAGAGATATGGTGAGGAAAAGCATTCAGCTTGCCTCTTGGTCAGAGGACCTTGCCACTTATTTGAATAGTACTATAGAGGGAGAGTTTGGCAATGAGAATGCAATCAAATCAACCAGCTGGTCCTGACTACAGGTAGTGGTTGTCCACAAAGATTCAAATCAAGTAGAAGATAGCCATCAGCTTTGGTTTTTAATTCAATGCCTTTACAATCGCTCTATGGGCCAGTAGGAGTGGAGAGAATTTTATTTTAAAACTATTTTATTTAAAAACAAGAAAAGCACAGAGAATTTTAAAAGCAACAATAAGTCAACAAACTGGATCAGAGTAAGGTGTATTCCATCATTAGACTCAAACTTTTTTTTTTTACCCAGTTTTCAGATTGTATTCTTATCGACAGAGCCAAGTTAGATCATGTTCCATGGAGTGTGGTCAAGAAATTTGTCTCTGGAGACAAGTGTTATTATTGCTACTGGGTCACTAAATGAAACATTTTTTCCATCTCCTCTTAGAATAGAAAACACCAAGATTTCGTTGAACCTGACTGTTTCAAGTTTGGAGGAGGCACTTCAACTATCTGTAGTAATTCTCAATCACATAAGCATTGTGTTTTTTGAGAACAATACTCAGCTTTGACACCAGCCAGAGCTGTAAAAATTGCAGAATATCAAATAGTATGCCAGATCTGGTCCAGGAAGGCTATGGAGTACATAGTAACACAGTGACTGCAGGGGCTCTGGAAGGTTAGGACCTGGGCAATGACTATTATCTAAATTGAAAATCAGTGAGAAGTATAGAAATCTCATGAGAAAACTAATAGAGATTCAATTGGGAAAAGCAAAGACATAACACATCCCATACATTTTTTGGTGTGAGACAGTACACCAGATGAATACAAATTAAGGATGATGAGTCTCTTTTCTTTCCTCTCTTTTTTTAGCAGAGCGTAATTATTTTGATCTTTTAAAAATTTTATCTGACAAGTAAGCAGCTGTTTTTCTCATACAGAGTTATAAGTATAGATGTACAGGGTTGTTGTTTTTATAGATGAACTCTAGGACTTGCCAACTTTTCTCAAACAATCTTAGCACACTTCTACGACACTACTGCAACTGAACAAGGACTAGTGCTATCTTGCCCCTGAGGTGACATGCATGTATCACAAGTCAGATGAGAGAATAAAAGAAATCTATATGCCTGGTGAAGGTGGTAGCAGAGAGGTAGAGACCCTGCTGGTTGTGGGAACTCACAGGTTAGCAAAGTCCCTGGTTTCAGTTCCTAGGCAAAAAGGACAGTTGAAACTTGTAGATATCAGAGGGACAATAGGGAACAAGAGCATTTTGGGGACAGCATGGTTGGGGGGCTGCTAGCTGTGGCTTAAAGGTAGAGAGGAGTGCCCTGGGACACATCTCAGAAAACAGCAGTAAGAAGGATCTGAGGCCTGAGGCCATCATTCCCCCCACCTCAGGACTACAACTTGATAATAATAAGTTGCTAAAAACAGAACAAAACAAAAAAAAAACAAAATCAAAATGAGTAAGCAAAGGAGAAAAAAAACAACTATAGATAGCTATTATGGGGATAGAGAATATCTGGGTTCATATTCAGAGAAAGACAGTGGAGCTAAAAAAAAGCTACCCCTTTTATAATGAAAAATGTCAAATGGTCACAAACCCAAAAAGAGTTCTTGGAAGAACTTCAAGAGGACTTTAAAAATCAAAAAGAGAGCAAGTAAAAAATAGGAAAGAAAATAAGAGCACTCCAAGAAAATCACAAAAAGAAAGTCAACCAACTGGAAATAGAGAATCAAAAACTTAAGGAAGAAAGTAATTCCTTGAAAACTAGAATTGGGCGAGGGGAAGAAAATGATGTTATAAGACACCAAGAAATAATAAAACAAAATCAAAAGAATGAAAAAAATAGGAGAGAATGTGAAATATCTCAACAGAAAAACAACTGATCTGGAAAACAGATTGAGGAGATACTATAGAAGAATTATATGACTACCCGAAAGTTATGATAAAAAAGAATCTCAATACAGTATTATAAGACATTATTAAGGAAAATCACCCTGAAATTCTAGAACAAGAAGGTAAAACAGAAATAGAAAAAAAAATCCACCAATCACCACCTGTTTGCTCCTTTCCCATCTGTTAAATGAGATCATAATAGCACTGATCTCCTGGTGTTGTTGTGAAGATCAAATGAAATAATGTTCATAAAGTGCCTCGTACATAGTAGGCAGTTGATAAATGCTTATTGTTTTCCTTCTTTATCTCTGCATGAGATATATCTGTCTCTGAGTAGAGCAGGATACTACCACAGGAGAATCCAGCAGCTAAATGAGCTCCCAAGCAAAATTCCAAACCCAGGCCATGGAGTTTTTGAGTTTCTACTGTTTACTTATTTTTCCTCAGAATTCCTCAGAATTTTTGCTCTGAATGAACTCTTGTAGCATTTCCTATATCCTTCGTAAGCTAGACTGGTGACTGGGCCAGAGAGGCCTGATCAGAGGCATGCCTGATAATAGACTTCAGTAAATTCTGATGTGGGTTATCTAATATTTTTTATGTTACCTGTAGGAAATTCTCAAATAAAAAATTCATTAGCTTTTTGTGAGAAGGGCTCCATTGTGATAATGCTAGCCCCATGTGGATGCTGGCTCAGGGCCTAAGTCCAAAGGTTTATTCACCTTAAGCATAATTATCTAGATGTATATCAGTCTTACAGATCTAGTCTACAGTAAATTAGAGGAAAATCTAATCAGTTTAGATCCTACTGATAACTTAACCTACCCAGCAGGAAGTGTGTCCCCTCACACCCTCACTCATGGGAGGCCTTAGTTTCCAGGGAAACAGAAGGTAATTCATGTGCTCCATACCCCTTGTGCAATACCATATCTTCTTCTAGAAGAAATTGTGCATCTTTGGGATATGGGTTGCCAAACAGACATTGGCATCCCCTTAGATCAAAGGCAGCAACTGATGGACTGTTCAATCTGTGACTAATATGTGTGCCTCCCCATAAGCATAAATGTTATAAAGACTAATTTTACTACAATAACCCTTCAGTGGCACTCAGAGGGTCATTAATGACCTTTAAGCTTTTAGTATTAGAAGTCTATTTGCCCATCTTCAGGCAAGAAGTCAATCAGCAGATTTGCTTCTTTTGAAGGTGTCTGAGTGAGTATTCCATAGGGAAATCAAGTGAATTATAATAACCACTTCCAAATTCATAATGACCCTGGGAGGAAGAGAAGAGATTTCACCAATGAGTTGTCACTTCTCTAAGGGAAAAGCACTTCTCTTGGTAGAGCTGGATGTTCCTCACAAGAAAGGCTCACTTTTTCCCTACCTTGGCTCTTCTGAGGTCATTATGACATGGACCATTTTATTCCCAAAACAGCAACTGACCCCTATTGCCTTGGACTTCAATTCTGCCCCAAACCTCAACCTCTGAAACAATACATTGCCTGAAAATTTTCCCTGCTCATCCAACAAGGAAAGATTCAATTAGCACTAACCTTAATACCTGCCTAGAACTAGAATGAGACGACCATAGATACCTTTTTCAGAGTAATATGGAATTGTTCCAGGGGAGGATAGCTAAAGTTAGAGCCTGAGTAATTGCAGAATCTATATGAGTAGCATGATGTGTAGAAATGACAGCAGACTTGAGAAAAATTATGAGATTTGAGAAATTGCCAAGGGCTAGAGTTTCATTAGAAAACTAAGATCTAAGAGGCAAAGGAGCTTCCATGTTTGGATAATCATTATGAACCCATCACATTGAGTGAGGGACTGTCTTACCAATCTACCTGTAATGGATCTTCTTAATGACTAAAAAATTCATTTTAAACAAAATATACCTCTTTGTGTCTTAGACTTACCACATCCATTTCCATTATTTTCTAAACCTTCCTTTTCAACAATAACCACTATATATTCACAGGTATTCCTATTTATTCTCCAGGGAAATGACAGCTTGAGTAGAGTTGGGAGGGAAAAAAATGCCAATGGAGCAAGATACTAGAGTATGAAAAAAAAAACAAATGAACAGAACAATCTGGATTGGCCATATTACCAATGAAAACAAGCTGTCACTGCTGTGTTCAGAGTTTTGGCAGCAACCCCAGCAGACTGGGAAATTAGGTTAGCTATGACTTACATCAAGGAAGGTAGCAACAATTTGGCTAGCAGCTGTTGTGGGGTATAAGAACCCAACAGGACCAGCAACAAGAGCTACCAGCACAGGTTCTTTGTTCTGCCTTCACTAGGAGAGTAACTGTAAAGGGGTTAACAATCTTACTTTAAATCCAACATACAAATATCATTCACTTAGTTCAGGAGGAACAAATTAAAAACATACACAATATAAACAGACCAAATCACAATTCATAGTACCAGGAAGCATCAACATTTGGGTTCACAAGCTGGAGGCTCTTAGAGTAGCTGCCCAGAGTGCCACACGAGTCTGCCAGTGGCTGAGAGCCCCACAGGAGTATACAACCTCTGGGTTTATATATTCTGTTCAGGGTCAAAGGGCATCACACAACATGCGACTCACCCACATGACCTAGAAAGTGTCACAAACATGCTACTTAAACCCATGTGACCTAGGCTTTCCCTTGATGCCAAGGAGGTCATCTAAGACTCCTAATTTAATCAAAGAAACAAAGGTCAAACTCTTCAAGGGCACTTGAATTTGATTAAATAAGTGCTAAAAGCCCACCTTAATTACTGATACAAGGAATAAAAAAGAATTTGAGTAGGAGGGTCCAATATAAATCGTTTGACTGGTCTAGGAAGGGGGTTCCTGACTTGGAATCTTTTATCTTATTCAAGGATAAGTCAGAATCTCAAGTTCTTTTGGGTTCTTGTGAAGTTGTTGGGACTCAGTGATTCTCAGCCTCCCATGACTATTAGAAATAAAATGAATACCCAATCTGTGACTATATCCTGGTGGCAACCATGCAAAGGCCATCAGTTTAATCATGCAACCTGCTGAGAGGGAATCTATCCACTTAGTTGATTGAGATCAAGAGACCTGTCACCTAACATCAGTCCTACAATCATTCACTTAGGATAATACAAGATCAGCGAGGGAAGCTTGTATATGGGTACTAATCAAAATAAACTGTTGTCTAGGGTTGAGTCCTTTCACTAGCCAACAGTCATATCCAATAACAAAGAACTATTCTTTTTTCTTCCTTTCTATCTTTCCCCTAAGAGCTGCTCAAGATATCTTTGTCTTGTATCTTGCCTAGAGTTGTTTGTGGATTCTGCTCCTTGGAAGATTTCTAAGGGGAATAAATAAGCAGCCATAAGACAACTATAAAATCTACAGCCAGAGAGTTTCAAATGCTGGGGAAGATTAATGAGGTTCATACATGAAACAATTCTCCCAGCACTCTGCAATCAGATGGTAAACTTTTTGTCCCAGGAAGTAGGGGCTTACTCTAACTTCAGACTTTCAGTGGGAGATAAGATTTTAAAAATCTATAACATACTTTTCTCTCTGTCATTTCAGCCTTGACCAGGTTGGGGTTACAGAGATAGTCAGATAAGTGAAGAAATTTTTTTCCCGGTTTGTAGAAAATTGTGGCATTATAAACTAATTAGAGATAAAATTTGTAATTGAAATTGCTATGAAATTTTCAAATTATGGTTGGAAGACTTTTATAAATGCTAAAATATTTGGAGAAGGAAAATATGAAAGTATCATCACAAATATTTGAAATGGAGCTAAAATTAAAGCAGTGGGCTCCACAATTTGAGGTGTTGGGTTATAATGGTTCTTGGGAAAATTGAGATTTTGAATGATAACATTTGTTATTGTAAATTCAGAATGAATTTTGTCCCCAAACTAATAATAATGGTGTCCCATTTAAAGTGAAATGTATTCTTCTAGTAAGATAATTGCAATGTTTGATCCTCTATAGGTAGATCACATTTAGTGGAAAATATACTTGATATGTGACGTTAAGGGGACATAGAAACTGCATGAATAAGAATTAAAAGGGTAAGTGCTCTATACTGGTCTTTTCAATGCAATTAATATAGAATGCCAAATTGATGGACGGATGAAGTCATTTACTATGTAAGAAGATTCAAACATGCATCCAACCTAACTGATACTATGTGACTGGAAAAAAGTTTGTGATATGTTTAGAAATCCAGAATATTATTGGTATTTTTGTTAGGCTTCTAATTTTTCTTGTATTGTGATTTTTTTTTGGAAATCTTTGTATAGGAAAAGCTGTTAATTTGAAAATTGGTATCCAGCAAGTGATACAATTGTATCATTGAAAATAACTCTTTTGAATGGAGCCTGTTGCCACTATGGTTAAAAAAATTGTCAGTTCAATATTTTGTTTGAAATGAATAATACGAATTTTTAAAAATAATATTTTATTTTTCCAGTTACATGTAAAGATAGTTATCAACATTTATTTTTTAAATAAGGTTTTGAACTCCAAATTTTTCTCCCTCTCTTATCTTCCCCCCACAAGACGGCAAGCAATCTGATATATGTTATACATGTGCAAGTCTGTTAAACATATTTTCATGTTGTGTTTGTTCTCAAAAAGGACCATGACATCAGGGAAATGAGGACATGACTTGCACTTGACTTTTATTTGAGTGAGTGAGGGCTGTGCAAGGTCACCAGCCTCACTTTCTCCTCCAGAGCCATCTGGGTCCAGTGGCCTGATATTCATCAGGACTACTGGAGATGGCCCAGGAGGTATTGGGAGACCCTGGCCCTTTTAGGCTAAGGTCTTTTCAGGTGCTCACTGTGAGCAAGGTAACACCCATTCAGTGAATAGGCCTCTTTAAAAGTTAATCAAGGGGTGGCCCCTTTAATGAAAAACTAAAAAAAAAAAAAAAGATCAAACTGGGAGGGGAAGACCCTCAGGGTTGAGGAGAGGAGAGAAGAGGAGAGGCTACTCACAGATTGTGTTTGTCCTTCATTCTTGAAGAGGACCATGACATCAGGGAAATGATGACACGACTTGCACTTGACTTTGATTTGAGTGAGGGAGGGCTGTGCAAGGTCACCAGCCTTATTTTGTCCTCCAGAGCCATCTGGGTTCAGTGGCTTGATATTCACCAGGATGACTGGAGATGGCCCAGGATGTATTTCCACATTAGTCATATTATGAAAGAGGCATCAGAACAAAATGGAAAAACCACAAGAAAGAAAAAACAAAAAAAAAACTTTTTAAAAAAGTGAAAATAGTATGTTTTAATCTGTATTCAGATTCCATAATTTTTTCTCTGAATGTGGATAGCATTTTCAATCATGAGTCTTTTGGAACTGTCTTGGATCGTTGTGTTTCTGAAAAGAACCAAATTTATCATAAATCACACAATGTTGCTGTTAATGTGTACAATGCTCTTCTGGTTTTGCTCATATCACTCAGGATCAATGCATTTCTTTCCAGGCTTTTCTGAAATCTGCCTGCTCATCATTTTTTATAGCACAATAATATTCCATTACAAAATGAATAATACAATTAGAGTTTGGGAAAGTATCATATGCTTTGTGAACAACTGAGAAGTTCTTTAGGGACTTGTCAGATTTCAGTCCCCTAGATCTTAAGCCTCAGTGAGATCATAAATTCTTTTGAAGTCTTGGAGAGAAGTTGCTGAAAGAATGTTGTGAAACTCCAAAATAACAGTGGTTTAATAAGAAACTAGGATCTCTCACAGCTGAAGTAAAGGGGCTTACAAGTATATAAGAATGATTCTTATTTCACAGATTGTTTGCCCATTGCTTGTGAAAATTATGAAAGTGTTGCTGGAGGGAGCAAAGTCAAGTTGGTGGAATAAGGCAGAAACTCACCTAAGCTCTCCCAAATTTACCTCAAAACAACTATAAAATATTGCCTCAACATGAATTCTGGAGAGGCAGAACCAGCAAAAAGATGGAGTGAAAACTTAGAAGCTTGGCAGGAAAGATCGGTCTCACTCAAGTAAAAGGGGAATACAGTCCAGTGAAGGCAGTGGCTGGGCAGGCCAGCCATAGGCTACATCCCAGTAAGAAAGCCAGAGGCCCCAAGTCACTGTGCTTACAGAGGCAAGGTCCCTTGGACCTGATCATGTGGACCCATCACAGCAGGACAGCTAAGAGGCTCTGGCCCCAGATTCAAGAAGCTGACAGTACCCTCTCCATCCCAGGAGCAGAGTTCAACTTTAAAAGTCACAGAAATAGGCTGGAAAAATGAGCAAAAAACAAACAAACAAAAAACCAGAACCTGATGATAGAAAGTTACTATAGTGATAGGGAAGCTAAAAACACAAACTCAGAAGAGGACAACAATGTCAAAACACCTATGGGGAAGTCTCAAAGGAAAATGTGAATTACTCTCAGGCCCAAAAAGTACTGCTGGAAGAGCTCAAAAGGATTTAAAAATCAATGAGAGTGATGCAAGAGAATCAATGAAAAAAAAAGTCAACAGCTTGGTAAAGGAAGCATAAATGGAAAGAGAAACACAAAAATTCACTGAAGAAAACAACTTAAAAAGTAAAATTGTTCAAATGGAAAAAGAAGTACAAAATCCACTAAAAACAAGACCTTAAAAAGTAGAATTGGCCAAATGGAAAAGGAAGCACAAAAGTTCATTAAAGAAAATAGTTCCATAAAATAAGAATTGGGCAAGTGGAAGCCAAAGACTCCACAAGACATCAAGAATCAATCAAACAAAATAAAAAAGAATGGAAAAAATAAAAGGAAAATGTGAAATACCTCATTGGAAAAACAACTGACCTGGAATATAGATCCAGGAGAAATAATTTAAGATTAGAGTATCTGAAAGCTATGATTAAACAAAAGAGAACCTGAACATCCTATTTCAAAAAAATTATCAAGGAAAACTGCCCTATCCTAGAACCAGAGGGTAAACTAGACATTGTAAGAATCCACTGATCACTTCTTGAAAGAGATCACAAAATCAAAACTCCTGGGAATATTGTAGCCAAATTCGGAACTCCTAGGTCAAGCAGAAAATAATGTAAGCAGCCAGAAAGAAACAGTTCAAATATTGTGGAGCCACCATCAGGGTTATACAGGATTTAGTGTCTTCTACATTAAATTAGGGTCAGAGGGCTTGGAATATGATATTCTGGAAGTCAAAGGATCTACAACCGAAAATCAGCTACCCAGTGAAACTAAGTATAATCCTTCCAGGGGAAAATGGATATTCAACAAATAGAGGACTTTAAAACATTCTTGATGAAAAGGCTAGAGCTGAACAGAAAATTTGATTTTCAAATACAAGACTCAAGAGAAGCATAAAAAGATAATGAGAGAGAAAACATAAGAGATTCAATAAGATTAAATTGTTTAAGTTCCTACATGGGAAGATGATACTTGTAACTCTTAAAAACTGTTCTACTACTAGGGCAGTTAGAAGGAATATACATAGAGGGTGCAGGTATCAGTTGACTTTGATGGGATAATATAAAAAAACCAAAATTAATGGATGAGAAAGACAATTGCACAGGGAAAAGAGAGGAGGGAGACTCAGAATGGGGTAAATTATCTCACATAAAATGTACAAAAATTGCTTGTGATGAATCAGAGAAAAATCTTACATTTCTCACTTCAACCTTCAGATCAGTTTGGGGCTCTGGTCACCACAACTGAGGTCCTGATTTAGGTATTAAGTGAATCTTATCTTTAAGCAACAGGTCTGACTTCTCAACCATGCAGGAAAAGGTTCAAACAATGCTATAAAGTTTTGCAACAATTTCTCCCCTTTTGGGGTTAAAGCTCAAAATGCCTAGTGGAGACATAATTACAGAAAATACCTAAGTAAAGGTTTAAAATAACCCAAGTCAGAAGAGGCATCTTCTCACTCCTCATCTTATCAAGAGCTTGATAGAATTTTTTAAAAGCATAATAGGGATCAGATGGGTGATAACTCATGGTCAGAGGGATCAAATGGGGTAAACAGCACGGGCTATAAGTCAAGAGACTTAGACTTGTATGAGGAAACAAGAGCATGACACAATACAGGGTGATTTTTCAGATGGTAAAAGAACACAAGACCATTAAGTATCATTGGGGAAAAAAAAAAGACATGGACATTCACAATCTCATACTTCCTTTAATGTCAAAAAAGTTGAACAAACTTAGCTAAGCAGTGTCATAATCTCAAACATCCCTTAGGAAATAAACCTAGTTAACAGATTCTGTAAGTCATTAAACTACATTTATTCAACTTATTTTATCCTAGGTCTTATCTGATACATGCAACTGTTTGATACTTGAAAACATTTTTCCTTGGAAATTCTGATATAGGTTTGGAATAGTCTTCCACAATTGCCCTCTGAATGAGGTCTATTCCAGTAGCTAGTTCATGTGGTGTAGACCAGTTCAACTCTTATGAAGTTACCTTTATATTTGTCCTTTTGTCATTGTTCTTTTTTTAAGGAGTGAATTTTATTTAATAATAAACTGGGGAAAATGAATATCACAAAGGGAAGACTTCCCCTTTTGTGCTTTTCTCACTGTCAGTGAGCACAACATACAGTATCTTCTGGGCTGTTTCTCCTGGAACAAAGCCACTCTGCCCAGAGGAACGTAACTAGAGCTCATCTTCTTTATGAGAGCTTCCTCATCCACTGGCAAGGTACTCTGCAGTTTATTTTCCTCATCTGTCAAATGACGGAGCTGGTCTACTGATCTCTCAGGTATCTTCCAATGCTAGAGGTAGGACCTCACAAATAAAGAAGTAGTAGATTTCCTCTAATTCAGTGGAAAGGGCATGACAGAGTAAGTGTACCCAATCACAGACTAATATATTAATGATTATATGCAGAATTGCCCCCCCAACCCAGAGTAGAGCATCCATCCACTTACTCCCAAGTGCCTGAATGAAGAACATTTATTGCCCCTTACTATGTGCTAGATATTGTGTTTTGCATTGGGGAAGGAAATATAAAAATAGGTCCATCTCTACCTTTGAGGAGTTCATATTTCCTCAAATGGTCCATCACAGGTATCTTGGTTTAGAAAGAACCAAGGAGCGGACAGCTAGGTGGTGTGCAGTGAGTAGAGCACCGGCCCTGCAGTCAGGAGGACCTGAGTTCAAATCAGACCTCAGACACTTGACATACTTACTAGCTGTGTGACCTTGGGCTAGTCACTTAACCCCAATTCCCTTGCCTTCCTCCTTCCAAAAAAAAAAATAGAAAGAACCAAGGATCATCCTATGATACTTATTAGAATATTTGGAGGACCCACCTCTTTTGCATAAAGATTTTTACTGAAAGGGCCATTGTTTTGGCTGGATTGGCAATGCATTTGGAGCAACTTCCCTGGGTTGATTCCAGTGATGCTGGGCAGGAAATGCCTTAAGGAAATGGCACTGGGAGTTTGGGAAATTCTTCTTTTCTACCTTTCCTGGTATATGCTCTTTTGCTCTCACCTTAATCTCAAATAATCAAATGTATAGCCTTCTACTCAAGGCAAAAGGATGAGCCTCTGTTAGAAGAATCTTTTTTTTTTTTCTTCAGCAGTTCAGCTACTTGGTGCACTATACAGAAACTGATCCCAAACTTCTCCAGAGTTTTCCACCTCTTTCTTGAGTTTCATGAATAAGCTTTTGGGTGGAATCAGAATCTGGGTATACTGCTCCATCAGCTTGGTAAAGTAGTTGAAGAGACTGTGTTGGGAAGTCAAACTGGTCACTCCTCTACTCTTTCTGCATGAGCTGGATCAGGAACCAGTGCCCTTTGTGGGCCACAAACTTGGTGGTCAGCTTCACCATATTCAGGTTGAAGGCTGAGGAGAGGGCTATCTGTGATGAACTCTGTATGGGGCTCCACAGATACAGTGGTCTTTAGGATCACCTGGGCTTGGCTCTTCTGGGGCAGCTGTTTTTGGGAGCCTGTTGCTGCTGCATGATGGGGATGACAGGCTACAGCTTCTGCACCTTCCTCTCCTTGAACTTGCTGACTTTGTGTCAGAAGTAGGCATGGTACGTGTTAGGATTAAGGAAACTGAATTCAGGATTGCTGATTTCATTTGGAAAGGAGTGAGCTTCAAATTCACTGCCATTCCATACTACAAAGCTAGTGGCCTTCTCCGCAATATGCCTAACCTCAGGAGGTGGGTAGGTGACTTCCACAACAGGCTTGGATGGAGTAGAGTCCTCCTTGGAAGCTTCTTCTTCTGGGAGCTGTTGAGTCTCCATCAATCTATTGGATCTCACTGAGGTTTCTGGTCAGCATCATCTAGTTCCTTGGCTAAGGGTCTCTAAACAGCATGTAGAGTTGGCTGAATTTACCAACCACACAGGGCTAGGTTCAAACAATGCAATAAGGTTTTCTCACAAGACAGAACTGGACCAGACCCATCATCGAATGGAAACTAAGCTAGCTCCAGAACTGAGTCACAAGATGGAGTCTGTGTGGTTTGCTCAATTTCCACTACCACTTGCTGTCCTAATCCTCTTAATTGTTCAATTTTCTCCTTTTTGATTTAGGGAGGAGTGGGCAAACCACTTGAATCAGCACATTTTTACACTGGCTTTTCCTTGGTACCTGCCTCCTCTTTCTTTTTTTTCACCAAGGGATGCTAAATTTTGGGGTAATTGTTGAAGCAAAAAAGCTTTTTTTCCATAAATATAATTGTAGCATGAACAGTATTATATTTTATAAAAATAATTACAAGTCAACTGCAAATGTTTCTTTCTAACTTGCACATAGGATAGGAAAAAATCCAGTAGGAATCCCTCCATGACTATTGCTTGATTATTGATTGCTTGACTATAGGGAAATAAACCTTGGTGCTTGATTTTGATACTACAAAAAGTCAAAACATCATACATGAAGAGTCTACTGTCATATTTGATGTAAGAAACAGAGGTTTTGAAATAAACAAAGAAATCAATTAGGTAGAAAAGAGCTGCTTCCCAAAGTTGATTCTTTCTCTCCCCTTCATTCCTGGTAGCAGTTCCCCAGGAGGGCCACAGGCTTAAGCTTCTTATTGTGCTATAGCTCCACAGAGAACAGTTGTCACAGTGCATTGTACTCCACACATTTTGATGGGTCTGTGGAGAAGTGCTTCTGGCAAATGGTCATCAATCTTTTCAAACCCTGAATATATTTTCGTTGTGTCCTCGTCATTCAGAACATGTGAGACATGTTTGGAAAAAATCTTTTCACAACCAGTTCTGGCATGAATACCAACCATAGTGACTCCAATAGGCCAAGGAGCATTTCCAATGGCCATCTGAAGATAAGCATCATTGGCCTTCACATATTCTCTCTGCAACATGAATTTAACAATATCTGTTACTGATTCTTTATCAGCAGGAAGAGTCCTGTTTTGAAGTTTTCTGAAAAGTGGCCTCAGATATGATTCTGTCTGTTTCTGAGTGGCACTGTTCAGTTTGCCCTGCACACTGCATTTTACATGATCTACTCTGGCATGCAGTTCTTTAGTCCAAACTCCAAGGAGAAACTTGAGGAATTTGGTTATGATATCCATGTCTCTATGATCTTCCCCCCTTCCTAAGAACCCTCCCAGTGCTTCTAATTCTTCAATAGTGGTGTTTTCTTCATGGACTCCCAGATCATTCTGTGTGTCTTCCTCTCCTGTTCTACAGCACCAACAATTTCCTTAAAGTGCTGCTGCTCAATCGCATCCAAAGCTGCCTTCAAGTCATTCCTCAAACCCTTGTTAACCTCAGGTGTGAGAATCTCTATCTTCCTTAAGTTGAAATGCATCATAATCAGTTTCTCCAAACAATCTTACAAGTTCTCCTCTTTCTCTCAAACGCCGGATGATCTCTTGCCTTGAAAGAATCATGGGCAACTTTTCCTCTGTCGGTTCTAGTTCTGCTACTGGATGTGAAATTACTGGCTCCTCATCCCTTTCCTTCGGCTCTACCTTGTAGCCACATCTTTCAAAGGACGCCTCCTCTTCTTTTTTGGCGAGCTCACTGCGTTTGAAATACCTTTTACTTCCCCCCAGCAGCTTCCGGTCCTCCACCAGCTGACGCTTGCTAGAGATCTCTGACTTGAGGCTCTCCATCGCCCAGCCATATGCTGGGCTCCCTCCCTGTGAGCCCACGGAGGGATCTCCAGCCTTCCCAGAAACACTCTGCCTGCCTCCTTGCCGGCAGCATTGCCCTCCAAAGGTTCGAGACCCGACTCTGCCCGGAGTTTATTGGTCTCCTCGATGCTGATGGATGAGCCGGCCTTGGAGCTGGTGGAGGCTTCCGAGAGCTCATCCCGCTTCGATCGCTTCACTCTCGGCCCCTCAGGCTAGGCCCAGTAGTGCTCGAGTCCGTGTGCGCTCCCGTAGCGGGCGTGGACTTCGCCCAGGAGGCTGCCGCTTCCCGTATCGGCCCCGCGCTTTCGGCTGCGCTTGCGCCGATCTCGGGGCCCTCCCGAGAGGTTCTGAGGCTCGAGGTACCGCGGGTGGCTACGCAGGTCCCGGCCTGAGCTCCCGGCCGCCTCCGTCTCGGCACTCGCCACCGAACCTTTTTCCCCCAGGAAAACGGAACCCAATGCCGCTCCGCTCGCACCGAACCCCAGACTAGCCTCAGTTACTGAAGCTCCCAGGAGAAGAATGAGAGCTCCTCCCAGCTATGGGGCCACGCTACAGCAAGCGCCTCTTTTGCCTCTTTTACAATCCTCTGGCGCAGTGCTTGATGGGAAGTCAGTGCCAAGGCTTCAGGTGTCAACTTCTCACTGTGCTTTTGCCCAGCCCAATGCCTGAGGACAAGTCATTGCTGAGGCTTCAGTTGTCAATTCCTCACTGTGCTTTTGCCCAGCTCAATGCCTGATGAGAAGTTAGTGTTGAGGCTTCAGGTGTCAATTCCTCACTGTGGTTTTCCAGGGGTGAAATGCCTGATGAGAAGTCAGTACCAGAGAGAGTAACACCAACATCTGGTCTCCTTAACAATGGCTACCCAGAGTCTCAGTCTAGCCAAATCATATGAACACTTCCAATGAGTGAATAACCCAAGATCTAGCAGCTTCTACATTAAGAGATCCACGGGCTTGGAATACGATATTTTGGAGGTCAATGGAGCTAGGATTAAAACCGAGAATCACCTACCCAGCAAAACTAAGTATCATGCTCCAAGGAAAAATATAGACTTTCAATAAAATAGAGGACTTTCAAGCTTTCTCAGGGAAAAGACCAGAGCTGAATAGAAAATTTGACTTTCAAACACAAGAATCAAGAGAAGCATGAACAGGTAATCAGGAAAAAGAAATTGCAAGGGACTTACTAAAGTTGATCTGTTTTGTTTACATTCCTACATGGAAAGATGATGTGTATGATTCATGAGACCTCAGTATTAGGGTAGCTGAAGGGAATATGCATATTATATATATATATATACATATATAGTTTATGTATATATGTATATGTATGTGTGAGTGTGTACGTATGTATATATGTATGTGTGTGTATATATATATATATATATATATATAGGGAGAGAGAGAGTGGGCACAGGGTGACTTGAAGATGAAGGGAAGCTATCTAAAAGAAATAAAATCAAATTAAGGGATGAGAGAGGAATATATTGAGAGAGGGAGATAGGGAGAGTTAGAATGGGGTAAATAATCTTGCATAAAAGTGGCAAGAAAAAGCAGTTCTGTAGGAAGAGAAGAGAAGGCAGGTGAGGGGGGAATGAGTGAATCTTGCTCTCATCAGATTTGACCAGAGGAGGGAATACCACACATACTCAATTGGGTATCTGACCCCGCAGGAAAAAAGGAGGAAGATAAAAAAAAGGGGGGATATAGAAGGGAGGGCAGATGGGGGTGGAGGTAATCAAAAACAAACACTTTCAAAAGGGGACAGGGTCAAGGGAGAAAATTCAATAAAGGGGGATAAGTTAGGAAGGAGCAAAAAATAGTCTTTCACAACATGAGTATTGTAGAAGGGTTATATGTAATGATATGCATGTGGCCTATGGTGAATTGCTTGACTTCTTAGGGAGGGTGGGTGGGAAGGGAAGAGGGGAGAGAATTTGGAACTCAAAGTTTTAAAAACAGATGTTCAAAAACAAAAAAAAAAGTTTTTGCATGCAACTAGAAAATAAGATACACAGGCAATGGGGCATAGAAATTTACCTTGCCCTACAAGAAAGGAAGGGAAAAGGGGATGGGAGGGGAGTGGGGTGATAGAAGGGAGGGCTGACTGGGGAACAGGGCAACCAGAATATACGCCATCTTGGAGTGGGCGGGAGGGCAGAAATGGGGAGAAAATTTGTAATTCAAACTCTTGTGAAAATCAATGCTGAAAACTAAATTTATTAAATAAAGAAAAAGAAAATAAAGGAAAAAAAACTATTGAACTAATAAATAAAACTGGGATCTGGTTTTATGAAAAATCATTAAAATAGATTTGAATTGGTTAAAATACGTAAAGAATCACATCAAATTCCTTTCGTGACATAGAGTTTTGATTCTTATACCGGGGAGAAACATACACCACAGAGAAACTATAGACAAATATCTCTAGTGAATATTGATGCGAAAATTTTAAACAAAATATTAGCAAAGAGGACCACAGCAATATATCACAAAGATTTACACTATGACCAGTGAGATTTATACCAGGCATGCAGGCTGGTTCAATATTAGGAAACTGATCATATCATAACCCAGGAAACATAACTATCATTCTTTGCAGATGATAGTTGAAGAAGTTAACAACTTTAGCAAAGTTGTAGAATATAAAATAGACCCACATAAATGATTAGCATTTCCATATGTTCCTAACAAAAAACTACCAGGAAAAGATAGAAAGGAAAATGTTTAATATAACTGCAGTCAGTTTCAAACCCAGTCTTCCTGATTATCTTCAATAATATCCCATTTACTACCTCTAGGAAACAATTATACAAATCACAAAGGGTCTCTTCTCTCCTCCTTCCCCCCATTTTATCTTGGGATTGGTTGTCCAAATAGAAGTTATCATGATCTCTGTGGGAAGATCAAGTGTGCTTAAAACAATGGCCTAGAACATACCACAAGGAACTCCATTTGGTTCCTGGCTGTTGGCTTCCAAAAGTCAAGTTTTATTTGAAATCTTCAAAATCCTCCTTTTTAGGGAAGCCAACCATTTTTGTTTTTGCATACAGTTTGAGATGTCCAATAGGTGGCTATAAATGCAAGATTAGAGGTTAGGGCATGATAGGTACATTTGAGAATCCTCAGCATACAGGAGGTAATTAGTTCTGAGAACTGATGAGATCACCAAGTGAAATAATATGGAGGGAAAAGAGAAGAGAACCCTGAGGGATTACTATTGTTAAAGTGTGAGATATGAGATGTCAGGATACAGGAAAGGAGCTTGAGGAGTGGTCACACAGGAGGAAAACTTAGGAGAGAATGATATCCCTCAAATATAGAGTATCAAGGGAGAGGGTGATGGCAGGTAGCAGGTATGGACAGATGGATCAAGTGAGGCTTTTTTTTTTTGAGAGAGACATAGGCATAGGTATACTTGTAATCAGTAGTGGAGTAACCAGTAAACAGAAGAGATTTAAGATAAGTGAGTGTGGGGATGAAAGAGGATGATCCCCTAGAGAAGATGGAATGAAATGACATCCCTTGTGCTAGAAGAGAGGCTTGCCTTGGCAAGGAGAAGGGCAACCTCTCCTTATGAGACAGGGTGAAGGAGATGGTAACAGAAGACATCAGAGTGATGTGAGATGAGAGGGGAGAAGGAAACTCTTAGCAAGTGGCCTCATTTTTTTTCCCCTCCAAAATGAGGCAAAACTCTCAACTGAGATGGTTGGGGGAAGGGTACCATAAAGGTACCCTTTGAGGAGGGATGCAAAGGTTTGTAAGAACTATGATGAGTGGATTAGTGAGTTAATTGAGGAGGTATAGAAGGATGGCCTAATAGCAGTGAGGGCCCAGTTGAGGTTATATAACATAAATTTGTAGGAGACTTAGGCAGAGATGTTGCATGACCTTCTCCACATTGTTTCAGCAGCGTATACACAAGAGTGAAGGCAGTGGATGATGGGAGTGAGCCAAGCCCAAGGCTTGGTAGGGTATAATTGTCAATACGATGAGGGGCAAGAGATTCCCTACACATCAGTATCCACTTACTCCTAGTTTATGAGAAGGCAAGTCCTGTGTGTAGCAGGTTTCATCTATTAGGGCTGAGCAGTTGAGGCACAAGCTTCTCTGCCTGTGATCCTGTAGAGTCATAAGGAGACTATTTACTTTGTTAATGTTATATTTAAATATTTAAATGTTAATGTAATATTTAAATTTAAAAAATATCATTGGAAGTTTATGATTTTCATACTGATTGATATGATATGTGTAATGAATATACTACTAAATGTCCTTCACATTCCTTCCTTTTGGCTAAAAAGGTCAGAATGATCCTTGAAGGCTGAGGAACATTCATCTAAAAAATGATTATAGAAATTTGCTATAAAACGAAGAAGGGCCTATATAGTTATCATATAACAAGGAGGAAAATTCCCTTAGCTGTGTTGGATTCCAGGCATGAGTCGTATTTGACAGCTAATTATGTAGTTACTGAAGGTTAAAGACAAGGCTCAGAATTAACCAGGTGGGGAATTTTCCTTTTCCAGAAAGGAAATAGCACAATGGGGAAATAGGAGGATCCTACCTAGCCTAAGTCCTTAGGTCAACCCCATGACCTTTTCCAGGCACAGACGTCCCAGCTTAGTTGTCCTCAGACAGCTGCACATGCTATTTTCTATTATGGACTTCATGACAATTCAGACAACCATCCTAATAATCAAAACTCAAAGCAAATTACACTCAGGAATTTTTAATTTAAATAGTAACTTAGGGCTTGAATGCTTTTAGGCATTTAGGAAGAAAAAAAACCTGCTACTTCCATGAACATTGACTAGGAGGCCAGTAGCAAGGAGAGATAAAAGCCTTAGTTTACAGAGGGAGTAACTGCAAACCTCAGTCTACATCCAGTTTTTTGAGTCAGTGGTCTGCTTCAGATGTGGACTGCTTCAGACCCCATTTGATTTTCATGGGCAGGTCATCTGTGGCTTCCACAATCCAAGTGGTGCTGCCCTTTGGAGATGTGACAGTGTTTCAACAATCTGGCTAGCAGCTTCTGTGGGGGTAAAAGATCCACCCACAGCCAACACCCAGAAAGCTGCCAACAGCACAGATTCTTTCTATCTGCTTAATTAAGGAAAGCAAGGTGAAGGGGTTGACAAGCTTACTTTTAATTCAAATATCATTCAGTTAGTTCAGGGGAAAAAACCAGCATCCTGAACTTCAAAACAGAATGCAAACAAATTACAAACATCAACAGACACACTTTGTCTGATTCAAATCCCAACACAGAGTTACCAGAGTTCAACAAAGTTTCAGCATCCAGGTTTACAGGCTGGAGGGCTCCTTAGCTACAGCTACCCAGACTCTCCTCATGAACACCATCTCCAGAGCTCCGCACAAATGGCTCTGTCCTCCCTTCTTATAGGGCTTCAGACATCACCAAACATCATCTGAATCACCAGAGCTCAGGCTCTGGTGATAGGTTCTTGAGTTGGCCCCTCCCCTTAGGTTCACATCCTGGGAGGTTCACATCCACATGGATTACGTTAACACCTAATGGGGTTTGGGCCCGGGGCTTAGCACCTAGTAAAGCTCACTGAGAAATTGAGTCACTCAAAGAAAACAAAGGCCATTCTGGTTACAGACAGGTAGATCCAGGACTCTTCTCTCTGGAATTTGGCAGTGGTGGGGATAGTGAGCAGGACTTTAAAGGGACCTTTCCATTGTTTATAAGTTTATGAGGTGACAAGTCCTGTGTGTGGCAGCTTTCATCTATTAGAGCTGAGCAGTTGAGGCACAAGCTTCTCTGTCTGAGATCCTGTAAAGTCATAAGGAGAGTGTTTACTTTGTTAATGTTTAAATTTTTTTAAAAAATCATAATTGGAAATTTATGATTTTCATATTGATGGATAGATGTATAATGAATATATTAATAAATGTCCTTTACATTCCCTCCTTTTGGCTAAGAAGGTCCAAGGAGTGTTTTTGGAGATGGCATTTCCAGTAGACCCAGTCACTGCGTTGAATCAGGGGCTGAGTCTCAGTAGGAATTTCTAAAGAATTGGACTGTGAGACAAGTTGTTAAGTCTCTGATTTTCTAAGCCAACCCAATAAGTTATTGTATGAGGCCTTTGGTTGCTATGCTTCCCACCCACGGGTACAGTGGCATGGGGCATCCTGTTACTGTCTCATAAGGACTGAGCTTTTGGGGACCAAATGGTTTAGGTATAAGGCCTAGCAGGACTAAAGGAATGGTTGTGGGCCAGGGGATACCTAGCTCCTCAGAATTTAGCAAGGGAGGTTTTAAGCATTCTATCAACTTTTTCAACCATGCCTGATGACTGGTGGTGATAGGTACAATGGAAGTGCTGAGTAATTGGCCCAGATGAAAGCAGCTCAGCTAATGAAGCCCTTCTAAATGGATACCACTATCATTTTGTATTTCTTTAGGAATCCTCATGATGGAATGATTTTTTTTTCTAAGAGGATTTTTGCTACTTCAGAGGCTGTGGCAGTGACAGGTGAATACTTCCTTCCACCAGGAAACATGCAGACCATAAACAAAGCATATTTATAACCAAGGGCAGGTGTCCTTTGAATGAAGTCGATCTGCTAGGTTTCAAAGGGTATGTCTGGGAGGTGAAACTGCCCATGCCTGGCTTCACAGGTTTTGATGCATTGTGTTTGGGGCAGGTGGGATACATCTCATAGTTAGTGACAGCAGGCCTGTGAAACTGCCCCCCCCTTCCCCCAATATTCTTGTGCCTGTGTACCTTGAGTGAAGTGAATCAGAGAGTGTAGAACCTGTTCCTATCACAATGTTCTGGTCCTGTGGCCTACCAAGGAATGGACCTCCCCCCCACCAAAGACCTGAGCAATATTGCTCCCACAGGATTCCAGAATTGTATTGTCTTTCACTTGTGGGCCTGTCATGAGGAACCTGCATCTACCTCCCCGCCCTTTCCATTGAGATATACATATATAATTTCTGTCTCCCTATCAACAAGGTGGAATTCTGATCTGGAGAATTCCTGATTTGCAAATCTGTTCCTCATAATGAAGGTAATTAAATGGCTACCTGATTAGTGGCAGTTTGTCTCTGGTTTGCTGTTTTGTCATTCTCAGGTTGGAGACTGGCTCAGCAAAATCCTGTTAACACTTCCTTTAGCAGTTTCCTATTTTGTGATAAGCATTCTTTTCTGGGCTGTAGCTAAAATCTTTACACATGCAGAAAAACCAGTGTAATTGAAAGTATTCACCATCATTTAAACAAATAACCATACTTTAAATAGTATGATGTCTGCAATTTATCCGTATAAAAATAAGATACATTTTTACAGAAGAACACTCTCCAGTTCTTATATTGATAAACAATACACAACTATAATAATAGGTACAATTGAACTTGACCATGGTTTTCAATTAGACACTGCTAGGGCATTTTAATGTGCAAAAAATTAACATAGTTCTTTCAAAAAGAAAATGTCCTCAATGTTTCTAAAAACCTAGAGGGCTTTTAATAAATCAATTCCTAATCAGTTTGTTTCTAATATTTTCATTAAGAGTCCATACACCATAATGTAGATAGGCATAACTACTAAGGAATGATGCAGGCTCACACGTGAGCATCAGCGCCTGTGCCTGCCATGTGCCGAGCGGTTACTGCCATGGTGCTTGCCTTTGTGTGCGCGCTCAAAGGACCTCGACCTCTCTCGCCTCTCGCGGTGATGTCCCCGTTCGTGCCTGTGCTTCTTGGCAACATCGGAATGATCCCGAGATTTGCTCTGAGATGGAGAGCGGGATTTTTTCCTTTTATGACCATGTCTATTTGAGCTTTTTAAATCCTCCCTGGCATGCTTGGCTTTAAGGTGTGGAGAGCCATGGTTGTGGTGTCTCCGAGGACTTTCGCTGTGACTGCGGGATCGATTTCTCGACCTTGAGCTGTATGTTCCAGATGGACTTCTCCTGTTGTTATGTCTTCTCTGTGTATGAGATCGAGAACGTGACCTGGTTCGTGACCTTGACCGACTCCCACTTCTACCGTTTCTACTTCTTTTGCTGTCTTTCCGAACGCCATTGTAAGGACTCTTGGATGCCTGCGGTCCGTCTTCAGGTTCTTTTTTGATGGTCTTCGTGCTGGCCGATATCGGTGTTTTCTCTTCTGGCTTTACTTCTCTTGGTGATGATGGTTTAGAAGCTGGAGAAAAGCCACCCAGTGTTGAAAGGGCTGGAGTTCCATCAGGATTCAATCCTTTTGCTTTTAATTTAGCTTCCTGCAGGGCTGCTTTCCTCTTTTCTACTTCTTTTTCCAGCAATTCATAGTTTGGCTTTTTTTCTGATATAAAGCCTAAGTGTTTCTATGCAGATATCCTGAATGTCTTCTTCCGTGGCGCCAAAGAGCAGAAACCAATGAGGTCGAGTAGGCAGTGGAATCTGAAGCGCTCTAGCTGCAAGGTAGATAGAAGCACATGCTATTGTCTCTGGCTGAAATCGAACAAAAACATTGGTTTGAAGGCTGTCATTCATGTAATTCCAGGCTGTCTGAACCAGGGTTTGATTCTGTTCACATTCTAAGACTTGTAAATACATAACAATGATTTTGTGCAGATGTTTGACATGAACACAAAATCCCAATTCCTTCAATACCCTTCTCTCTGCCTTGATCACTTGATTTTTGGTGTTTATGTAGTTCTGATCAAGGATCAGTGGGCTTGGTGTCCTTTTTTCTCTTACCTGACGTAAATGGTGAAAAACATTTATCACATCTCTTATTCTACGAGGCGCTTCTTCGATTTTGGAAGCGAGATTGATACAAGCCATGGCAACAATCTCAAAGCTGTGTTTGACGAAGGACGTGGAGTAAAAGAAGCGGTGGAACAGCACCTGCGCCGTTGCCATCGCCACCTGGGGCAGCTGGAGCAGAATGCCGGCGGCCTGGATGAGCTTGCAGCCCAGGATGCGCAGGTCCGTCTCGCTGGGCAGGTCGAGGCCGTCGTACATGGACGGCGTGGGCGACAGCCGCTCCTCCGGAATCAGCGAGTGGTCGATGGTCAGCGACACCTCCGAGCAGAGCCTGTCGCCGATGAGGATCCCGGCCGCGGGGCCGCCGCTGGAGCCCGCCGCCGCCGTCGCGGGGGCAGACGAGGAGGAGGACGCGGTGGCCGAGGAAGAGGAAGCCGTGGCTGGGATTGGGTAAAGCCCGGCGGTCATCCTCGCAGCGAGCTCCGCGCACCACCAAAGCACCGGAATCCACGACGCGAATGAGATGGCAGCAGGAGCCTCTTTTATACTTCTCTGGGTAGTGCTTGATGTGAAGTCGGTGCAGAGGCTTCAGGTGTCAACTCCTCACTGTGCTTTTCCAGAGGGCAAAATGCCTGATGAGAAGTCAGTGCTGAGCCTTCAGGTGTCAGTTCCTCACCATGTTTTTGCCCAGCTCAATGCCTGATGAGAAGTCAGTACCAGAGAGAGTAACACCAACATCTGGGCTCCTTAGCAATGGCTACCCAGAATCTGTCTAGCCAAATCATATGAACACTTCCAATGAGTGAGCCCCAAAGCCAAATGCTAACCTCAGAGTATATATATACTTCTTCAGGGTCAGCCCACAGAGGGCCCCTGCCAGGCACTGTGTTTACACCTTTTGATGGTCAGATCAGGCTTCGATGACAAAGTCACTTACAGGTTGGCTAGCCTAGTAGAGGACAAATGCTGGGTATAGTGTGAATTTAGGAGTGTTTCAACAGTACGGGGAACATGTACTGTTAAGGGAGAATCAAGACAAATATCCTCAGTGGCAGAAAAAAAAGGACAATTGTGGCTACTACTACCTGGAGACAGCCTGGGAGGCCTTTAGCAGCATTGTCCAATCACATGGGATGACAGTGTTCACCATGTTTTTTGTTAGTACACCAACTGCATTCACTCCTTTCTCAGAGGTGAATAAATGAAATGGGAGAGCTAACTGCACAACAATAGGTGGCGTACTACTAACTGACCCAATATCAGTACCATATGAAGCCCACAAGCTGGAGGGAACTTGGTTCTGAGCCAGATGGTCAGAAGGGGTTAAGAAAAAGAAACCTAAAGGAATGGGGATGCTTTCAGACGTGGAGGGTGTCGGGGATTAAAGACACAAGGAAGTGGTTCCTCCTGGGTCAAATGACATAGTGGCCTGTAATTTATGTAACAGATCATATCCTAGTAAATGGCTAGGGGGCCTCAGGAACCAGGGTAAAAGAAAGATGCTGATCCCTGTCCCCCAAAAAGGGGAGAGGTTCTGAGATATGGTCTTATCAGCAATGCCCACAACTTAGATACACTTTTGACTGGGCAGCGGGGAAGACAGAGGGGTTTGCAACTGGGAGTGTGGCACCAGTGTTAACTAGAGCAGACACCTGTTGCCCCTGTATGAGCAAGGAGACATCTCCAACAGAAGTCATGGGAGTAATATGGCTTGTATATCCACCTCCTGCTAGTTCTCTCCTGACCCAAGTCATGCTGAATGATTGGGATTGTAGGGAGGGTTCCTCAATTCTTTCTGGGGTGCTTTCTCTTTTCTCTTCAGTCTCTACCATAGTCTTTTTTACATTCTGTCCTCCTGTGGCTGGTTTTTTTTTTTTTTTTACAAGAAAAACAAACTTTGCCTAGTTGATTTGGTGGAGGGGGCGGGGCGGGGTGGTTATGGCAAGGGATAGGTTGCCATAGCTGCAGAGGACTTGCAGGGAAAAATTTTCTTTTTGCTTCTCTAAGTTCTTTTTTTACTTATTTCATCCTCCTCTCCTAGACTGCAAGCCATGTTGTGGTCTCAAGAAGTAACCAATGTAAGAATGTTGCCAATCAGAAATACCTTAATTTGTGTAGGTGGGTAGGTGAAGATTAACAAACTAGGAAAGAAACTGAACTTGCCCTCTGCACTATCATGCCAGAGACAGGAGTTGGCATTAAAAACTTGGGTGAGTCTGTCATAAAACTGATAGATTCCCCAGGGTTCTGTTTAGTATCTCAGACCTTTGTTAAATCAGTGGGTCAAGGGAATGCAAGAGGGATGGCCTCAAGGAGCTTTTTCACCCATAACTTTACTTTGGCCCTCCATGTCCGATCAATCTCAGTGTCTTCTTCTGGGTCTTCCCAATGAGTTTTTTTTAGCACTAATTTTTAGGTTATTCCTTTCTGCCAAGGCAGCCTTGAACCGATACAGATCGGATGCTTGGGTCTGTATGAATATAGAGTGACTTAGAACAGCTCATCAAAGCCTATGGGATCCCCCTCTGGGGTTGGGATACTCCTTGGCAATAGCTTGGAGTTCTCCATGCTGCCAGGGCTTGAAGGAATAGGTTTTGATCAAGTCACTATCCTCAGGGTTTTTTTCTGAGAGAACTTTGGCTTGCACTTTGGAAGGGAACATAAAAAGTGGGGAGCTGGTGCAGTGTTTTGGTAAAGGTGAGTAAGATTTGGGTAGTTGGGTAGTTTGGGGGCTATTAAGGTGTGTTGGTAAACAAAATGGGCTCTTAGCACTCAGTTCAACCAAGTGCCCTTGAAGAGTTTGGCCTTCATTTCCTTGATTAGATTTGGGAGTCCTTGGTGACCTCCTTGCAGCAGGGGAGGGCTTGAGTGACATGTTTGGGAATCAGAGACTTTTAGACCACATGGGTTTAAGTCACCTCTTTGACGATTCTAGGTCACGTGGCTCAGTCAAATGTGTAACTCACCCTTGACCCTGAAAAAAGATATAAAACTAGGGGTTGGCTTTCTTTTTTTCGGAGCTCTTATCCACAGCCATGGTGGCGAGATTGACTCTGGGCCAACCCTTGTTATGAGCTCCTGGGCTGAACTTAGATGTTGGCAACTATGAATTGTATTGGGTCTGTCTGTCGATATTTGTAATTTGTTTGTATTTGCTCCAAAGTTCAGGGTGCTGGCTTTTTCCCCTGAATTAAGTGAATGGTATTTGTATGCTGAATTAAAGTAAACTTGTCAACTCCTTAGTGTGGCTTTCCTTAGTTAAGCAGATCAAAAGAACCTGGGCTTTGGCAGCATTCTTGCTGTTGGGCTTGTGTTGGTCTTTCACCCCCACAACAGCTGCTAGCCCGATTGTTGAAACATAAGGATAAGGTTTTCAAATAATTTAATCCTTTCTTTCACTGATTCTAATTGACTCATGCTCTCTTTCCCTTGCCTTTGAGTACCACTTATTATAGCTGTCCCACTCAAGAGGCTGTTTCTTTATTCATTAGTTTCTACCTCAAATACTCTAATTTGGTTTTATCAAGGCTGCTCCAATGGGGCCAGCAAAGTTTGGGGTCATCACTAGTAAAATCAACCTAACCCTGGCTATACGAGGGGGTGTCAGGACCATATTTCCTATACATTTGACAGGCACATGTTTGTTTTGGGGATGAGTTAACAGGAACTCCCCTCTGCCTTACCACACATCTGTCCCATTTAAAAGGAGAACATTCAAAGAGAATAACACCACTTAACCACACAAGTACACACAATACACAAATACAAGTACAAGTACACTGTAAAAATTTGACAACACAAATACAAGTAATTCACACTGTGCTAGCAATCCACTCGAATTACAAAAGTAAACATTCTACAATTCTAACCCAGCCACAATTAAAATGTTCATTTCAACTGGTTCTAGATGCATACAAAACCAATTTCATAAACAATTCTTATACAAATAAAATTTGCCACATGCAGCAAAAAAAAAGTAATAAAAAAAAAAAAGTGGACGCACGTTAAAAAAAAAATTACTCATTTGAGTGCTGAATTTTTTTTTTAATTCCAGCTTTACCAGAGTGATCTAGGTCAAGAAAAGGGGCCCTGGAGCATTTCTTAATCAAAGACTGGGCCCAATAATGGAGGGGTAGTCTGAGCCCTGAATCTGCCAGAGGAGGTATGGCCAGACTGTGGAAAAAAGTTCCAGTGGTGTCTAGTCTATTAGCCCAGATACTGGAGAGCCCAAGGCTCTCTATGTCCACCATTTAAAACTGCTGCCACCAATTAACATTAACAGAATTTTAAATATAATCCAGCCAGGACTAGTCTCTCCTGTGAGTAATGAGAGACAAAAATAAAGCAGGTTAGAGGCAGATTGGCAAAATCAAGTAGTGGTTTATTTAATTTGTTTCAGAGTGAGGAACACAGTTTGCAAACCTGGAGTGGTTTCTCTCAACAAGTTCCTAAGTGCAGCATGATACAGGTATTTTTGAATGCTGTGGGAATATTTAAGTTGTTTCAAGTCTTGGTGATCATTACTTTACTTATGGGGTACAGGTTCAGAAATCTGTAATGGGAACAGGTTCTACAGTTTTTGATTTGCTTTACTTTACATACACAGGCACAGTACAGTATAAGAATGTAGCCATTGTCAAGAATTGGTGAATCGATTCAATCTGCATTGTGAGTCTCTGACTCCCAAGCCAGAGTCTGCTGGGAAAATGGGGCTCTGAGAAATCCGAAGTAATAATATATTCGTTGTACACACCTATCAATACGAAAATCATAAATTTCCTTCACAAAATCAAAAAGTACATTTAGCAATTATCTATCTCTTCCGTTCTCCATCTTTGGCATCTTGTTTTGGTCTAGCAGATCGAGCAAATTGCACCACCATGGGTTTTCCAAAAAGTACATATCCATTAACTTCTTTTAAAGCTTTAGCGGCAGCCTTTTCATCTGGAAATCCAATAAAAGCTTGGCCTTTCATGCGACCCTTCTTTCATCAAGCGTATATCAAACATGATCTGTTTTGTTTGTGATGAAAAGTCAACATATCTTCCAAAAAATAAACTTAAGATCATTTTCTTCAACTTGCTTTGCTAAGTTCTTTACATAAATCCTACAATTTGGATTCCCTGCTTCATAACTTTTGAAAACTGGAAGTGTTTCCATTTCTTCCTTAGAAATTCTGCCTTTTTCCAAATCTTTTTTAGAGATAAATTCTGTTAGTATCTCGTCTGAGTCTTCTTGAATCTCTTCTTTGTCATTCAGAATGGGAGTTGGAAAGATCTTTCCAAATCCTTCATTGGTTGTATCTCCAGGAGCAGACAAATCACTTCTTTGTTTTCCCTCTAAATCTTTTACAAAGGTAGCAGGTATCCCAGAAGGTATGTTGAATTCTATTTTTTTATGCTTTCCAGGTTGTGGCTGCTCAAACACATCTGAAGGCAACAGCACAGGGTGTAAATTACTTTGTGAAGTAGATGCAGACATATTCCACACCTCTTTTATCTTTTGCCTTTTCCTTACATGGCGTTGCTTTGAGGTCATTGGTTTTTTGGCTTGAAAATTAGCTAATTCCATCAGTTTCCTTGTCCTTTCACTGGCTTCATCATCACCACTCTCATATTCTGATTCTTCTCCACTAGATCCTTCCCCTTCTTCTGGCACAGGAGGCTTTTCAGGTAGTAAAGGAGGTACAGGGGGAAGAGGTATGTGCACTGGCGTATACTCCTCATATGTGGGAGGTCGGGCAGTAATTGGTCCAAAAGGTGCGGGTAAGTTCATTTTATTCATAAGATGAAGCACCTGTACATAGAACTTGGGCACACTTGCCAAGGCATTTGCTATGTTGGTTAGAATTGTGCTCGAAGGTGGTGGATATAGGTATTTGAGGCACGGATTTAAAGGAAAAGTTAGTCCGTGGTTTGGTGCAATTCCATTCTCTATGGTCAAGCAACTTGGCTCTTTTTCTTCTTGATCTTCTTCCATAGGTTCATCAGACCTTTTCTTTTCCCCTGAATATGAAGTATGACAGAGGGAGGAAGCCTGGTCTTGTTCCTTTGCAAATTCAACAACTAAAGTGTGACCTAAAAAGTTTAGCTGATGAAGTCTTAATAAAGCCTTTATCGCTGCGTTTTCATTAGGGAAAGTAGCAAAAGCAGTGTGTTTCAAGCGGCCTTTGTTGGTTTGGACGCGCACAGCCTGGGCACCGAAGTACTTCAGGAAATGCCCCTTCTCCTCGGCTGTCAGTTCAGCTGGTAAGTGCCGTACTAGGAGGGTCCTGTTGGCCCGCCGCAGGGGCGGCGTTGAGGAGCTCTGCCACAACGAGACCTTCTCTGGCTCCATTTCCCCCCAGGACGCCACCACCTCGGGCGCAGATGGAGGTGACCAGAACCGCAAAGAGAAGCAGGGAGGGCAACTCCACAGACAACCGAAAGTGCAGACTCAGCGAAGACGACGGGAGAACTGGAGCCTCTTTTCTAGAGATACCAGCCTGTTCGTGCTCACTGTGTATGGTTTGTCCTGCTTCTCAAGGAGGATGATGACAACGCTCTCAATTGAAATCTATTTAGGTGAGGGAAGGCTGTGTAAATTCACCAGCCTCAGTCCTGCAGAGCTATATGGGTCCAGTGGCCAGATAATGCTCACGACAACCCGAAGATGGCGTAGGATGTAGTGGGAGACCTTGGCCTTTTAAAGCTAAGGTCTTTCCGAGTTCTCACTTTCAGGCCACGCCCATTCAGTGATTAGGCCTGTTTAAGAAGTGAGTCAAGGTATGTCCCTAATAATAATAATCAACCTGGAAGAGGAATACCCATAGGGTTGCTGGTTGAAAGAGAAACAATTACTATTTACATTTGCTCTGAGCCATAGGGGCTCAAAAAATAACCAGTAAGTGGCGCTTGGGCAGGGACCAATCAATGTTGGCCAATCAATGAGAGCCAGAGAGAATTGGTTTTAAGGCTTGGTCCTTAAGAAAGAAATCTAGCCAGTAAACCAAGATAACTATTGCTCTTGCAAGGAGCCTCAAAGTTACAGGTAGAATTTCTTTTCTCTTCCTAAAAGGTCTCATGGGACTTACTTTGTTCTGGCAGCACCCAGACTGCTCTAGCTCCAACAGAAGTTCTGGTATGCTGCATTGCTTCATTATGGATAGACAATATACTGTTGGGTGGGATTAAGGACTGGTTAAGTAGTTTGGGGTGGGCCAGGTACAGCAGCAAAAGGAATGTCCAGGAGGCTAATTAGGCTATGTGGGTGGGCTTAAGGAGTGGCCAAGTATATATAAGTAGTCTGGAATGCCCTAGCGATCTGGGCTGCTGAAATGTTTGAGAAAATTCAGGGACTGGGTTGCATCCAGAGACATGGTCTTTTCCTTTAGGGGTCCAGATCTCATTACCCCCATCACTTTATACAATGAAAATTATCCTGAATAGCTCTCATCCAGATCATGTCATTCAGGGTAACCTATTTTTACTTTCTTATGACTGCCAAGCATACCCCATGGAAGAAATCATGGTTGATTCTATGACTCCATATCCTATTCTAAACTTAATGAAATGGCACTAGCAAAATAAGAGGGAAAAAATGCCCATTTAAGCCTTGTTGATCCAATAGACTCCTCCAAGCAGACTTGTTTCAAACATTTTTTTATTGTCTAGTGGAGACCAGTTATGGAGGGCCTTGTTCCACCAGGTGGGAGAACCAGGTCTCTAGGGCTACCTTTGGATTCTCCAATCTGTTCTAGGTTGGCTAGAGTAGAATCTAAAAGGTGCTGTGTCACTCCAAGTTCCAGCCTGTCCCAGAAAGGCTTTCTCAGAGACGCTAAAGCCAATGACAAATTCTAGCCCCAAAATGGCCAGGCAGGGGGTATCTATGCCTAGCCCAACCCAAGAGTTGACTAAGATAGGGGTGGGGACATCAGGTTAAGACAAACACAGAACTCTGGGTCTCCCTCCCAGGGGTTACAAAGTAACATTATTTTCAAATCCTGCACAAGTCACTATGCTTCTTCCAAAAAGCCATGGAAGTGGCTGAGGGGTGTGGCACCAAGAGTGGTTAGCTTGGTATTACTGGTGGAGCCTACTTTTTCTTAAACTCCTTTGTTGAACTAGCCCTGAATGCTTATTATGGTAGTATAGCCCTAGCCAGGCTATCCTGCTTAAGTACAGTTTATTGAAGTCTCCTCCTTTTGAGCCAGAAGGCTCAGAACAGCAACCTGCTGATGAAATTTCCTCCACTTCTGCCCCCAGGAATGGCAGTCATCCAGGGTCCAAGTAGTCTGGATATTTTTTTAATTTTAAAATTTTATTGTTTATTTTTTAACATTCATTAAAAATTTTTTGAGTTCTAAATTTTTTCCTCTTCTTCCTCACCCTTTGTAAAGGCAAGAAATGTGATATCAATTACACATGTGAAATCATGTAAAACATATTTTCATGTTACACAAAAAAAAGAAAAAAGTGAAAAAAATTATGCTTCAATCTGCATTCAAACTCCATTGGTTCTTTTTCTGGAGGTGGATAGCATTTTCATGAAGTCCTTCAAAATTTTCTTGGATCGTTGTGTTGATCAGAATAGATAAGTCATTCACGGTTGACCATTGTACATATTGCTGTTACTATGAACAATGTTCTCCTGGTTCTGCTAACTTTACTTTGCATCAGTTCATATAGATCTTTCCAAGTTTTCTGATTGCATCCTGTTCATCATTTCTTATAGCAAAAGAATGTAATTTCACAATCATATGACACAATTCTTTCAGCCATTCCTCAATTAATGGATATCCCCACAATTTCCAATTCTTGGCCACCGCAAAAAAGATTGCTATAAATATTTTTGTGCATATAGGTCATTTTTCTTTTTCTTTGATCTCTTTAGATACAGACTTAGTGGTGGCATTGCTGGGTCAAAAGGTATGTAGTTTTATAGTACTTTGGGCATGGTTTCAAATTGTTTTCCAGAATGATTGCCAGTTCACAATTCCCCCCATTATATATTAGTGTCTGTTACGGCCGAGTTAGAGCTGAGCCAGAGCCGAGCCCTGCCCTCCTCAGACCTCCATGCCCAGGGGCCTGCTGAGATAAACTCAGGGCTCTGAGATATGGGTGGAGCCAGGAGGAGGGGTCTCGCCTTTGTTGCCTCCCTAGCAATTCCAGGTCTTTGCCCAGACCTGCTTGAGCACTTGGAGCTTCCAGCTCTCTGTCTGGGCTTGCCAGAGCACATGGAACTTCTGGTTCTTTTCTTGGACTGCCTGCCTGCAGGGAGCTTCGGGTTAGCTCAGGAAGAGAAGGGGAGGAGAGTAGGCGGAACCAGGGTGGCCCTAATGCCTACGTAACCAAAGATATAAAAATGCTGCTTGCTGAAATAATAAACGGAGTCATTCACCACCTTTCGGCTCCCGCCCCATTCATTGTGCTTGAGATCAGGCCCTTTGCTAGGCAAAGGCCTGGGTGTGGGGGGCTAACACAGACCCCCACTACTTCGTTGCGAGGCTGGGGGACTCGCAACAAGTGTTCCTATTTTTCCACATCCCCTCCAACAGTTATCATTTTCCTTTTCTGTTGTATTAAATAATATGATAGGTGTGAGGTGGTACCCCAGAGTTTGCATTTCTCTAATAAATACTGACTTAGAACATTTTTTCTTATGACTATAGATAGCTTTGATTTCCTATGAAAACTGTCTATTCATATCTTTTGACCATTTATTGTGGAGGATTGACTTACATTTTTATAGATTTGACTCCATTTCTCAAATATATTGAAAAGTAAGTTTTATCAGAAAAAACTAGCTATAAATCCCACCCCCCAATTTTGACCTTATCTTGGTATAGGTGTGAGATGTTGTTTATACCTAGTTTCTGTCAAACTGTTTTCCAGTTTTCCCAGAAATTTTTACCAAATAGTGAGTTCTTGTCCTCAAAGACTGGATCTTTACATTTATCAAACACTAGATTACTATGATCACTTATTACTTTTTATTGTGTACCTAACTTATTCCACTGACCCTCTGATGCAGGTTGGGGTTGCTGGCAACCCTGGAATGTCAGAGTACAGGGCAGCTTCTGCCTGGAATGAATTCACACACTCAAACTGTCTTCCAATCAAGTGGCAAGGTTTATTTAACACCAATAGTAGTGGGGGCCAAGGTTCCTAGTGAACCTGCTACTTATTGAGGGTGAGACTGATACTTATATACAAAAATGACGGTGAAAGGATATGGATGGGATTAAGGAGTGGTTGGTATATGCAAGTAGTCTAGGGTAGGCCAAGAGCAACAGTGAAAGGAATGTCAAATAAGCTAATTAGGTGATCCAGGTGGGCTGGGGTTGGCCAGTTGCCTTGGGCAGAGGTGCCAGTGATCTGGGCTGCTGAAATGTATGGGAAAATTCAGGGACTAAGTTGCTTTCAAAGACATGGTCTTTTCTTTTAAGGGGGGCCAGGTCTCATCACCCCATCATTCTCCCCTCAAACAAATGGGACCCAAAATCTTTTGAGGATAAGGAGTGAAGTTCTCAGCTTCTGGAACTGCTTCCTGTTGGCAAGGGGTATAGAGCTGTCCCTGCCTTGAAGGGATCCCAGAGAGGATTTGACTGAAAGTGAGCATAGGTTGCATCCAGGGGATGATGGCTGGACATGGGCTGTTACCCACTGTTTGCTACCAACTGTAAGTGAATGGCTTATAGTCTGGAAGATGCAAATACAGTTATCTGGTCTTGTTAACTTTCTCAAAGTTTCCACTCTGATTCCAATTCCTTTAGGAGGATCAGATGCTATTGGGATTCAGTTATGTTAAATTGAAAAGTTTTTGTGCAAACAAAGCCAATGCAAAAAGATTAGGAAGGAAGCAGAAAATTGGGAAAGAATTTTTACAACCAGTGTCTCTGATAAAGGCCTCATCTCTAAAATATATGGGGAACTGAGCCAAATTTATAGGAATACAAGTCATTCCCCAATTGAGAAATGGTCAAAGGATATGAACAGGTAGTTTTCAGAGGAAGAAATTAAAGATATCTATAGGCATATGAAAAAATGCTCTAATAACTATTGATTAAAGAAATGCAAATCAAAACAACCCTTAGGTGCCACAGCTCTCCTGTCAATTTGTTTTTTTAAATTAATTTATTTTTAGTTTCAACATTTACTTCCACAAGATTTTGAGTTCTAAATTTCTTCCCAACTCTCCACTCCCCACCACCCCAACATAGTGTGCATTCAGATTACCCCTTCCCCCAATCTTCCCTCCCTTCTATCACTGTCCCTCCCTTCTCTTATTCCCTTCCCTTCTATTTTCTGTAGGCAAGATAAATTTATATACTCCATTGCCTATATATCTTATTTCCTGTTGCATGTAAAAACAATTTTTGACATTCATTTCTGAAACTTTGAGTTCCACATTCTCTCCCTTCCTTCCTCCCCACCCACCCTTATTGAGAAGGCAAGCAATTTGATGTAGGTTATACATGTGTAGTCATGTAAAACATTTCCATGATAGTCACGTTATGAAAGACTAAAGATATTTACCTCCATCCTATCCTGTCCCCCATTTATTCTATTCTCTCCTTTAATCCTGTCCCACCTTAAAAGTATTTGCTTCTGATTATCCCCTCCCCCATTTGCCCTCTTTTCTATCACCTCCCCCTCCCCCCGCTTTTCCCCTTCCCCCTTACTTTCCTGTAAGGTAAGGCAGATTTGCATACCCAAATGAATGTATATGTTATTGTCTCCTTCAGCCAAATCTGATGGGAATAAGGTCCACTCATTCCCTCTCACCTCCACCCTCTTCCCCTCACTGTAAAAGCTCTTTCTTGCCTATTTCATATGAGATAATTTACCCCATTCTACTTCTCCCTTTCTCCTTCTCCCAGTACATTCCTCTCTCACCCCTTAATTTTACTTTTTGATATTATCCCTTCATATTCAACTCACCCTGTGCCCTCTGTCTACACACACACACACACACACACATTCCCTCCAACTTCCAACTGAGAAAGGCCTCATGAGTTGCAAATATCTTTCTATGTAAGAATTGTAAACAGTTCAACTTTAATAAGTCCCTTATGATTTCTCTTTCCTGTTTACCTTATCATGCTTCTCTTGAATCTTGTATTTGAAAGTCAAATTTTCTATTCAGCTATGGTCTTTTCATCAAGAATGCTTGAAAGTAAGGCAGCTAGGTGGCACAGTGAGTAGAGCACCATCCCTGGAATCAGGAGGACCTGAGTTCAAATCCAGCCTCAGACACTTTGACACATATACTAGTTGTGTGACCTTGGGCAAGTCACTTAACCCCAATTGCCCTGCCAAAAAACAAAACAACAAAAAAAGAATGCTTGAAATCCCTCTATTTCATTGAATATCCATTTTTCTCCCTGAAGTACTATAATCAGTTTTGTTGGGTAGGTGATTCTTGGTTGTAATCCTAGCTCCTTTGACCTCCAGAATGTCATATTCCAGGCCTTCCAATCCCTTGATGTAGAAGCTGCTAAATCTTCTGTTATCCTGATTGTGTTTTCACAATACTTGAATTATTTCTTTCTGGATTCTTGCAATATTTTCTCCTTTACCTGGGAACTCTGGAATTTAGCTACAATATTTCTAGGAGTTTTGGTTTTGGGATCTCTTTCAGGAGGTGATTGGTGGATTCTTTCAGTTTTTGTTCTATCATCTTATTCTAGAATATCAGGGAAGTTTTCCTTGATAATTTCTTGAAAAAATGATGTCTAGGCTCTTTTTTTGATCATGGCTTTTAGGTAGTCCAATAGTTTTAAATTATCTCTCCTGGATCTATTTTCTAGGTCAGTTGTATTTCCAATGAAATATTTCACATTGTCTTCTATTTTTTTCATTCTTTTAGTTTTGTTTTATAATTTCTTGATTTCTCATAGTCATTAGCTTCCATTTATTTCATTCTAATTTTTAAGGAATTATTTTCTTCAGTGAGCTTTTGGACCTCCTTCTCCATTTGGCCAATTCTGCTTTTTAGGGCATTTTTCTCCTCATTGGCTTTTTGGACCTCTTTTGCTATTTGGGTTAGTCTATTTTTTAAGGTGTTAAATACCCATTTTAAGGTGTTAATACCATCTTTTGAGTATCCTTTAGCAAACTGTTGACCTGTTTTTCATGACTTTCTTGTATAGCTCTCATTTCTCTCCCTACTTTTTCCTCTACTTCTCTTGCTTGATTTTAAAAATCTTTTTTGAGATCTTCCATGTTTGAGTCCAATTCATATTTTTCTTGGGGGCTTTGGATGTAGGAGCTTGGACTTTGTTTTCATCTTCTGAGTGTATGTTTTGATCTTCCTTGACACCAAAGTAAGATTCTATAGTCTGAGTTTTTTTCCTACTATTTGCTCATTTCTTCAGCAAATGACTTGACTTTTTAGCACTTTGTTGATGTAGCACTCTGCTTCCAGAGTGGAGAGTGCATTGTCCCAAACTTCAGGGGTTTTGTGCAGTTGTTTTAAGAGATATTTCTAGAGATCTGTAAATTTTTAGTTCTTCCAAGGTTGCATGATCAAAGGAGAGGTGTTTATTCCTCTCCTGTTCTGTACTGTGGTCTATGAGTGACCACAAGCACTATTTTCTGCTGTGGAACTGTGAGGAGGATTCTCTCTCTACTACCCCCACAAGCTTCACCATGCCAGTGCTCCTCCTCACCCCAGGACTGCCACCCAGAACTGTGACCCAGATGCAAGCAAGGGAAAAGCAAGAAAATCCTGCCTCAGCACCAGCAAAGAGATCCCTGCAATTGCCTTCTGATCAGCCATTGGATCCACCCACTGTCTGTGAGCCAAGAGCTCCTGGAAGCAGCCACCACTGCCGCCACTGCCCTGGAGCTGGGGCCAGGGTCAGACCATGCTCCTCTGTCACTCACATCCAGACAGACCTTTCCCATTGACCTTCTAGGTTGTCTTTGGTGTTTGCAGGTTAAGATGTCTGGAAACCACCACAGCTGCCAGTGATTCAGTCTTGTAAGGCCTAGTCAGGATATTGCTGTGTCCTGGTCTGTGCTGGCGTGGCCCACACTGACTGTGGTTTTCTACCAGCCTGGTGCAATAGACCTTTCCTGTCAACCTTCCAGGTTGTCTTGGGCTAGAAATTCGTTTCACTCTGTCATTTTGTGGTTTCTGCTGCTTTAGAATTTGTTTAGAGTCATTTTTTACAGCTATTTGAAGGGGTTTGAAAGAGAGCTCAAGGAAGGCCCTGATTTCACTCTGCCATCTTGGCTCCATCCCCTGCTAACCAATTTGTGATATTAAATGTTTCAATCTATCTCTTCCCCTTGATAGATTTTTCTTACTGGCCTCTACCAATTACTTAGGTCAGGATGGAGCTGTATTAATGCCATGTTTTTCTCAATGCTCTCTTGGCTTTTCCTTTTTGTCTTCAACCTAACTTTTGAAAACCAACATCAGAGGCAGCTGCATCAGGAATGACACTCACAGCAGAAACAGTTCTGGTCTAGGTAAATTAGAAATCAATTTTCTAGCAATCTAGAAATCTAGAGTTCTAATATCCATTAATCATCATTCAATAGTAATGGTGACTTACAGCTATGAGGATTCCTAGAAAAGCTTTTGTCTTTCATTCTAAATTCTGAGCCATGCTTTCCTACATCTTTTACCATTCTGTCAAATTGGTGCTGGTAGAAAACGCCATTAGACTTAATGAAATGTGTTTTGTTTAACCAGCAGTTCTTCTATGTGATGACTCAAGAGTTGAAAGTGTCTCTATGTTCAAGGCAATACTAGGACCTGGGGATTAAAACAGTATAATATAGCTTTTAGCCCCCAGGAATCTTGGAAAGCTTTACAAACATATTTGGTTCCTATCCTTTGTCACTTATGCCTCTCTGCTCCTCATAGTATTACATGTGGGGTGTGTTGTTGTTGAATGTCTTCTGTTTGCAACTTGGTCTAATTATGGCCATATGTAGGAGGTTGAATGAAAGACCCTCAAATCCATTTTTATTGATACCATGAAGGGTTTCCAAGGGGCCTCAGGGACAAGGAAGAAAGTATGTGGTAAGTGGAAATGTCCAAGAATGATGGAGAGGGTAAGTCTGAAAAGCTCAGAGGGACTTGTTAGAAATGCTTACCACCAATAGGCTATTATTACTCTGAGGGAGGGGCATGGGGAATTTGCAGGGATTCAAGACTAACAGGATGGCCCCTGTATCTACCAAGGTGGAGGTGGGGTGGCCCTGTATCACCATAGACACCCTTCCTAGCTGAGAGAGAGGCAAAGAGGAGCAGATGGGGACTGGAACCTGCAAACTTTCCTCAGAGCATCCCTAAGGTTGCAGGGGAAGTCCTTGGCATGCCTGGTATCTCTTATTCTGCATCACCCTGAGGTGGATCCTACATACAGATTTCCAATGCTCCAGCTTTTTGCCAAAATGACAAGTACCAGGCTTCACAGGGCCAGGAGTGGGGAGTGGATTTGGAATGGGAGCCAGTGGCTGTTTAAGCTGCATGGTATAAGCTTGATCCTTTTTATCCAAGAGTTTCCTGTTTACTCTAAGATCTTTTGTCTGGGCCGCTAAGGTCTGGGCAAGCTGAGAGGTGAGTTGAGCTACAAACTGTCAGTGTTTAGATTGCCACTCTGTCTGAGTGACTTTGATATTCTGTGATAGGGAAGGTTGGAGGTTATTAACAAAGTAGGAGAGGAACTGGATCTGGCCCCCTCCTTCCTGATTATGGTCTAAACCAGAGTTCGCATCAAAGACCTCTGCTAAGCAAGTGTAAAACTTAAACACAGTCTTTGTCAGGCCTCTGGAAAACATTCTTGATTTGGAAAAATCTACAGATCAGGGAAAGGCAGCTGGGATAGCCTTAACTAGGGCTTCACCCAGGGCTTTGGCCTCCTGGTAATGCCTTTCCTGATCCTGATAAGTGACCCAATCTATCTCTTATTTCCTGGAGGCTGGCCATTAAGCCTTTTTTCTTAATGTTTAGCTTCACCTTTCCAAACCAAGGCTACTACTAAAAGCGAATGTCAAGTATTACCAGGCAACAAGACTGGAGGGTGACCCTGAGCTGGTAGGTAAAGCCTATGGGATCCTGAAGGGGGTCTGGGAAGTCCCTCTTGGTGGCCTGTAATTCAGCCCATTCACATGGCTTAAAGTTATACTGAGCAGGGGAAACAAATATGATGATAAACTTAATGTGACCTTCCTTGTCTTCAGCCAGGACAATCTGAGGGCTCTGCTTGTTGACTCCCTTAAAGGGGTAGGTCCTGATGGGTTTAAGTTCAGAGATCTGGTCTGTAGGCAGGATGGAGTCACCTCCATCAGGACTGGAGCCTTCAAGGGGAAGCATGAGTAGGATGGAGGAACAACTTTGGGAGAAGGAAGCTAGGCTGGGGCCAATGAGCAAGGAGGGAGGGTAGTCTAAGCAGGGGTAGATAGTGCCAAAGGGAGTGTGGGTAGTGAGGGAGGTGCTGGGGCTGAGGTGGCTTCATAACTTTTAAGGGAAGAAGATTCTACCTTACATTCTTACTCTGCCATTTCAGCAAACCAGTGGTGGAAACATTCCCACTCAAGTCTAGATGTCTTGTTGGTTTTTAGGCTTAGTTTGTTTTTAAGATAAGCTAATTTGGACTAGTCAAAAGAGCCCCAATGGGGCCAATATAATTCAGGGCTATTTTTAGTTAATTGATACCTGTGCTGGAAATATTTGTGGCTTTTAGATTGATAATTGCTCAATATATATGAAGCAGCCGTTTGGCTGGCCAGACCCCTATTTTTAGATTCTGACTGACCCATGACTGAATTACAGAGGAGACCTATGCAAAGCAATGTGGTTTCCACTCCCAAAGCAGGCTTAGAGAGAAGTGTGGACTACTACTTGCAATGGTGGGACTTTTCTTTTTTTACTGTTTTCTCTTTTGGAATGCTAGGGCAATCAAGGGCCTTTAATGAGTCTTGCCTTTGTTTGAATCAAGCAAGTAAAGTGGACCTTTTGTTATCTTTTGTTTTAGAGTGCTTCTCAGCACTATGGCAGTCAAGCGTCTTTGAGTCTTGTCTTTGTTTGAATCAAGAGTCATTTATTGGAAACAATATATGTAACGTGGTGCTAGTGATCGAAGAGCTTTCCCACACCCTTTTGCTAAGTAGATGCTAAGCCCCAAGGCCCTAAACAGGGTATATATGCTCTGAGGTTGGCATTTTGCTTTGGGGGGCTTACTTACGGGAAGAGTGTGATTTGGCCAGATGAGACTCTGGGTAGCCATTAGGAACACCCCACCTCAGCTTTGAAAACCCAGATGTTGGTACTTCTCTCTCTCTGGTAACTATATATGTATTGCTATGATCAGACAGAAGCCTGTCTGTTGATTTGTTTATATTTTTGCTGTTTGTAATTTCTTTTTGTATTTGCTCTGAAGTTCAGGGTGCTGGCTTTCCCCCCTAAACTAGGTGAATGATATATGTGTGTTTAATTAAAGTAAGATTGTTAACCCCTTAAAGTTGCTTTCCTTAGAAAAGGAGATCAAAGAATCTGTGCTAGCAGCCCTCCTGTGTGCTGGTGTTGTTGGTCTTGTTGTTGGTCTTTCATCTCCACAGCAGCTGCTCACAGCATTGTTGTTACACTGCTGAACAGGCAGAAATCCAAGATAGGAGCAGAGAATAGAGAAGATACCTACCCAACCATCAGGGCCAGTACTTCAGGAGAATAAGTCCTGTGGTGCCAAGTCATGGGGACTTGGAGGGCAAGGGTCTGGTCTCCAGTCCCTCATCCTATCCTAGTCACAGCACCAAAATGTCAACCTCCAGAGTTTGGTCTAAGAAAGACAAACAGAATTAGGTTGTATGTGTGCTTTTATTTTTATCAATCGGCTGCGTGCATGAGAGCTGCAGTTGGAACTGAGCTCACTTTGGGGTTAGATGAAGAGTATTATAAAGCCATGAAGGAAGGAAGTGCCCCTCACTCAAGATGTCTGTCCTTTTGTCAGCCAAGATTACAGTTTCCAACAAGCAAGGGAATGACCCTAACTCAGGATGTTGTGTGCAAGCTTAACGCAGTCTTGTGATTGCTGACACAGCAGGAGGAATGCAGGTTCACTCAGAGAGCATCACAGAGGGTTATTGTATGACAGTCCAGAAGGGCTGAAATGGTCCTGTCTGGCCAGTACAGGTTTTCAGTCTTCTTTTGGTGATGAAGGGTTAAGTGAGTCTCAGCCTCTATGCCTCAAGAAAGGCACATGGGATTCCTGATAAGAGCCCTTGCTTTCCTTATTCCCTCAGGGGCTCCCCTTGGTTAGACTCTCTTATCAAGATCATTTAAAAAACTCCATGATTTATTTATATAAAGCTAATAAATTAGTCGAGCAGCTTTTTACTTTTCCCCAAAAAACACTGGCAACTACCCTCTGTGTTTCATCTGCAACATTGGGGGAAGTTGGTGAGTACCAGTTCGATGGTACACTCAACCAGCAATTTTGTTCTTGAACATCAGTGGCTGCTTCATAAAAGTAGCACCTCCACTTTTTCAGGCTTTTTCCATAATAGATAAACATGTGGACAGCTGAAAGTATCTCCATTGCTTGCATTATCAAGCCTTTCATACCAATGAAGGCCCCCATGAACCCTGCCTCTGGGCTTGGGTTTGTCTTTGAGGACAAGGTTGATTATTTTCTTCTTTTTAAAAAAAATTTTGTAGAACATTTATTTCTCTCATGAGAGATATTAAAAAAAATTCTGTGACTGAGAAGTCATCTCAGTTAGTACGTATTATAGTTTCCTTCCCCAGACATCCTGCTTCATAGGAGGGAAATGAAGTAGTGATCCATTTTACTACAAGTAAAATATTACAAAATATTTATAAGTTAAAAACAAAGCCAGTAACAACACAAAAGACACTGGATGGAATGCATTGGTTTCTGACAAATATCTGCTCCAGTGGCTTACCCAATCCATTTAAGAAAAATATTTCAAAAACGAAAGTATAGGAACTAAAATCCTTTCAATCTCATGACTCTAAAGAAAAAAGGAAATAGTGGTGGTGGGAGTGGGGTATAGTAGAGATGTGAAGGGACATTTTTATAGAAGTTTGCCAGTCTACTCTGAATGAAACATCTTTTTTCTCCTGTGCAGTGAATTCTGACTAAATCCAAATAACACTAAGACAGTCCTTGCACTAAGTTAGGAAATACTCTGACAGAGTAAAAGTTAACTCATCTACACTCAGGTGCAATATATAAGAGCTCCTTCATCTATGCACCATGTTTTCTGATTGAATTAATGGGATTAAAACCTCCCTTGGCATCATAGCTTGTCACAGTAGCCCTTACATCTCTTTCATGAAGTCTTCATACACATCATCTTTGGCTTGTACTGAAACAGGAGCAGAGGGGACAGATTTAGGAATTGCTTTGGCAAAGGGTATAGTAGAATCCTCTTCTGACATTTTTGGAGAGCAGCAGTAGCTCCTTTGTTTCCTCATTGAAACCTCAGTGCACTGGACACAAATCTGGTCATTTCTGCCTTGGGATTGGTGATTTGTGGCTTGGTACTAATGGTTGCTGTGGCTTTCTTCTCAATAGTGGCCACACTGGTATTATCCATTTTGGGTCTCTGGATCAAATTGGGTGTGGCATTTAAAACCCCTGTATTCAGCAAGGGAGCTAGTGGGGAAAGCCTAGGTGGAGTAGGTCCAAGTAGAGGCACCAATGGTGAATCATACCAGGATAAGGGATGCCTAGAGGTGCTGGGGGAAGTAGCCTCCGTGGTGATCTTCAAGGAAGAGGACCAGGAAGAAGACTAGGAGGTGGGCCTGGTGGTGGACCATGAGGCCTGCCTGGTGGAGGACCAGGAGGAAAAAGCTGGGCTAAAGGCCCTCAAAGCTTTGGCATTCCAAGCGGTCTTAAGAATGGAGGCACTCCTGTAGGTGGACCAGGTGTAAAGCCAGTGGGTGGTCCAGGTGGTGGTTCAAGATGGGGTGCTCCTGTCATGGGAGGTGCTGGTATTTGAGCAGGAGGAACAGACTGTGGAGGTCATTGCTATTGTTGGGAAGCAGGAGATGATGTGTCATCAGGAGGACGTTCTTCTTTTTTCAGTGCTGTGTTGTAGCCTCTGAATCAGTCATCAGAATCCTCTTCCTCTTCATTCTCTGAAAATTCCTCTACTTCTTTCCCCTCTTCAGGAATTTCCTGACCTGTCATTCTAAGCATCATAGCTTGAAGAAGTGTGAATTCCTTTGTGTTTTTCTTTTTTCTTTCATGATTTTCCAGGAACATCGTATACTGAGACCTGACTTATTGTCCTCTTTGGTCTCTCTTTGTCATCAGGATGCATGGCTCCTCTTCTTCACTGGTGGAGAAAGGTCAAAAAAGATGAGCAAAAAACAGCAAAAAAAGAACCTGCATGGAAAGTTATTATGGGGACAGGGAAGATCAAGACACAAACTCAGAATAGGACAACAGTGCCAAAACACCTAAGTGCAAAACCCCAGGAAGTGGTCTCAAGCCCAGAAATAACTCATGGAAGAGCTCAAAAAGGAGTTTAAAAATCAAGTAAGAGATGTAGAAGAAAAATGGGGAAAAGAAATGAGAGTGATGCAAGAGAATTATGAAAAAAGACTCAACAGCTTGGAAAAAGAAAATGGCTGCTTAAAAAGTAGAATTGGCCAAGTGGAAAAGGAGATACAAAAGTTCAGTGAAGAAAACAACTCCTTAACAGTTAGAACTGGGCAAATGGAAGTTAATGATTCTATGAGAAATCAAGAATCAAACGAATTCAACATGTTATTGTCAAATGTCACCTTGTTGCTGTGTCGTTTTCACCATGTCACTTTGTCACTATGTCAGCATATTATTATCACCATGTCACTATTACTTTGCCACTTTGTCATTGTCACAATGTCACCATCACCAAATTACTCCCTCTTTCTCTCTTTCCGTTCCTCTCCCACTCCTCAATCTTGACTCACAGCAATGTAACTGCAGCAATTTGGTTCCCTCTTCAGAATTCTGACTTTTAGAGAAATTTGACTCTCTGCTCCAGATTTGCACTCCTGAATTTTCACTCTATGATTTTAACTACCTAACATGCATTTTGAATCTCCATTTTTGATTTCCCATTTTTTATTTTGACTATTGATTTTTTATTCTCAAAGCTGAATTTTGATATCCTGATTTTGGCTTGAGGATTTTTACTCCTACTTCTGAAATCTGATTCCTGATCAATACTGAATTTGCACTCCCAAGTTTTGACACCCATCTTTAGACTTCTGAATTTGGACTCGTGATACTGAATTTTTACTCTTTGATTCTGACTTCTGATGCCAGGTTTTGAGTACTGTATTTTGACTGAATTTTGAGTCATGAATTTGGACTCATAGATTTTAACTCTTGAATTTTTGACTCCTGCCTTTTGACTCCTGGTCCCAAATCTTGCCTCCCTGGCCTAGATGTTAACCCTTGAATCTTGACTCTCAGATTCAGACAGACAATTTTGACTGACAAATTTTGACTCCCTGTCCTGAATTTTAACTTCCCAATTTTGCCTCTCATCCCTGAGCTTTTACTCTGAGATTAATAACACATGTATTATTTATTGAATGCCATGCACTGTGTTAAAGCTTTACAATGATTATCTCATTAGGTCCTCACATCTGCCCTGCCAGGTAAATGCTATTATCCCCATTTGACAGATTAGGATTTAGGAGGACTCATGGATTGAGATTCTGTCTCTTGGATTCAGGCCCTTGGACTCTATTTCTTAGACCCTTGGACTAGGACTGACTCTTTCTTCTTCTTCTTCTTCTTCTTCTTCTTCTTCTTCTTCTTCTTCCTTCTTCTTCCTTCTTCTTCTTCTTCTTCTTCTTCTTCTTCTTCTTCTTCTTCTTCTTCTTCTTCTTCTTCCTTCTTCTTCTTCCTTCTTCTTCCTCCTTCTTCCTTCTTCTTTCTTCTTCTCTCAGTGTGTCTCCCTCACCAACTGACACTCTCTTCCTCTCACTTTCAGTCTCTGTATGCATATCTCTCTTATACTCTGAATCTCTCTCTTTCATTCTCTCTCTTTCTCTCCCTCTTATTTTCACTCACTGACTTCCTCTCTCCCACTCTTTTACTTTCTCTCTCGTTGACTCTCACTTTGTCTCTCTCAATGACTTAATGACTCTCTGTCTCACTCTGACTCATTGACCATCACTCTCTGATTCTGTCTCATTCAATGAATCACTGACTCTCTGTCTCTTTCTCTTTGTGTCTCTCTCTGTCTCCATCTCTCTCTCTGACTCATTTTCTCTGTGAGTTTTTTCTATCTCAGTCCGTGTGTGTCTGTGTGCGTCTGTGTCTTTCTCACAGACTCTCACTCTTTCTGTTTCTATCTCGCTCTCACTCTCCTGCTTTTCTAACTCTCATTGTGATTCTCATTGACTCTGGTTCTCCCTCTCCCTTACTCTTTCCCTCTCCCTTACTGTCACTGTCACTTTCCCTCCCTCTCTGGCTCTGCCACTGTCACAGACATTTTCTTTGTCACTGTCTCTCCATTTTCTGACACTCTCCCTCACTTTCCATCACTGTCACTTTCACATCACTGTCATCATCACTGTGTCACCACATCACACTCCCTATGTCACTGTCACCATGTCACCTTGTAACTCCCTCACCCTCACCCTCACTTTTTCCTCTCTCCTGGACCTGAAATTTGACTCTCAACAATGGAACTCCAGCAATTTGATTGCCTGTCCAGAATTTTGACTCTTAGACTTTTATTCCTTAATTTTTCTCTTTTTTTCTTTTTGTTCATATTTTAGTATTTAATATTTTAGTTTTCAACATTGATTTCCACAACATTTTGAATTATAAATTTTCTCCCCATTTTTACCCTCCCTCCCACTTCAAGATGGCATATATTCTGATTGCCCCATTCCCCAGTCAGCCTTCCCTTCTGTCACCCCACTCCCCTGAATCCCCTTTCCCCTTACTTTCCTGTAGGGCAGGATAGATTTCTATGCCCCATCCCCTATATATCTTATTTCCCAGTTGCATGCAAAAACAACTTTTTTTGAGGATCTGCTTTTAAAACTTTGAGTTCTAAATTCTCTCCCCTCTTCCCTTCCCACCCACCCTTCCTAAGAAGACAAGCAATTCAACATAGGCCACACATGTATCATTATGTAAAACACTTCCACAATAACCATGTTGTGAAAGACTCCATCCTATCCTGTCCCCCTTTATTCAGTTTTCTCCCTTGACCCCGTGCATTGGTAACTAAGGTGGGACTTTCTCACTGTTTTAGAATCATAAACTAATTAAGTCTCTTTGATTGAGTCTTACTAGGTGCTAAACCCCAGGCCCACACCTTTTTACTACTAGGTGCTAAGCCTATGTGGGCATGAAGCCCTCAGGGTCCTAAGGAGAGTTGCTAAGACCAGAGCCAACAGTAGGCACTAAAATTCTGGTCACTCACATGACGTTTCATGACGTCCAAAGACTGTATAAAAAGAGAGAACAGAGCTATTTGCTTGGGGCTCTCACTGTTGGAGGAATGTTGATGTGGAGACTCTGGGCAGCTGTAGTTAAGAGCGCTCCAGCTTGTGAACCCAGATGTAGAAGCCTTCTTGGTAACTATCAATTATGTTTGGTCTGTTTATGATGTATGCTTGTAATTTGTTTGTATTTGCTCTGAAGTTCAGGGTGCTGTCTTTTTCCCCTGAACTAAGTGAATGATGTATGTATATGTTGGATTAAAGTAAGATTGTTAACCCCTTAATATTATTTTCCTTAGTAAAGCAGATCAAATAACATGTGCTGACAGCATCCTTGTTGTTGGGCTTGTGTTGGTCTTTCACCCCCACAACAGCTGCTAGACAAATTGTTGCAACACCCTGTCACTTTTCAAAAGTGTTTGCTTTTGATTACCTCCTCCCCCTATCTGCCCTCCCTTCTATCATCCCCCCTTTTTTATCCCCTTCCCCCTACTTTCCTGTATGGTAAGATACCCAATTGAGTGTGTATGTTATTCCCTCCTCAAGTCAAATCCAATGAGAGTAAGATTCACTCATTCCCCATCCCCTGCCCCCTCTTCCCTTCCAACAGAACTGCTTTTTCTTGCAACTTTTATGTGAGGTAATTTACCCCATTCTATCTCTCCCTTTCTCCCTCTCTCAATATATTCCTCTCTCAACACTTAATTTAATTTTATTTTTTTTAGATATCATCCCTTCATATTCAACTCACCCTATGCCCTATGTGTATATGTATATATATATGTATATATATATGTATATATGTATACATACATATGTATATATGTATGTGTATATATGTGTATATGTGTGTGTGTGTGTGTGTGTATTCCCTTCAACTACCCTAATACTGAGAAAGGTCTCATGAATTACCTACATCATCTTTCAATGTAGGAATGTAAAGAAAACAGTTCAACTTTAGTAAATCCCTAATGATTTCTCTTTCTTGTTTACCTTTCCATGCTTCTCTTGATTCTTGCATTTGAAAGTCAAATTTTCTATTCAGCTCTGGTCTTTTAATTGAGAAAGCTTGAAAGTCCTCTATTTTATTGAAAATCCACATTTTGCCTTGGAGCATCATTATACTCAGTTTTGCTGGGTAGGTGATTCTTGGTTTTAGTCTTAGCTCCTTTGACCTCCAGAATATCATATTCCAAGCCTTTCAATCCCTTAATGTAGAAGCTGCTAGATCTTGTGTTATCCTGATTGTATTTCCACAATATTCAAATTGTTTCTTCCTGGCTGCTTGAAGTATTTTCTCCTTGATCTGGGGGCTCTGGAATTTGGCGACAATATTCCTAGGAGTTTTCTTTTGGGGATCTTTTTCAAGAGGTGATAGGTGGATTCTTTCAATTCTATTTTACCCTGTGGTTCTAGAATATCAGGACAGTTTTCCTTGATAATTTCTTGAAAGATGATGTCTAGGCTCTTTTTTTGATCATGGCTTTTCCAGTAGTCCAATAATTTTTAAACTATCTCTCCTGCATCTATTTTCCAGATCAGTGTTTTTCCAATGAGATATTTCACATTGTCTTCCATTTTTTCATTCTTTGGTTCTGTTTTATAATATCTTGAATTCTCATCAAATCATTAGCTTCCATTTGCTCTAATCTGGTTTTTAAGTGGTATTTCTTCAGTGGTCTTTTGGACCCCTTTTTCCATTTGGCTAATTCTTCCTTTCAAGGCATTCTTCTCCTCATTGGCCTTTGGAGCTCTTTTGCCATTTGGGTTAGTCTGTTTTTTAAGGTGTTGTTTTCTTCAATATTTTTTTCAGTATATTTTTGGGTCTCCTTTAGCAAAGCATTGACTTGTTTTTCATGGTTTACTCACATCATTCTCATTTCTCTTCCCAATTTTTCCTCTAGTTCTCTAACTTGCTTTTTCAAATCCTTTTTGAGCTCTTCCGTGGCCTAAAACCAGTTCATGTTTTTCTTGGAGGCTTTTGATGTAGGCTGTTTGACTTTGTCAACTTCTTCTGGCTGCATATTTTGGTCTTCTTTGTCACCAAAGAAAGATTCCAAATTCTGAGACTGAATCTGAGTCCTTTTTCGCTGCCTGACCATGTTCCCAGCCAACTTACTTGACCCTTGGAGTTTTTTATTGGGGCAAGACTGCTTGTAGAATAAAGAGTACTTTGTTCCAAGCTTGAGGGGATGCACTGTTGTTTTCAGAGCTATTTCTATACAGCCAGCTCTGCCACACCAGCACTCCTCCTTCCCCAAGAACCACCAACCTGGACCTGACTCAGATCTTAAGCTGCCTCTGCACTCCTGCTCTGATCTGCCACTTAATTCCTCCCATCAGGTGGGCCTGGGGCCAGAAGCAACTGCAGCTGTAGTTTTGTAGTTGCACCATCCCCACCACCCCAGGGGTGGTGGCCCAAACCGGGAACTCTTTTCACTCTGTCCCCTGCAGCTTTTCCCACTACCCTTCTCTGTTATCTTTGGTGTTTGTGGGTTGAGAAGTCTGGTAAATGCCACAGCTCACTGATTCAGGGTGCTAGGGCCTGTTCTGCCTGGCTCCTGGTCTGGTTGGTCCTGCCATCGCCCACGCTGGGCTCTGCTCCCCTCCACTCCCAGCTCCATGTGTGATAGACCTCACCCAGTGACCATCCAGGCTGTCCTGTGCTGGATCCCTGCTTCCCTTTGCTATTTTGTGGGTTCTGCAGTTCTAGAATTTGTTCAGAACCATTTTATAGGTTTTTGGAGGGACCTGGCAGGGAGCTCACCCAAGTCCCTGCTTTCCACCTGCCATCTGGGCTCCACCCCCCTTGATCAGGCTCCAATCCTTTTGTCTGGTCACCACAACTGTGATGTTTAAAGAGTTTGGGAGAGATAATTTCTGGGTTATTAGTCATTTTATTAATAATACTAGCATTTTAATAAAATAGGTCAGTGGCACTCTCAAATGACAAAGACAATCATGGGGGGAAGGGGTGGTAGTGGTGGTGGTGGGGAACTCATGGCTTATGTGCCCTTGAAGAGGGGTGTTCCTGAGAGTGCAAACAACTCTGATTAATTAATGACTAATGAGAGAATGAACATTACAATGAGGGGCAGGACCTATTATAATGAACTTTTATTATGTGATTTACTTCTAAATTACCCCCAGCCTTAGGTAATCTAAACAAAGAATTTATGTCCCCTATCCAAACTGGAGCAAAAGACAATGGGCCCAGAGTTTCACATTGCATTAAAAATCTGATCTAGCTGGGTGGAATAGCAATACTCAGAATGAGGAGAATATCAATCCTATCTTGCAACAGCCCTGTCCTTGAGAGATTGGAGAAGAAAATAGGACATGAGGGGAAAAAGCTGGGGTCTCCCCAATTTTAATAATTGGCTATTAATATGAGAGAGAAAAATATCATTTCTCTCACCAGCCATGCTTGGTTTGAGCATCGTTACTTTGACTATTGCTGAAATATGCAATGGAGAGTCCTAGATGGAACCATTTTCACCCCAGGGCAGTTACAATAGGAAAAAAAGGAAGGGTAGCCTGAGATAATAGTGTGGGAAAATTTTGTGGCAGTGTTTGAACCTACCCCTGCATGGTCAATAAACTGGACTTGTTTCTTGGAGTTCAGATTCATTTAATGCTTAGCTCAGGACCTGGCTTATCCTGGCCAGAAACCAGACCAGATCCTAAGGTTAATGCAAGAAATGTAAGGAGTTCTCTTCCATTATACATCTCAAGCAACCCACGTGTCTTATCTGGAAACTGCCTCCTGGATGTCCAATCAACAACTATTTCCTTGTTCTTTTATTTGAATCTTACCTAACTTGTAAATTACATTGGGGGGTGGGTACCCTGTTTTGACTTCTCTCCTCTGGTGGTGACTTAGTAAATATCTTTCCAAATTATGTTGTTCTCATCTAAGTAATTGGTGCCAGAAGTGGGGTCTTTAATGGTTGACCTGAAAAGCAGGATTTGACCTATGTAGGATTGGTCTGTACAGCAAGAATAAGCTGAGTGCTCCCATGGTTCAAATGGAACACAATCAACTCACCCTTGGTCCCTAGACTAGGTCTTAGGCCTAAAATCTCTGAGGGTCCAGAAATAAAGGGAACCATGTACCATCTAGGCTGAGGGTTAGAACTAGGCTAGTCATCCTTATGGGCAAATGAATAGTCCTCTTGGACTGTTTAACCAAGAGGCTTTTTTTGGGGGGAGGTGTGGATCCACCATCTATTAATTTGACCAGTTCTCTAACAGATCTCTCTTTAGCTTTCACTTTTGCTTTCCATCTCCATCTCTCTTTCCCTCCCTCCCATTTCTCACTTCGTCCTTCTCTTACCCTCCTGTGACTATTAGAAAATAAACTGGACTTCCAGTCTAACTATACACTACTAGCAGCAAATGCAAGAGCTGTCAGTTGAATCACATAACCTGCTAGGAGGAAATCTGTAGGGTTCCTATTGGGAAAAAAAAGCCATAAAAAAACCCTTAAACTCTGTGAAAGGTGGAAACCCAAACATGGTGACTTGTTAATTATAACTTAGATGCTGAATTATATTTTAGACACTGAGTCATAACTTAAGATATTACGACCTATGAAAGGTGAAACAAGAATATCATGACCAAATGTGATTGGGACATGATCAATACACAAAGTTATGTTTAAGCATGTCATTGGCTTAATGGCCAAGCTCATTACTAGGCAGAAAACCAAAAATATCCACCATCAGTAGTGATGCATTCTGTAGCTCCTCCTCCCTATGTCTGCTTTTCATAATTACCATGGGATTTTGGGTGTTCTTTAGTGGAGATCCACTGAACTATCTGGCAGCCACCCCAGATTGCTCCTGTTTTGTAAGTATTCATAATGAATGATTAAACTACTACCTATTATCAATCTGGAGCTCTGTGGCCTCTTCCTTTGGTATAAAAAGAACACCTCCATGGTTATTGGGGAGGTACAGGGTTCCCCAGCCAGGGGAATTCTGGACCTTACAGAATTCTTCATCCATTGAGCTGATTGAGTGACCAAGAGACTGGTTGCCTAATATCACTGACTTAGGACAACTCAAGATTAATGAAGGAAGCTTGAATACATGTACTAGTCAAAATAAACTGTTGTCCAGGGTTGAGTCATTCCCCAATAGTAGGGAATGCTTCTTTTTCTCCCTCTATTTCTTCCCCCCTACAAGTTGCTCATACTAAGGGACAATGTAGCCACACATAAAGACTGCTGTAAAAAATGACAGCCAGAGAGTTTAGAATGCTGAGTTTAGAATGAAATTTCATATCTGAAATGGTCCTCCCAGATTTCTGTAATCAGATGCTAAACTCTTTGTCCCAGGAACTGGAGACTTACTCTCACTTCAGACTTTTAGAGGGAGGTAAGGTTTTAAAAACCTGTAAGATACTTATCTCTGTCATTTTAGCCCTAGTTGGGGGTTACAGAGATACAGTCAGACAAGCAAAAAAAAAACCCACCCTTTTTTCTGGTTTATAGAAATTTGTGGCATTATAAACCAATTAGAGACGAAATTTGCAACTGCAATGTAGTACCTTTGCTGTAAATTTCCAATTTATGGTTGGAAGATTTTTAGAAATTCTGAAATATTTGAAGAAGGAAACTGTGAGAGTGCCACTATAAATCTTTGGAACAGAGATAACTGAAAGCTGTGGCCTCTATAATTTGAGGTGCTAGCAGCTAAAGGTCCTTGGGAAAATTGAGGTATTGGATGATACTATTTTTGCTTGTAAATTCAGATTTCATTGAGTTTGTCCTAAAACTAATAATAATGTGGCCCCAGCTAAAGTGAGATGTGTTCTCCTATTAAGATAATTGTGATGTTTGGCTCTCTCTATAGGTTCATCAGACTTACTGGGAAAATACAGTTCATATGTGGCATTAGGGTGATAGAAATTTTAGAAACTACACTAATGAGAATTAGAAGTGTAGATCCTCTACACCATTCTTTTGAATGCAATTAATATAGAATGTTAAATTGATGAAGTGACTCACTATATAGGAAAACTAAGGTATTCAACAAAATTGTTGTTATGTGATTGGAAAAAAGTTTGTGGTATATTTTAAAAGTCAAGAATATTGTTGGGCTTCTAATTTTTTTCCTGTGTTGTGATTTTTGAGGAAATCTTTGTACAAGAAATTCTGTTAATTTGACTGCGATACAATTGCATCATTGAAAAATCAACTCCTTTTGGATGCAACCTGTTGCCACTATGGCTAAAAAAGACCTGTCAACTCAATTGGGTATATATTGTTTAAAATGAATAATAGAATGACTCAGAGTTGGGGAAAGAACCGCTTACTTTGTGAATAACTGAGAAAGTCTTTGAGGACTTGCTAGAGTTTCACTCCGTACTTAAGCCATAGAGAGATCAGAAATCTTGTGAACTCTGGGAGGGAAGTTGCTGAATGAATGTTGTGACTTTCTAAAATAATGGAGTGGTTTAATGAGAAACTAGGATCTCTCACAGCTGAAGTAAAAAAGGCTTAGGAGTTTATTTTGTAAAGAATGATTTCTATTCCACAGACTGTTTGACCATTGCTTGTGAAAATTATGAAAATGTTCGTGGGATGTGTGTATTGAAATTACACATCTTTGATCCAATTTAGTATCGACCGATCCCAGATTTAGTGATTTTATTTTGCCTTTAGGAGTTAACTTGTAACACTTTCCAACAAGACTCAAGGCTTCCAGTGGCAAGCAAGCTGAAAAAGTTTACATGTATGATGACTCCCATTGTTGCAACACTCAACATCTGAGTCACTACCATGAGGTACAAGTATGAAAGATCTTACAGTTTTAATTTTGGCTGTTCTAAATTTGTAGTCACCATAGTTAGGTATTCATGTATAAGTTTAGGTCCTTAAAGTATCTCATTCTATTTGGATACTATATCCTCAAAGGGGTGAGTGGGTGGGAGGGGGATTTGGGCAGTTAGGACAATAATATATAATTATGATAATGCATAATTAGGGTAAAAGCCCAGTCTCCACTCTAGAAGAGAGGCAGGACGGTGAAAGCGCGCCGTGAGGTACTAACTCCAGACCCACGGCCCTGATTCCCCCTCAGGTGTTGAGTCAGAGGAACGCCAAAAAGCCCCTAGTTTTCTGACCACAGCCTTAAAAGGGCTGCTCGTAAGCCGCCAGGAAAGGGTGGTGGCGGCAGTCGGGGTTCAGTGGGAGCGGAGTCGCCATGGGATGCTCAAAGTAGCACCACTTGGAGAAGGAGGCAGTGGCAGCGGCAACCAGAACGGGAGCATCTGGGAGTTGGGTCCGGGGCGGAGCAGAGCAGGCGCCGCGGCACCGCGGGCATAAGAAACATAAAGACCGCGGGGGAGGCGGCAGCCGGATAGGTGGGGACCCGGCCAGAAAGCGGCACAGGAGCAGCCAGGAGCGAAGGGCAGAGTCGGAGAGCTGCCACCTTCAGGGCGAGGCTGAGGCCCGCCTCGGGAGCGCGCACGGGCTCCGGCGCGGCCAGGCAGAGCCTTGGGAAGGGGAGAGGAGAGTGAAGCGGGAGAAGTGCGGTGATGGTCCCGAAACGCCACGGGTTCCAAGGCCAGCTGTGGAGGTGCCTCGTCTCTCAGCATCGAGGAGACCAATAAACTCCAAGCAAAGTTGGGCCTCAACCTTTGGAGGTTGGTGCTGTTAGGAAGGAGACAGGCACCAAGGAAGGCCCAGTATTGGCCAAAATAACCCCTTGGCCTTGCGGCATCACGAGGAGGAGCTGCGCCAGAAGCTGGCAGCTGACAAGGAGAAGCGTCTCCTGAACCAAAAGCTGGGGAAGATCAAGATCCTGGGGGAAGATGATCCATGGCTGGATGACAGCAGCCTGGATCAAGAGGAGCCGTTGGCTACAGAAAGAGAAGGATGTGGATGAGAAGAAGGCCAAGCTGTTGGAGGAGTTGGACCAAGAATTTGGCCTCAGCAGCCTGGTAGAAGAGGAGTTTGGACAGAGGCAGAAAAACCAGTACAGTTCCCGGGACCTGCAAGGGCTGACAGTGGAGCATACCACCGACTCCTTCCGGGAGGGGGAGATTGTGATCCTCACCCTCAAGGACAAAAGCGTGCTGCAGGAGGAGGAGGATGTGTGCTGGTAAATGTAAGCTTACTTGACAAAGAGCGTGCAGAGAAGAATGCCAGACTTTAGAAAGGGAAGCTGAATTATGGACCCAATGCTGAAGATGAGAGCTTGGGTGACGTGTCTGTGTTTAAGCCCTAATCCATCTTGGCCAAGTATGATGAGGAGCTGGAAAGGGAGTGACCACATTCGTTCCGACTGGATTGGGAGCAGAGTGGTGGACAGAGCCCAAGATCTGGAGCTGGAGAAAGTCAGGGCCAACCTGAGGCAGCAGGCATAGTCCCTGACAATTCCTGGGCCCAGACTTGCATCACAGTACTTCACCCCACAGGAGATGGTGACCTTCAAGAAGACAAAATGGAGGGTAAAGAAAATCCGAAAGGAGAAGGTCCTTGTGGTTCAAGCTGATGATCTGCTGCCTCTTAGTAAGGAGAGGAGCAAAGGAGACTTTGGCTCCAGGTTTCCAAGCAGGGGTCCTCACCCACTCCCTGAGGCTGAGGAAGAAGCCCCTGGAGAGCTCAAGAGGGAGGCTCCCTCCCAGCTCCCCCAGTCAGATGACACCCAAGTGGTAAACATGGACATCAGCGATGATGGAGATGGCAGAGGCCAAGGAACAGGCTCTCCAGAGATCTTAGAGGAGGATGAAATGGAGACTGAACTGCAGAAGCAACTGGAGAAGTGCCAGAGGCTGAGGCACCTGCAGCAGCTCAAAGATAGTGGAGAGAAGGTGATTGAGATTACAAAGAAACTAAAGACAAGGTGGAGTTGTAAAGAGGATGAAGACCTGGAGCAGAAAGGCGCAATTACATTCAATACCTCCGAATTTTGTCAAACCCTGGGGGAGATTCCCACTCATGACCTGGCTGGCAACCTGCAAGACCAGGAAGAGCTCCTTCAAGATGAAGAAAGGTCTGCTAATGGTACCTCAAAATTGGATGGGGAGAATATTGGTGGGAGTACCATAAACCTGGATAAGGAGAAGCAGCAGGATTTTTCTGCTTCTCCTCCCTTTCTGGATGAAGAGCCCATTGTGAATAGGGGCCCGGCCACTGCCTTGCTCTTGTGTCGGAAGAAGCTGTGCAGAAAGTGGCTCAGGTGAAGGCCCTCAACAAATCTCTGCTTTCTTCTGTGTACTGCTTTGAGGACAAGATGGCCATTGATGATAAGTACAGTCAACAGAAAGAGGACAAGGCATCATACAGGATTTCAAGGAGAAACATGGCTACAGGCCTGATGTCAAGATCGAGTACGGGGATGAGTCTGGGAGAAAGCTCATGCCTGAGGAGGCCTTCAGGCAACTGTCCCACCAATTCCATGGAAAGGGCTCAGGCAAAGTGAAGACTGAGCAGCAGATGAAGAAGCTCAATCATGAAGCTCTCTTGAAGAAGATGAGCTCCAGTGACACTCCCCTGGGCACAATGGCCTTGCTCCAGTAGAAGCAGAAAGCTCAGAAGACACCCTACATTTTGCTCAGTGGCAGTGGGAAGAACATGAATATGAACACCATCACAGAGTGAAGATGTCCTCTTTCTTCTGTCCTTTATTATTGCATAAAGTTCCCTCTGTTTAAAAAAAAAGTGATAAAGGTACAAGCTTAAGGTTAACATCAGGAGGTTTGAACTGGTTTTTACCACATCAACCAGTTACTGGAAAATGACATTTAACAACAACACTCTTCCACAGCTGCCTTGGGAGTGAGGCTTGTTCCTGAATTTTTAAGGGAAAATGGTTCCAAGTATCAGTTAGTTACATGGGACAGCTAAGACTCAAGATAAAATAAGTTGATTAAAGGTAGTTTAATCTGTGACTGGTGGTGTTGCCTAGTCTTAAACTGTATTATTAGGTGATGGTTATCAAAAGTATATGGTACTGGCTAAGAAAGAGAATGTTGGATCAGTGGAATAGAGTGGGTATACAATGCACAGTAGGAAATGATTATAGTAATCTCATCTTTCATAGAATGTAAAGGTCTGAACTTTTGAGACACTATTTGATAAAAATTGCTGGGAAAACTGGAGAACAGTCTGGCAGAAACTAGGTATATAAGAATATCTGAAACCTTCTACCAAGATAAAGTCGAAATGGGTATACAAACTAGACATAAAGGAAGATAGTCTAGGTATATTAGAAAAGCATGGAACATATTACCTATCAAATTTATGGGAAGATGAAAAAATTATGAATAAACAAGAGCATTGTGGGATGTAAAGATATATTAAATTAAAAGGATGTTGTATAAATAAAACCAATGTAGCCAAGATTAGAAGGAAAGCAGAAAATTGGGGTGGGGAAGAAATTTATAGACAGTTCTTCAGATAAAGGTCTCATGTCTCAAATATAGAGAGAACTGAGTCAAATTTATAGGATTATGAGTAGTTTTCCAATTGATAAATGGTCAAAAGATGTGAAAAGACTGTTTTTTGGAAGAAAAAACAGAGACATATACAGTCATATGAAAATGTGCTCCAAATCATTTATTTATTTGAGAAATGTGAATTAAAACAACTCTGAGGTACCATCTCACACCTACTAGATTGGCTAAAATGATAAAAGGGGAAAATGATAAATGTTGGAGGGATGTGGAAAAATTAGGACACTTTAAATTGTGAACAGATCCATTTCGGAGAGCAATTTGGAATTATGCCCAAAGAACTATAAAACTGTTTATACCTTTTAACCCATCAATACCACTGTAAGGTTTGTTTCTTCAGGTGATCAAGGAAAAAGGAAAAGAAAGTATATGTTCTAAAATATTATAGCAGCTCTCTTTGTGGTGGCAAACTGCTGGAAATTGAGGAGTTGCCCATCAATTGGGGAAAGGCTGAAAAAGTTGTGGTGTGTGGTTGTTATGGAATTCTTTTGTGCTGTAACAAATGATGAGCAGGTAGATTTTAGAAAAATGTGGAAAGACTTGCTTGAAATAATGCAGCATGAAAGGAGCAGAACCAAAAGAACATTGTATACAGTAACAACAAATATTGTTTGAAGAGTAACTGTGAATGTCAAAGCTATTTTGAGTGATATGAACATTCAAATCAACTACCAAGGACTTATGGAATTTGAAAATGCTATCCACCTCCAGAGAAATAATTGATATATGAAAATATGTATTATATGGTTCTACACACACACACACACACACACACATATATATATATACACATACATATATAGAAATGTATGTCTAAAGATCTTCTCTAAAGCAAGTTAGGTAGGGAAGGAGACAGACAACTCAGAACTCAAAATGGAACAAAAATTAATAAAATACATATTTAAAAATAAGGTTTTTCATTTATGTTCTAAAGGTTTATGTGTAATATATCAAGATATCCAGATTAACTTTTAACTAGTGTCTTTCTGGGTCGTGCACTGTCATGCATTCATTTCATGTGTAAAATTCCAGAGTGTGGTTATTTTTAAATTTTTCTAACAATTGATTTTTGTATCAAGATATACTAAGATGGGGGGAAAATCCCCAAAACTTTTTGAAAGATCTTGTATATGTTTAATAAATACTAATGTTTCTATCAATTGTTATTTGAGGAGGGAGTGGTGGAGCCCAGATGGCAGGGAAAAGGCAAGGAGTCACTGCTCAAAGGGAGTGCTGCCTGAGAACTGCTACAGGTGGATGACTGTGCTTGGGAATGTTGAGGGGACAACCTTGCATAAGCAAAGGTAGGATGCTCTTGACTCAGTTTCCCTACTATGCTATTTCCTTCTGATCACTAAAATTTTCCAGGCAGTTAATTCTGAACCTGATTGTGGGTAGCATGTGAACATTACAGAACTTAGCCTTTACTTTTGGAACAGCCAGCCACACACCACTGACTCTTAGCTGGACTCAAACAGAGCTAAGGAAACACTATGCTTATGTCAGGTTAGTCTGTGCCCTTGAAGGGACAGTCTTGATATTATTATATCATCTTGTCACTCCTTTTTCCTTTTGTGGCAAATTTGCATGACATGGTCCAAATATCTGTCCTTCTTCAATTGAGCTATCTGATGAGTTCATCTTCTGTTTCTATTCAGACCTTATCCCTTCCCTTTATTCATACCATTTGTCCGTATAATTCATTGTCTGTCACATGCTTTGGCCACCTCCTGTCTACCTTACTTCTTTTTAGAAATCCTCAACTTCCCAAAACAAATAGTGGCATTTGCTGCCCGCCAAAGGCACCCAGCCTAATATTCTCCTGGCATCAGGATATGTTGGAATTGATCTAGACCAAAGGTGTACTCTTAACCCTGACAACTAGAGCATTGTTACTTAGCACTAACAATAACCTAACATAGATTATTTCCTACATTGGAAAATAAACCTGAGGTCTGTGTTTTTGCCTGCACCAGAATAATACAAGGTTGTGTAATTGTCCATGATTTATCAAATCACTAACATGTCTGTAACCTCATGTGGAAGGTTATTGATATAGAAGCACAGCCAAGTACTCCAATGCCCATAATGTCAAGACCTGATGTTTGTTCTTCTGTGGCCCAAATTTTCAAGAAGGTACATCTCCCTTGTCCCTGAGGTCAAACTTGTTATACATCCTTATTTCATGAGCACGTGTTGCTGAAGCTACAAGAGTTTAGAAACTATACTGGCCACCTTCTGTGTTTTGTACTTCACCAATGACCCACATCTCTGACCTTTCTGTCTGCTTGTTTGGGGAAGACAGAGGAGGACAGGGATAGTTCATAATCTTCCATTGAATAGCCCACCTTCTACTATAAGATGGGTTTATATCCTGAGGATCTTGAGTTGAATACTTAACAATCAAAATGCAATGAAGTGTCTTCTAATGACTAACCATCCTGATGTTTTCATTTTATACAATAATCTTGGTCCAGAATGGACTCTTAGTTGTGCCTGCTCAAATGCTGTCTAATGAGCATTTAGCCAGTGTCTCAGCCATTCAATTTTTGGTGACTCAGTATCCTAGCCATACATCCCCTACTTGAAAACTCATGATCATTTTAGTAGGAGGCCAAAACTAGCCACTTTTCACCTCATACTTTCCTGATGCCAATGTCATGCACAACACTGAGATGTTGAGCTACTCTAAGTCTCCTTGTGACACCTTCATAGAAGATTTTCCTCTTGTGACAGTATTCTATCTCAGCCTCTAGGGTTGGCAGTCTGGGCTTATCTTGATAGCCTTGGCCTTACTTGATAACCAGCAATATGACACAAATGTTTCTAATTACAAGCAGTTCAGGTTAAAAAGCCATTGTTGTGGGCTAGGCAAAGCATCATTACTTGTGCTCACTGGCAATGTAGACTCCTATCCCTTTAATTGAATTATTGATCTCTCACAAATGGGGCCAGAAGATTCTTGCTGCTGTTGTTGGCATTGTGGAAGGGTCTTATCAACTGAACGTATGAATAGTGAAAAACTAGGTGAATGTTCCAAGTCTAAGTGATCCTAGCTCATTCTACCTGCAAACCATAGTGTTTAATGTGTACCTCTGATGACAAGGACTCCAGAGTTGGTGGCCATTACTATTCAATGATTGCCTAAATTGGGGGTGTGTGGATATTTTGAGAGTGGAAGCAGAAGGCGGAACAAGAATGATATTGTAGTACACCTCTGAGGAGCCAAAGTTAGAACTTGAGTAAGATATAGAAGGAGGGTCATCAGTTCTACAGATATCTCAGAAGACCCAAGCTGAAGAATTCTCCCTAAAAGGTTGGCTCTTTATCCAATTTCCCTTTCCAGTGCTTGTCCAGCCACAGACACCATAATATAATTTTGTTTTCTTACACAAATGTTTCCAGGTAATGGAATTTTTTTCCCTCAACCATAAAGAGTCCAGGAATTGACTAAAAATGTATATAAATGTAAAATGAGTCAAAGAGAGACCAATCTTTGCCTGAATGTTAGGGAGCTTAGTGTAATTGTGACTGAGCTCATAACTTTTCTTCTAAAATAGTTTCCTTGAAGCTGAGAAGGGAGAGAATATATAGATTTTAGGGGCCATTCTATTGCTTCATAAGCTTTTACATGAGCCTGTCAATTAATAATAGAAATAGCAGGGCTATGATTACTCCAGTGGCTTCACAGAGGACATGGGAATGAATAAATGATGTGATCAGGGTCAGCCTGTTAACCTTTGTCCTATTTATCATCTTTATTTCATTCTGTTTTCTGCTACATCCACTTCTGATACACTACATCTCTCAAACCAGGGGCTGTGCAGGAACCATCACTTTCCTTTATTTTTCCTTTTCTGATTGCTTTTCATGATGAATATACTTATGCATACATGGGTTTGATTCATGCCAAAACTATGCTTAGATCTGTACTATCATTTATGGTTTGCCTTGTATAGGGAGTCTCATTGATTTTAGTCAACTGGAGAACGGAAGGAAAGGCATTGACCCTCTTTTATATTGATTAGTAGGCCATTAGGTTGCCTCTGTTCCCACCTTCCCACCACACATCCTAGTAGTGCACTGAATTCTGGGCTTTCTCTCTTGCCTCCTTCCAGGCATAAGGAAACTGCAGGTCAGGCAGGAAGTGACTTATACTACGACAAGAGTCAATGTTAAGCCTGAGAGTAAATCCAAAGGGAATGCTTTATATTAACTACATGGTCTTATCAGCAGGCAATCCCCTTTCCACTCTCTGGGGGACCAAAGTGGATTTCTGGTTTTAAATATTGGAAATTTTTGTGTCCTCCCCTCACTATGCTAGTCTCACTTTCCTTCCTAATGCTCCTTTCTTGGCAAGAAGAAAAATTTTATTCTACAATAGATATTTTATTTCCAATCTGTTCAAATTTTGGTTTTGTACAAAAGGTCTTCGTTATCACATAGCTGGTTTTTAAAATGAAGGCTTACGTGAGTCTCCTTTGCAAAATGGGGGAAATAGCACTTACCTTGAGAATGCATGAGGAGTGCTTTGCAAACCTTAAAGCATTAAGAAATATCATATAAATGTGAGCTATTTATTATATTCAATATCTTTAGGCAAAATTGATACAATCACAACAAAATTGTAGACCTCTATAAAAATTCTTGCTTAGGAAATAAGCAATCGGTACCACATAGTTGCTATTTTTCCAGGATGAAGAAAGCTACCGACCAAGGTTGAACTCACTCTTCTGTCTCTTTTAGGAAGTCTGTCCTAAATGAGACAATTTATGAGTATTTGACTATGGCACAAAGACATAAAGAATAAGTTGATCCTTCGCCATGAATACTACTGGAACCCAACAGGATCCTTTCTATATAGCAAGATAGACCCCTGGTAAAAGGAAGCTGGAGTTCCTTCTTATGAGTGATGACTGTCTTTCTTTCATAGTTCAGTTTGGTGTGGAGCCTTCTTTTAATATCAATAAATCATAAACATTTAGTAAGTGCCCACTATGTACCAGGCACCGTATTAAGTGCTGGTCATTATCTCATCATACTACAAGTGATGTATGTGTTTCTTCTTGTCTTATATGTGCTTTAGTACTAGTCAGGTGATAACAAGGTTGCTTGCAACTTAAACCAAGTGGAAAATAGCAAACTGCTTACTATTTCTTTTTTTACCTCATAGAAACTGAATTTCCTCAAAATGGAAAAAATGTGAATGACCTTTGCTTTAAGTGGTGAGTGCTAAAGGTGCACATTATAGCTGATTAGCCCTATCGTGGCTCATTTCCCTGTTTTCTGATATCAGAGGGAGCAATTGGCTGACTTGGGATCAGGCATATGCTTATTTATCTGTAGGGCAATGTTGTATATTTGACCATCAGATAATGTTCTAGTCCCTCATGAGTAGCTTACTTCCTTACACTTAACCTTCTCTCTCCTTTCCCCTACAGCTAGAGCAGTAAATGACCTGGTGCCCAAGTTTAATAAAAGTTGTGATACAATACAGATATACTCCTGGACTTAAGGGGAGGAAAACCCCTATTCTTTCATTGTTACTCATCTGTTAGCCACCCTCCCCCCCCCAATCCCATTAAGACCCTCAATTCATTAGATTTTGCAATTTATTCAGTGTTTATTGGATTTATTGAAACAACCAACTTTGAAATGTAAACAGTAAAACACTTGGAGATAACAAACTTCAGGATCCTTGTAAACTCGGCAATCCAGGCCTTCTTTTCTAACTGGAGTCCAGGAAAATAAAATGTATGATCTAAACAACTCCCTCTGGAATCAGAGTGGTACAAATACCACAGGAAAGCAGAACCCTGCCCCGCCCAAATTCCCAGGAAAGGTTACATGTCAGCACATCAAGCAGGAAAGCCCTAGGGTCCTCATTTCCAAAAAAAAGCCAGCTTGGTGATCTAGTTTGTGGGGAGGGGGCAAAGGAAGAAGGGAAGAGAAGGAACAAGGAGAGGGACTGGTTGGCTCTATTTCTTCCTCCCACCTCTTTCCTTGAGTGCCAGGTGGATCACAGAACCATTCTCCATGTTATAATGTGCCAGAGAGTTGGAGTCTTTGATGAATATGCTCTTGAACTGCAGCTTTTGTTTGCCAGTAGGTATGCCAGTGCACTCATGGACCTTGCCCTTGATGACAGAGACTGGGTCTGACAGCAGGAGGGTGAAGACCAGCACCTGCCCATTCAGTTTCCATTCAGTCTTGTCCTGCACATTAGGGACTTGAACCCTGATGTTGACTGGACCCTTACTCCTCTGGAGAAACTCTTCCTCTGGCATCAGGCTGTCTTCTGTCTTTAGTTTCTTAGAAGTGGGCTCATCCTCCATGGATGGGGGGTGGACAGGAGGCGCTGGGGTTGGTGCTGGGATTGGAGCCACAGGAGGGGCTGGTACAAATACTCTTGGTACAATCACAGGAGGTGGGTGTGGTGCCATGATGGGTGGAGGAAAGGGTGGCACTACATTGATGTGAGGAGCACGGATGATAGGAGGCATAGGAGCAATCACTGAGCCTGGAGTCAGGTGTACCACTGAGGCCAATGGGGGTTGTGACATGACAGGCACAGCAGAGACAACTGTGGTTTGGAATGGCAATGGCATAGAGAGAGGGCAGGGCATGGAGGTGCTGCTCAGGGCTGAAGTGGGGGTGTTGGTGCCTGAAGATGGAGGGAGAAGCTGAGGGATTTCATTGGGTTTGCTAGGGCCAATCTTTTCCTTGCTGTCATCTTCTGGCATGAGGCTTTTGGCCTTGCGGATTGGTTCATTTTGCTCTTGGACAGTATGTTGGCTTGGGCTGTCTGCTGGGTAAAAGCCGTGCTGCCAGAGTGACCATCCCAGGTCACCTTTTCCTCTGGCTTCTGGGTCTTCTTCTCACTGATCTTCTTACCAATGGTCGTCTCCTCCATGCCAAAGATATCAGTACGCCGTTCGGCGAGCTGCTTCAGGCTGCTCTGGATATGCAGACCTGGGGCATAGACCTCATCAGCACTCTGCTTTTCCCAGATCAAGCAGTCCTTTTGTCCCAACCAGCGTGGTTCCAGCAATCTGATGTGAATGTGTTCCTGTATCTTGCTGGCTGGGATCTTCTCCCCAGTGATGGGGGACACGAGGTAGTCATTCAGAGCTGGAGCTGAAGACAGGGGCTTGGAAGCTTTGGGGTCATAGTCTTTACGGATAATGACCTGATCTGGAGTTGGTGGGAATGGTGGAGGCCTGGGTGTCTTTGGAGGAGAGGGGACTTTCTGGCCCTCCTCTTCATCATCAGAACCCTCATCCATATCCTGTACTTGGGTGTCCTGGTCCAGCTGGGACGGAGGCTCCTCTGTCTTCTCCTGCTTCTTGTCTTCATCATCAGACTCTACTCCCATTTCCACTTCCTCACTTTCCCCAAACATCTCCCAGTTCTCTTGAATTAGGATTTGGGCACCCAGCTCCTCTGGAGTGATGGGAGGTAGGAAGTGTCCTTGTTCATTGGGCTGGAAATTCACAGTTTCCACCACCACAAAGTCATGCCAGTCAATCTGCACATATGCCACCAGATCCTTCTCTTTCTCCTCTTCTTCCTTCTTCTTGGCCCACTCCACACGGTGCCACACCTGATTGAAAACTTCTCTGGGGTTCTCTGCCTCTGTCTTGAGTTTTGCCAATAAGCCTTTGGGTGGAATCAGGATTTTGGTGTACTGTTCCACTAGCTTAGTGAAGTAGTTGAAGAGACTGTGCTGGGGCCGCAGGAAGTGCATGAGCTGGATCAGGAACTGGTGCCCTTTGCAGGCCACAAACTGAGCAGTCAGCTTCACCACATCCAGGTCCAAGGCCAAGAGGGAGGGGGGGGTCGGTCAGGAACTCAAACTCAGGAGGAGGTTCCTTGGGTACAGTGGTCTCCTGGATCACCTGGGCTTGGACCATCTGGGGTAGCTGTTGCTGCATGACCTTGGGGATGGCATCCACGGGCTCCAGAACCTTTCTGTCCCTAAACTCGCTGACTTTGTGCCGGTAGTAGACATGGTACGGGTCCTTAGGATCAAGGAAGTTGAATTTGACGTTGTTGATTTCATTCCGTAATATCTGAGCTTCGAATTGAGGACCGTTTCTGGCTACAAAGCTGGCGGTCTTGTCCACAACATTCCTAATCTCGATTGGCGGAGAGATGACTCCCACAACGGGCTTGGAAGGGGTAGAGTCATCCTTGGAAGCTGCTTCTTCGTCTGGGGGCTGCTTGGGATTCGTCGCAACCAGCGGCGGCAGGGCCACTGCCTGCATCAGTCCCGCAGGCATGTCTGAAGCTGCGGACCACCGCTCCCAATACTTTCTGAGAGAGGGCGGCGCAAGGACTGACCAGAGCAGAAAGCCCATAAGACTGTAGCTGCCAAGCAGCTGAAGATCTTGAGTTTATAAAGGTCCAAGCGCTTCTGGCCCCGCTCCTAGCTTGCTGACTGCCCTCCCCCACCACCACCCCCGCGTTGCTGGAGCAGGACCTGTAGACTCCATTGGAATGAGTTCAAACTTTGGCTGGGTGAGGGCGTGGGGTGGGGAGTCGTGAACTCAGCCCTCACCTTGGGAGCCTAACCCACCCAAAGCCCCGCCTTCCTCAGACTTCGTTTTTTACAACTTCTTACACCCGCTGAGAGTATTCAATCAGCAGTACTCTGTGACAACTGATTTGCTTAGGAAATACTTCGCATCTTTTCTAATTTTTCTTTTTTTAAAAAATAGAATTTTACTTTTCCAATTACATGTAAAGACAGTTTTCAACACCCATCTTTTATGAGATTTTGAGTTTCAAATTTTTCTCCCCGCCCCTCCCCGCTCCCCCCCCCCCCCCCCACTCCCAAGATAGTAAGCAATCTGGTACAGGTTATACGTGTGCAACCGTATTAAACATATTTCCGCATTGGTCATGTTGTGAAAAAAGAAACAGAACAACAGGGAAAAACCACGAAGAAAAAAATACAACACAACCCCCCCCCCCAAAAAAAAATGGAAATAGTATGCTTCTATCTGCATTCAGACTCCATAATTCTTTCTCTAGATGTGATAGCATTTTCCATCACTGGTCTTTTGGAATTATCTTCCATCGTTGTAGTGCTCAGAAGAGCTAAGTCTATCATAGTTCATCATCCCACCATGTTGTTGTTACTGTTTACACTGCTCTTCTGGTTCTGCTCATTTCGCTCAGCATTAGTTCATCAAAGTCCAGGTCTTTCTGAAACCTGCCTGCTCATCATTTATTATAGCACAACAGTATTCCATTACATTCCTATACCACAACTTGTTCAGCCATTCCCCAGTTGGTGGGCATTCCCTCAATTTGTATTTCTTGCTACCACAAAAAGAGCTGCTATAAATAATTTTGCACATGTAGGTTCTTCCCCCCCCCCCCCTCGCCTTTTTTATGATCTTTTTGAAATACAGACCCGGCGGTGGTATTGCTGGATCAAAGGGTACTTCCACTTATCCGTTCTTTCTCTGGCAGTAGGTCGCATCTTCCTTCATAAGTTCTTTGTAATTGATTTCAATATTCATATTACTCAGGATAGCTTCATCACTCACAGTTACTCTTTGAATGATATTGCTTTTTACTATATACAATGTTTTCTTGGTTCTGCTAATTTCACTTTTCATTATTTCATGCAAGTCTTTCCATGTTTTTTCTAAAATCAACCTTCTCGTCATTTCTTACAGCACAGTAGTGTTCCATCACAATCATAAAACACAACTTATTCAGCCATTCCCCAATTGATGGGCATCCCCTCAATTTCCAGTTCTTTACTACCACAAAGGGAATGGCTATAAATATTTTAGAACATAAAAGTTCTTTTCCTTTTTTCCTGATCACCTAGGGAAACAGACCTACTAGTGGTATTGCTGGGTCAAAGTTTTACAGCTCAATGGGCATAATTCCAAATTGCTCTCCAAAATTGTTAGGTAAGTTCACAATTCCACCAACAGCGTAGCATCCCAATTTTTCCACATCTCCTTCAACACTGTTATTTTCCCCTTCTATCATTTAGACAATCTGATAGGAGTAAAATAGTACCTCACAGTTCTTTTAATTTTCATTTCTCTAATCAATAATGATTTAGAGCATTTTTCATAAGACTATATATAGCTTTCTTCATCTATATATAGATTTACATACAATCTATATATGGATTTATATAGAAGAGGTTTCTTCATCCAAAAACTGCCTGTCCACATCCTTTGACCATTTATCAATTGGAGAATGACCCATGTTATTATAAATTTGAAAAAGTTCTCTAGATGTTTGAGACATGAGACCTTTATCTGAGATATTGTCTATAATGTTTTTCCCCAGTTGTCTGCTTTCCTTCTAATTTTGGCTATATATTGGTTTTATTTGTATTAACTCTTTTCAATTTAATCTAATCAGAATTATCCATTTTTACATTCTGCAATGCACTCTAACTCTTGTTTATTCACAAATGCTTCTCCCATCCATAAATCCGATAGGTAATATATTCCATGTTCTTCTAATTTACTTATGCTGTCTCCATTTATGTGTACATCATGTATCCATTTTAACCTTATATATTGATCTATACCTAGTTTCTGCCAGACTGCTTTCCAGTTTTCTTTCAAATTTTTACCAAATAGTGATTCTTATCCCCAAAGTTTAGATCGTTGTGTTTATCAAAAACAGAGTTACTATAATAATTTACTGCTATGCATTGTATACCTGCACTATTCCACTGATCCACCATTCTATTTCTTAGTACCAGATAGTTTTGAAAATGACCACTTTATAAAAGAATTTAAGATTTGTTGCTGCTAGACCTCCTTCCTTAAAATTTTTTCATTAATTCCTTTGGTATTTTTCACCTTTTGTTCTTCTAAATGACCTTTGTTATTATATTTTATAGCTCAATAAAATAATTTTTGATATATTAATTGGATTGGCACTGAATCAATAAATCAGTTTATTTTTATTATATTGGCTTGGCCCATCCAGGAACAGTTAATATTTCTCTGATTATTTAAATCTGACTTAATTTGTATAAAAAGTGTTCTATAGGGGCAGCTAGATGGCACAGTGAGTAGAGCACCAGCCCTGGAGTCAGGAGGATCTGAGTTCAAATCTAGCCTCAGATACTTGACACGCTTACTAGCTCTGTGACCTTGGGCAAGTTACTTAACCCCAATTGCCCTGCCTTCCCTCCTCAAAAAAAAAAGTGTTCTATAATTATGTTCATATAGTTCCTGGATTTGTCTTAACAAGTATACTTCCAGGTATTCATATTGTTATTGGTTATTTTAAATAAAGTATCTCTTATTACCTTTTCTTGCAGGGCTTTGTTGGTGATATATAGAAACGCTGATGATTTATGTTTGGGTTTATTTTATATCCTGCTAATAATAATAATAATCCTGCTATATCTTTGCTAAAATTATTCATCATTTCAACTATTTTAGTTGAATTTCTAGACTTTTCCAAATATGTTATCATATCACCTGCAAAGAGAGATAGTTTATTTCCTCATTGCCCATTCTGATTACTTCTATTTCTTTCTTCTCTTATTGCTATTGGTAGCATTTCTAGTACAATATTGAATAATAGTGGTGATAATTGGCATCTTTGTTTCACTTCTGATCTTACTGGGAAGGCTTCTAGCTTATTACCATTGCAGATAATGCTTGCTGATCATTTTAGGTAGATGCTTCTTATCATTTAAGGGAAGAACCATTTATACCAACATGTTCAAGTGTTTTAAATAGGAATAAATGTTGTATTTTGTTAAAAGTCTTTTCTGTATCTATTGATATAGTCATATGTTTTTGTTACTTTTGTTATTGATATAATCAATTACGTTAATAGTTTTCCTTATATCAAACTAGCCCTGCATTCCTAGCATAAACCCATTTGGTCACGATGTATAATCTTGGAGATATATTATTCTAGTCTCCTAGCTAGAATTTTATTTAGAATTTTTGCATTAATACGTATTAATGAAATTCATCTATCTTTTCCTTTCTCTGTTTTTGCTCTTCTTGGCTTAGGTATCAGCACCGTATTTGTTCCATGAAAGGAGTTTGGTAGGACCCCTTCTTTGTCTATTATTCCAAATAATTTACTTAATATTGGAATTAGTTGATCTTTAAATGTTTAACAGAATTCACTTGTAAATCCATCTGGTAAAAAAAAAAAAGCAGATGTTTTTTTTCTTAGAAAGTTTATATATGGCCTTTCAATTTCTTTTTCTAAAATAAGGTTATTTAGATATTCTATTTCCTCTTCTGTTAATCTGGACAGTTTATATTTTTGTAAGTATTCTTCCATTTCACTTAAATTGTTAAATTTGTTGGTGTAGGGTGCCAAGAGGGTGGAGTGAGACAGGAACTCCCTGGAGCCCTTCCTAATTCCCCTCCAAACAACTTGAAAACCACTTGAGATTGATATAGGAGTGGTGAAGCAGCTTATCAGCTCAGAGGGAAAGGTCTGTCTCACTAGGGTGACAGGGAGAGAGAGCAGCAGAGTAGGACACACAGTATGGAGCATGCAACAAACCTCCAAACTCTGGGGCAATCCACCATTGAGGGTGGGACCTCATGCAAGGCATTAGTCCTGAAGGCAAGCCATCAGTCTGTGCAATACAGCCAGGTACCATTCCAGTAACCCAGTGGAGTCCACCACCAAGGCCTGGCCTTCATTGTTGACCTAAATAGTGTGGACCCCACCCCTAAGACTGGTCGGCAGCAAGACCACACCCATGGGGTCAGTGAGTAATGAGACCACACCCCCAGGGCTGGCCAGCAGAGAGACCCTGCTTCCACAGCAATCTACCACCCCTGAGACAGGCCAACAGCAAAACCCCACTAACAGGGAGGCCAACAGGCAGGCCCCACCATTTCAGTACAAGCCAGCAAGGTGCCCTGAGGCCCTTGTCCTCCAGTGCAAGACAGCAATTAGGCCCTGAGGCCCGGTGAAAGCCAGCAACAAGAACCTAAGCCCCAAGACAAGAAGCTTGGGACAGTGCAGGAACAGAGTTCAACTCTCACATAAAAATACCAAGTCACAAAATAGGCAGAAAAAAAATGAGCAAAACCAAAACAAAATAACCTTGATTATAAAGTTACTATGGTGACAAAGAGGATGAAGGCACAAACTTAGAAGGCGACGATGTCAAAATGGTACATGTGAAGCCTCAAAGAAAAATGTAATTTGGTCTGAGGCCCAAAGAGAACTCCTGGAAAGAGCTTAAAAAGGCTGTTGTAGTAGCTAGAGTGTCAGCCTTAGAGTCAAGAAGACCTGGGTTCAAATCTTGGTTCTGATAAGAATATTACTTTAGTGACCATGGACAGCCCATGGATAGACCATGGATAACCTCCTAAGGTTATGAGTTACGGATGAGTTGCTGATAGCTCAGCTTTGTTGGGCATTTAAAATACTTCAAAATCTGGCCCCTTCCTGCTTTTCCAAGTCTTCTTATACTTAACTCTCCTTCATACCCTCTACATACAAGCAATAATGGCCTAACTTTTAATCCCTCAAACCCCATCCAGGGGTGAGGAACCTGTGGCCTTGAGGTCATGTGAGGCCTTCTAGGTCCTTGGGTGCGGCCTTCTGACTGAGTCCAAGTTTTACAGAATAGATCCTTTTATTAAGGGAATTTGTTCTGTGAAGTTAGGATTCAGTCAAAGGACTGCACTTGAGGACCTGGAGGGCCACATGTAGCCTCAAGGCTACAGGTTCCCCACCCCTGATCTAAATAGAAATTAAGTCTCCTAGTTGGGTATGGTCCTACCCAAAATTGAAGAATATGTTCCTTGAGGGCTAAGAGCAATCTCATCAATCACCCATGTCCTTCAGAGACTGATTGACCTTAACAGGAGTTGGGCCTTTATAAAAAACAGAAGGAAAAGGTGGATCACAAATTAATAGTTATTAATATAATGGTATAATATTAATTTCTTTCAGGAACTAAGTCTCTGATCACAGAATTGCCAAAGGACACTGGGATTACTGATCCAGTATTCTTGAGATTTGTGTGGGAGAGGGGGCCAACCTCAGATTTCGGCCCTGTCCTTGAAATTTTCATAGACAGCGAGCAAGCATGAGAGTGAACATATAAGGGAGGAGCAGACATGTGGAGGCCAGAGTCACATTATTAGCAGAAGTACAAGTCCCTCTATGTTAGGACATCAGGGACAATATGGATTGAAACTAAATTTTCAGACTGCCATTTTCCCCCTTCAAACCATCTAGTTAAGGATCATCTGGGCTGGGCAGTCTGTGGCATTGCAGTCTTTTGAAGGAAATGTAAGAGAGGCTACTCTAATAGGAAGGAAAATTAATGAATCATTAGAGGTTGTCTTCTGAAAGCATTCTCCCCCTGGTTAGCTGTTTGTCTTCCAGTATCCTTTCCTTCTAACATTATGCTAGGTGCCAAGAAGTTTCTCCCTAAGCATTAAATGTTCATGTCTTTGGGGGAAAAACAACTTTAATGTTCTTTTTGATAACTCTTCTGAATATAATGAATGAGTAAGACCATTCTGCATGAAAGCACAGCTTATTCAACACCAGAATTTGTAGCAGAATCAAACTTCTTGAATCTCACAACTGAAAGAGAAGGACTTCCTGGGATGGGATGGGAAGGAGAATCTTAATATTAGTTTGAAATTCAGAGAGAAACCATCATATTGGCTAAAGAGTTCACATATCACATGTCACATGCAAAGGAACTTTGTGATTATTCCGTGATTCACTTGGGAGAAAAACATCATAGAGGTCATGAACATGAGAAGGGGTTCAGTCCAAGCTATGATCTTTGATGGAGATTTTAAACTCAAGGAAAAACTTTGATCAAAGGTTCTTAACTTTTTGGTTTGTTTTATTTGGTCATGGACTCCTTTGGTAGTTGGGTGAAACCCATGGACCCCTTCTCAGAATAATGATTTTAAATCCATAAAATAAATAGGATTACAATGGCAACAAATTTTGTAGAAATAATATTATCAAAATATGACTAAAATATGAGTAAGAAATAAAATACACTGACCCTTGTTATAGACAAAGCACCCCTTTTTCCGCTTTCTTGGGGAAGTTTGTTTCATTTTGTTGTTCTTCATGACTCTTCATGACCTCATTTGGGCTTCTCTTGGCAAACATACTGGAGTGGTTTGCCATTTCCTTCTCCAGTTCATTTCACATATGAGGAAACTGAGGCAAATAGCATTAAGTGATTTGTCCAGGTCACACAGCTAGTAAGCATCTGAGGTCAGATTTGAATTCAGAAAGATAAATCTTTGAGTGATCCAGGCTGGGAGAAAGCTGGGCACCTGAAACCAGCAGTGGGAGGCAGCAGTGCAGCACCTGCAACTGCAAGAAATCTACTCCTGAGGCTTGCAGCCCAAAGGTTTGAAACTCACCTTCTTGAACTTCCAGGAGACATGATGGCCAGGTAAATGGCTCTCATCCCTCCCTACTTGACCCAGAGAAAATACCTCGGGAAAAACCCTGGAACAGAGGAGACAGAAGTAGGGCTTTAGTAGTCAAACAGTGGGAATTCCTGAGTCCCAGAAGGGTGGAGAAAACAAGGGTCAACATCAGGAACCAAAACATGCTTTTGCACAGCCAGGGAAGTGGTGGACACCAGAACAGACAACAGGTGAGACCACCGGTGCTGCAGAGCAGCCCCAGGGGAATAGGAGACTTCTGGAAGCCAGACAACTGTTCCCCCACACCTCAGGAAACCAAAGTCAACAACACATAAAGCCAGTAACTAGGCTTACAATTCCCAGAACAAGAAACCTGGGACAGAGCTCCCTGAGCCTCAAAAGCAGAAATCTACTGTAAAGCCAGGAAAAAGCTAACCAACATGAAGAACGTGAAAAAACAGAGGACCATTCATTCTTTTTATGGAGACAGGGAAGATCAAAATACCAATTCAGAAGAGGACAGCATTGACACCATACCCACATCTGATACCTCAAAAGGGAATATGAACTGGTCTCAAGCCCAAAAAGCATTCCTGGAAGAGCTAAAGGAGGATTTTAAAAACCAAATTATGGAGGTAAAAGAAAAAGATGGAAAAAAAAACACTGATGAAATCAAATCTTTAAAAAGTAAAATTGGCAAAATGGCTAAGGAGATTCAGAATCTAAATAGAGAAAATGACACCCTGAAAGGTAAAATCAACCGACTGGAAAAGGAGACTCAAAAGCAAAATGAAGACAGCAATTCATTAAGTATTAGAATTGAGCAAGTAGAAGCTAATGACTCTATGAGGAACCAAGTAGTCAGACAAAATGTAAAGAATGAAAAAGTAGAAGAAAACATGAAATATCTGATTGGAAAAACAACTGACCTGGAAAATAGAACCAGCAGAGACCATTTAAGAATTATTGGTCTACCAGAAAGCCATGATGAAAAAAAGAGCCAAGACAGTATCTTCCAAGAAATTATCAAAGATAACATCCCAGAGGTCCTAGAACTAGAGGGGAAAATAGTCATTGAAAGAATCCACCAATCATCCCCCTGAAAGAGATCCCAAATTGAAAACTCCAAGAAATATTATAGCCAAATTTCAAAATTATCAAATCAAGGAGAAAATACTGCAAGCAGCCAAAAAGAAACAATTCAAATATCGTGGAACTACAGTCAGGATCACGCCGGATCTTTCAGCTTCTACATTAAATGACTGGAGAAATTGGAATATGATATTCCAAAGGGCAAAGGAGCTTGGACTACAACCAAGGATCAACTACCCAGCAAAATTGAGCATAATTTTTCAGGCAAGGAGATGGACATTCAACAAAAGAAGGGAATTCCAGACCTTCCTGATGAAAAGGCCAGAACTCAATGGAAAATTTGATCTTCAAATACAAAACTCAAAAGAGACATAAAAAGGCAAACAGCAGGAAAACCACAAGCCTTGTTAATCAATAAGGGCAAATTGTTTACATCCTTATATAGGATATATTGTTTTATGTATATTATATATATATGTCAATCTTGAGAATAGTACAGTTATTATGACAATTGAAAGGGATACACATAGGCTGTGGGTGTCAGTATAAAATAACTGATATAGTGATAAAAACATAATTAAGAGGGTGGAGCCAAGATGGAAGCTGGAAAGCAGGGACTAGAGTGAGCTCCCCGCCAAGTCCCTCCAAAAACCTACAAAAATGGCTCTGAACCAATTCTAGAACCACAGAACCCACAAAACAGCAGAGGGAAGCAGGGCTCCAGCCCAGGACAGCCTGGATGGTCTCTGGGTGAGGTCTATCCCACACGGAGCTGGGAGCTGGGAGCGGAGCGGAGTGGAACAGAGCCCAGCGTGAGCGGCACGGACCAACCAGACCAGGAGCCTGGTGTAGTGTGCCCTAGCGCCCTGAATCAGTGAGCTGCGGCAGTTACCAGACTTGTCAACCCACAAACACCAAAGACAGAGGAGAAGGTTGCTAGGGTCTTGACCAGCAAGTTGCCCTATCTCAGTACGCAATGATGAGGTGGGAGCAATGACGGTTATAACTCCGATTTATTGGCAGACATTATCCAGTTTTATAGGGTTTTGCACTACATAAGCAGATGCAGGTGTTCAAGGGGATGAAAGCATGGGAAAAGAGATGTGCTTCAGTAATGTATTGCTGCACTTAGATTAGTAGCGATATCTGGTGGGAAGAATCTGGATTATTGTAAACTATGCTGCCTACAAGCGTATGGGAAAACTAAGGCTGTGGTAAGGTGGTTTCCATAGGAGTATGGGAACAGGAGGGGAGTGCTATTCTACAGTGACAGGGAAGCCTGGGAACAGGAGGGGAGTGCTGTTTCTACAGTATCTAAAGAGGCATGGGAAGGCTCGGGCAGGATACAAACTGATTATCAGAACTGTATGAGCTATGTGAGGCACGGGGCAGGATGCCCTTGTAAAGTATCAAAGAAGTTCCCATTAATTAAAGCATGTTTGTGTTAGGCACTGGTTCAAGAGCATTAGGTAGTGGCCAGCTGTGTTCCTCCTACTGGGCTTGTGAGTCCCTGGTGGATAGACTCTGCCTGCATGAGAAAGGAAGGCTATCAGAGCAAGAGGGGGGTGCTGTTAAGGGAGGCTGTTAGGGACGGAAGTCTTTCCTCCGGGTGCCTACCGTTCCAACTCCTACTAAGCCTGTCTGGTTTTACCCAGGAAACAGGCCAAGCGCTAGGCTCCGAGCAGCCCCGGGGTTGGCACTAACTCCCTACAGAAGGTTAGTGGGAAAAGCTGTGGGAGTGGAAGGGGTTCACGGTTCGGCCACCGCCCTGGGGCAGCAGAGGTGGGGCAGCTACAGAAGTACAGCTGCAGTTGCTTCTGGGCCCCAGGCCCACCTGGTGGGAGGAATTAAGTGGCAGATCAGAGCAGGAGTGAAGAGCCTGCTGAAGATCTAAGTCCAGTCTGGGTTGGGCGTTCTTGGGGAAGGAGGAGTGCTGGTGTGGCAGAGCTGGCGCATCCCCCCAGGCGAGGAACATAGTTCTCTAAACTCCACAAGCAGTCATACCCCACTGAAAAACTAAAAGGTCAAGTTAGTTGGCCGGGAATATGGCCAGGCAGCAAAAAAGCATGCAGATACAGTCTCAGACTTTGGATTCTTTCTTTGGTGACAAAGAAGACCAAAACATACAGACAGAAGAAGTTAACAAAGTCAAAGAGCCTACAACAAAAGCCTGCAAGAAAAACATGAACTGGTCCCAGGCTATGGAAGAAGTCAAAAAGGATTTGGAAAAGCAAGTTAGAGAAGTAGAGGAAAAATTGGGAAGAGAAATGAGAAGGATGTGAGAAAACTAGGAAAAACAAGTCAATGACTTGCTAAAGGAGACCCAAAAAAATACTGAAAAATATACTGAAGAAAACAACACCTTAAAAAACAGACTAACTCAAATGGCAAAAGAGCTCCAAAAAGCCAATGAGGAGAAGAATGCCTTGAAAGGCAGAATTACCTAAATGGAAAAGGAGGTCCAACGGACCACTGAAGAAAATACTACCTTAAAAATTAGATTGGAGCAAGTAGAAGCTAGTGACTTGATTAGAAATCAAGATATTATAAAACAGAACCAAAGGAATGAAAAAATGGAAGACAATGTGAAATATTTCATTGGAAAAACCACTGACCTGGAAAATAGATCCAGGAGAGACAATTTAAAAATTATTGGACTACCTGAAAGCCATGATCAAAAAAAGAGCCTAGATATCATCTTTCAAGAAATTATCAAGGAGAACTGCCCTGATATTCTAGAGCCACAGGGCAAAATAGAAATTGAAAGAATCCATCAATCGCCTCCTCAAATAGATCCCAAAAAGAAATCTCCTAGGAATATTGTCGCCAAGTTCCAGAGCTCCCAGATCAAGGAGAAAATACTGCAAGCAGCCAGAAAGAAACAATTTGAGTATTGTGGAAACTCAATCAGAATAATCCAAGATCTGGCAGCTTCTACATTCAGAGATCGAAGGGCTCAGAATACAATATTCTGGAGGTCAATGGAGCTAGGTTTAAAACCTAGAATCACCTACCCAGCAAAACTGAGTATCATGCTCCAAGGCAAAATATGGATTTTCAATGAAATAGAGGACTTTCAAGGTTTCTCAGTGAAAAGACCAGAGCTGAATAGAAAATTTGACTTTCAAACACAAGAATTAAGAGAAGCATGGAAAGGTAATCAAGAAAAAGAACAAGAAAAAGAAATTGCAAGGGACTTACTAAAGTTGAACTGTTTTGTTTACATTCCTACATGGAAAGATGATGTGTATAATTCATGAGACCTCAGTATTAGGGTAACTGAAGGGAATAGGCATATATATATATATATATATATATATATATATATATATATATATATATACACATATATATATATATATATATAAGTGAATGTGTACATATGTATATATGTATGTGTGTGTATATATATATATAATATTGAGAGAGGGAGATAGGGAGAGATAGAATGGGGTGGATTATCTCGAATAAAGGTGGCAAGAGGAAGCAGTTCTGTGGGAGGAGGGGAGAGGGCAGGTGAGGGGGGAATGAGTGAATCTTGCTCTCATCAAATTTGGCCTGAGGAGGCAATATCATACATACTCAGTTGGGTATCTTACCTCACCAGAAAGAAGAGGGAAGAAGATTAAAAAAAGGGGGGGGGGGATGATGGAGGGGAGGGCAGATAGGGGTGGAGGTAATCAAAAACAAACACTTTCGAAAGCGGACAGGATCAAGGGAGAAAATTCAATAAAGGGGGATGGGTTGGAAAGGAGCAAAATATAGTTAGTCTTTCACAACATGAGTATTGTGGAAGGGTTATACATAATGATACGCATGTGGCCTATGTTGAATTGCTTGACTTCTTAGGGAGGGTGGGTGGGAAGGGAAGAGGGGAGAGAATTTGGAACTCAAAGTTTTCAAAATAGATGTTCAAAAACAAAAAAAAAGTTTTTGCATGCAACTAGAAAATAAGATACACAGGCAATGGAGCATAGAAATTTATCTTGCCCTAGGAGAAAGGAAGGGAAAAAGGGGATGGGAGGGGAATCGGGTGACAGAAGGGAGGGCTGACTGGGGAACAGGGCAACCAGAATATATGCCATCTTGGACTGGGGGGAGGGTAGAAATGGGGAGAAAATTTGTAATTCAAACTGCTGTGAAAATCAATGCTGAAAACTAAATATATTACATAAATAAATAAATAAATAAATAAATAAATAAATAAATAAATAAACAAATCAAAGCCATAAAAAAAAAACATAATTAAGAGATGTAAAGGGAAAAAATGATAAATGCTGGAGAGGATGTGGGAAAAGTGGAACACTGTTACATTGCTGGTGGAGTTGTGAACTGATCCAGCCATTCTGGAGAGCAATTTGGAACTATGACCAAAGGGCTATAAAAATGTTCATACTCTTTGACCCAGCAATACTACCTCAAGGGCCCTGTCCCAAAGAGATCACACAAGTGGGAAAAGGACCTGTATGTACAAAAATATTTATAGCAGCTCTTTTTGCAGTAGCAAAGAATTGGAAATCAAGGGAATGCCCATCAATTGGGGAATGGCTGAACAAGTTGTGGTATATGAGTGTAATGGAATACTATCGTGCTATAAGAAATGGGGAATATACGGACTTCATAATAACCTGGAAAAACCTACACAATATAATGCTGAGTGAGCAGAGCAGAACTAGGAGAACATTATACACAACCACAGATATATTGATTCAGTGATGACTAACTTTGATAGACTTGCCTCTCCTCAGCAATGCAAGGCTCAAAGACACCTCCATAGGTCTCATGATGGAAAGAGCTGGCTACATCCAGAGAAAAAACTGCGGAGTCTGAATGCAGACTGAGGCAAACTATTTGCTCTTTTTTCTTTCTTCTTTTTTGGTTTTCTTTCTTCTTCTCACGATTCATTCCATTGGTCAAAATTCTTCTTTGCAACTTGACTATTACGTAAATAAGTTTAATGTGAAGGTCTATATAGAATCTACATCGGACTGCATGCCATCTGGGGGAGGAGGGAGGGAAAAGAAGAAAATTTGAAACGCAAGAACATGTAGAACTGAGTGTTGTAAACTAAAAACAAAAAATCTAATTAAAAAAAAGAAAAAGCTCCCTGACTCCAGGCCTAGCACTCTATACACTATGGCGCCACCTAGTGGCCCTTCTGTCATACTGCATGTTAATTAGAATTGAAAGGAATCCTTTGAAGATTACCACAATCATCCTTATTTTCTTACTGTCTTACTCCATTTTCCTTCTCTGTAAAATGAGGGATTGGATGACTAGATAGTCTCTATGGGCCTTTTTCTACTACCAGGCTTTTTCTTGCTTTTGGGATTAGCTTCACTGTGGCCAGTCTTACAGTCTGTGATATGGGGGGACATACTTAGTGGGAAGAGACTCCTCTTTTTTTCCCTAACCTCTGTTTTTGCCACCCAGCTAGAAGATGGTACAAATTTTTCTGATTTATAGTCCCCAAAAATAGTCTTATAAGTCATTTTTTGTCCAATCACCAATTTTCAAATTTGGGTTCTTTGCGTGGAAGTCTGTACTTCATTATGGCTGTCTGGTCCCACAAATATAGTACTAGGGAGAGCCTTCATTGTTGCTACTTAAAGGGGTCTTGGGATGCCACCCAAATATTATCAAATGAGGAATACTTATAAAGGCTTAACACAGTGTTAAGGCATGTAATAGGTACTATATAAATACTTACTCTTTTCCCCTCCCACCCCAACACTCATGCTCCCTATTCCTTCCCATCCTGCTTAGACACACCTAACCCAGAAGTAGCCCTATAGAGTCCTGCCCACTCACTGAAAGTAACCACAATACCAGGTAAGAGTACTCCCAGGCAAGTCCTCACCTCATATCAATGAAATCAATGAAAAAAAATTTAAGGAAAGTCACCTAACCATACCAGATCTCAAACTGTATTTTAAAGTGGTAATCATCAAAACACTGGTACTAAGAAATAGAATTGTGGATCAGTGGGTGAGCTTAGGTACAAAATACATAGTAGTAAAAGACCATAGTAATTTAGTGTTTGATAAACCCAAGAGCCAAGCTTTTGGGACAAGAACTTACTATTTGACAAAAACTTCTGGAAAATTAGAAAATAGTGTGGCAGAAACTAGGTATACACAAACATCTTATGCCAAGATAAGGTCAAGTTGGGTACACAATTTACACATAAAGTGTGATACCATAAGCCAATTAAGGAAGCATGGAATAGTTTACCTGTCAGATCCATGGATAAGGGAAGAATTTAGGACCAAACAAGATACACAGAGTATTAAAAGATATAAAATGGACAATTTTTATTATATTAAATTTAAAAAGTTTTTGTATAAATAAAACCAATGCAGCCAAGATTAGAAGGAAAGCAGAAAATTAGGGAAAAATTTTGACAGCAAGTATCTCTGATAAAGGTCCCATTTCTCAAATATATAGAGAATTGAGTCAAATTTATAAGAATACAAGTAGAATCAGTAGAACATTGTACATAGTAATAGCAAGATTATATGATGAAGAGCTACGCATGATTTATCAATTCTCAGCAATACAATGATCCAAGACAATTCCAAAAGCACTCATGATGAAAAATGCTGTCCACCTCCAGAGATTGTGTTTGTCCTTCGTTTTCGAAGAGGACCATGACATCAGGAAAATGATGACGTGACTTGCAGTTGACTTTGATTTGAGTGAGGGAGGGCTGTGCAAGGTCACCAGCCTCACTTTCTCCTCCAGAGCCATCTGGGTCCAGTGGCCTGATATTCAGCAGGACCACTGGAGATGGCCCAGGATGCATTAGGAGACCCTGGCCCTTTTAGGCTAAGGTCTTTTCAGGTTCTCACTTTGAGGGAGGCAATACCCATTCAGTGAAGAGGCCTCTTTAAGAAGTGAGTCAAGGGATGGCACCTCTAATTCAAAAAAATCAAACTGGGAAGACCCTCAGGCTTGCTACTCCAAAGAGAACCAGTTACTATTTACATTCACTCTGAGCCAGAAAGGCACAAAAAATAGCCATTAAGTGGAGCTTGGGCAGGGACCTATTGTGGTCCAATCTATGAGCTCAGGAGTGAAAAGGGTTTAAGGTTTGGGTGCTTATCTTTTCACTGTGTAAGATGCTGGAGGGGCTGGTGGCAGGTGGAGAGAGGTCCCCAAAGCACTTTAATGAGTCACTTTGTCTATTTCTCTTATCCCAGAGAGGTTAACCTTTAATCTATCTGAGAGGCCTTGTTGCTTGCTCTGTACTAACATACTTGGTATTCTGTCATCTCCTTATTTACCTGTGCTTGTGCCTCTAGTTCCTTCAAGAAGTAGGTCAGATTTGGCTTGTGCCTCAGGCAGAACACTCTTGACTTTTCATTTTATTTTATTTTGTTACAAGGAAGCTTTATTATCTGTCCTTCATTTCAGGGCTGGGGCCAGAGCTTCGGAGGCACACGAAGTCAGGCTGGAAAGTCCTAAGGCTCTTTTAGAGTTTCAGGCTGAGTCTCTTTCTCAGGCAAGGTCGGGATCCACTGCCTGGTGGTGGGTGGGGGAAGGCCATGGTTCTTTCAATTTTGCTTCAGCTAATGTTGTTCAGTCCAACTCTTCATGACTCTATGGACCATAGCGTGCCAATGTTGTCTACCGGGTTTTCTTGGCAAAGATGGTGGAATGCTTTGTCATTTCCTTCCCACATGGATAGTGAGTTGTCAAGGGTCACATAGCTAGTAAGTGTCTGAGGCTGGATTTGAACTCAGGTCTTCCTGACTTCAGGCCCTCACTTTCTCCCTCTATCCACTGAGCTACCTAACTGCCTCAAAAATGTACTTTCCCCCAATTGATAAATGGTCAAAGTATTTGAACAGGCAGTTTTTGGATGAAGAAATTAAAGCTTTCTATAGTCATATGAAAAGTGCTCTAAATTACTGTTGATTAGAGAAATGTGAATTAAAACAACTCTGAAGTACCACTTCACAGCTATCAGATTGGCTAACATGACAAAGCAGGAAGATGATAAATATTGGAGGAGATGTAGAAAAATTGAAACACTAACACATTGTTTGTGGAATTGTGAACTGATCCAACCATTCTGGAGAGCAATTTGGTACTATGCCCAAAGGGCTATAAAACTGTGCATAGCCCACCACTACTAGGTCTGTATCCCAAGGAGATCATAAAAAAAGGGAAAAGGACTCACACATACAAAAATATTTATAAGCAGTTCTTTTTGTGGTGGCAAAGAATTGGGAATTGAGGGGATGCCCATCAGTTGGGGAATGGCTGAACAAGTTGTGGTATATGATTGTGATGGAATACTATTGTTCCATGAGAAATGATGAGCAGGAAGATTTCAGAAAAACCTGCAAAGACTTACATGAACTGACGCTGAGTGAAGTGAGCAGAACCAGGAGAACACTGTATACAGTAACAGCAACATTGTGTGATGACCAACTTTGATAGACTTAACTCTTCTCAGCAATGCAATGATCTAAGACAATTCCAAAAGACTCAGGATGGAAAATGCTATCCACAACCAGAGAAAGAACTATGGCGTCTGAATGCAGATTGAAGCATAGTAATTTCTCTTTTGTTGTTGTTGGGGTTTTTGTCATATTTTCTTTCTCATGGTTTTTCCCTTTTGTTCAGATTCTTCTTTCACAACATGACTAATATGGAAATATGCTTAATATGACTGTACATGTATAGTCTATATCAGATTGCATGCCATCTTGGGGAGGGGGGAAGGGAGGGAAGGATAAAAATTTAGAACTCATATTCTTATAAAAGTAAATGGTGAGAACTAAAAATTAATTAATTAATTAATTGTTTTAAAAAGAAAATATACTTTCATCTAAATGTCAGTTCAGGAGAATCCTTTTGGAGGTCATGCCAAGAAGAAACAAAGGGATCAGGGAGCCAAATAGGATGAAGGCTGAGCCAAGGATAAGTTTTGTTTTGTTCTTAGGGAATTAATTTTTACCCCTAGATTGAGTAGGAATCTAGAACGTTATTATGATATATAGATATGGCTGCCCAGCTTTAGCATGCACATTCTAAGTAAATGCCTAGCTCAGGGCAAAAGACATTAGGATTCTTTTTACTTGTCTATTTGCCCAAGCTTAGAGCACTAACTCACGTAGATACAGAGCATCAATAGTCATTCTTGCTGTTTCCCTAGTGTGTGAAGACAGATGGTTAATGCCTTGACCTAATGCAGTAGTCTCCTAGCTAGGCTTTCTGCCTCCAGTCTCCCCATTCATCATAAGTACCACTAATAAATTAACATTCCCAATGGATTCTTCTGATATCTTCTTTCTGCTGTTCAAAGGACTTCACTGGCTCCAAATGGCATACCATAAGCTTAAACTCTTCAAGGCACCATGGTGCAGAAGAAGGAATGCTAGATGTGGAGTCAGAAAACCAGGATTTAAATCTCAGCTCTGCTACTTAACACATGCAACTAGGGGTAAGCAGCAGGACTGCTCCAGGCCTCAGTTTCCTCATTTATAAAATAATGGGGTCAGACTAGGTAACCTCTGAGGCCACTTCCAGTTTTAAATCTATGTTACTTAGTCCGGAATTAAAGGTCTTTAATCATTTGCCTCCTACTCACCTTTTTAGCATTGTCTCCTACGTGTTCTATACTCCATTCAAACTGGGTACTCCAAAGGGCAGGGGAGCAGGGAGAGAGAGACAGAGAGACAGAGACAGAGAGACAGAGACAGAGACAGAGAGACAGAGAGAGAGAGACAGAAACAGAGACAGACAGGGACAGACAAATAAAAAGAGATGAGAGACAGAGAGAAACAGAGAGAGAGAGAGAGATAGATAGAGAGAGATAGAGAGATAGAGAATAATGAAGTAGTAAAAAGGGCACTTGGACCAGGTTCACTTCACATATCTTATATTTACCAAATATTTGACTTTGGGTAAGTCACAACGGTTTCTCCATCTGTAAAATTAGAGACAATAGTAATTGCCAAGCACTGTTCTGCGGAAAGTCCTTTTTTAAAATGTAAAGTCACTATGCAAATATAAATTGTTACTACTGTAAATGAGAGATCTTCAGAGGTATTTTATCTTTATTTCTCATTGGCCTTCCACTAGCAGAGGCACATAATCATTGGATCTAAGTTTTTTCAGCCCTCAGAAGAAACTTTGTAAACAACTACTTTTAATTATCCAGGATATGAATAAAATGAAATGAATGAAATTCAAGTTATAGGATTTGGTAATGTGTTTCTGTAAAGCTAGCAACATTTTTTTCCCCATACATTTTCCCCTTTTCTTCTCTTCATTTTGACATAATTATATCTACTTTGTTGAAAATAAAATAGCTGTTCATGCTGTTGCCACTTTTCTTAACTAAAGCCTTCTCTCCTCCCCCACCTCCACCCTCACTTCTGACAGCAGAAAACACCTACTATAAAATCATATATATATTGGACTAGGTTACTTGTAAAAGAATTCCCAATACGCAATTCCTTTTCTATAGTACTTCATGTCAATTGTACAGTAGTGTTATCTATTAATGTAGTTTACATTAAGGTTTTCAAAATATAATTGTGTCACACACCGTGGTGCTTAAATGTGGCCTGCTCATATGTTTCTATGCATACACATACATTTTACAAACAAACCAAACTGATTAAAGTGATTAGGTCTTGGAAAGACCAAGAGTGACAACAGCAGCATCTAGGGGGAAAGAAAGGCCCCCTGGAGCAGGTGGAATTTGAGTTGAGCCTTGGAGGATGTCAGGGAAATTAAGTCAAAGGAGGTGAGAGGGCAGAGCATTTCAGACATCAAGGACTCTTTGTGCAAAGTCATGGAGATAGGATTTGAACTATTTGGGGAGGGGGAACCTACAGCCTCAAGGCTACATGTGGCCCTCTAGGTCCTCAAGTGCAGCCCTTTGACTGAATCCAAACTTCACAGAACCCCCTTAATAAAAGGATTTGACTGTAAAACTTGGACTCGGTCAAAAGGCTATACCTAAGGACCTAGAAGGCCACATGTGGCCTCAAGGCCACAGTTTCCTCATCCCTGGTTAGGGTTTCGGGGATTAAAAGTTAGGCCATTATTGCTTCTTTATAGAGGGTGTGAAGGAGAGTTAAATATAAGAAGACTTGGAAAGGTAGGAAGGGGCCAGATTATGAAGTATTTTAAATGTCCAATAAAGTTGAGCTATCAGCAACTCGTCTGTAACTCACCACCTTAGGAGGGTTTAAAATGAGCTGTCCATGGTTACTAAAGTAATATTTTTATCAGAATCAAGATTGGAACCCAGGACTTCTTGACTCCAAGGCTGACACTCTAGCCACTACAACAGGCTACCTGTCTGGGACCCAGAATATAATGGCCAACTCAGGCACAGAATGGATGTACAAATGAATGAAGGAATGAATGAATGGCCATTTATTAAGAACTTCCTATATGTCAAACATTGGGGATACAAATACCAAAGTGAAGACAGTCCTTGACCTCAAAGAGCTTACCATCTAAGGGGAGGACACAAAAACATATTGAGAAGCAGCGGCCGTGGAACGATGTTTTGGTTTGGAGAATCACTGGGGTGATGAGGAGAATAGATTGACACCCCCTTTCCCCAAGAGCAATGACAGTTCCACAGCTTTGAGGCAGGGTGGGGAGGAGGAGGGAGAAGTATTAATTGAGTCAACTGCCAAGAAGGCCTGAAGTGAGTGAAGTGAAGTAAATGAAGTGAAACATGGCTGGGGCCAGGCCTAGATGTAGGGGCCCATAAAGGCATCATTTTTTTTGTCTCCTCTGGTAAACTGACAGCTCCTTCAGGCTAAGAACCATCTCCTTTTTTGACTCTGTACCTCCAGAGGCTAGAACAGTGCCAGCACCTTGAAGACACTAATATTTACTGACTCAAAATTTTGCATGCTTTTCCATCTCTGTGCCTTTTTTTTTTTTGCCTATGCCGTTCCCTACAGATGGAATGCCATTGCCTTTCCTCTAACATTCTCGACATATTCCCACTTCACCTTCTGTTCTCTTGTGGCAGCTAGGCAGAGTAGTGGATGCTAGGCCAGGAAAACCTGAGTTTGAATGCAGTCTGTGTGACCTTGGGCAAGTAACTTAACCCTCTGTTTGCTTCAGTTTCTTCATAAGTGGAGATAATAAAAGCACCTACTTCTTAGGGTTGTTATGAAGATCAAATGAAATAATATTTGTAAGGCCCCTGGCACATAATGGGCACTATGTAAATGTTATTATTATTATCACTGAAATTCTATACATTCTTCAAGGCCCAGATTCCAATGCCCCCTCCTCCAGGAAACTCTCATCAGCATCAGCCAGGAGTAGTTCCTCTTTGATTGACTACTTAAAGCCCTTTACTTTACCTCTCTTATACCCCTACCGTATTCCATGTTGTATCTTAATTATATGTGAACATATCCTACTTCCCCTAATTATCTATTATCCCCTAATAGATATTCCTCCTTGAAGGAAGCAATTATTTACCTTTGTCTCATCCTCGGTGCCTAGCATAGCACCTTGAACAAAGGTGCTTAATAAATGCTTATTTAACTTGATTGCATTTATATTTGATTATTGTTACATTATGTTTCATCCTTAAAGGTTGGAAGCCCTTAAAGGAAAGGATTAATAAAAACATCCTGGTATTTTAAACTTACTAATCAAAGCAGGCAGTAAGCCACCTTCCTTAGGAAGGCGTTTGAATGTTTTTAAAATTTTCACAACATGCTATTCCCTTCGTGTGCCATTTCTATGTGGCTTCTGTTGTCTTGATTAAATTACATTCACAGGAAAATGTCACAATGCAGCTGCTAGCAGAGAAAAGTCAGGAGGAGCTTAATTCAAGCGTGGCTCACGTCTGACCTCTTGTGGTCATAAACATGAAGTACAGAGGGATACTTTACAACAGAAAAGCTCTCATGAGAAGTCATCAGAATTAAACATTAAAATTATCACAACTTAAATCCTAAAGAGGTGAATGCTTAGTTTGTGGCTAAGTCCCATTTGAGGCACAAAGAAGATTTTATTCGGTATTGTTCGTCTAAGGATCTATGCCTTACAAGGAAATAAACTAGCATGAATTTGAAGTTGACAGGTTTCTATAAATGCAGGTGACCCTCACATAAGAGCACTGAGAGCGACAAGCAGCTACCACCCACCTCCTGAAAGCCTTCCCTCCACTCCAGTGGATGGCCACCAAAAAGTAAGGACAGCAAAGGTCATTTCCTTTTTTTTCAAATGCTATGGAAAGAGACTACTGTGGTAGAAGTATGGTAAGCCCCATGTGTGGTCAGGGACAATCATAAGGCCTCAGAAATAGCTATAAGGCACACAAAAACATAAGCAATTGGCGTGTGGGGAGAAGCGTTATTTCCACCGAAGAGTTGGGTACCCTCAAATGGGGCAATGTCCCAAAAGTTTCCTACCCTTCTTTATATTGTGTCTTGCCACCCTAGACCACAGACGATGGTTCCAGCTGCCCACCCAGGCCAACCTTTTTCTAACTTCCCTACAGCTGTGCTGTGTATGAGGCCTCCAGAGATCAAGTTCTGGGGCACTTAATCCACTCAGGTTTGGAACCTTCACCCTGGCCCCCAGCTGTTCAGATCAGTGAGTTCAAGGAGTGCAAACTCTCACAGCCCACTCCAATTAGCCTGCCCCCACACTGATGGACTCCCAGACTACCAGACGATGAGTCCAGCTGTCCACCCCATCAACTTCTTGCTGTCTGCCAAACACCTACCCTTCTTGCTCTGTGAATTGTAATCAAATCACTTACTACTTATGGCTTCTGCAAAGAGAATGTCAGTCAATTCTATATACTTCTATATAGCCATATAGCTCCACCTCACTCTCCCAGTGACTGGTGGGACCAAAACACCTTCTCCGGACACCTTCCCCAATTAGAGTTAAATTCATTAAAGGCAGGAACTGTCTTGATTTTGCATTTACCGTCCCAATACTTAACATACAGCAAGTATTCCGTAACTGCTTTTCTTTTATTCATTTGTTATTAAGTCTGCTAATTTGCTTGATTTTAACATTATTGTTTTTTAGCTTCCATAGGGCGGTAATGACAATGAGCTATTTATATTTGATTCATACTTAAATTGCAAGCTCCTTGGGAGCAGGACCTGCTTTCTATGTCTATTTCTTTCAGAAATATATATTTTTTTTATTGAAAGTAACATGTTGAATCTGTTATATGCTTTTTTCTTTTTTAAGTTTGTATTCATTTTTAACTTAATACAAAAATACAAAAAAAGGGACATTTCCAACTACACAACACAACATAAAAAGAGGATTCAAAATAAAACCATGAATTTCCATTTTACACTGTTTACTTTTTTAGGAGAAACTATGTAATAAATACTACACCTCATTTTCAAAGCTATCCTACTTTTCTGTGCTTCTTTCCAAGTTGTCTTTTGTATTTCTTTTCCTTCCTTCCTCCCCACCCCAACCCGAGAGGGCTACCATTAGACACACACACACACACACACACACACACACACACACACACACACACATACTGTAAGACCATGCTATACATACTTCTATTGACCAGTTCTTTCTATGGATGTAGATGGCAGCTTCCTTCCTAAGTCCTTTGTAGTCGATTTGAGTATTTATAACACTGAAAATGATTTAGTCATTCAAATTTCTTAGAACACTATTGCTGTTACTGTATACAGTGTTCTCTTGGTTCTGCTCATTTCACTTCATTATTTTGTGCAAGTTCTTTCCATGTTTTTCTAAAATCAACCAGCTCATCAATTTTTATAGCACAGTAGTATTCCATCACAGTCATATATCACAATTTGTTTAGCCATTCCCCAATTCACAGGCATCCTCCAAATTTCCTCTTCTTTGCCAGCACAAAGAAGGCTGCTGTAAATATTTTAGAACATATAGGTTCTTTTCTTTTTCCCCTAGTCACCTTAGAAAATAGACCTAATAGTGGTATTGCTGGATCAAAGAGTAGACAGTTTTATAACTCTTTGGGCATAATCTCAGATTATTTTCCACACTCCTTGAATCAGTTCATAGCTCCACCAACAATGTATCAGTGTCCTAATTTTTGCACATCTCAGAGGTATAATATTTTATTATATATATTATATATAAATATATTAATATTTTAGACTTCAACTTAGGAAACCTAAATTTAAGTCCTAGCTCTGCCCCTTAGGAATTTAGTCACTCTTTAAACCTTAATTTCCTTATCTTTAAAACTTGAGATAATTATAATAAAAACTCATATATGGTACTTTAAGCTTTACAAAGTGTTTTCCTACAACAACGAGATAGAAAAGTGTAAATATTCCTAAGGCTCTGAGAGGTTATAACTTGCCTCTTCTTCCCCTTTCCTCCTCCTCTGCCCCCAACCCAGCAATACACAAACCCCCATCACACATCTGTTAGCAGACTGAAGCTGGTTTCACTGCGCCAAGCTTTTACTTTCCTGTCTTGTGCCTCAGAGGCTTTAGAGGGTTTTGTGAGGATTGAGTGAGATAATGGATTATAAAACATTTTGAAAACTTTAAAGTTATCAATAAATATAGGTGATTATTATAAACTACGGGCAATGGCTACAATTATCATTAATAGTATTCCTGTGAAAGAATAGGTTCTGGCCATTTCATGTTACAAAAAACTTGAAACATTTCTCACTAGTAGCTAATTACTCAAATTTGATACTGTAATCTAAAAGAAAGAATGGTGATCATTTTCGGTTTTCAGCTCCTCATAATCATCCATTTCCATTTGGTTGGCTCAGATAATGCTCTATATTTCCTAATTTTACTCCTTTATGTGAATGCTAAATAAAGAATAAAACTATAAACAAGAACTTCAATACTTATGGATAAAGATTTTGGTAACTCTCGCCCTGAATCTATAAATGGTCAGCAATACAATATCAATTGGCTAAGTTTCCATTTGGAAGGGCAATCCCCATTTGCTAAATTCCATTGTAAACAGGCAAGAGATCTGATTTATTCTCAGAGGAATGTTGGCTTACTTACTCGGCCGTTTCCTAAATTTTGGCCAACTTCCACATAAATTTATTACAGTACGTGCCACATTGAAGGTGTTGAGTTTCTGCTCTGGAGCTGGATGGCATTTTACCAGAACAGCCTTGTATGGGTAAGTGTCAGCAGCGGTTCTATTGAGATTCAAAAATGACTTACAGGTAAATTATTTTTACTATATTTTCAGCAATAGAAAGCTGGAACTCCAACCTGTGAGCTTCTCAACTGACTTATATTTGTATAAAAAGCACTTTACAAAATTCTGTCTTGTAGATTTATCTTATTAAACGCTCACTAAAATCTTGTGAGGTAGGCAAGGCAAATACGGTATTATTCTGATGTTACAGGTGAAAAAATGAAGGCTCAGGTTAAGTAACTTTTCTAAAGAAAGGCAGCTATTAAGTGGCAATTGTTATTCAATCATTTTTCAGTCAAGTCCGACCCCATTTGGAGTTTTCTTAGCAAAGATACTGGAATGGTTTAGCATTTCCTTCTCCAGCTCACTTTATAAATGAGGAAACTAAGGCAAACAGGGTTAAGTGACTTGCCCAGGGTCACACAGCTTAGTAAGTTTCTGAGGCCAGATTTGAACTGAGGAAAACGAGTCTTCCTGACACCAGGCCTAGTGCTCTATCCTCTATGCCACCTAGCTGCCCCACATTAAGTGACAGTTAGACTCAATCCCAGGTCTTTAGATTCCAAATCTATACTCTTTGCCTAGTTCCACACTGCTTTTCTATCCCCAGTCCTGATTATAAAAGAAAAAAGAATTATTCTAAGAAAGACCCAGTTTCTGTAGCAAGAAACTCTTAGCTACCTGGAATCTCCAAATGCCTGGTTGGGGTAGGAGTGGGGGTGAGGTGAGGGGGTTTACAATTCAGAAACTCCTAAGAAAGGTGTAAAAAGATATCTGGTAGAGGCAAGTGAACTTGTGTATAAGAATGAGACTGGAGGTCTCCCTTGAGCCACAGACACATGGAGAAGCCACCCCTCAACATGTCCCTTGATGCCCAGCACATGAGAAACTAGAGATTGCTGAGAATGGACTCATCTTTCTCCTTCCTTGTTTGAGCTGAGATTTTATCTCACTCCAGCTGAAGAACTCATTTATTCCGGTGCATTGATCTCTTCTAACTATGTAACTTCCCCAGTTTCCATTTACTACTTACTTTGACAGTGAGGTTTACTAGTTATTTGTGATGATCTTCTTTTGTAACCAGTTTGATGGAAGGGAAGTAAGCTCGGGACAATAAGCTAATTGTAACCCTGTCTTTACTAGCTGTATGACCCTGGATAAGTTGCTTAACTTGTCTGCCTCAGTTTCCTCAACTGTAAAATGGAAATGATAGCACTTACCTCCTAGGATTGTATGAGGTTTACGTAGGGTAATATTTGTAAAGCCTTTAGCACAATGCCTGACACACACAGTAGTAGCTTAATGAATGCCTATGTCCTTCCCTGCCTGCCCATCCCCCAAACAATTAAGGAAAATGCCTTTTATCTGAACCCCTCATGTCCAGAATACAAATACTTTATGTGTGGTACATAGATGCAATTCAAGCTCGGTATCACCATCTTGGAAATAAGAAAGTGGAGAGAGCACCCAGACGGAGGGGTCTTGGATTCTACCTGTCTCTCCTGTTAGCCTATTAATACGAGCACAGCATTCCTCCTGGTTTCTGCCATGGTGGAAGCTGCAGTTTTTCTTGGCAATGCTGTGGGCCAGATTCCAGATCAGGTATCTATCCATGCCACACAAGAACCAACCATATCTTTGTTAGGTACCAGGCATGTGTGTACCATACATAATAGTTTATCCACATACAAAGTTACCAGAACTTAAAAACTAAGAAGAAAACATCCCTTGAAGATGGATAGCAAGAGTAAGTTACCGAAGTCAGAGAAACTTGACGCAGTGGAAGAGAATTGCACATGGAGTTAGGAGACTTGGGACCTGGGGCAAGTCGGCAAGATCATATCTGCTCTCCAGCATATTAAGGAGTATTATGTACTATTTATCAAGCTGGAAAGAAAGATCCAGAAAGTGAGGCAGGAATGCAAACCAGGGCCACAATGCTGAAGAGGCTAACGGTAGCTCCCTCTGCCCTGTTTCAACAATCTGGCTAGCAACTGCTGTGGGGGTGTAAAACCAACAACAACCAGCTCATAGAACGCTGCAAGCCAAGGTCCTTTTGATCTGCTTTACTAAGGAAAGCAACATTAAGGGGTTAACAATCTTACTTTAATCCAGCATATAAATATCATTCACATAGTTCAGGGGAAAAAGCCAGCACCCTGAACTTCAGAGCAAATACAAACAAATTACAAACATACATTTATAAACAGACCAAATACAATTCATAGTTACCAACATCTGAGTTCAGCCGGGAGCTCGACAACGGCTGGCTCAGAGTCATGCATCACTACTGCTGCAGCTCAGAGCTCCAAAAAAAGAAAGCCAACCTCTGGTTTTATATATCTTGTTCAGGGTCAAAGGTGAGTCACACATGCGACTCACCCACATGACCTAAAATCGTCACAAAATTGCGACTTAATCCCACGTGGTCTAAAAGCCTCTGATATCACAAACATGTCACTCAAACCCACGTAAACTAGGCTTTCCCTTGAGGCAAGGAGGTCATCGAAGACTCCTAATTTAATCAAGGAAACAAAGGCCAAACTTTTCAAAGGCACTTGGTTGAATAAATGCTAAGAGCTCATCTTGATTCCCAATACACCCCCATACCCAATTGAGAAGTGGAGAGCAGGGACAGCAGAGGGATGGTCAGATGTCTGACTTTTAAACTTAGAAAGTGTGCCGTTAATTAGGAGGCAAGCATTTAAGATGTGAAACAGAACCTCCCAAGACTTGTCAACCTAAGAACCATGCTCCACTACTAAGACTTAAATGAATTCTTTTGTGGAAGAAACAGCCAGGAGGCCAGTGTCATTACGTTGAGAGCATGTGTTGGGGAAGAAGGTGTAAGAAGCCTGAAAAGACAGTCAGGGGTGGGGAACCTGAGGCCACACCCTGGGCTGTTATGAGGGCTTTGATCACCAGAGGATTTTGTATTTGATTCTAGAAGTAACAGGGAGCCACTGGAGTTTATTGAGTTGGGGGGGAGGGCAGGGAGGGAACATGGTCAGACCTTTGCCTTAAGAAAATCACTTCGATGGCTGACTGGATAGACTGGAGTGAGGATAGAATCGAGGCAGGCAGATCCACCAGCAGGTTATTGCAGTAGTCCAGGTATGTAGTGATGAAGACCTGCACCTGAGTGGTGGTTATGTCAGAGAAGAGGAGTCCTATTCCAGACCTGGTGCAAAGCTGTAATCATGCCAGTAAGAGGGTATAACCTGTTGTTCAGATTGTCTACTAATAAAATATTCATCTGTGTGTGAAAATCCACTAACCAGAAACACAGCAGAGAGCAAAGGAAGGAGCAGCACAGACAATACATTGGTAGAAACAGGTATAAACATATCATCTTTTACTTAGGCTTAAGAAGGCCTGCATGAATACAGAATAGAAATGGGTTGGGAAATAGGGTTAGAAAGTTTGTGGGGAAAAAAAACAGAGACTGACCCATCACATTATAAGATCAATTAGTAGGTGATGTGGTGGGCACAAGATCTAATGTAATCTTACTCTACTTAATAAGAGAATTCAGGGCTCACATCCCTTTCCATACTTCTAAAATTGCTTTTTGGAATGTAAGTGTAAGAACCATTAATGGCATGCGCCTCTACCTTTTCCACAAAAGGAACAGATGCTTACCAAGGGTTTTGTTAAAATCTAGGTCCACATCCACATAACATCATTTCCCTGATCTACAGGTTTTATAAACCTGTACAACGCCGCCCCCGCCCCAAAGCAGGCTAGTTTGGCATACAACCTGTTCAGGATGAAGCCATGCTATAATAACTGTAAAAAGCCTCAAGACCACACCACTTGCCAGAATGTTATAGAGGGAATTCCTAATGTCAGAATGAGTTGGACTCAATTTCTAATGTTCCTCTGACTTGATGATTTTCACTGGGCCTAAAGATTTATCATCCTTAAAACCCGGTAACTGCCCTAAACGCTGAGGACCCATCCGAAATTCTGTGGTGTGTGATACATCATTTCTTGGTTTCAAGTGAGCTGTCTCATCTTCATCAGTTATTAGCATCTTCCAGTGAACACTGCTATTTAAATTTCATCCATGTTGCATGTTGAGAACAGGGACCTACTCAAAAGTGTTTTCATATACTAAACTTAAAACTGAGGAATGAGGTCTCCCTTGAATTAGCCAATGATAATTCACTATAACTTCTTTCATTCTTTTCCTGTTGTTGTAATAATTATGTTAATCCAGTAAGAGCAGCCATCAGATGTTTCCCAATTGGCTAAGCCAATCAGTGGTAGGTGAGTGGCTTTTTGGTGTCCCACTTTCCACTAAACAAAATATTCCAAATAATTTGACCATTTAACTCTTTTGGGCTTGACATACATTGATGGAATCCGTAAGAATGAGGAGGCAGCTGGGAAACTATGGACCAAAAGAAGATTTTAAGTATTTTCACAGTTTCATATAAAAAGTATTTGGATACACCTACTGCCACAGCATGCTGCCTACTCTGGCTTTCATCCTCATCTTACCCTCAAAGGAAACCCAGGCTCTGAAAGGTGCTTTCCCTTTATCTTGTTCAAAGCTAAGCTGCCATACTTCCCAACCATTCCCATACCATGTCACTCACTCCCTTTCCTCCAGCCTAGGACTTTTCAGCTACTAATATATAAATTATATTTCCATATTAGAATGTGAACTCCCTGAGGGCATGTGTATCTTTAATGGCATTTGTATCCCTAGTGCTTAGGACAGTGCCACAAACATAGTGAGCATTTAATTAACGCTGCATCTATTTATGCTGTTGTATTTAATACTCTGGTGGAGAATGTATCATTTACGCCATAGTTCTCTCACGGACATGTTTTTCTTCTTCTTTTCCCCCCACGTGCAGAACATAGAAGGGTTTCTTAGAACACAATATGCAGGATCCATCCACAATTCCAAACCCCTCCTCTGAAGGGGAGTGACTCATGTCCATCACAAATGCCCTCTTACCACTGTGCCATTGATCATGATGCTCTGCTCACCATCTCTACAACAGGGCACTTGGCACTTGCTTCTTTGCTCTCCATGCTCCATACATCGGGGCACAGAAGAAGAGACAGGTTGAAGGTTTTGTTAGATGAATTGGTTTCATAGTATGCTTCCCCATCAAGGTTGCGTTATATTGCTGTCTTTCATATTTGCAGCCCTATCATTCCCTTAGAAAAAGGTATTTAAGTCAGAACACCAATGAACCCTAAAATTAAGATACATAAAAGTGAGCCTTTTGGAAAAACACGGCCTCTTGGGCTCTCCAATCTGTTTTATTTTTCTTGGCCTTAGCCTTTGTTACAGCTTTTAACCAGTAAACAAAATATTGCAATAAAAGCCGCGTCTCTGGTTGTCTCATTTATGGGTCAATGAAAAGGGAAAATAAAGATTCGAGAATACTTTGAAATAGCTTTATTGGTTCATAAGACCTTTCCATATAAAAAAAATACTTAAAACACTATGCAGTATTAAATCGTAATTTTTTTTTTCTTAACAGTTAAAATTACCCAGAATATACACTTTTAAAAAAGGAAAACAACTATCATACTACTGAACTGAATTACAAAATGAATCTGCAACTTAAATACTCTGACAAAATAGCTAGCTCCTTACTGACTGACACTCACTCATTGCACATGGCTGCCAGTTTCTTTCCTTAGCATTGCTTTGCAGAGTACAAATGAACAGCACTTCAAGGTCAGGCATTTGGTCACGGAAGTAATTTTGCCTCCCATTTGAAGGAGTTAAAGTCCTGGCACAAACTGTTGATAATTTAACCATCCCCTACCCTCCCACCCTCCCAAACAGGCAACAAACTAAAAAAACAAAAAAACAAAACAAAAAAAAAAACCAGGGGCTCTTCCTTCTTGGCCCTCCCTTTTAGAACATCTTAAAGTTCAGCACCGTTTTTGCTTAAAGAAGTCTATTCCTCTCAATTCTTCAGGCAGATATTCCTGTTCCACGGGATCCTTGTAGGCAGGATTATATTTGTAGCCTTTGCCATAGCCCAAGTCCTTCATGAGCCTGGTGGGTGCATTTCTCAGGTGCATGGGGACAGGTGGAAGAGGACCCTGGTGGTTTCTCAAGCAGGCTTTGACGTTGTTGTAGGCATTGTACACTTCAATAGACTTTGGGGCTCTGGCAAAATAAACCACACACTGTGCTAGAAGGACCTATGCAGAAGTACAACACAGAAGAGAGAATGTCACGACTTAGGTTTAGGTTGCTTTAGAATACAGCTGCTAGGTGGCACAGTGGATACAGGACCTGGAATCATGAAGACCTGAGTTCAAATCCAGCCTCAGACACTTACTAGCTGTATGACTATAAACAAGTCACTTAACCCTGTTTACCTCAGTTTCCTCATCTGTAAAATGAGCTGGAGAAGGAAACGGCAAACCACTCCAAATGGGATCACAAAGAGTAAGATACAATTGAAAACAACTAAACAAAAATATAATTCTAGAATTACTGTTCTTCACTTAGGGGGCAGCTAGGTGACCCAGCTGATGGAACTGGGCCTGGAGTCAAGAAAACTCATCCCTCTGAGTTCAAATCTGGCCTCAGACACTGTCTAGAGGTGTGACCCCAGGCAAGTCACTTAAATGTTTGCCTCAGTTTCCTCATCTGTAAAATGAGCTACAGAATGGAAATAGCAAAGCACTCTAGTATCTTTGCCGAGAAAACTCCAAATGGGGTCACAAAGTGTCAGACATGACTGCCTAAACAACAACAGAATACTAATATATCTGTTTTTCAAAATCCATTAATTACATTATCATAAAATTCCCTCCATCTTGAAGGGATGTAATTAGCCCCCTTTAAAAAAACACTAGTTAATGGAAAATCAAAATCCAAGTGGCTTATTAAGACTACATATAGCAAAGAGGAAAATAGAGAATTCATATTCATACCCAGGAAGGCAAAGAACACAAAACAAATGAATTAACTTTCACAAAGCTAAACTGATTATCGTACCTCACATTCTGGCATCCCTATAAAATGACAGCCTTGGTAAGCAGCCACTGCTTGGGTCAACGCAGAAGGATCTGCCAGGCCTGTAATACACCCAAACCAATAAAGAGAAAGTTAGTAAAATGACAACAGTTTGTTGTATAAGCAAGTATCACTACTATCAGGGAAGAACACATCTGTTGACACTCTAGGCACCAGGTGTGTAATACAATGTCTTTGCCTTTTTCTCTGCTGAAGGGAGAATGCAAATGTGGAAACAAACATCCCCCAAATTAACTTATTTCTTCCATTCAGTGAATAAATATTTGTATGCCTGTTATGGGGAATCCACTTTTTATTGCTCACGTGCTAAACCCACAGCCAGATTTTTACAGACTAACCCCCCAAAATTAAGATAATACAATGTATTCAGTAAATTGGTAACTAATGGCATGTATAAAATCACATGGATGGATGAATTTGAGAAAAACCCACAAGCAGCAGTCTGCTAAGGCCACAGCTGAGACAGTTTTTCTGAGTCTGATCTGTCCTAATATATAGGATTCTGTATTCCTATTCTAGCATTTGTCTAACAGCAATTCAGTTCAATCCAACAAACATTTATTATGCACCTACAGGTTTACATGTGACACACTCCCTGACCCCAGGGATTTGTACTCTTGAATACAAATCCACAAGTATTTATTGGACTCCTATACTCTAAAGAGCTGCAGAAGTTACTGGAGTAACAAATAACAAATAAAAAGTAAAAGTACTTTACCACAAAATGAATGTTTATGTATCATTTAAAATCTCTCCAATTCTCTCGTCCCTCCTGACAGTACAACGATCCAAACAGTCTTCTGCTAAAAACTACTTGAGGGTTGAAGGTATCAGGAAGGAAGAAATGTTTGCAAAGGGCAATGGGTCCATCCCATCATGCTCACCTATGTCTTCACTGGCAAATCTCACCAGTCTCCTGGCTACATACAGTGGGTCTTCACCCCCTTCAAGCATTCGGGCAAGCCAGTAGAGTGAAGCATTCTGGTCTGAGCCACGCATGGACTTATGGAGTGCAGAGATACAGTTATAATGCTCTTCGCCTGGACATCAGAAGACAAAACCCGTGAAAGATAAGGAATGGAGAAGGTAAACCATGAGGCTCACAAGCGCATAAACAAATCCATAAATAAATATCAACTGGCTGATTATCATGCTTTCAGTAATAGTAAGCTAATGAGGAAAGCCTAAGGAAAATAAGGTTGACAGCTGTTCTCTAAAGCGAGGGTGCATGCTCAGACTGTGCCCTGGTTAAATGGGCAAGATGGTGCGAATGCCATTGGTGCAGCATCTTGGGATGTGCTTAAGGTCATGTGACCTCTTGGAGGGTGTACTTCTTTGGTAATTCCAGCTCTTCTCACTTCCACCTCCTATTCCCACTCAGGGAAGGTGGATGCAATGGGCATTTCTGAGGATATCTCAGTTGCCTCCACAGAGGGAGGAGAAAACATTCTTTTGGAAAGGTATTCTTGAAGGGGTAACTACAGATCTGTCGACATCTACGATCTCTGTCTGGAGGTAAGAGGAAAGGGGAGATCAATGCCAATGCTTTAGCTAATACTGGTTACTACTTTACGGCTAAAGAAAATGCTAACGCCTAAACTGCAAGTGCTGTGGTTGTAGCTGGCTTGGATGTGGAGCTGGTGATCACAATGGGAATCAGAGTGGTGAGATCAGTGCTGCCCATGTATTCTTAAGTAGCCCCTTTCCAGGTTTTCTTTAAAATGGGGGGGGGTGCAAAAAGATACCTACATCCAATAACACGATGCTTGGAGCTCCAATACAGCAATATCCCACAGAACAGTTCATTTACTCTGGGCATTACGAGGACATCTTACTAACCTTCTTTGTACATTACCCTAAACCATGGTATCACGGAAAAATGACCTTGTTTGGAGTCAGAGGAGCTGAGTTCAAATCTAGACTCTTCCTTTTACTACCTGTGTGACTTTGGGCAAGTAATTTAATTTCTCTGGCCCTTCATTTTTTTATTTCTAAAATAAGAGTTGTACTAAAGGATGTGTCAGTCCTAAATCTGTGAATATCTGCAGAAAGAAATCAGAAAATAATAACACTATACAGATCTTTAAAGCTTACATACATTATCTGATCCTGCGGAAGCTTATAGCATTAAGACCTCAGTTATGTTATAAGAACATTAAGACATAACACGTCAGTGTCTTTTGTAGCACAAACCGAGGCCTTGGTGTTTTATGTTTTCACAATCAATTCTATGACCATTTTTTTCTAAGATCTATAAACATTCATAAAATACATTCCAGAAAAAGAAAAATAAGCCACAGACAAAAGGAACTTAGAGCTAGCTAAGAAAGCTTTAGCAAAGAGGCTGTGGAATTTGTAAAGCATTCCCCTGTTGTATATTGCATTATCCTGATTGTGCATGCAGAAGGGTGTTCTTCAACACTACCAGCAGGAGAATGCAGCCAGCTATTTTTAAGAGTGTTAAGAGTGTGATCCCTTCAAGGGAGGCACCTGGCATGCTCCCATCATGAGGCCAGCACAAACAATGTGCCTGTGTTCTCCTCCCCATAGCATATGAGCCCCAGGAACAAATCCCAGCAGCTGAGCTCCCTGGTAAGGAGATACTTAGTCTTTTTTGGTTCAGTAAGAGGGCCTTCAATAAGACACTGGGCTCTGTCAAAAGGAAAAGGGCAGTCAGGCTGACTAGAGAGAGAGAACTCAATATCCTCTGATCTCAGAGCAAGGCTAAGGCAAGTAAAGAATTTTCTCCACAACTATCAGGTTACTGTGAACAATCCAAGATGATCACTTATCCCAAGTGGAATTGGACTTTCCCAATGGCATGGTTTAGGTCTGAGTACCAAGGAGAGTTGTGGGGAGAGCCAGTGTCCTAGGCTAAATTCAGATGGCTCTGTCACACTTTCTCCAGTCTATCAACCCAGCACCTCATGCTCTGTACGCTTTGTTCCAAAAACATGGCCTTACCAAAATCTCCTTGTAAAGACCACTGGGACAAGGAGACAGGGTGGTGTAGAGGAGACTACTGTCCACACAGAACAAGTCTAATCCTTCCTCCACAGGCGGGCAGCTAGGATGTGCTCCAAGTCTTCTCTTCTCTGGGCTAAAGACGCCCGGTTCTTTCAACCAAGCTTTCTATGTCATGAGCTCAATGCACTCCACATACTGGTTGCCTCTCCTCTAGGCACTCTCTGGCTTATCAAATCCGTCTTAAAAACTACAGTCTCCAGAACTGACCACACAATACCAGAGGAGGAGTGGAAAGGGCAGAGGGCAGTGTACTCTTCTCCAAAGCATTATGAGCCCCAGTAACAAATCTGAGCAGCTGAACTCCTGGGTAAGAAGATACTTAATCACCTCTCTACTACTCCAAGCTATGTCCCTCCTAAATCGGCCCCAAAGCACATTAAGTTTTTCTGGCTGCTATACACCACACTGCTGACTCATATGGAGTTTGTGGTTCCCTGAAACTCTTCCATGCCATGAGTAAGTACCAGAATGATATTAGAGAACAAGGGTTTGGGGTTTACTCTTCTAAAATTTCTATTTAAATCAGAAGACAACTGTGCCATGGACCTCTACACTATCATTTCCTACCTTGAAATTTTGAAACACACTCAGGTCTGACCCCTTCAATACACTGGAAGTTCTATAGCAAGAGAGGGTGCACCTTACTCACTACCCTCTAGTAGTACTCAAGAGAAGGAGATACCTTTGCTCTGAGTTACAGGATCTGAGCTAGCTGAACTAGTGAGAACATCTACTGAATCTCAACAGGTTGGCTTAAACAAAGAAAAAACAACATCTGAAAAAAGCTAATTAAGACCTCTAGCCTGGTGTGGACAGTCTACAAAACTAAAGGGCATCTCAAAAGTGCAGTTTTGTACTTTATAGGTGCCACCCCACAACAAAGGTTGTCAGAAGTCAGTGTTCCATTAATTCTAGCAATCTTGTCTTGTCCCTCAGAATGTCCTGAGCTGTCACACCCATGCCCTTGGTCTGTGGCTCTCTAGGGCCCTGCATGGTACTTGCTATGTGAACATGAAATTTATAAGGCAGTACAGTGTAAGAGAGGGCAAGTGGAGAATATTATATAGGGCTTTTTCCCCAATATGGTTAATATGGAAATGTTTTGCATGATTTCATATGTATAACTGATATCATTACTTGCTTTCTCAGAGGGTAGGGGAGGGGTGGAAAGGAGGGAGAGAGTCTGGAACTCAAAAATGAAAAAGAATGTTAAAATAATTTTTAAAAAATTTAAAGAATACTATAGAAGGACTTCGGTATCATTGTGTGAAGGCTTATGCAGAACTTAGGGCTCTCCATCCTTTGGCATATTGGGTCTTTAGCATCAGTCAATTTTGATCCTATTCCCAGGCCTGCCTGATCTAATACAGAAGTAGGTGGAAAGTGATTCCCATCCTGTCTATTGTGGGTCACGTGGGTGGAAATTCTAGGATCAGAGCTTCCTAACGTACCTAGGGAGTTGTTTCTCCTCTCAGGAAGTGGTACCCTGGGAGGACAAATCTGAAGGCAATAAGGATGGAGTGCTTGAACATCCTGACAAATGGTGAGGGGGATAGCTCTACTTGGGTGGGATATGCTTAGCCAGCACAGCCAGAAATAAAGATGGGCTTTCATGAGCTTCAGATTAGGGGGTGAGGTGAGTGCAAGAGGGGAAGGGGACACTCTGTTCAACTCCAGAGGCATATTGCTATCTGTCTATACTTCAGAGTGGAAATTTTGTTACTTTTGAAATTTTTCTTTGACTCTCCAAGTTCTTCAATGTGGGTAAAAAGAAAATAGGATTCTGGTATGTGGTATGTTCTGTCTGAGATTTTTTGACAGCTTTTCAGGGGGGCATATGGTGTCTTGATCGGTCAAAAGTTGGCTGAATAGCTGGCATTTAAGGCAGCTGCCCCTGACCTGCCCTAGTTCATATTAGTATCAGTAATCTTGATTGCTTACCAGTACTTTTTACGTAAATGCTCTTAACTCCAGATAAGCCCCACCACAACGCCTGCCATCAGGAAGGGCAAACATAGGCTGAAATACTTACGTCACATAAACAAGGTCAAAAGATGAGTCAAGATGCAATGCCAGGAATCAAACTTACTTTCTGTTCCCAGTTCTAACCACTACCCAGCACTCCCTCCAAACAACATTTGGTAATACCTTGTAGAAAGTTGGGATATATAGAACATGTGATATGTCAGAACACTGAATTATCAGCTTCCTAGTCTGGCAGAGCTAACAGAAGTGTCGAAAATCTGATCTGCATTCATGGCAGTATTACTTGAAGTAAGATCCTACAGACATTAAGCACCAGAAGACCAGTCTAAGCTGGTCTCTATCACCCACCTACCTCCTTTTATAAAAAGACAGAAATGTGCCCTATTTGTGACATGTGATGTTGCCAAGTCACGAATTTCATTAAGAGCTAGTATCAGATTTGCTATTTGTAAATGCACTTATATGTAAACCTCCTGACAAGTGCAAACTGCAAAATTCATTTCCTTAAAAAGCTTTTCCAAAAATAAAAAGCATCAGGACCCAACCAAATTGAATGGGAGGGGGGAGAAACTTTAGGTCCTAGTATTTACAAAGAAGATGCAAAAATAGAGATTTTTATTTATCACCAATGAAAGGGATAAAAGCAAAGGAGTTCCTTCTCATGCTCAGTAACACTGATCACAAACACAACTCCTAACCACTTAGTATAGAGAAATCAATAGGCCGTGTGGTTTGGTGGCTCAAAGTCTGGCTGTGGAGGCAAAAAGTTCAAGTCTCACCTATGACCTACTCTGGCTAGCTGTGTGACTACAGGCAAGTCAACAAATCTTCCAGTGCCCCTGGCAACTCTCTAAGGCTACTATAGAGAATAAACTGCAAGTGATGAATGACATAGGTGAAGAGAATTTCCATCCCAGAAATTCACCACACTAATGAAATTCATCAAAGGTCCAGGACACCTTTGTTCCTTCCCCTTCTACCTACCACCCGAAAAGGTTATCGGGCAAAGCTTTACGGCAAATGTGCCCTTAAAAATACCTACCTAGATGAAAACTATTGTGATCTGTAATTGAAATTGAAAATCCAATCATTCTAGGGTATAAATTTGAAACTTTAAATTTCTTACACAGAGACACTTTCTAAATTGCAACAGAGTTGCTTCAGCTTTGTGTCCTTAGTATCTTTGTCCAGAGTAGTTGGGTTGAAAAGTGTTTCAAATCAGATTTTAGTCACTTTGGGGAACTATTCTACTCTCCTAAATCTGAAATCGTGTAGGTAATATCTTGTATTATTTAGACACAGTGGAAAGTCTGGAAGTTTTGCTACTTGTGAGTCATTTTAAATTTCAGTTTCAGTACTTTCAAGAATATCGTGTCAACAACTCACCTGCTCGGTCATACAAAATGTGGGATCGCTGCAGGCCTTCCTTCACATCATTTTCTGTGATTAAAACTCCTTCACCAGAATAATTTTGTACGGTCTTCTTACAAAATGGTTTCCTTGAGCCAAGCTTGGCCTGGACTGCCAACTGCAGTCCATTCAGTCCAGTCCTGGCATCCCCATCACAGAGATAAGCTAGAGTATTGACAGCTTTGTCCTCTATGTACACAGGGGGCCTGCAACAGAATTATGAACTAATTATCATCATGCTCATAGTATATATTTTCATTTCACATCACCTTGGAAATCTCATTTCCTAACAAAGTTTTCATAAAACTTGTTGGGCTCAGGGTATGTTGTTAGGCTGCTTCTTTTTTTCTTTCCACTCACTTGGGTTGTGGGTTTCATTGCACAAGCACAATGGCATGTGTAAAGGATGCAGTGGGGGGTTCTGTATATTTACTCTCAATGCTGGGTTTCCGTGATCTGATGGCAGAGGGTGGATAAGTCCTCCTTCTTAATGGAGGCTTCCACTTTCGACAAGCAATAGAATCTCCTCCATAATGCAGAGAAAATGCTAGGCTTATGTGTTCAAGTGCATAATTCTCTGTGCTACAAAATATCAGATCTGGAAGAGAATTTAGAGATCATCTTATCCAATCTTCTAATCTGACTGATGAGAGGAGCCTAAGGTTCAAGGACACAGGTTTCCTGACTAATCAGTCCAGTCCCCTTCCAAGTCTGTAATATATTAATCAAATCGATGGCACTGAACTAACTAGGTCCTATATAATGGAGTTTACCCGAGAGAAACAGTAAAACGAATGCTGCACTAAGAGTCAGGAGACCTGGATTCTAATTGTGAGACACTGTTTAGCTACAGGAATCCAAGCAAACCACATAACTGTTCCTGATCTCCCCTGAAAAAGAAATGGAACTGGATGCTCTCCAAGGTTCTTTCTATCTCTACAAATTCTAAGATACTACTGAAAACAACACCAATACTCCATTCATGCAATAGGAACATTTTCAAATGAGTCATCACCTTTCCCCTAGTATAAGGATTCTTAAGTTTTTATGTCCTAGACCCCTTTGGTAGACTGATGAAGCCAAGCCTAGAGACCCCTTCTCAGAGTGTTTTTTAAATGCATAACATATAATACGTTGAATCAAAAAGGAAGTCAATTATATTGAAACATAGTTATCAAAATATTTAACACATGAATTCATAAACCCCTAATTAAGACCTCCAACCCTAGCAGGTAAAAGTATTTTTCTGAACTCTCCTTCTGAAAGCTTTGGAATCCTGCCTAAAGTAGAAAAATGTCATCACTCCAAAATAATAAGATTTTTCATTTCAACTTCTAACTGTGTAAACAGATGCAAGTGAATATATTAATTCCTGCAGAAACTCAAAACCAGAGAAATAGACTGTTTTAGGTCAGTAGCTTAATCAGTGAGAAAACTTATTCCATGACTCCACTTTATACTTGGAATTCAGACCTTGCTTTGTTGCTTCCTTCCATTCAAAGTAAATATCTGAATAAAGCCTAAGGAAGTCACATAGAAATAAAGGTGTCATATGCAACAAAGTATTAACAGGAACATATTTTAAAGAGGCAAAGAATTACAAACAAAGTAAATGCCCATCCAAATTGTGGTATAAAATGAAATATCACCGTGCTGCAAGAAACAATGAATATGAAGAATACAAAGAAGCATGGTTAGACTTTTATGAACTGATAAAAAGTGAAGTAAGCAAAGCCAGGACAACATATATACAGTGACTAAAATAATACAAATGAAAAGAACAATTGAAAATAAATGCTATGAAGAAGAGTGAAAAATTTACTTCCTTCCCTTTTCTGTAGAGGTGGGGCACTATGGGTGTGGAAACTTCTAAATGGCAGACCTCGTTAATGGGTCAGTAGTGGCAAATGACTTTCTTCCTCTCTTTTTTATTCTTTTTTTTTTTTAAGGGACAGGCTGGGGAGGGGAAAGAGACATATTGGAAAAGTGACATTAAAAACAAAATATATCATTATTTTAAAAAAATAAAGCCTTTTACTATCTGGCACAAAAAATTAATCACAAAAGACCTGTGACTTCTTTAATATGGAGAACTTGGTATGGAACTTCTCTCTACCAACATATTAGCAACCTCCTACTTACTCCAGAGAGTTGCCTGAGGGAGTAGAAGGGGTTTGCCCTTGCCCTCGGCCAAACAACTAGTAGGTGTGACCTAGGCTTTTCTGACTCCAACTCCAGCACTCTTATAAGATTTTGCCACTCGTGGAACTTTTTTTTTTTAAAAACACAATTGTTTATTGTTTTTATTCTGTTCAGCTGCCTAAGAACGGCCATACAGGGGTGAACTCTAGTCAGTATCAGTGTGGCCTCAGAGTTAGAAAAACCTTAGTTTAAGTCCCACTTCTAACACACGCTAGCTGCAAAGTTAGCAACCTTCTTATGACTGTGAGCTGCAGAGCAGGCATAGACCTGCAATGGCAGAGGTTCAGGGTATTTCCTCATAGGGAGGTTGAAATCACAGGTCAAGTCCAAAAAGATAAAAAAATTTTAAAAATCTTTTTTTGGCCTTTAACAAATATCGTACACATTCTCAGTCAAAGAGAAAGGTAACTGGACAGTGATGATGATGAACTTGATGTCACGGCTCATCACTGTCCTCATGTGCTGCTGCTGCACATTTGTAAAGTAATTAAGTAAAAAAAAATTTAACAAGCATAGCTTTAACTATGCCATTTTCTACTCATGAGACAGACCCCTATTAATACAGATGCATGATTAACTGCTCCGGAGCTTTACTCAAAACAAGTTCTCAGAAGTATCTATTAATATATAATGTGAAGCAACACTAAAAACACAAAATTAAGATCAGCTCCTGGAGATATGATACACCCAAAGAAAAAATAGTAAAGCGAAAAACCATCAAACCCTAAAACGGTGAGTGAGGCTGAAATGTATGGAACCTTGGATCCCTCCCAGTCCCTCTCTGCTGCGTAAGAATTAGCTTGCTCAACGGTAAAAGCAGGAGTTTGGTTAGATGACCCTGAAGATTCCTTCCAGCTCTAAATCTATGACCCTATTTATGTGAACTAAAACACTCGACATTTGTTATAATCTTCCATGTGCACAGCACTTTTCTGGGTGCTAGAAGAGATCAACAGATTTGACAGAACACAGTTCTGACCCTGATGGATCATCGTAGAAGGCGGAGATCAAAGAAAGTTTCATGGGAGAGGTGGCATCTAAGTGAGGCTTTAAAAGATGAGAAGGGTGTAAACAAGTGGGAATGGAACGTGCAAGGGAAGAAGAGAACATTCCAGGTGTGAGGAAAAGCATGGAGGTGTGAAAGTATGGAACAAGTATAAGAGATGGTGAATATCCAACTTATGTAGAATATAAATTACAGGGAAGAGAAGAGTATGGAATAAGCATGGAAAAGCAGGAGGGCATCAGATTGTGGAGGGCCTGGAATGCCAGACTGAAGAATTTCAACTTCATTTGCAGTTATCTGTATCACTGAAATAGTTACGCAGATACCGCAATTCTAACCTAGTCTCTTCCTTTAACATCGCCAAGGTTTGCAGTCACACTGATTTTTTAATCTTCCATCATCTGGCTTGTTTACTCTACCATTTGTAACAAATGTCATACTAGTTGAATGTGCAACTATGGCAAGAGGCCAACTTCAATAGCAATTACTCTTTCTCCTTCCATGTCTCAATCTCGATCAACAAACAGCTGAAGAGAATACTCACATCAGACACTGAGTGCCACTCAACTGGCATTTTTCAAAGATTGGGGGTCGATTCCTCACCCAAAATGTGCTACCACAGTTTCTGAAAGATAATTTTTAAAAGAATGATAGATACTGAATATAAGACAAAAGAAAATCTTTGCTCTAAGGATCAGAATTAGATATTGCACTGTAAGAACACAAGCTAATAGAAAAAAGCATGAGAAAGCTGGAAACATAGTAGGTAGTAGGTATCTTTTGACTGGGTAAAGACAGAGCCAATACTGGTGGTATACAAATGCAAGAGAAAACAACTATGCTGTAAGAAATGATGAGTATGAAGAACTAAGGGAAACTTAGGAAGACTTTATGAAATGGTTCGGAACAAAGTAGAGATCCAGGAAACAATACATAATGACGATGACAATGCAAATGAAAACACCACTAAAAAAGGCAGGTGAACTCAAGATCAAATGCAATAACCAATACAGCTTCTAAGAGGGAAAGAAACATACGTGTGTGTTTGTATGTGTGTGTGAATGTTGCACATGTGGCCAGATGCTACTGAACTGTGTTTTGCCTAACTTTATTACATGGAGGGGTTCTATATATGTGGGAGAATTATCAGGATGCCCCAAAAAAGGCATCAATAAATTTTTTTTAAACATGTATGATCTAATTATGTATAGTCAGCTCTCTACTCCTGGAAAATATGGTCATTAAAATCTACAGATTACCTTAAGATACGATTTTTGGCTCCATTAGTGGCAAAACTGATTTCCACTCTCCACCCCTGCCTAACTCCTAATAGAAAGAAGCAGTGCATGGCCAGAAAGGTGGAAGAAAGAAGGAAAACAAAAGGAGCCTTGATAATCTCCAAACTGAATAATTAGTATTTAACTCATCAAGAGCTATGTTTGTTGACTTTAAATTTGCAAAAGACTTAGAATGAGCCCCTGAATTACAAAGCAGGGAACAGAGTGAATGTGACTATTAACTTTTTTTTATAACTTCCTAGGTGGAAAGGCAAACTTGAGCATCTACTTAAGGCTGTAACAAAGGGCTGCTTCTCATTCCCCTTAGCACTCACTATTTTTGTTGTTCAGTTGTTTCAGTTGTGTCCGACTCTTCATGACCCCATTTGGGGTTTTCTTGGCAAAGATACTGGAGTGGTTTGCCGTTTCCTTCCCCATAGCACTCACCATGCTGTCCCACAATAAAAATAATCTTACACTCAGTCACTCTATATCAAAAAAGGCAATCAGTAAAATATACTTTAGCTTCACATATATCTATATTATTAATTTTTTAAAAGTTTTACTAAATATTTAATTGTTCCTCTCAACCCAGACCAGCACCTTCTCTTAAATTTAGAATCTATAGAAGGTGCTGGTCTGGGTTGAGAGGAACAATTAAACGGAGACCACTGTGTCTGAGGCAGGACTTGAACTCAGGTCTTTTCAAACTCCAAAGCTGGTTTCTATAATTCAGATTAAAGAAAGGGGGTTTTCATCTTTTATTGTTAAAAAAATACAAAAAGTGCTTGGTGGGGTGAGGGGAGAAGGAAGGGGGAATAGTCTCAAAATATTGAGTCCCATGGTAAAAGTTCACAACTTCCTCAATTTGTAAAATTATTATTTTTTTTTTTTTTTACTAATAAAAGGCATACATGCTAAGAATAATTTCAGAACAACTTTGTAAAAACAGAATCTTTGGTTGAATTTTAAAATTCCTAACTAAAGTATATCTTTACTGGAGTGCTATCCCAAAGTCTCATCCTCATGAAGAGGAGACTTGAGTCCTTAAAGACTCTAGACATGATGTACAAGGTCTCGACCAGGGGTGGGGAACCTGCAGCCTCAAGGCCACATGTGGCCTTCTAGGTCTTCAAATGTGGTCCTTCAACTGAATCCAAATTTCACACCACAAATCCCCTTAATAAAAGGATTTGTTCTGTGAAACTTGGACTTAGTCCAAAGGCTGAACCCAAGGTTCCCTATCCCTGGTCTGTAGACTCTAGAAAATCCTCCCAAGCTGTAAAGGCTTCATCTTCGCCCTGGTAAAGAACAGGATGCCATCAGCTGAGGACAAGCCTGGCTGAGTCTGTATAGGCCCTTCATACAGAGGTTGGCCATCAGGTAATCAATGTTCTTGACCATGGTAACATGTGGAGGGGGTTTTGATCTGCCTCAGTGAGCAGGCACGAACACAGACTAAATTTTGAATCCTTGAATTAAGTAACCCAACAAAGTATAGGTTCTGCTGCATTCCTTGTCTTATGCAAAAACTCCAAATGACCATCTCTGATGTACCTACTTTAAAAAAATTCTCACTTAGGTTAGAATTCAAATCCATGCTGTCTAACTTTAAATTCAGTGCTCTATGATATAAGCACACATCTCTCCTTATCAATCCTTTACTACTGAGGTGAGTGCGCAGAGATAGGAGATGCGAGCCCGGATCTTCCTTCTTCATCCAGGCTGGAAGTGCAGCAGCTACTCGAAGACCAAAAGCCCCACTGCTAGTTGGCAAAGAAGCTTTAATCTGCTCTTTTTCTAACCTGGACGGTTCCCCCCTCCTTAGGCAGCCTGGTACCTCCCTTCACACCCTCAGGAACTCACAATACTGGTTGGAGGTTTAGTATGGACTTAGTGTGGCTTAGCACACTGCAGTTCACAACTCCTAAACTCAGGCAATTCATCAGCTTCCCCTAGCAAGGATTGCAGGCAGGTGCCATGCCTGGCTCCTTTACTACTTCCTACAAATTTTTTCTAACTCTGATCTTACCCAATGGCCACAAGGATAAAAATTTAAAACACAACTTTTATATTTACTTTGAATTTTAACTTGGTATCCATTTGAGATTCTTTGTCTCTTCACAGGAGACCTATGCCCACTGTTTCAAAGCTAATCAAAACCTTTCTAGTGCTACTGCCCATCTAAAAAGGTCTCTTGCCTTTCCCTTTAGCTCAGAGAAGGAAGTACAAAAATAAATCACTTCCTTCTTCTTTCTTGCAGGGAAGATAAAAAAAAAATCTGTTTGGGAAGTATGTATTTCTGTCTCTGAGAGGCTTTTTTCACTTAAATAACCACACCCTCCCTGAAAGAAGTCTATGCCTCTCCCTGCCACCTCTTCCACTCAAGGTACAAATACGAGCTATTAATATTAGGTTAAATCCACACAATAACAGAGACTAATTAGATGAGGTTATCCCGACCGAGAGTTTCAGATATTGGCTTCTTTTACAAACTGACCCAATGTTATTTCTTCATCACATCCACAAAATATTCTAAACAACAAAAGCAAAAATTAAACAAAAATTATTATATCACCATTTTTCTGGACATGGGCTTAAACATCCTTGTGGGTGGCAAACATAAGACTCTCAGGTCCTTTCTAGCTCTAGCTGACAACCAGTTCTATTTCTCACTGTCTAGACTTTCCTACCTCCTTCCTGGCAGCTCGGCCAGTCATGTCATATACTACCTTTCTCCCCCTCTGCCAGGTCTTCCCCGTTAGAATACGGGTTCCTTATATTTGTATCCTCAGCCTTAGCACAATGCTCGGCACTAGTAAATACTAAATAAGTGCTTTCTAGATCTAGATCTGGGACCCAGGGATCTGAGCTCTAGTCCCTACTCCAGCACCAAACAGTAACTACTTTAAGGGGCAAGTCACTCTCTGGACCTGTTTCCTCATCTGCAAAATGAGAGTTGAGCTAGATCATCTCTAGGCAAGCCCCCTCCCAGCTCTACAGTCCCCCACCACAGGCAGAAAAAAGGAAGCTCTTGTAGTCAAAAAAGCATTTAAGTATAGAATTTGCCAACATCAATGAGAGTAAGACTTTTTAATTCAACTAACCGAAAGAAAGTATTACCAACTCTCAAGTTATCCATGGCAACAGGGTCAGAAAATAGTGCCTGGATGCTTCACAGGACCTGTGTGTGATCTCATCAATGTAAGTGCTCCCTCAATCTGTGTAACTCACAAGCCATCAATACCTTCTCATCCTCTATGATTCTTGTCCATTAGGGACATGGCCAAATGCAGGGGGTCTGCCTCAGTCTTCTTATGTGTTTTGGGTACCGGTACAGCCCATGTATACACATCGTCCTTTACTCTTCCCCACACAAGACTGGCCCAACTCCTTTTCCAATCACACATTTATTTCCTTTATCATATCCCTTTGCTTCTTCTCGAGTGTACATAATAACTGGAACTCTACTGCATCCAGTACTTGCTCTCCCTATGCATTTCTTCAATTCTGACTCCGTTTCCTATATTTTTAACCATATGCAGAGGACGCGTGTCTTGAAAGGATAGGGCCCTCTAAGAGCAAATGAGGCAGGGGAGAGGTGAAGCTCTACAGGGGCAGAATGTGGCATGCATGATTTCTGCAGCTGCTGTGTCAGAAGGTTTTGCTTAACTAATCCTCTCTGTTGTCAGGAAGAAATTCTTTGGGAAGGGTATGGGATTTATCGGGAAATGAGTAGTATAAAAATTACAAAGGGAAAATTACAAAAGGAATCAACAAAAAGGAAAGGAAGGCAGGGAGGAGAGAAAGAAGGAAAGGAAAGAGGTAAGGAAAGGAGGGAGGAAGGAGGGGGAAAAAAGGAAGGTAGCAAGGAAGGAAGGAGGCATGTTTCTCAGGCCTAGGACTGTTATAAAGCAGCTTGCAAGTTCCCAAATGCAATCCAGACTACTCTTCTGCCTCCTGAACTCTGGGCATAGCTCCAGGTCCATCTGTAGTTAGTTATCTGTCCTAGATCAGAGGATCATTATAGGAGTGTATATTAGAGCAGGAAGGGAACTTCTAGGCCATGAAGTCCAACCCCTTCATTTTACACAAAAGGAAAATGAAACCGAGAGAAGAGTGACTTATTTGGGGTCACACAGCTAGTATGCGTCTAACATGGGATTCAAACCTGGGTCTTCCTGACTCCAAGTCCTACACACCATCCATCTGAGACTACTTAATGGATGGGCCAGCCAACTGTATGTCATGGTCTGGACCAGGGGTGGGGAACTTGTGGTCTCAGGGACACACATGGCCTTCTAGTTCCTTAGGTATGGCCTTCTGAGTCCAAGTTTTACAAAACAAATCCTTTTCTTAAGGGGATTTGTTCTGCAAAGTTTGGATTCAGTCAAGGGGCCACACTTGAGGACCTAGAGGGCCACAAGTGGCCTCGAAGCCACAAGTTCCCCACCCCTGGTCTGGACATGTCTAAGTCCACAAATAGCCCTCCACTTTAAAAAATGAATCCATGAAAAAACTCCTAACCTAAACTGCATCCATGGCACTTTGTAAAGTACCTAAATACAAGAAGCACTTTTACACAAATTAATTCCCTCTGTCACAGAATACAGCCAACATAAAATCCAAACAAAATGGCTTCCTATTAACAAGGATTTCCGGATGACACTGTACTGAAACACACTAAAAATCTACTTCATTCAATCCAGCAGTGAATGAAAGAAAAAAACAAAGCAGATTAACTTGCATGCTGGTCACGCTAAGAAAGCATTTAATTTGGGAGTCACAAGTCCTGAGTTTACAACAAGAGAGTTTACATGGGCAAGACCCTGATGGCCTCTGAGTCTCAGTTTCCTAATCTGAAAGTGGTGATGTTTGCATCATCTACCAAATGTTGCTATGGGGGGGGGAGGTGCTCTGTGAATCTTAAAATGTTATATTACCACAGCATGTAGTTGGAGAGGTATCAGTCAGTTAATATGAATTTTCTAGGGCAGGCACTACATATAGATGCACAGCGAATTGGTTCCAGAATTGAACAGTAAGTAGTGACCAAGATAAATCACTTTTCGGAAACCCTACAGTGCTTTCCATGATTCCAAAATACACAATGTTGCAAAAGGCCATCTCTAACACCACTATTATCATGATGCTGCTGTGTGGTTAGGAATTATGTAACAAAATGATCTCCAAAGGAATTAAATGACAAGTAACCCAAAACAGCAATGGAGAGATACACAGTGGTTGTCAACAGGCTGCAGGATATTACTTGTGATTAAGAAGAGGCATAAAAGACATTCTCAAGGATATGAATGACCTTTCGAAAAGGAAGGAGTGGGGTCGGTCATGTAATGAGAATAAGAGACAATAGATGGACAGTGCAAGTGACACATGGGTACCTCCAAGGGATTATAAGAACAAAAGGAAGGTCTCCAGCACATTGAGTAGTTCCTCTAGGAAGGATTTATGGTGAGAACCTGGACAAGAATTACAGGATAAGGAGGTGAGCAGAGGTTAACATCAGCCTTGGTGGAGGGAGTGCCCATACCAGTACAATTATAGAGCCACTAAGCACAATTAATTGATGAGTTTAATTTCCTAATTTCCCCTACCCACTTCTTGTAAGAAAAGAAACAACAGATTGTGAGGAAAATGCTTTGTAAACATTAGGGTGCTATAAATGTGAGTCATTAGCATCATCATCACCAATCAATGACTTCAAAGCGTTCAAGATCCTAGATAATTTAGGAGCTGGCCACCCATGGCCATCCCGAGCTGACTATTAGTAGTCAGAAACCAGATCACTTTCATTTCTCTCCTAATGACAGCTTTCCAGGGTATAGCTCAGGAATGGTAGGGAACACAGGATGGAAAGAAACCATAATAAGAACTTAATTAATTCTAAGTTGTCGGCAATGATATTGGTGGAAGTGAATCACCTGTGGATGATCCCATTAGCAGCAGGAGCCTAAGTATTATTTGTGGTCTTTATTTTTCATTTCCAAAAGGAATTGGAATGGTTTCTCTTCATTTTTAGGAAATGAAGGTAATCAATTTGAATCTCTTGTTCACATGTTTCTCTACAGGATCTGTCTGGTCAGTCACAAATAATCATGAATCTATACATATTGGAAGGATATCTTATCTCAACTACTTCCCCACCCCCATTTGAATATAAGCCAAATCTTATTGTAAGACAGTGAATTCTAACCTCACTTAAAACCAGTAAGAAAAAAAAATGGGAATATTTCAACAACTCAAACAATTCCCCATAGCTATGAAGTTAGAAAGAAAGGCCACACTATCTGCTAGGAGACAGCACTCATCTGCCCAAACTTTAGGTAGCTAATATGACAATCGTCAAGGTAATACATATAAACTCCTTTCACCTTTCATGCCCAGTTAGCTAGCACTCTGTGGGCCCTTAGATATTAGTGTACATTATGGATATTAAAATGTTTGAACACATTTCTTGCTCATGCTTCATCAATATCCTATTACAGTTCCATTCTGAAATGAACCTACCTTATCCTTCCTATGGTCAACGGGCCAAAAATGTTTCAAGTCTTTCATTAAGCAAGGCATAATTCTCAGATCTGACACAGCAAGTGGGGGAGGTCAGGGACATAGAGAGACTGGCGAAACCCAAACCCTGACAAGTGGAGCCTGAAACTATGCCTTGTACTTTAATCCCTACAGAAAGGAGAGTCTCCAAAATTTAGCCAGGGGGCAGCCGCTAACACAGCTGTGTGGGTACACGGACCAAGCAGCATTAACCTCTTCCTAGGCCCAGATTATATTCCACTACACTTTTTCAAATGACACGTGAGTAAACTATATGTGATATGGTGGCTTAAAGAAGATCACGTGTATTAACAAAGAGGAAACTATCTAAACTGTATAATCCAGCTTAAAATTCCCAATACACACTGCTTACACTACAAATTCAAAAAGTAATGAGGATTTAGGAAACTGAAGGTTGTGTTAAAAAATTTTTTTTAAAAAAGTAATGTTCTCCAGAATTTCATTTTTAGTTGAAATTCCTTTATAGTCATAAATTTCCATCTTAGGAGGATTCATTCAAAGAATAAAAATACATTCATAAATTACATGTTTAGTAGAACTTCCATTTCAATGTATTTATCATTTTTAAAAGAGTAAATTCTCGAATGACAAGGAATTAGAATTAGTAAAAAATAAAAGTTTTAAAAAATCTTAAGGACCTCTTCTTTCTAAATTGCACTTAAGAGCTACAGTGTGTTTCACAGGTTTTGAACTAGGAAACCCTGGTATTCCAAAGAATATTCCAAGAAAACATTTAAATGCCAGTTCTGATGGAATACCTCCTAATCAGAGATAAGAGCTATCTTGAGGAGACTGAAGAATATGATCATAGTGGCTGAGTGTGGTCCCCATTTTCCTGCAAGAACATAGGGACATCTGGGAGCTGAGAGTCTGGGGATCCTGCCCCAAAAACTTGGGCCTCAGAGCTACATCACTGTCTTTCCCCCAGTGTACGGCCCTTCCAACTCCGAGTCCTCCCAAAACATCACACCACAGAGCTATCCATACACACCCCAAGTGACTAACACTTGTTAGTTCTACCAATGTATTCCTAATTCCCAAATGAGCTTGGGAAACACTGATCCACTCTACTGTAAAGATATTTTTCTCTCTACAAGTCCTCTATTCACACAAAATACATGGACACACTGAAGCATTTCTAGAAAATAAATCAGGATTCCCTCAGCTAAAAGTGTCCTCTTTCCCATCAAGTTTCCCGCATGCACTTGGTCTGGATCTTTGTCCTTAACATGCCCCCTTTGTATTATACTTCTCATGTACACATTGTATTCTCCTGGTAGAATGTATTAAGTTCCTTTATGTTCATTTTCCCAGATGATGGCAAACTGATTTGCACACAGGAGGGGCTTAATAAATAAACCTTTACTAGTTTTATTGTTTTTCCTGATGGAGCACTAAAATTTTTTGCAATCTTCTCTAAAGCATTTTAGGAACCAAATGACCAAATGTTTCTATTATCATCACCATCATTATTACTGAAATTGATAATATCAACAATAGCAGCTCCCATTTATAGTAGGCTTTATGCTTTACAAAGCAATTTCCTCCTATGACCCTGTGATACTGGCATAGGCAATCACAGCAAAGAATAAGTGCCAAGGCCTTGCTACTGACCCATGAGAGTTACAGACATAGGCACTACAAACTCCACTATAAAACTGCATCCTGATCTAGAGAAGGGGATTATTTTCTGGAGATACTGGTCAGGACAACTTTCTATCCCTTGCTCTTCCCCAGGGCTCCTTTTATTTTCGTCTCCACTGTCCCCACCCTCTCTGGCCACCTGCCAAGAGATTCCTTGGGTTGTATGTGTCCTGCCACAGCTCATAGTCAACTTACTCAGAACTGCTGCTGCTGCAGCTGCTGCTGTTGCCGTGGCTCACAGAGTCCGTGGGCCTGCCCTGGTCCAGCACCCGGAGCCCCAAGGAGCTGACCGCTCGCATTAAAATTGTTTTCATTGCTTCTGCTGAGAGCTTCTCCAGGACAATCACCCGGCACCGACTGAGAAGTGCAGCGTTGACCTGGAAGGAAGGGTTTTCCGTAGTGGCTCCAATCAGGGTCACCGTCCCGCACTCCACGTGAGGAAGGAAAGTGTCCTAGCCATGGGAGGAAAGCAGAAGAAACTGATTCCAGTTAATGACAACCTGCAAAAACCTATGTGAGTTAGTTACCATCACCTACTTTTCAGCTTCTGTCTGTGGGGTTTAAGTGCATCACTCTCTACTTAGTGAAATATGAATGTGGGTACCAATATTTGGTGAGTTGGGCCCTTGTCTGAGTCCAAAAAATACTTTGTGAGCCACCAAATGTATGAGCCTGCTCTCCGCCGATAGCAAAACTAATATATGTGGAATGCTAATCTAGTTTTGACATAAATGTTACTTTTTTCTGGGTCAGTAATGCTTCTCCCTAGCTACTACCCCTGTACCCTCCCACCCCATCCCGGCCTTGCCCAAGGCTGAACTGGAACAATAAGGTTAAAACCAGAACCTTCTCTCTATTTCTTCCCCCAAGAAGAATACAAAGATGAAAAAAAAAAAACATCATTCACTAATCACACATTTTTTTCCCTTTGTAACCTATTTAACCATGTTACTATCCTTACCAAAACTCTTGTGGGCTATGTAGTTGTTATATGCTATTTTATAAATGGAGAGGCAGGGAAATATAATGGATAGAGGGCTGGCCCTGAAGTCAGAAAGAGCTGGGTTCTAGTCCTGCCTCTGACACCTACTGGGCAAGTAACTTAATTTCCTCAGTGCCCATGCCAATTCTCAAGATTACAAATTATGGATGAGTTGCTAATTTGCATAGGTGGGAAAAGGTTTCTGCACCCAGAATTTCCTGTACTGCAAGGTCCAAACCCTTCCAAAAAAACTGTAAATAAGAAATTGAGCCAATCAGCATTCCGATCCCAAGACTGCTTTTGTTTCATTTTGAAAGCAGTAAGTCCTCTTAGAGAACAATTTTCAGTTTCAATTTAAAATTTCTACCCCTGACTAAAATAAAAAATATTCAAGAAAAAAATTCCTCAACCACAAAAATTTTTATTCAGCTTTATTTGGGGCAGATTCCCCCAACTGCATTTAATGCCTAAGTGATACCTGGCTTCACTTTTATTTCAGAAAACCAGACAAGTTAATAATAAAGATCTAAACACCTGACCTTAGAGACGTTATCTTAATAAGAAAGAGTGGGATCAGAGGGAAGAAAATGCAGACCCTTCAGGGACAAAGATACAAGTTCTACTTTACCTAAGGGAAAAAATGATAATGCTTTTGGAAACAAATTACTAAAAAAGATGAATCAAAGTACAAGTTAGAAATCCTACAGAATGGATATTAGTCTAATGTAGTCTTCTTTACTCTTGATAGTTCATCAATCTGTTAAGTATTTCAATTCCCAGGTAGAGAAATCATTCCCAAGTCAGTAAACAAAACATTCTGAAGGGGTGAAAAAAATCTGGACCCTTTAAAAGTGTTTGGATAAACCTGTCTTATATTTCTTTTCTGAAGTAATAAGATAACAGGTTTAGAGCTAGAAGGCACAAAAAAAAGGTCATCTAGTCCAAGCCTTCATTTTATAGATGAGGCACCAGGGCCCAGAGAGTAGCTCAAGGTTGCACAAGTGATAAGTAGTTGAGCTGGGATTTAAATGTAGGTACTTCAAACTCATTACCTCGTGCATTACCTGGAATTTGTGTAGCACATTCTATGTCCCTTCAAAGGTGTTGACTCATCTAAGTCCCTTCATATGTAATTCTCAGGGTCACCCTGAGACAGAGGGAAAGACATTAAGTACCTGCTGAGATTTATTGAAACGATGAATCTCATCAATAAAGAGGATGGTTTTCCTTTTGAAAAAGTTCTTTTCGTTTTGGGCTTGTTTTATGACATCTCGGACATCACTTGTCTTGGCGCTTGTTGCAGACAGAGTCACAAACCTCATGCTATTTTTCTTGCTGTTGTTGGCTATGATATATGCCAAGGTGGTCTGAAAAAGATGACAAGCACAGAAACCTTAAGTCACTGGTTCAACCCAGAGAAGAAGCACTTGCTGCATTAGCCAACCCAGAAAGGCAAGCCAAAACAATTTAGCTGACCCTACGCTTTAAAAAGGAATTTAGCAGTATGATAACAATCTCGAATGCCCAAACAGCCTTCTCACCCCTCCCTCCCCCTAAAGAAATCGGGTGAAATGAAACAGGAAAGCAACCAAATCTCTTCCTGACTCTGAATCCTCTTCTTCCTACCTCCCCTTTCTAGGCCTGTAGAATCTTTGGTATCCCTGTAAAAAGAGCCAGTGTCCTGATTTAGCACTGGGTGACAGCTGTACTATCTCACTAAAGAAAAAAAGAAAATTCTCCCACCCCCACCCTATTTCTCCTTTTGGCAGAAACAAGGGAAAAGATACAAGGGAGGAAATAAAGATCACTGTATCATAGAACTTGATGGGACTTAAGAGTCCCTCCTTCCACTGCCTTCCTATCTCCTAATTAACAGATGGGGAAACTGGTGATATTAGGTTTAGATGAAACCTGTAAACTTTCTATAGCTAGCCCATACCATCTAGTCACTTAAGTGACTCTAAATGTCGACAATTACTTTTCTTTTTTAAAATAAGTTTTCACTGAAATCATCTTTACATTGCCAAAATTTCCTCTTGTATCCCTCTTCCCTCTCCTAGAAAGCCATCCATCACAACAAAAATTTTTTTCAATTCCCTCCTTTCAAAGCAAAAAATTAATAACAACTCAGTTTGCTATTATTAAAAGATATGGGCAGATAAGTCTAGGCTGAAGAAAGGAGATGGGGGAGGAGATTATTTCAGGAAGGCAAAAGCCCTTCCTTGTTAACAGCAACCTAGACCTTAAAGGACTGTTCAGAGTTTAAAATTTAAAGTCTTCAAATAGAGCCTCTACTACTCTTCTACCACACCCCCTGACCTTGGGAACCCAGCTTAATATACACCACATATGCCATGATTAATGGTCAGTCACCAGTCATCCCATAAGCAGTAGCCCTCCCAAAGCCATTTATTTGCCTGGCATGTTCCCATGAGCTCACTTCTTCCTTAATTTCCTCTCACAGGGTATTGTTCCTAATAGGAGCCAATACAACACCAAAGGCCCTTTCTTTACCACATGAGGGCACCAATGTCAGACCAATCATTTTAGTGGTAATCCATGAGAAGCTTAAGGGTAAACCTTCTGGAAAGCAACATGCCACCCCCTCCACCATCTACTCCTCTACCCTAGTCCCCAACAGAAAGAAATGAAGCCAGGAAGGGATAGCAATGGAAAAGATATTCAGAACTACAATAAAACAAAAAAAAATTATTTGGAGGTTTGAATTGATCTACATACATAGAAACTGCTAATTCAGATGATAAAACGCCAAATGAGAAACTGAAATTAAAGACTCAATACTGAAAAAACAGAGGTGCAGTTCAGAAGGTTGAGCTCAGTCAGAAAGACTTGGAGCAAGTCCCTTCTCCAATACATACTGTGGGCAAATCATTTAATTCCGAGGAGCCCCCAGGCAATTCCCTAAGATTAGAAGTAGCAAAACAGGTCCAGTATGCATTGGTTGAGGGAATTTTGTCAACCAATAAAATCATACTTCTGTTTTCCCTTCCAAATTAATAAGTCTTAAAAGTTTTTAAAAAGTGAAAAATGTGGCACAGCTTAAAAGACGTTTAACTGAAAACTCTGCTTTTTCAACCTCCTTGGATGCCCAAACTAGCTTCCTGACCTCCTAGTCTGAGCTAGGGAGGTAGCTTCTTTTGCATACCTGTGACATCTTCCTGACCTCTGACCTTTTCTCCTACATGGGCTTGCTAAGGAAAGAATGACAAACTTGGAACTTAAGTGGTGGGGGGTGGGAGGGATCATACTAAGATGAAACATTACTGGTATACCCTCTCAATCTTTTCTTTTTGCAAAGAACCAGTTGGGAGGCAGTCTGGTATAGTGGACAGAGAACCAGTCAGAAAAACTTGGGTTCAAATCCTGCCTCCGACCTGGCAGGGAAAGGGGTGGTGGTGGTGGGGAAATCACTACACTTCTCAGTGCCCCCAGGCAACTCTCCTAAAACTGCCTAAGCCAATCTGCCATGGTTGGGGCAATTTCTAAGTTAGGAGTGCCCTCAAAGAAAGTACAAAAGTCAGTCTGGAACAACAAAAATTAAAAGGAAACAAATCTGCCTCCAAGCTGTCACTTTTGGATCCTATTTAATTATTAAGGCACCTCAGCATTTGAAAAGAGAAATGAATAGGCCAATGTGCTTGTAGAATAATCCCAAGATGTTTAGAAAAAGAAGTTAAATTAGAGATGTTTGGTTGACAAGATCAACTTCCCAAGAAGTTTAGTAATTAACTCATCTATCATAAAAAGAGGCCTTGAATCCTAGTAAGATCGTAGGGGCATTACAAGTAATAGTACCAATTACTCATAGCATTTTGTTGCTGTAAATACGTACACTGCTATCTATATAATGCAAGAATGGTACCAAATACAAAATAAGATCCAGTTGGCTCCAATCTGTTCCTAAAGCAGACAAAATCTATCAAACAGAATTGCCACATTAGTTAGCACTTAGCAATGGCTTGTATGCACTGCAATCTAGAAATGGTCACTAAATTCTTCCGACTTTATTTAGACTAGAAGGCTGCAGCTTTGATACTGAGTAGGCTGGAACAAAGAACAGTTGTCCATCATTTTAAAACATCGAATTTTAGAATTGAAAAATAATTGGCTCAGGACAGACATAAAAAATTCCAGCAGTCATCACTCCCCTCCTCTCCTTTATTAGGACATCTCTTTAGAAAATAGGTTGTTTTCACCTCACCTGAGAGAAGGTTTTGAGTTTAAATTTCAATAAACATCCATTTCTGATAAAAGTCCTAGCACCTGCTCTTGACACCAAGAGGGTTGGGAAGTAATGTGTTTTTCCTCCTTCCAAAGGGGACAGGGAAGGGTGTAGTGCTTAGTGTAGATTTGGTGACAAAGGAGTGCAAATAACGGGTTACCCAGTCACTTAAGTAAGTACTGTGGTATCCCTTGTATCTCTTCCTTTGTTTCTGCCAAAAGGAGAAATAGAGTGAGGGTGAGAGAATTTTCTTTTTTTCTTTACTGAGAGTACAGCTGTCACCTAAAGAATAAAGGCATCCCTAACACATTAAAGAACACCCCCATCCAACTTTTTAAATGTTTACTCTGGACTTGCCAATAGCCATTTGCTATGGGCAAATAATCAGTTAGCAAAAGATAGCTTTGAAATACTAGCAAAGAGTGCTTATTTATTTTGTCCTAAAGTAAAACAATACTCAATTAAGTAACTGGGAAGGCAATTCCTTCCTCGTAAAGCTGACTTTTCTTTTGGTCTACCCGTTATGATTTAACCAGTAATGGGAACTCCCAGGATAGCAATTCCCTCCACAGATGCAGTCTGGTAATTCATCCATTTATACCTAGAAGGTAGCCTGGAATGTTGAGGCTGACTAGCCCATGCTCACATGGCAAAGAGCAGGACTTGAACCAAGGTCTTCAGACGCCTCTAGCTGTCAAGTTGGCAAGGTGAAACTTCCAGAATCCAGATTGTGAACCTTTCATTTTTCTGGTAATAATGAAATTCATGTAAATTTTGTTTGTGGCTGTGATTTGAATTTTACTGGTGTATTAAATAAATTTATTGATGTATTAAGCTCCCCAGAGAAAAGTCCTGCTACCAAAGCAGTACTCCAACAGTTTTGCAATCTAAACTCTTAAGTAAATTCCCAGGAGCACTGAATAGTTAAATGACCAGAGTCCCTCCATTCATTAAATGTCCCTGGCTACATTTGGCCAAGAATCTCTCTATTTCCAATCAGGTCCCTCTGATTCCAAGGCTAGCTCCATAGAACCTACAATTGCCTCTTTCAAGTAACTAAAAGGATGAATATTACATTTGGTTTAATGAATCCAATTAAGTTTTAACATAAATAAAGACACATCCTATTGTGTCTTATGCCTGACCTAGAGTCTTCTGTTGGTTAAAGTTAAAAGATGACAATTCAAATGTAAAGATAAGGTCATGTTTCCATGCCAATTCTTCGTATCAAATGGAAATATGGGAGGCGGGAGGGGAAGATGGAGGGTGATTCAGCAGCATTCACTCTGTCATAAGGTTATCCTATAGGACCTGGGGATTTTCCCTATTTGGTATTCCCACGCATCCTACGTTGTAAGCCATAGAGACCCTATTCAGGTTGCAAGCACAGGCAGCAAATCTGGATTTGAGAAGCTAGATCCCTGAAGACAGCGATAACATTGGAGATGTCTTATTTTATTTATGTCTGCCACCCAAGAGAGCCATTAAGGGCTCATGTGTACTTTTGGCCTGGTTTACATTGGTTCCATGCAGTCCACAGTTGTCCTAATAAATTTCCTGTCTACATAACAAAGCAATAGTAATTTCGATCAGTAAAGTTTAAACCAGGTCACAAACTAGGCTTAGGAAGAACCAACAAAGGGAGGCCACTTGAAGAGTTAATTAAATGGCTGCTTAAAATAGATTAACATCTTAAAGAGAGGCTGTGTGGAGTAATGGGTGGAGCCAGACAGAAAGCCAGGGAAGACCTAAGTTCCAGTATTATTTCTGAAACACACTAGTTGTCTGACCCTGGGCCATCTGTTCAACTTCTCTGTGTAGTAGACAGTTAAGTTCCACATAAGTACCCACTTGCATTATCGGGGGAGTTTCCTCACCTGGGAGTTCCCTAAACCAAAGAAATCACGAGTTCAGTGCCTATCCTTCTAGAAGCCACTTAATCCAACCTTCCACTAGATGTAAGAAATCTCCCCTACTTCCATTTTAACTTATGGTTATCCAGATAATTCATACCCAACATATAAGCATGGCATGGTCCACTGCTGGACAACTGTAGTTGTTAGAAGGCTCTTTCTTATAAAGGTAGGATGGAAGAGCAGATAGAGCACCTTATCAATAGGCAAAAAATGTGGGTTCCAGTGAGTCAGCTTTGAAATCATTAGCTCTGTAGTTTCTGGCAAATCACATTCCCTCTGCTTCTATTTCATTTTCTGTAAAAGGGGCACAGTAACTTTTATTATTATAAAATATTATTTCTGTAAAGTCTCTTTACCTTACAATTGTGGGAGGAGGCATGTGAGATAATATACGTAAAAGATACATAAACTAGAATGAAGAACTGCTGTACAAATGGAAGGTATACCTAGAATTTCAAAATACTTGTATATCGAAATCCTATCTCCCTCCCTCCTATTTATCTTATCTCAGTTTTGAAGGAGGTGGGGCGATGAAGAAGAAATAGTGCACTGGTATCTTCTGATGAGTTATTCTTCAAGTTTTTAAGCTGCGGGTCCCAATTGTAAATTAGGCCCCGTGTGCTCCATTAGAAATGATTGTAAACTCCAAGAGGACAGCCTTTTTGTATCCCCAGCGCTTAACACAGGGGGCACTTAATGTTGACTGCTCTATTTCAGTATCTTGCCACCTTATACTTTAAGTCTCACAGCAATAGAAATTTACAGAATTATCAGTAGCAGCCAGAGGCAAAGCATACAGGATTTGGAATCAGATTTTGGAGCTGGGTTTATATTCCAGCATTTTTTGTTTAACTAGTTGGGGGGAGAGAGAATCATTTAACTTCTTTAGCCTAGTCTGACTCATTTGTAAAATGAGGGGGTGGGACTAGAATAACTCCAAGATCCTTCATATTCTAAACCTCCAACTCGGCATTTGCTGTCCACCCAAAGGGGAGAGGAGGGGAGGACTTTCAGCTAAAATATTCTCTGCACCATTCGGGCAAAACCTTTGCATTCCTCCTAGGAGCAGCTGCCTAGGCCTCTGAGCCATTGTATTAACTCTGGCATTTTAAAAAGCACTAACAATAGGTCCTGGGGCACAGAGTGAATGAAAGCTTAGGAAGGAGATGGAGGAAGGGGGGCGAGGGAGGGTTCGACTCCTCCTCGAAGGCGACCCCCCACTCACCTTGCCGCATCCCGGAGGGCCCCAGAGGATGAGGGAGGGGATCTCGTTGGACTCTAGGAGGGACCTCAGCAGGGTCTCCTGGCCCACCACCTTGTTCTGTCCTATGTACTCCTGCAGCGTGGCGGGGCGCATCTTGTCGGCCAGAGGCTTGCCCACCAGCTTCTGCCAGATTTCCTCGCGGGCCGGGGTCCGGGGCTGAGCGCGCCCGGGGCCCAGGTGCCCGGCGCTCTCCCGGAAGGTGGCGGTGGAGGGCGCCGAGGCCTCCCAGTCCTCTCGGTCCTCGTCGTCGTCCTCGCCGCCCATCGCCACCGCCGCCGCCGCAGCAGCGGCCGCCGCCTCGTCGTCGTCTTCATCCTCGTCGTCCTCGGAGCGCTCGCTCTCCTTCCAGCACCTCGGGGTTGCAGAGACAGCGGCTGCCGAGGAGGAGGCGGCGGCGGACGCAGAGGCTGCAGCCGCCACTGGCCTTTTGCTGGACACCTTCCTCCGCAGGGGCAGCGGACTCCCGGCCGGGCCCCGGGCGAAGGCGGGGATGCCGTGGGCGCCGGCGCACGGGCTGGGGCAGCGGTCGTAGGGATCCCTGCCGTCGGGCGGCCCCGGTTCGTCCGGCTCGTCGGCCTCGCCGTCGCTGCTCTCGCCGGTCGGGGTGGCGGGAGGTAGGCGCAGGGAGCCCCCGGACAGGCGCCTCCTCTTGCAGCCGCCCGGCGGGGGCGGAGGCGGCGGCGGCGAGCTCGGCCTCCTCCCGGGCTCCGCGGAGCCGAGGCTCTCGTCGTCGTCAGGCTCCGAGAGGCCGGCCGGGTGCAGCAGCAAACATCTGTCCAGGTGCGCGTTGATGTGGGCGGCGGGCAGCGCCTGCTGGCACACCGGGCACTGCACCTGGTGCAGCTGCGACAGGAAAGGGTCGTCTTCCGGCCCGCTCACCTCCATCGCGGCCCTTCCTCTCGCCCAACCCCCGCCCCGGCCGCCGCCGGAACCCGCCCGGGATCCCAGGCCCTGCAAGATGCAAAGGCCCCTCCGGGAGCCCTGGGGCCGAGAGCAGGAGGGCGGCTTCTGGGATTCCCGGAGCCCTGCCGGCGACGGGCCTGGGAAAGGGGAGAGGGAGAGGAAGGAAGGGCACTCCAAACTTCCCGTCCCGGCCCGGGCTCGGGCCTGCGGCGCCTCGAGCAGCACTTCGGGAGCTGTAGTCCCGCCGCAGCCGCCGCCGCCGCCGCCGTCGCCCGGGCTCGGCCGCGCCCAGCCCCACTTCCTGCTCTGGCTCCGCAGCCGGGGGGGAAAGAGCCCCGGGGGTGGTCTTGGCGGGAAGCGCCGCTACATTGTGTCTTTTCTTTACCTCCCCTGGGCTCGGAGCGTGAGTGTGCGTGCAGGAGGGAAAAAGTGCTTCAAATTCGAGAGCTTCGAGATTGGGCTGGGAGCTGCAGGGGTAAAAGTGTATTATTGTCCGCCTTTTACTCTTGACAGTTTTTTTTTTTCCTAATCCTTCTCAGCTGCCCTGAACTTCTAGGAACAGATGGGGAATCAGAGAAAGCACTCTGAGTTGAGGTTTGCAGGAATATAGTATGTTTTTAAATCACACATGCACACATCTTGTGTATTATAAAAATCATCATCAGCAACATATTTGCATCTTTAGAGAGTGCTTTAAAGTTTACCAAGCATCTTCTTTACAATGACCTTAATTTTTCCAAATATTATTATTATTTTAACAATATACGAATGAGAAAATTGAAGGTTAGAATAGAAAAAATGATTTGCCCCGGGGGTCGCCGAAGCCATTAATTATTAAGTTGCTTTAACTATTTTCAAGCCAAGCCCTATCTTGTTCTACATGTCACAGACCCTCGGTATTAGAAGATACCTCTCCATTGTTAAGGGGTCCCCTGAATGTGTCCGATCATCTAATAACAGTAAGAACACTACCAGAACAGGAGTCTATTGTGCAACATGTCCCCAGAGTGATTGTATTCTCTCTCCTTTAGTAACTTTGGGTGACTTTGGTACCCTCCCTGAGGCTGTTTCCTTCTCTGTAAAATGTGGGGTTTAGACCTGATGACCTCTCAGGTCTTTTTCAGTTCTAGATCTTCTATGTTCCTTGGGTATCCCATTCAACAATTCAACAGCATTTAAGTCACCACCCAAGTATGTTATTGTTGTTCATTGTTTTTTTTTTTCAGTCATGGTGGTACTCTTCCATGACCTCATTTTGGGTTTACTTGGCAAAGATACTGGAATATTTTGCCATTTCCTTTTCCAGCTCATTTTACAGATGAGGAAAATGAGGCAAACAGGGTTAAATGACTTACCCAGGGTCACACAGCTAGTAAGTATCTGAGGCTGGATTTGAACTCAGGAAGATGAGTATTTTTGACTCCAGGCCTGGCACTCTCTCCACTTCCCTACCTAGCTGCCAGAGTACAGAGCGTAGGATCATAAGTTTAGACTTATAAGAGATCCTAGATTGTCTTTTAGCATAACCCCTTCATTTTACAAGGGCCTCCCTGAGCTAGGTGCTGGACCCTAGCACACAGGTGACCTTACCTTGGGGGAGCTAACCCTTGAGTAGGGAGATAAAACACACTTCCATATAAAATCAACACTTTTACCTTATAAGTATGTTAACAGATAGCATTTATATAGTGCTTTTAGGTTTGCAAAGATCATCTCATTTGATTCTCACAACAACCCTATTAACTAACAACGGTAAAAGAGAGAAACAGTAAAACATTTAGAAGCACAAGAAGTCTTAAATAACCTCAAGGAATCAGATAGGCTTTGCTGAGAAGGTAGTACTAAAATTGGGCTTTAAAGTTCCGGTAGGAATACATTAGGCTTAGTGGGGTGTGGAGGGCATTGCATCCACAGTCTGCTGGGGAGTAAAATATATGACTGGAAAGCTAGAGGGATACCAAACTGTTGAGCACTTTGAAGGTCAGAAAAAGAGCTTGGAAAATTTCACCAGTAAATAGTAGTGGAGCCACCAAAGGTTTTTGACAAGAAGAGCAAATATTAAGGAATAAGAATGGTTGCTCTGGGAATAGTGTGAAAAACAGATTGGATGGAGGAAAAAAATAGAAGCATAGGGACACATTAGGAAAGTCCAGGCAAACTGTACAGAATGGTGACAGTGGTCATAGTGATAACTGAGATTTCATAGCATTTTAAAGTTTGCAAAGATCTTTGGTTGCATATATAGATTTTGCCAAGATCTAGGTCTTCACACTCACTTCCGGACATCTCCCAGCAATTCACTTCTTCCTGCCTCCTCTTATTTTCTAACTCCCCTTTATCTGTTGTCTTTCTTCATTAGAACATAAGCTTTTTGAGCCCAGGGACTATATGGCTTGCATTTGTATCCCTAGTGCTTAGCACAAAGCCTGGCACATAGAGAGCACTTGATAAATCCTATCTGTTATTGATATATCCATCCGTCATTTTATTTGAACCGCACAACTCTGTAAGGTAGGTAGTTATAGGTATTATTATTCTCATAGGGCAGCTGGAAGATGGTGTAGCACATAGAGCACTGGGCCTAGAGTCAGGAAGACTATCTTCCTGAGTTCAAATCTGGTCTCAAGACACTTACTAGCTGTGTGACCCTGGGCAAGTCACTGAACCCTGTTTGCCTCAGCTTCCTCATCTGTAAAAATGAGCTGAAGAAAGAAATGGCAAACTATTCCAGTATCTTTACCAAGAAAACCTTAAATGGAGTCACAAATCGTCAGACAGGACTGATGCCACTGAACAACAATGACAAATGTTCTCATTACAAACAGAAGAAGCACGATTATAGAGGTTGTGACTTTACCAAGGCCACAAAGCTAGTAAATATTAGAGGCAAGATTCAGAACCAGGCCTTCCTGACTATATGTTCAGCATTCTGTCCACTAATAATAATAATAATAGTTAACACATTCTACCTTTTAAGGTTTGCAAAACACCTCATCTATATGGACTCTAAAAATTGTTTACTTATCTATATAACATATATTTCCCCATCTCCCTCCTTGCAGGTATAACCACCTTGAGGGCAGCACCTAGCTTAGTGTCTTGTACATAGCATGCACTTCATAAACACCTGTGGACTTGAATTAGTTTGGGATATACTGAATTTGAGATACTAGTGGGGCATTCAGGTGCAGGTGACTTGTCAGCAGTTGACAGCCCCAGGTGTTGGTTAGGAAGGGACTCAAAAGAGAGGTTGGAATTGAAGAGGAACATTTGATAATCATCTACATCAAGGCAGTCCTTGAAGCCAGAGTTGTAAATCAGATTGCTAAGGAAAAATGTGTACAGAAAGAGGAAACTAAAGGAGACATCTCCCAGGTAAAGGGATCCAGGAGAGGATGCAGGACTATTGAAGGATACAGAGAAGTAGCACTTAGGGAAAGTGGGTTACTCAACATCATGTATAGCAGAGGATGAAGAGGGTGTTATATATGTATATATATAATATGTATACATACACATATATACATATAGTTTTCATTCATATATTATCAAGTTAATATGTGCTTGGATATTCTATGACTTCAAGGTAACTTCAAGGTGAAGGTGGACGTAAGAGAGATGAAAACATGGCTCATCTGAAAAATGAGATGGGCTAACTCTTTGCACCCTCACACCTGCATATCATGAACACTTTCTCCCAGAAGAGAGTTAGAAAGCCTAGGCATTAGAAACAAATGAAAGTGACTCTATCTTAAGAGACTTGAAACAATTGGTTACTGGTATGAGTCACATCATAATCAGGTGTCTGTAATCTGACTATTGGTTAGTTAAAACAAATTTAAAGCAACATCTAATTGGGAGAAAGGCTAAATAAAGTAGAAATTTGTTTTGCTTTACTATATGTATTTATTACAAGGGATTTGTTTTTCTTTTTTCTTTTCCAGTAGGGAAGAGATTGAGGGAGATAGGATTAAGATAGCAAAAAAAAAAAAAAAGGGAAAAGAGGGTCATCGATCCATCTTTTGAAAAAAAAAATGCAGAGAACAGAACAGAAAGAAGCATAGACAAATGGCTTTTTAAATAAAACACCTAATATGTGCTAGGCATTATAGCAAGCTGTACCTAATAAAGACCTAGAGTTTTATGGAAGATCTTCTTTCTGACATATATGTATATAAAATCTTTATTTCCACATACATGGAAATAAAGGTTTTATTTCATGTTTAAGTTCAGAATAAAAATAAATTTAAAACATAAGAAGGCTAATATGAGAAGACTGGGAACATTTGCGATGGCTTAAATCTGACCTATTCAAGGTGAATAATTGATGACAAAAAATGGAACACAGAAAAAGGCAAAGATCACTGACTTTCATTTCCTACAAAGTTTAACACTTGCCACAATAAGAAGGCTAAAAGATCTCAGAAACAAGATTAGAAACAGACACTTGATCCTCATAGAGCAGGCGATAATGGGTTGGGACACAAAGCTGAAGAAGACAATAAAATACTATGAGCAGCATTACCTTGTAAAACATTGAAAAGCAGAAAAAGGAAAAAATAATTTTACAAATAGCTTGGCCTGAGACCCAACTGAACCAATGTAGATCAAAGATGAAACTTGTTGGAAGATAGCAAAGAGGTTGATAATGGAACAAATTGTTAACATTTTCTGTAACAATTCATTTGATTATCAGTGGCAGAGAATCTACTACATTCAAATTCAACACCTCAGTCTCTTACTGCTGGTCTGAGGAGTAGAAAGAACACTTGAGAAAACAATTCTGGAAAGAGTGACTGGACCAGACCTAGTACAGGGAAACACTCGTTGAAGATGACCCAAATCTTAACAGCTTTTCAGTATCCCTTAGGGAGGAGGAGAAAATAGTGAAAGAATGAGTTAAATACACATACACAGAGATACAAAACATCAATAACTGTCAAACTGTATGCCTACTTTCTCATCTTTAAAAATTACTATTGAGAATATTTTATGTAAACATTCAAGGTATACTTGATGAAAACATGAGAAGGCAACAGATAGATTTCTGAAAATAATTCCCTGCACTGCTTCACAGGCACACAGTGATACACTGGAAGGTACAGAGCATACAAGACTTCACTGCATTTATTTTGTGTTGACTAGCAAAAATATTTTCACTCAGAGCAAAAGTCTTAATAACTCATCTCCAACAAATTTCTCATAAATGTGTTAAGATTATACAAGAGGAATCTTTGATAAGTACAACCAATGAAATAACTATTCAATGAACCATTAATGGTTTTTTTTTTAATTTAAAAAAATGTTCATTGACTCTTTTTGCTTTTACATCATTGACATTTCTGGATATACCGTCACTATTCCGCTACTGATTTCTCCATTGCAACAGACAAAAAACAGTTAAGCAACAGTAGATAAAGTGACCATGTATGACAACATGTGCAACATTATGCACTCATTGTCTCCCACCTTTCTCCTTAGAGTAATGTTTCATTATTTGTTCTTGAGGACCATTAGTGCTTTGCTTTGTTTTCATTTACTCAGAGTTCAGTTTTCTTTTAGTTATCTTTTCATTTGCACTGTTATAGTCATTATGTTCCTCTGGTTCAACCCATTTCACTCTGTCTCAGTTCACACAGATTTTAGTGAGTTCTTTTCAGTTTCTCATCATTCTTTACTGCACAATAATGTTCCATGTTATTCGTATATCACTGTATATTTAGCCAGTGGGTGTCCACTTTGTGGTTAGTAGATACCACAAAGAGTGCTTCTATGAATATTTTGATTTATGTTGGGATCTTGTTTCTTGTCTTCTCTACTGTCCTTGGGTCATGTGCTTAGTTAAACATGGATCAAAAGCTGTGATTATGTAATTACTTTGATGGGTTACGGGGCCTGGGTTCAGGGGCTTTGGGGTCCAGGTCCCAAAGATATGGTCATTTCCTTTTAGGGGTCCAGAACCCATCCCCAGCACTTTCCTTGTGGGCCTGACCCAGCCCAACCTTCAATTCTCTGTTACCTCTGACCCAGCCCAACCTTCCAATTCTCTGTTGCCTCCAGGTCACCCCAGGCTATTTGCCACTCTTTGATCACATCCAAATCTTCCCACAATCTTTTTCCATATAAAAAAAGTCAGTCTTGTCCCTATCAAATGCAGATTCTTAAAATCCTGCCTACTTCTATTGGCGACATAATAAACCTTGTCCCTGACTGAAAGAAGGCTTGAGTGGTTAAATTCTTTCAAGGCAGACCAATGCCATTTGAATATTTTGGTTTATGTTGGGATCTTGCAACTTGGGGGGTTCCCAGCACCCTTAGACTACAACAACCTTACCTATATAATTCCAAATTGTTTTCTTGAAGAGTTAGACCAATCCACAGTTCCAATAACAGTGTATTAGTGTGCTTGTCTTCTCATACCTTTTCAACATTGTTTTAATTTTTTGTTATCTTTGCCACTTTGCAGGTTGTAAGGTAAAAATTTAGTTATTTAAATTTGTTTAGATTAGTTATCTAAATTTTCTCTTATCATTAGCGATTTGGAGCATATTTTCATGTGGTCATTCATGGTTTGCTGTTCTTTTGAAAACTTTTCCTATCCTTTAACCACTTAGTGAATTGAAGAATAACTCTTAATGTGTATCAATTCCATGTATATTTTGAGTGTCAAATATACCCTTTGATATCATTTGAGATATAAATCAGGGAGATAGATTTTTATGAAAATTGTAATCTTTCTCGTAGAAGATATTTTGCATGAAATACAAATATAGGATGGATTTCCTGTAGATCAGTGGTTCTTAACCTTTTCTGTCATGGATTCTTCTGCCACTCTGCTGAAGCCTAGCTACTATCTCCCACCTCAGAAAGTCTTTCTAAATTCAGAAAATAAGATCCATAGGATCACGAAGGAAGCCAATTATACTGAAATACAGTTATAAAAATATTTTAAAATGTCAGAACCCCTGCTAAAGATAAAAATAGCCAGCATTTACAGAGCATTTTAAGTCTCGAAAAGAAAGCACTTTACAAATATTACCTGATTTGATTTCCTACAAGACTGGATAGTATGTGCTGTTATTATCCCTATTTTAGAGGTGAGAGAACTGAAACAAACAATTTAAGTGATTTGCCCAGGGTCACACAGTTAGTATCTGCAGCTGGATTTGAACTCATGTTCCTGACTTCAGGTCTAGTGCTCTCTCCACTACGCTACCTTGATGCTTAGCTGTTCTTAGATGGTGAGGTCATCCAGATGCTCCTGTTTACATAGGCTATTGCATTGATTGCATTTATTCCTAGAACACTTAGAGCTCTTCTCAACGAGATCCATGATTACCCAAAAGAGATCAGCCTGACAATTTTGATGATTAAAAAAGTTCTGAGAGCCATAGTTTCTGGGTAATTGAATCATTTTATTAATAAGGCCAGCATGTTTATTAATAAAAGGATTGTCATTTGGCTGTCTTTCTTAGACCAAAGACCCCTTATGGTGGTGGGCTTTATGTGCCCTTCAAAGAGTAAGTGGTAACAATCAACTCTGATTGGTTAACAATTAATGAAAAAATGAGTATTATAATGAGAGGCTGGACTATATTACAATGAGGGTCTTAGGGTATGTGACTTGGGTCATCCAAATCTTGGTCAAGGAGACTTAGTAATTTCCATATCACCTGTCTGACAAAAGGGAGGATCAACACTTCCCCAGATGTGTCTGAGCAAACACAGGAATGCATCCATTAGCCCAAACTTAGAATTTCTTTCACTCTCTGATTAGACCTTGGCCCGGATACATCTTTGATTTCTCACACTGGTTGATTTCTGGATGAGGAAGTAGAAAAGGGGCAAAACCTTGGTTCTGGTTCAATAATTAGTTATTAAATACAAGAGAAAAATACTTATTTCTCACACAATCCATGTAGAAAAAAATTCTATGGATTAAAAACTACCTATTGTCCAGACAATGACATATAGTTCATTGAGTTTACAGTATTAAAGTGGAATTGGAGCAGCAAAAGGACAATGGGTTGGTCTCAGATTTGAACTGTAATAAGGCACATGCTAGATTACATTTGGAAAACTGTGTAGTACCTTTTTCTTGTTCTTTGGCAATTCAAAGCTGATCCTTGGTGTAAAAAAAATCATTAAAAACAACACACAAAGCCTGGGGATGCTTTATGGATGCAAATCTTGCAATGCCACAGAATTCAAAGGAATCAAAAGAATGAGGATAGCACAAAAGGATAATGGTGGTATGTATGATGGACACAAATAAAGTGTACAATATGTGACACAAATGAGAAAGGAAGTGGAACAGTCATGTGGCAAGAGGGAAGACTGATAGATGACTCCAGTGTTGCACTGGTACCCAAGAAATTTTAAAATACCTATGGGAAGACCTCCACATGAATAGATGGAATCTTTAGGGAGGATATATGTTTGAATGTGCACAGAAAATTTTGAAGAAAAAACATGAAGAAGGGAAAGTGAGGTATCCTTCCCCTTTTGTTTTCATTAAAATTGGTAGAGTATTTTTTATAGTAGAATGAAAAGAAACACCCATGAATTGGGGAATGACTAAACAAACTGAAGTACATTAATGTAATGGGATGCTATTTTGCTGTGCAAAATGGAGAATGTGAAGAAAACAAAAAAAATGCCCAATGATTTTAATAATGTAAATGAAAAGAACCTCAAAGCTATTGAAAAGGAATGCTGTGATACTCTACTAACTCAGCTTGGCCCCAAAGAAGAAATATGAGAATTCTTTGCAAAGAAGAGGGACTATGAGTATGGAACATTTATGCAAGGTCAGGCTTGGTTGATATGTAGACTAATTTTGCTGAACTGTTTTTTCTTTCTCTTTTGTATTTCTTGGTTGTAAAAAGTCAGCTTTCTACAAAGGGATATATAAGGAAGTATAGATGATATAAAATCAAAAAATAGCTAGACTTATTTTTATGAAAGAAAAATACAGAAATTAGCATGTGTTTTTTAAAATATGTGATAAGCTACTGCAACCTCTCTTCTGAGAGTTTTGCATTTTCCCCTTCTGAACACCTTAAAAATTATTTGAAAAGGTAGCATCCAGCAAAATATAGCAATCATTTATTTGGACAATGATAATGAAAATATAGTTTATTCCCTAATCTATCAACGGAATTTCTAACTTTGACATGTCTGAATGTATATACAATGGCCAAATACCTCCTCACTCTTCCTATTCCCTGGAAGGCTTCTTCCTTCAGTGAAAGTAGGATAATCTCTGTCCATGGTAGCCTGGCTACTATTTTGCACATCTCTGTGACCTCATACTCTGCTACTTATAGTCAGCTGGGTGGTATAGTGGTTAGAGTGCTTTGCTAAAATTAGGGATAATAATTAGGGATAATAACATCACCAGGGTTGTTGTGAGAATCAAATGACATAACATATGTAAAGGGCTGCTTTACAAAACTTAAAGCATTACATAACTGCTAGCTATTATTGTTGCTATTATTGCTATAATTATTACTTCCTCTGTTCAGATTTTCCATTTTAAAAAACTAGATTATCAGGATTCATGCTTAGGCTATAAGACAGATAGTGGTGGTGGTGGTTTTTTGGTTTTTTTTAATTGGGCAAGTACAAAAAGTCATTAAACTGTGTATATCCTTTGACCTAGAGATACTGCTACAAGGCCCACACCACAAAGAGATCAAAGAAAGAGGAAAAGGACCCATACCTACCAAAAATTTATAATAATTTTTTTTGTTATAGCAAAGAACTGAAAACTGATGGGGTGCCAATCAATTGGGGAATGGCTAAACAAATGATATTTTAACGAAATGGAATATTATTGCAACAATCTCCTAATTGGTCTTGCTGCCTCAAGTCTCTGCCCATTTCAATACATCCTACATATTGCTGTCAAGGTAATTTTCCTTAAACACAGATCTGACCATGTTGTACCCCTACTCAAAAAATCCCAGCGTCTTTCTATTGACTCTAGCATATAATATAAACTGCTTTTAAATCCATATACAACCTGCCCCCATCTTATCTTTCCAACTTTATTGGTGTGATCTAGCAAAATTGACCTCTCTGTTCCTCACATGTCGTTCCATGCCTTTGTATCCACCACTCCTCGTGCCTAGAATGCATTTTTTTCCTTACCTCCGTCTCAGAGTTCCTCTGTCCTTCAAAGATTCAACTCAGGGGGTACTGTTTGCCTTTCCTGATTTCCCCAACTACTAGAGGGCCTTCTTTAAAATTATCTTGCATTTAACCATATTGTACATATTGGTATTTATAAACTTTATATTTATGCTGTGTAGTTTTTGCATACTTGTTTTCTCCCCCCATGAAAATGTAATCTCCTTGAATGTAAGGGTTATTTCATTATTTATCCTTGTATTTCCAGAGCCTAGCAGAGTGTCTGGCACATAGTCAGTACTTCATAAGTAATTGATTATTGGACCTGTAAAAAATAATGAAATGGAACAGTTTTAGAGAAACCTGGAAAGAATTGTATGAACTGGTACGTAGTAAAGTGAGTAAAACTGTGAGAACAAAGACTTATGAATTCTGATCAGTACAATGACCAATCATGATTCCAGAGAACTTATGATGAAGCATGCTCCCCATCTATTGACAGAGAAGTGATGGGTCCAAGCTACAGAATAAGACATCCATTTTCAGACATAACCAGTGTAGGAATTTGTGTTGCTTGGCTAGTCATATTTGTTACAAGGGCATTATTTTTCCTTTCCCCATTTTTCCTAGCAATGGTAGGGCTTGATGAAAGGGATGAAAGTTTTAGATAGATTAGCCAGAAAAAAAGAAAAAGAAAAAGTCATGAGCATTTTCAATACCCTGAAGAGAATAGAAAGAAGTCCAGAAAGAAATACAGCTAAGTAGGGCAGCTTGGAAAGTTATATACTGAATTTATTATATATTTAAAAGAAAAGTAAGCTATACATAATAAAGATAAGCAGTTTCATATATAGTCTTCATTTATAATATGTGTACAGAAGTGTCCATTTTATTTGATGTTTGTTAAGTTCAGAATTTAAAAAAGAAAAAAAATAAAATTGGGCAAGGAAAATTTTTCAGAAATCTTCCCAAGTAAATACAACAGCTATTAATGACTACAAAAAAACAGCTGGAGGTTTACATTAGAGTGAGAAAATGAATTTCCTCCTTTCTACCTTTAGTTCTCTGATTTATTAATTGGGGTTTTGCAGATAGGATATCAAAGTCTATTCTAAAATTTGAACATATGGTTTATTCAATTATTTGTTAATAAAATCTGCAGGACTTTTTTTTCTCTAAGGATGACTTAGACATGTTATTTCTCCTCTTCCCCCAAGTGGGCAAACTCAATAACCTATCACAAAGCATCTGTTTACATGTTGCACTAAAGTACATTAGATAGATAATAAATAGAAGAATTTTTCAGCCACTGTGAAGGTTAAAAAAACTAAGCTTTGTTCAAAATTTCTGGATGAGATTACTTTAAGATTGCTGTTTCTACCCCCTCTTTCCCATTCCTGGCCTTTTTTGCCCTTCTATTATATTTTTAGTTTTGACTAGTCACAATTTAGCAACTGGTTCATTGACACTTGAAAGTTTCAAGGGTCTAATGTCAAACTGACTTGTAAACAAGCCTGAACACTGTAATACTACCAGCCTCCATGCTCAAATTATCTAGTCTGCAGGCAAGACACGTGAAATAGAAATCAGTCAGAGGCAATCATTTCTTTTTATATTAGACACAAAACCTATCAGTGAAATAGCATTTAAATTAAGGAAAGAAGACACAACTTTACCAAGTCTTCCCCTTCTCACTGCTTCTCTTTCAATTTTTTTCTGCTTGTGTCCCCCATGACCTGGATTTGTGGGGAAGGATTTTTATCTCCTTGGCTTACAACACTGGTGACTTGGACCAACTCTCCACAAGCTCTTCAGAAGTGATTTTTGCTTTATTTTTTTTGTGGAGAGATTTGCGAGTAGTAAAATAAATGAAACAATTCTGTGCTCCAGAGTAAAATCTCTAGCTTCCTTCAAAACACAACTCAGGAGCCACTTCCTACATAAAGGCTTTCAGGACTGCCTTAGTTATCACTCTCATTCTTGAAATGATTTTGCCTGTGTTTATTGATTTGCATACCCCACTCCCTACTCCCAGGAAAATGGAAGCCCTCAGAGGCCGGAGATTGTTTCATTTTTTTTTTTTTTGTTTCTGTATCTTAAGTGCCTAGCTCAATGCTTAGTATTAGTAGGCTCTTATTACCTGTTGAATTAAGTTGAAAAGCAGCAGCATCTATTTTAGCATTAGGTAACAGTGTGCCATACTGTCTTTACACACATGCACCGGGTAGATGAGTAGAGTTCCAATCCTAATTGTTCTGATGACATTATGCGTAAAGAGAATATTTATGCTACTGAAATCCATCCTGACTTGGGCCCAACTCCAGGAGATACAGCTGTTGACAGAGAAATGCCTCTTTTTTTTTTCTCAGAATTTCTCTTTGACAGAAGAAACTTTTACAGTTACATATTGTAATATTGGTAAACTGTACCTGAATAGAATCTTAAATCCTATGGAATTGCTAGTATTTTGTAGAGCTGGACTTATAATGAATAGAACACTGTCCTTGATATCAGGAGATCTGGGTGTGACTCAGTTCTGCCACTTTCTGGCCCTAGGAAAGCCTCTTTGAGCCTCAGTTTTCTCATCTGCAAAATGAGGTAATAATCTCTGCCCTCTATACCTCCCAGAGTTTTTGTTAAGATCAAATGAGGTCATGTTGACATGTTTTATAAACTTTACTCTGAAGATTTCATTTTGAAGGAATTTCAATTATACTATCTAAGGCTAGTGACATTTTCACCAAAATTGAGCCATGGGATATTTTTGGAACCTGAACTCTATTGACAAAGGCCCCAAATGCAAATCCCCAACCTTTGGGGTAGGGAATATTCTCAGAATAAAGGAAGATAAGGAAATTCTGATCAAAATGAGGAAATCAAACCTATTTTCATTCTCCCAATTGCTTTATGTAATAAGTATTTTAACATATATCTAACCAAGAGGAACCATGGCTGGCTTACAAAGGCTGAGGCAATGTGTATTCTCAGTTCTTTAATCAGGCATATGGACCAAATTCTGTACTGAGGAGCCGGTCTCTAATAAGAGATGTTAAGCTCCTTTTTCTCATACTTCTTAAGATTCTCCTACTCTATTACCTCAGAGAGAAATTCACTTATGGCTTAGGTTATACCTCATGTCCAGGATTTCCTCAAAAAGGATGGGGAAGAGAATAAAAATGTATTCAATGTACAATAGGAATTAAGCATGGTTATTTATTCTTATGCATAAAAGAAATGCTAAACATGAAAGACTTGTAGAGGCACTAACAATCCACTATATTGTAGATTCTGGCATAGAATAGTTCTGGATTTGCAGTTTAGTAAGTGGAAGTACAATCTACAAGAGAGGGACAACATGTCAAAGAAAAACTATTAGTCTTAATATTATACTCTTTGATTTAGCCTCATCTGCCAGAAGCAATTTTATTTAACGTAATAATAGCAATAAAATAATAATAAATAACATTTATATAGTACCTTCTGTATTCTAGGCACTCCACAATATTAGCTCATTTGATCCTGACAACAGTCCTGGGAAGTAGATGCTATTATTATCATCTCAAAAATAATCGCTATCATTAATTAATAACAATTAAAATGTTAATATATTTTACAGATGAGGCAACAAGCAAAAAGAAGTTAAGTGACTTGCCCAGGGTCCCAGAGCTAGTAAGTGGCTAAGGTTGGATTTAAACTTAGATTTCCCTGATTCCAGGACCAGCACTATCCACAGCACTACCTAATCTGTATCTAAGCTATGTCTAATATGAAAAGAGAGATGTCCAAACTGATACAGTTCCTCATGTGCTCCAAAATGACTGTGCCTCAAGACAATTTCAGATAATATTTATAGGAAACTTGAACAAGGAAAAAGATATCTTAAAACAGAGTAGGTTAATATTATAGAATTATTGAGTAACCACATCATCGTTCCATTCTCCCCCAGGTCTCTCAATCATGGAGTTAAACTTGGTCTCTTCCATTGATATCTTAATCTTTTATCAATGCAGAATGGTAGGTGCTGGTCACAATCACTTCAGGAGAATGGGGAGGCAATAATAGGAGTAAGTAGGAGTATTATCATTAATCGATTTATCTAATATACTGACATGTTACTCACCTTGCCAAAGAACTTTCTCCCAAGAGTCTGGAAAGGCCTTAGAGAAAAATGTTATTTCTTAGTATTTTCAGTTTTACTGTGAATGAGGTTTAAAATGTGTTTCCTCAGTAGTATCATGTAAAGGGCATTGGAGTAGGTATCAGGAGACTGGGGTTAAAAAAGGGTGTGTTTTTATCCACTGGGGAATGGCTAAACAAATTACAGTATATGAATGCAATGGAATATTATTGTGTTGTAAGAAATGACAAAAGGGACGGATTCAGAGAAACTTATATGAGCTGATGCAGAGTGAAGTGGAAAAAACCAAAACAACCCAAGAGATTCTAATGGGGAAGACAACATGTAAATAATTAGGTTAAAATAAGTAGAATCAGCAAGTATTTATATAGTGCTTTAAGGTTTGCAAAGCCCTTTGCATCTGTGACCACATTTGATCCTCACAACAGCTTTGTGAGGTAGGAATATAATTATCTTCATTTTACAGATTAGGAAACTGAGGCTGGGAGAGATTAAGTGACTTGTCTAAGATCATACAGCTAGGAAATGTCCGGTTGGGATTTGAATTCAGGTATTCCTGATTCCAAGTCCAACACTCTATCCACTTTACAAGAGATATGTATGTGTCTATATACATATGCATATATATTATATACATATAAATGTATGTATGTTGTTGTCTGTCCTTCCTTTCTAAGAGGACCGATAACATCACAAATCACAGGGTGATGTCTTGATTTGGAAATGAATTGGATTTAAGTGAGGCAGAACTGTGCAGTCATAAGCTTTACTGTCTTCCTGAGTCATCAAAGTCCAGTGGCAAGACAAAAAGTCAGGATTGCTGGTGTTGGCCAGGAATGCAGTGGATGACCTTGGCATCTTTGACTTCTGACCAAGCTCTAAGTGCTCCATAGCACCTGCTTCAGCTGCCTTCATGGCCATTGGAACAAATTGTTCTGATCTGCTGTAATATTAATTAAGGTGGGACCTTTTTACTGTTTTAGAATGCTCAATTAATTGTCTTTGATTGAGCCTTACTAGGTGCAAAGCCCAGGCCTAAACCCCTGTTTACTAGGTACTAAGCCCATGTGGGCATGAAGCCCCCAGGGCCCTAAGGGGAGTTACTAAGACCAGAGTGCCTAAGTTCTGGTTGCTCAGATGACATTTGATGACATCCAAAAACTGTATAAAAAGAGAGAACAGAGCTATCTGCTTGAGGCTCTCACTCCTGGAGGAGTGTTGGCATGTGGGACTCTGGGCAGCTGCTCTGAGAGCCTCCTGGCTTGTCAACTCAGATGTTGATGGTTTCTTGGTAACTATGAATTGTGATCTGGTCTGTTTATACTGTGTATGTTTGTAATTTGTTTGTATTTGCTCTGAAGTTCAGGTTGCTGGTTTTTCCTCCTGAACAAAGTGAGTTTATATGTATATGTCAGATTAAAGTAAGATTGTTAACCCCTTAACATTGCTTTTCTTAGTAAAGCAGATCAAAAGAACTTGTGCTGGCAGCATTCTTGTTGTTGGGCTTGTATTGGTCTTTCACCTCCACAGCAGTTGCTAGCCGAATTGTTGCAACATCTGCTCATTCTGCCAAGGGAAGTCTTCATATGTTGCCCCCTTACTCACCAGTGGGTTTGAGGCTTGTTGTTACCCTCAGCATAGTTTGGCCCATCTGCTAGATAGTTTATTGGGGTGTGGCCACTATGCATGCTACAGCTTCCTGGAGCCACAGGTAAGAGTTGGGTGAAGGTGGACACCAAAGGTGGATGAGCAGCCCTGCACAGGGCTTGGCAAGCCCTCATACCAGAGATGCTAGTCCTCACTGGATACCCCTACACTGTGTGTGTGTGTGTGTGTGTGTGTGTGGGTGTGGGTGTGGGTGTGGGTGTGGGTGTGTAAAGAGAGAGAGAATAGATGAATAATGAAAAAAAATTAATAGGGTTTTATAATGAGCATTTTTCAAAATTCAATTCATCCTCATCTGGATCCAGGGCCATATCTATTTGCATTGCCTGCGTGAAATATAGATATTGGTAAATCCATTTAATCTATATCATTTTAAAAAATGTTTGAGGACACTAATAGCCAATGACCCTCATACCTATCTTCTGATCACTATTAAGTATTTTTTTTTCATTTTTTCAAATATAATGTTTTTTAAAAAACTTTCCATATTCCCAGCAAAATGCTAAGAGATTTGTATGAAACTGTGACCTCCATGTCATACTGTAATCTAAGCCTCAAAGCCTATTTGTATGAGGACTATCTTCAGTGGTTGAGATTGATTGCTTGATTCTCTACACCTGTGTGAGGGGAGTAGTTGGTGAAAGGGGGGGGTGCTGCTGAAAGAGATCCTGGTCTTCTGGATTCTGACCTCAAAATACAAGACTTCAACCTGAAGGGAGAGAAAGACTCCAGAAGAAGATATATATATATATATATTTTTTTTTTTTTCTGAGTAAATGAGCTTGTTTGCTACATGTGTTTATTGTGAAACTCACATCTCGTGGGTAGGGAGTTGAACTTTGGCTATATAGCTTGGGGGTCTTCTTTCCTCATTGACAAATAGCCATCAGGAATGCAGCAAGAATCTAACAATTATTTTCCCTAGACTACAAATATTTAAGGGAGCAGATAGATGTATTTCTAGCCTTGTACACTCTCTCTCTGAGGAAAGAAGAGTGGCCAGCTTCTGAACACAATTTTCTGCTTCCCCTACTTCCCCTTGGAGAATGGTAGGGGGAGAAAACTCCAGAGATAGCAATTCATGGCTCCCTGTGAGCCACATCTATAGAAACTCATGTGGACACAAATAACCTACATGGGCAAAACACCCTACCCACACATACTGCCTACAATATTATTTGCATTTTTAAAAAACAATAAATAATAAATTCCAAACATTACTTTCAAAACTACCCTATGTGTCCGTGCTTCCTTTTAAATTTCTTTCTTATCTCTTCTGTGTATTTAAAAATATATTTCAGTGGCCCTCTTTTTTGGCATCACTGTGGCTGACTCTCCTCCTCTTCCCCATTTAAAAACCAAGAAAAAGGAGGAAAAACCCCCCACCCTTGTAGCATATAAGCACCATTATGCAAAATGAATCTATATGTTGGCAATGTCCCAAAATGTCTCTACACCTTGAGTCCTTTACTACTTCGGTCCTTTGGATACTTGGTTGGTCACTGCATTGAGATCACAGTTCTTAAGTCTCAAGAGTATTTTCTTTACAATATTGTTGTCCTTGTACTTGTGGCTCTGCTTCCTTCAATATGCATAAATATATGCATAAATCCATATTCCCCAGGATGCTCTGAAATAATCTCTTTTGTCATTTTTCCATTACATTCATATAGCACAATGTGTTCAACTATGAATAGTGGGTACCCCCTTAGAGTCTGGTTCTTTACTTTTTTTTGCCTTTAGGAGCAGGAATTTTGTTTTGCTTATGGCAATTATCTCCTGGTAATTAGCCTCCCTCTTAACTCTCACCTTCTTTCCTGGCTTGTTTCCCTATTAAGTTTGATATATTTCTACACAGAGCTAGCTATTTGTGTTCAACCTTTATTCCTACCAGCTCTTCCTCCATGTTTGTATACTCTTTTTATATACTCCAACTATGAGAAATGACAAGTTCCACCCCCTTCTTCCTCCTTTTACACTACTAAAACTAGTGTATTACTTTGACCCTCCCTTCTCATTCTCCTCTTAAAATCTTTCTCCCCCTTATCCCCACCTTGCTCTTCTCATTTAACTCATTCTATACGCTTTGAAGCCATTAGAGTTGTGAAGGGACATATGTTTTTTCTCTTCTATTAAAATATTAGTACTCTGTCATTAAACAACCCTTTCCAATTGCTCAAAAGTGTTTACCTTTTTTGGTTTCTTTTGAGTCTTGTACTTGTATTTCAAAGTTCCTATTTATCTGTTGTTATCCTTGCAACATAATTGCTTGAAAATCTTCTATTCCATTAAAAATACATTTTTTCCCCTTTAGGATTATACTCAGCTTTGCAGAATAAGTTATTTTTGGTTGAAAGCCTTTATGTTTTGCCTTCTGGAATATCATATTCCAAGATCTTCTTTCCTTTCAAGCAGAAGCAGCCAGGTCATGTGTAGTCCTAACTGTGGTTTGTTGGTACTTGTAGTGCTTCTTTCTGGATGTTTATAGTATTCTTTCTTTGACATAGGAGCTCTGGATTTTGGCAATGATGCAAGAGTATTTTTTCCTTTAGGGTTTTTTTTCAGGAAGTGATCAGTGGATTTTATCTTTACTTTCCCTTTTTGGATGAAATATATCTGTGAAGTTTCATGTATGATTTCTTAAATATAGTATCCATATTTGTTTTTTAATTCACAGTTTTCAGGAAGTTCAAAAATTCTTAAATTCTCTTGGTACCTTGTTTTCTAGGTCAGTTATTTTTTATATCAGATATGTGATTTTTAAATCTTTGATTATCTAATATTTCTGTTTCATAGATTCATTGATTTTTCTTTGGTCTGATCTAGTTTTTGTGGAGTTTGTTATTTAGGTTAGGTTTATCACTTTCTCTTCTGAGCTATTTTTTCTCCTCCCAAGTCTTTTCTCTACCAATTTTATTTTATGTTTTAAATCTCTTGCTTAATTTCTCCTAGATGTCAATGCAGTCCTGATGGAAAACACATTTTCCTTCCTTTGAGTCTTTGCTTACAGTCTTAGCATTACACCCTTCTATGTTGGATTTTTGTGCATCGCTGGAATTGTAATCATATTTTTTTTATTCTTTGGTTTCTGTATAGTGGTGGTTTTTTCCTAATATTTTTTTCATCTTTCTAGCTTCAGTTTCTGAACTGGGACTTTGTACCATGGCCTGCTTCTGCTTCTTGCTGTGCTTGTAGGTAGGATGACTGGGCCTACTTTCCCTTGCTGTGGGTTTTCTGAGTTCTTATACTGACCTCCACCTTCTGGGCCACCCTTACCCACCTCTTTGAGGTTTAGAGTGCTATATCTTCAGGGCCTTCAATGGCATCTCTTCTTGGCCTTTCCCAGGTCAAGGATCAAGGATGTGCATTTCTGAGTACTGCCATGGTACTGGTTGCTGGCCCTCCCCCAGGTCTTTCAAGGTCTACTTCCATGGGTTACTGACCTCTCTTGGGCTTTGTGACTACCCTGAGTCTTTATCCAGGGAGCTTTACTTCTCACTGCCTCCAGACATAGAGCCTTGCAGTGTTCACTGGCTTATTTCTGTTTGCTCTGGGAAGGCATTGTATAGGGAAACAAATATTAGTTGTAGAATCATTAATACCTAGATTCGAATGATGTCTTGGATATTTATTAGCTCTGTGACCATGGGTGAGTAACTTGCCACTTTTCTCATTTGTAAAATGGGGATAATAATACCAGAAATACCAACCTCAGACAGCCATTGTGAGACCCAAATGAAACAGTATATGTTAAATGCTCTATAAAAGTTACTACGATTATTGTTCCATACCATAGCATGACATGGCACTATGCATTATATCACTTAGTGCCTTATAAGCTCATCTGTTCTGAGGTGGAAGTGACTTTAGATGTTATCCAATCCAAGAGATTACATGATACAAGGTCATACAAGTAGTAAGTTGAGTTCATTTTGAAATGCAGGGCCTGGCTTCAGCTCTAGTGCTTTCCACTGATTCATGCTGTCCATGTTACAATTAGATTATTAGCTACCCAAGGCTGGGGACCTTGTTGTACTCATTGTATAGCACATGGTAGATATTATATATCTATATCTATATCCATCCATCTATCTGTCTGTCTGTCTATCTAGCTATATTTCATTAGGGTTGTGAGGGAAAGGGAAAATGCTTTTCTATAGAGTCTATTATCTGCCAGGTATAACACTAGGCACTTTTTTTTCTTTTTTACAAATATCTAATATAGGATGTTAGATCTGAAAAGGTCCTTAAAGATGAACTAATCCAGCCTCAAGAATTAAAAATAAGGAAAATCAGACCCAGAGATTTGCTCTAGACTCACAGCACACAGCTAGTTAATGCTGTAGAATAATGTTATGTGGCTGTGAATAATGGAATGCCACAATCTCTGAAGAATCTAAATTGTAGGTGATTTAAAGGGCAAAAGAAAGGTATGCAATAAGCATGTTAATAAAACAAGGATTGCATAGAAGCAGTATATAAGATATTATCAAGGAAATATATGGAAGTAGGCTGTTCATGATTCGAGTTTGAGAAATGTTAAAGGATCTAGAGAAAGGCCTCCAGGGCATCTGTGGAAGACTGATGGGGGGGCCCACAGGAGAAGGTTAGAATGGATTGTAATCTTTACAATTTGAGATCTTCCCCATGGTGGTGAGATAATATATATATATAGCTTTGATAGGTATGGCCATAACATATCTAGGCTCTCCTCTAGGGAAGAATTAGTACTATTGCAGAAAATGAGGGAAGATAAAAAAATTTCTTGATATTGCTTGTTCAGGCAAAGAAGATTTGTAAAAATGAGCTCCTACCTTTTATAGGCATCTAAATGCCTCTTCGCATTAGAATGTAGATCTATTGGCAATTCTGGTTAAATCCTTTGAATTCTCTTAGTAAATGGCTTTAAGGTCTGATGATCCTAAAATATAAAATTGCTTAAGCATTCTTGTCCCCAGTTCTCAACACCATGGGAAAAATAAGATTATTCTCTTGCATTGAAGTCAGACAAGATAACTTAGCAGTCATAATTGTGATGCAATACAGATGTGAGTTCCTTGAGGTCAGAAACGGTTTTGTTTTCATCATTGGCCAGCATTGATCATATTAGATGCTTAAGACATGATTGTTGATTCATTGGTTGGAATCAGCAAGAGGATATTTTTTTAAGTAGGGAACCACAAATACTTGGATATTCACTTACTTGAAGGAAGATGGAGGAAGGTGGGGCTGAACTAAATCATTTTTCTTAACATTCTCTCCAGCTTTATGAGTCTGTGATTTCCACTCTTGGCCATTGTTGTTGTAGAAGGACCCTTTGCCTATTAGTAGTTTTGTTGGGTAGCTGTGTCCTACTCCAACAGAGAGGAGGAGAGAACAGGAGAAGGTGATATTTCATCCAATGGTCCTATTTCATCCTCTCCTTACCTGACCTCCTTGAAAAGGCTGGAGTCTAAAATTAAAAATCTTCCCCATCTGACTAACTGTGTAACAGCTGAGCAATATGAGATCAAGGGCCATATTAGTTAAACAGGAGCTCAAAATGACATTATAGAGAAAGGGCACGTCCATTCAGAGAAGGCAGTGTACTCCAGAGAAGGTTACAGAAGGTTTTTTGAGTGACAATGATGACTTTCACCCCATGAGTTCCCTAATGAGGTTGAATTCTTCACTTCCCTTTTCCTGTGGAACTAGTTATTACTCTACCCCTGCAATGATGCTAACACGGGAATTCCCTCATGTTTGTGGTAATTACAGTATGTAAATTGTTTGTTTTTATCTCACACCTTAGAATGAATGTCTCTTTCTCTCTTTATTTTGACTTGGATAAGTTCTTCCTATCATCAGTTCTGTGTTAAATGTTTGCTGTTAGTTTGCAATACCAAAAAGGTCTCTAATTTTGCTAGCCATTCCTTTGTGGGAGAAATATATGTTGTGTTTTCTTTGATTCAAACTGGAGCACCAAATGCATTTGAATAGAATATGTCAATCAAAATCAACCTCGGAAATAGATATGGGTCTATCTACCTAGGGTAAGTAGAGAGGAATACTAAGTGTACGTTTTATGTATAAAGTTCTGGCTAGTGATATTCGGAAATTTTTGAGTAAAAATTCAAGTGCTTTGTGACTAATTAGAGTTGTATAGAATTTCATTACTCAAATTCTGTGGAAATGAGGGGTAGGTACTTTTTGCTGTATAGTTATTATATAAAGAAGCAAGACCAAATTCCATCTAGCACAATTATGGCTAGGTAAGTGACTGAGAAAAGAGTGATTTTTAAATGAAAATACCCAACAGAGGGCCTCAGAATTTAGCCATGAAAATGCATCTCATATTAAAATATATATTTTATATATTAACCACATATAATGTCCAGGAAACATTAGGAATGCTATATATATCATGTGATAAAAACACAATTTAAAAAGGGTTTCTCAATAATCTTTACTGAGATTGCTGATGTCTTTTCTTTGTGTCTACAAAGGACAAACTGTCTGGGCCTCAGTTTCCTCTTATAAAATGAAGGGGTTGGAGTAAATGATTATTAAGGTCCCTATAGTATTAAATTTGTAATTCTCTATCCTACATTTTTATACTTCATTATGTAGATTTTTAAAAAATGGTTTTGGTTAAAAAAAACAGACAAAAACCTATCTTTTACAGTTATATGGGTTGTTTGATACTCACTTGCTATTTAAAATAATAAAAAATGAAGTCATTGAACAAAATTTAGGGTTACTCCTTGGGTTTTTGTTTTTGTGGAAAAACGGAAAATGCTATTTCTTAATACTGGATTGTGATGTCATCATTTGTCCCCATGACCACTAACTTATTCTTTCCAGCCTTAATAGTAGAGTGAATCCTCAACATTGCTCTTAGACTTTGGCTCAAAAAGTAAAATATGAAAAATTACTGATACCTATTTTCTTTTTTCTTTTCATTACAGCCAAGAGGCAGGAGAAATCAAAGGGCGTGACTATGCTATGATTTACAAATCAGAGGTAAAGAGAGATGAAAATCACACTCCAGACAGTAGCTTAATCAGACTCACAAGCAAGATGTTAAAAATGAATAGGCTGGAAGACATAAATGCATGTTATAATAGTAACCTGTTGGAGAAAATGGCTTATTTTCAGTGTGTAGAAAAAGGTGAGACTCTACAGTGTTTTTTGAAGGAAAACACCAATGAACTTGATTCAGGAGCTGAAGAGAATGAGGTAAAATACTTCATTATCCTACTTTGCTCCCCTGAAAGTAATATCAATTACATATTTCACTTCTAATGTATAATATTTTCATTTAACTCATTCATTTAAAATAATAACCATTATCATTTTGTTTTGATATAAAGAGTTAATAAGAATGAAATATTAAATCTCATTTAATTAAAAATTCGAAGTTGGAATAACAGGATTAGGCTTTTGGTAAATTTAGAAATAAGCCTTTGAGACCACCTTGAATTAACAGCTTTTTACAAATTGTAATTAATGCTATTGAATTAGTGAAAGATGAAAAAAGTTATTTTGCATTCATATATTAGAAGAAAAATATTGAAAACAGTGCCTTTCCCCCACTTTCAACCCAAAATTCAAAAAGAGACAGGCAGAAAGGATTTCTGAATTAGATTTTCCTTCTGTGGGGTCTCTCAACTTTTGGTGAAGAGTTGTGAATTGTAATTTCCCTAAAGCCTTGAAACTGCATGGAGGTTGAGGGAGGATGGGGAGATAATAAAATTTTTAAGCAGAGTGGGAGCAAGGGGTGCCATTTCTACATAATTATTTCTGCAGGGAATTCTGGGAAATAATAGAGATTGGGCTAGAGAGATAGTGACCATATTTTCTGTACCAAAAAATTGGATCACAGGACTTATAAAGACTGTTCCTTTTGAAATACTTCATTCAAAATACACCTTCTTAAAATATCTCGGTCCTGGAGAATTGGTAAGGAATTTATCTTCCACCTCACTGTAGATAAGGGGTGGGATATAGTATATATTGTGAGATGTGTCTGTTCTATTGGTTGGCTTTGCTTGAATGTTTTTCTTTATTACAAGAAAGGATTCATTGGTGGGAGAGGGAGGGAGTCTTTTTAAGGGCCCATTCTTTAAACAAAAAAGGAGAAAGAAAGAAATTGGGATTTTCCTGGGAAATCTGGGGTGTACCATAGGTATGGAAGAGAAAGGACTTCTACAGGGGGTAACTAGTTTGAACTGCCATCAGATAATCAATCAATCAGCAAGCATTTGTTACGTGTTTACTATGTGCCAGGCACTGAACTAAGCTCTTCAGATACAAAGGAAAAATGAAACAGGTCTCTATACTCAAAAACTCCCATTCTAATGGGAGAGATAACATAGAAATAAATGAATACATACAAGATAAAGATATAGTAGAAACAAGGTGACCTTAAAGGGGAGGCACTAGCATCTAAGGGTCAGAAAAAGGCTTCCTTCAAGAGTTGGCCCTTACCTGAGTCTTAAAGGAAGTTAGACATTCCAAGAAGGCAGAGTAGGTGAGGCTTTGAGATCTACCAGCTGATCCAGATCTACTGGAGGATTCCAGTATTACATAATATTTATTTCTAGATGTTTCGTTTTATACTACTCTTCATCTCCAAAATGAAATGTTTCAGTTCTGGCAATGGCAAAGCAAGGCAACAAGCATTTATTGGGCTCTTACTGCGTGCCAGACACTGTTAAGCACTAGGGATATAAATATATAAGCAAAAAGAAAGATGGTCTCTGCCCTTAAGGACCTTACATTCTAATGGGAGAAGATGAAGCACAAATGGTAAGAGTGGGGGTGGAAGGAAGTTACTGTCATGGGGCCATGACGGTGAAGTCCATAGAGTCAAAACTACAGCTTGGAGAGAAACACAAAGCACATGTATTGAGAACTTTCACTGTACAAAATATTAATGGATTTTTTTGTCCTTTAAAAGAAGAGAAAGCAACTCTCTTTTATACAATCTTAAATCATGAAATGCAGAGACTGTGACCCAGAGTAATCTGTTTGATTAGCAAAGCTAAAGACGAGGGCTTTGTTTTAGCTGTGAAGATATCTCCCCATGGAAGGTACCCATGGATACCACTTTTGAGATGACTGATGACATTTCCTTAAGTGGGGATGTGGAGAGTACCCTTGTCCTGGGTCATGTTTACCTATGGAGGGTGATTAATGGAGACATGGCTATTCTAGATCTGAGATTCATTCATGGAGATGACTTTTAAAAGGGACGTAGGAAGACCAAAGATCAGGGAGGGACTACATACAAAGTTTGGACTCGGGTTCCTGGGGAAGAACAACTACTCTATATAGAACTCCCCAGTGAACCTCTGGATCCCAGAGATGGCAGGTGAGAAGAGGCAGTGGCAGAGGAACCCCCAACCAAAGAATTTTTGGAGGCAGCTTCCTATAAAGTAAAACAACCACCATGTGACCCTAGAGCCAGAAGATGGGCAAGGTACCGAGCTACAATGTGAAGAAGCAAACCTAAACATTTGTCTCCACTATGACTATGAGTTATGTGAACTGTGCAGAGCTAAGAGAAGATTCCTAACTCCAAGTTTGTTTACCTTTGGGGAGATAACCAAAACACTGAAAGCTATAAGTCTTAATGACTACATAGGGCCCTGGGGAAGGAGGACCTGACCAGAATTTGGAAGAGTCAGGGAAGGATGGAGGGAATTGTTTTGACTAATGTAGCTCAATAATTACTTGTCGATTGATGATGTGATTTATAGGCTCAGATAGGAAACTTTTTTGTTATGTACTTTCTTTGGGGTGAAATAAAGATTGTTCAAAATTCCATACATGGAAGGTTGAGGACCTTTTCTGTAGAGCCAATTTCTGTAGAGCCAAATTCTCAGAGTAAACTCTTAGGGGAAATAAACCAAAGACTAATTTGGGGAAAGCATCCTCACGATTGAACACAGTTCATTGAATCTAGGACTTTAGCTGTTGGCCACAAGTTAACCTTCCTTCTCCTCTCAAAATAAATCAAGTTTTTTTTACCTCTCCTACTTTGTCTAGGGTTATATATAAGAGATGGAATACATAATCTAGGATTTATTTCACTGAATTAAGGTATAGCCAATTTAAATTTGGGCCTACAAAATATTGTAGAATTTAGCCTTTGTTTATAAAAGTCCACTTTTAATCCTAGCACCCCAAAAAAGGAACCAATGGGCCTTTGCTAACTATAACTATACTCTAAAGCTACAGAACAATAAGGGTTTCTGTGAAACAGGAAGATTAATTGGCTGTCTTTCTGATAATACTTGCCTGAGAAATAACATTGAGGGGAATAATGAACCAAGCACCGATGAGAAAAAGTTGTCACTTGCTATTATCAAAATGACAATATGTTAGTAAAGTCTTAATTTGGGAGAGGAGAGTTGTTTGAATCTATAATTTACTTGGCATGGGGAACTCCTACTCTGGAAAATTCCTTGCACTAGTGCACAACTTAGGTTGTTGCCTGGAGTACTGAGAAATTAACTTCCTGATGATCCCTTGGCTCTTCTGTGTCAGAGGCAGAATTTGAACCCAGGTCTTTCTGACTCTAAGGCTGGCCTTCTATGCAATACATCATGCAAGTATTGTTGTCTGCATTTTAGAGATGCAGAAACTGAAGCTTGTTTTGTTCTAAGTTGTGTGCGATGCCACTTGACAGGGAAAGCTTAATTTTGAATCTTACTAAAGCATTTAACTACAGTTAAATCAAGAATATTGTATTCCTCTAGATGGCGCCATCTACTGTGCTAAATTTTATGTTTTAAAAAGATGCATTTGTTTTGAAAAGTAAACCTCTTGAATTCCCTTTTCCTCCATTGTGACAGGTTTTTTTCCCCTCTTATCATAGGATCATGGATCAAGAGCTGGTAGGAACATGGGTAGAGATCTGCTTTAAACCCAATATTTTACAGACAGTGAAACTGAGGCCCAGAGAAATTCTGTCACTTGCCCAAGGTTGCACACAGATATCAAGGAGAGGCAGGATTCACACTTAGATCCTCCGACTCCAAGGCTATCTGTCTTTTCACTATATGTTAAAGCCATTGTCTTGAAGAATTGTGCTTCCAGATCAAAGAAATACTAGTCCTATTTGGGTAGTACTTATTTAGTGCTTTACTGTATCCATGATGTCACGGTGTGAGCCCTCCTTCCCCACACATGCAGATAATAGACCTTCCCACTTTCCACCTGGTAAGATTCTTGTCAATTATTTTTCCCATGATCCTACATAGATAAAGAGGAGAAAGGTGGGTATGCTAGCATCGTTCCTTTGAGTGTTTTAATACTTTAGAAGGTATCTATGTAGCAGATGAGCTTCCATACCTCAATCTGACCTTTGGGCTGTTCCATCTTTGTGACTAGTCATCTATATCTTGGTAATTTCTTCTATTGCCATTTCTCGGCAAGTTAATCTACCTACAACCACCATGCATTTTCCTATTATTGTTCGATTCACCTGAAATTTTTGGTTCTTCTCATATCTGTACTGTTTTATGACAGAGTATGGTGGTGAAAAAAAATGAGTTTATGTAGCAATGATCAAGCTGATATCATTTCAAGTGCCTTGTAATTTGTTAAGTGTGATCCAGGTTCATCTTTAATTTAAAGGTATGTTGTCCTATCCATTATCTAACACTTTCTGATGATTTCCTGTAGTAGACAAGATGTGATTGATGGGATTTGAGATGAATTCAATTCCTACCTTCAAGGAGATTATAGTCTACTATTCTCTGAAGAGCTGTGAGACATTGATTTACAATTTAATTCAATAGCTTGATATCCTTCTTTTCGATTCTTATTTCAGTTCATTGTATGTTTGCAATGTCTGTCCGCCATGTGTGTACTGATAAACGAACTCAATTGACTTCCCATCCAAATACATGTCATAATCTGAACAATATTGCAATCTTCATCTACTTTGTTCTTCCAGTGTGGATGCCTAGACTGATTTTCTGAGTAAATGTAGATCTAATTGAGGATTCTTTATGGCATTCCAGAACTTGATGCAGTCAACATAATGCTTTCTTCAAATAGCAGCGTCTGGAGAATATTTCTATAGGAAATCTCTCTAAGATTTTGGATGTTTCCTAGAACAGCTCCCGTGAAATGGCTAAACAACTTTGATGTGTGTGTGTGTGTGTGTGTGTGTGTGTGTGTGTGTGTGTGTGTGTGTATGTGTGTGTTGATAGTTATTTTGGGGTAGTGAAGGTATAGTTCATAGCCCTTGGGCAATGGGCAAGCACCATGTCATGCTCAGCCAAGGTGAGTGGGCTGATCAGTCCTCATCTCTGAGATCTATTTAGTAGTGAAACACTTAGTCCAGAAATAACACTACGTATACATTTATGTGTCTTTAATTCTACTTTTATTCCATGATACCCACAAGGATACACATTTGACAAATGAACAGTAAGGGTGAAACACACATATCCCCTCCCTCACACATTCTAGTTCACCATCCCAGAATCCATGTCTCTTGGGCCTGTGTGGTAAAATGCTCACATGTTCATGAACAGAGGAAGTATAGGTCTAATTGTTCACTTCTATTATATATATACATATATATACATACATATATAAATATATATATACATACATATATATACGCATATTTTGGTGTTCTGGTCCTCATCTTTCAATATCCACTTTGGACTCTAGGATATTATAATTGGTAGGGAGATAAGGCATTTTCTCTTGTTTTCCACTTCTCAGGTCTTTGATTTAGGATTTTGTTTTGTTTTGTTTGTTTTTGCTTTTTAATTGATTATGTATATGCCTCTTAGCATATAGCCTATGCTTTGGCAAAACTACATAGGGACCCTTCTTACATAGGGGCCCTTTCAGGAACATTTCAGAAATATTTCCAAGTAAAAACCCTGCAGATGCATAAATATGAGTGTTTTGTTTTTATTTGTTTTGTTTTTACTAAAGGCAAGAATATCTTGGTAATTGCATCAAATAATGCAAAGCTTTCTTAAGTTGTAGGGTAAAGTGAAGAGTTTCTGTAAACAAGTATGTATAGGAATCCTAAAGGAGAATTACAGGTGAGCTATTCAAGCCTTCCATGACACTTGGCCTGAGCTAACATTTGCCTTTTACAATTAGTCATTACAAAATTTGTGAACCATTAAATAAAGTTATTGCTATGATCTTAACAGTATTGGAATCTTAGAGGATCTTGACATAAGATCAAACAAGGAGACATTATCTGATGGGAACCTTTAAGAATTTGAGTGTGTATGTGTGTGTGTGTGTGTGTGTGTGTGTGTGTGTGTGTGTGTGTGTAGAATCAACAAGCAATATGTACAACAGGAATTGTGTATTATCTGTACTATTTAGTCCATTTTGTGTGAATATGTAGATTGCTGTAGAAAATTATCTATAAAAGACTTTTTTCCATACCCATGCTTTCATCATGAAAACTAGTCAGTCAATAAGTATTTTAAGCACTTTTTATGTATAGGGCACTGGTCAAAGTGCTAGGGATTCAAAGACAAAAACCTGGTCCTTGACATCAACATGCTCACATTCTAATAGTTGGAGAAAACATCTAATTGATTATGTATAAACAAGATATATACAAAGTAGATGTCAGGTGGTGTTGCCAGTAGCTGAGGGAGCCAGGAAAGGCTTCCTGAAGAGGCAGGAATGTGAGCTGAATCTTAAAGGAAGCCAGGGAAGCTGAGAGACGGAGGTGTGAAGGGAAAGCATTCCAGGCCTGGGGGACAACCAATGCAGACACAGAGTCAGGAGTTGGAATGGAGTTGGTGGGGAGGATGGAGTGAGAAGGCTACAAATCATTCTGCTAAAAAGTTTGTAAAGATAAGAAAATAGGTGTAGAGGTGAGTAGTTTCTGCTTGTTCTTATTAGTTTTCATGATTACCATATGCCACCTTTTTCATTCTTTTGGAATCTTCTAGTCTCACAAATATCTGAAAATTGAATCCTGAGGTATTTTTTTTTAAATTTACTTCCAGTGCAGATTTGTTCCAGCAGGATCTCTGAATTTATCTTGACTGTCCGTTTCCACTTCTTTAAATAGCGCATTGGGCATTGAGAGGGTAGAATTCACATATGAGTGTACGAGTAGTGCTTTATCTTCGAGATTTTGTAGGTGTGGATGCTTGCTTCACTGATGCAGTAGCAATCAACTTTGTAGGTTCTCTTTATGAGTTTCTGTGGATGACAAAATCGTCATCCTGCAGCCAAATTGGTGATAGAGCTTCTCTCAGTTTAGCTACTTATATGCCCCTGGGCAAATCATATAAACTCGCTGATCCTTGCTTTCCTAATTTATGACGTGGGGGTAATAATGGCTATACCATCTACATCATCAGGCTATTGTCTGATTGTCTGAGATCCCAGGATCCCATGGTCATAGATTTAGAGGCTTTAGAGGTCATCTAATCCTGCTTCCTCATTTTATAGATGAGGAAACCAAAACTCATAAAGATTAAATGACCTATTAAGGTCATCCAGGGAGTAAGTAGCAGAATGGGGATTTGAACCCAGGTCGTCTGACCCTAAATCCAGTATTTTTAATGCTATTCCATATAAGACTGGTAAATTGATAACACATAAATTTTTTTTTAATTTTCAAGTAACAATTATTTAAAAAAATAATCTGTTCTTCCTTCTATTAAAAAAGAAACATAAAACAAATTCTTCAATACAGAGCTTCATATAATATGACAAAACAAATTCCCACCTTAGTTGTGTCCAAAAATGTATATCTCTTTCTGCATTTTAAGTTCTTCACCTCTGTGTCAGGAGGCAAGTGGTATATTTCATCTTTATGCCTTTGGATCCATTGTTCATCATTGCACTGATCAGAGTTCTAAAGTCCTTCAAAGTTGCTTTTCTCTATAATGTTATCATTGTATAAATTGTTCTCTTAGGTCCGCTCATTTCCTTCTGTATCAGTTCCTAAAGGTCTTCCCACTTTTCTCAGAAATTATCTGCTTCGTCATTTCTTATGGCACAAAAATATTCCATTATATTCAGATACCAAATTTGTTTAGCCATTCCCCAATAGGAAAACACTTTCAAAGTTTCCATTTTTTGGCTGCCATGAAAATATCTACTATAAATATTTTTTTACATGTAGATTTTTTCCCTCTTTCCTTTATTTCTTTGAGGTACAGACATCATAGTGGTGAGATAATGAATATAAAGCCGTTTGCAAAGCTTAAAGTATTATATAATTGTCACTTATTTTATTATTAATATATTATATAATACCATAACATAATTATATATAAATGCATATTTATATATGATAGCATTATAGATTATTTATAATTGTATAATATACAACTGCATTTATCTAGATAAAATTATATATAATTATATATTTATGTGATATAATTACATAATTATATTTAAATAGTTTTATATTATGTATTATTTTATAGTATATATTAAATGATTGTGTGTTCTATTATATTACATATAATACATATAATTGTATATAATTACATATTATATATTTTCTATATAACATATCACATATTATGTATGATACAATATACATATACAGTATAATATACAACACATATTTATATATGATATCGTTATTAGCCTCTGGTGCAGTGATGATTTCGTTCCCTGACCTTTCTGCTCTATTGCTAAATTTAATCAATATTTATAGAGCCATGCAGGTGCATGCTGGGTAAATGTTTAAAACGTATGCACACATACTTTTAATTTTAATCTCTATTGTTAAGACTTTCTTAAGTCTATGCAATCAATAAACCATAAACCAAGCCCTGATTTGTATAGATGGTTTCTGAAGTATAAATGTTCACATAATTTATCAATCTGTAAAGCAAACCAGTTAGAGCTTGCTCCCCCACATACACCTTGGCCTGGATTAAAGCATATATACAGTTTGCTAACTTCTAAATTGCTTTGAAGTTTTCATAGTGCTAGAAAAATCTCTTTAATTATATTATGGGAGAAATATATAGAATGGCTGTGGAAGTGGTTTAAAAGTTAGGAAACAATTTTGATACAGCAAAGGTTTAAAATTTAGGAAGCAATTATAGTTGATTTTGATATAGAGAGGAGGCTCAAGCCATGATACCAGACTAAAGGAATGTAGAGTTAGGTAATTTAATAACTTAGAGTTAGGGAATTTGGATTTTAGTTCTTTGTTGGATTGCTGTGTCTCAGAGTGTCAGTTCTCTCTTTTTAAAGACACAAAATTACTTCCCCCATTGCTGTTGTCCATTAGTTCTCTGTTGCATCCTACTTTGTGACCCCATTTGGCATTGGCTTGGCAGAGATACTGGAGTGGTTTGCCATTTCTTTCTTAAGCTCACTTTACAGATGAGGAAACTGAGGCAAACAGGGTTAAGTAACTTGCCCAGGGTCACACAGCTAGTAAGTGTCTGAGGTCAAATTTGAACTGAGAAAGCTAAGTCTTCCATACTCCAGGCATGGTATTCTATCCTCCACTGTGCCACTTAGCTGCTCCAACTTCCCCCATAAGACTGTCATAAAAAAGAACACAAATACTAGTGATCAGAAAGTTCTAAACAAACTCAAAAGAACAATTGCTACTTCTCAAATAGAGCAAAACTTTTGTTGAGCTGCAGTGACTATATCTAAAGTTTCATGAGATCCAATACATTTGCTGTTACATGGGCAATTAAATGCCTGTCTCTTTCATTTGTAAAAAATATCAAATAACATAATCCAAGTTAACTTTATTTTCTAGAGTAGTATTTCACATATGAAGGTTTTTTCTTTATGTTTTGTTGTTATAGGGTTCCCTTTATGAACATCAATCCTTTTTACATAGAGCTATATAGGATAAAAGTCTACCAGATGTTTCTAACTGGGAAATACAACATAATCATTTGTTTGTTGAAAACACCAGATATGTTTTCTTCCCATTGCATAGAGACTTTTAGAAGAACATTATGACTTAGTGATTGTATATTTATATTTAGGGGACAGTGTGGTATGGTATGGTGGATAGAGTGCTGGATTTGGAGTCTTGAAGACCTGGGTTCAAATCCCCCTTCTGATAGCTATGAGCTGTGTGACCCTGGGCAAATCATTTACCCTTTATTTCCCTCAGTCAGCTCCCTAGAACTTACCTACTAATACCAAGAGTATTTGGACATTATTATGTGGCAACCCATGATTTCACTGGTTGTTAGGAACTCTCAGTGAGGAGAGTGACTCCCTCTACTAAAGCAGATCTGCATCTTGTACAATTTATAGTCTTAGAGAGTTGCATGGTGCACTGAGAGATTAAGTGATTTGTTTGGTTTCACACTATCGATAGAGCAGCTAGGTGGTTAGTTAGAGTGCTGGGCCTGAAGTCAGAAAGTCACATCTTTGCGAGTTTCAAATCAGGCCTTGGACACTTACTAGCTGTGTGACCCTGGGCAAGTTACTTAACCCTGTTTGCCTCAGTTTCCTCATCTGTAAAATGAGCTGAAGAAAGAAATGGCAAACCACTCCAGTATCTTTGGCAAAAAAACCCCAAAATGGCGTCATGAAGAGTTGGACACGACTGAACAGCAACAACACACTATCAATATTTGTCAATAAGGCAAGACTTGGAGCATACAGACACACAAACTTATGAACCATATTCTGTGTCTTTTTAGGATTTTGTAATATTTTTTGCAATGTTAGATGTTTTCTAAACATAGACTTAAAGAAGGTTTGGAATGCCACCGTTTTGTACAAGGAAACTTGGAGCTCTCAACAAGACAGTAAAGCAAGTCCATTTTATTGAGATACAAAATGAATGGCAGTCAGGGAGAATGATGGAAATAGTTCAGGTCCATTGTGCCCGTCAGGGTGAAATTGGGCACCTCACCCCCTAGGGTCCTGGAGGAAATGAGGCACTCTCTCCCCATGAGTAAAATCTGTTGGCTTTTTGGGGAAGGTTGTTGTTTGGTTCTAACAGGACCAGGCAATGGGGAGAGAGAATCCTGGAACTGGGGACTGGTGCTGATTCATGTGGGTGAGGAATGGGAGAATCCCAAGTGGAATGGAGGCTAATTGGGATTCAAAGCCCCTATTGGTGGGAAAGCAGCTTTAGCACTTTTAGAGTTAGTTGTACTCAGACAGGGTGACTTAGGACAACTTTAAACTTTCCCTTAGCTTCTTCATTTAGAGATTTGGGGAGACTGCTTTCCAGATGTAAATGGTAATTTCATCTCTTGGTATTCACATCTTAGAACAGAAAAAATAAATTTAGGACTCAACTGGACCTGGCGATTCTCCTTTTCCAGCCTCAGGGTTTCAATTTTTGCTTTTGTTAAAAAAAGTGATAATGTTGGGCCTCTAAAACTTAACTTCTAAGGCCCTTTTAAGCTTGTAGTCCTATGATTCTTTTCTTGGATCCATTACTGATTCACCAAAATATTCCATATTGTTTACAGAGCTTGGAATGCTTAGTAAACACACATCCTTTTGCAAATGGGTATTTCATAAATGGTTGTGATGATACTTTAATACTTGAAAAGAGCAATTAATACATCAGTGTAGGCTTTCATTCCACTAATGCAGATTGCAACCCTCTTTTTTTGTTTTATTTTGTTTTTAGCTTTTATAATTTTATTTTTCCCCAGTTACATGTAGAAACAAATTTTAACATTCATTTTTAAAACTTTGAGTTCCAAATTCTCTCCCTTCCCTCCTCTATCCCCACCCTCATTGAGAAGGCAAGCAATTCAATATAGGTTATACATGTGTAGTCATGTAAAACATATCCATAATAGTCATATTGTGATAGAAAACATAGGCAAAAAAGAAAAAAAAATCAAGAAGAATAAAGAAAGTTTAAAAAAAGTATGCTTCAATCTGTATTCAGATACCATCAGTTCTTTCTGTGGGGATAGATAGCATTTTTTAAAATAAGTCCTTCAGAGTTATCATTGTATTTCTGCAAATAGCTAAGTCATTTACACCTAATCATCTTTCAATATTGCTGTTGCTTTGTACACAGCATATTTCATTTTGCATCAGCCCATGCAAGTCTTTCTAGGTTTTTCTGAGAGCATCCTGCTCATCATTTCTTATAGTACAATAGTATTCCATCATAATCATACATTACAACTTGTTCAGCCATTCCCCAAGTGATGGGCCTAACCTCAGCTTCTAATCCTTTGCCCCCAGAAAAAAGCTGTTATAAATGTTTTTGTACATAGAGGTCCTTTTCCTTTTTGTTTTTTTTTTAATCTCTTTTGTGATACTTAGTGGTGGTATTGCTAGGTCAAAGGGTAGACATGGTTTTATAGCCCTTTGGGCATAGTTCCAAATAGATTGCAAATCTTCTACACCTGAGTAGAGTCTTCATGAATTGTGATGGCTAAACAAACAAACCAACCACCCAGTGACCACCCTTTGGGTGATGAGCTTCTTGGAATTTAACTGAGCTGGTTGTGGAAGAACAAATATATAGTTGAAGCTAGGCCTGTACTAGAAGTCTTTGCAGCTTAGTTGGATCTGACAGAACTTATATTCCACTGTGGAGGGAGAGATTAGTGATCATATTGGAAAAGACTCTTTTTCTCTGCGGTTTCCACAGGAAGGTGTAGGAGGATGGACAGAAAACCTTGGCTTATGGCTTCTGGTCAGGGCTCTCCTGAAAGCTAACTTCAGTTTGTAGTGGAAAATTTTCAAGTTTTAATGTTAGTTACTGTACCACCTGTGGGTTAAAATCTAAACTTCTGGTTTTGTAGTTTTCTACATGATCAAACAGAAATTCAACCATATCCCTGTGAAGAAAGTTTGCCTTTTTATATGGAGGGTTTCCTCATCCCCTGCTATTTCACACTTTGGTGTCTGGCCCAGTCTCATACCTCAATTTGAATGAAAAAAACGTAGTCATATTTATAGAAAATTATGATTTCTGAATGAAGTTCCCAGTGAAGGAAAATAAGGAAACCACTGATTGCCGTACTCCAGCCCCTTTGCCTCCTCCACTCCCATCATGCTGTTGAAGAGAGAGACTATTAAAGGAATATTAAATACTTTAAAGAGAGTAACCAAGTTGGGTTCAAATATAGCAGGAGTTTCTGGTAACCTATGCTTACTGCCTCTGTTTCCTGAACAATTAAGCCTTTGAATCTTTAACCTGGTCTGCCACCCATTGGGGAAACCATGGTCCTTACTAAAAAGAAGCATAAAATCTTAATACAGTAAGTAGTCCCCTGGTGTAATTGTGACAAATAAAAGTGACAACAAGAATACACCCATGATAGCACTTAACTTCTAGACAGGAAATTCTTGCCAGAGCCTTCAAAAGAGAATCCTGTTTTGGGACTGGTGAGGTGAAAAGCAGAACCAGCCATAGGGTACTATGGGGTAAAAAAGGAGAGTTGTCAGAACCTTTCCTCTGGGAATAAGAATGGTAATGGGTAGTTATCCCAAGCTTCAACTTTAAGAATAATAACCTAGCTTGGAGGTAGCAGGAAGGGGAGACAGCTCTTGAGAATCTTACAAGTCCAAATTATGGGCTTATCAGCCTCTACAAGTTTTGAGGCAGCCATTGGGAAGAATAGAATTAGGACAGCTATAGTTTTCAGTAAAATTATAATGTGTGAATTACTATGTTAGCCCATTTCTATTCAACTGATAGCTTAGAAATAAAGAGGCTATTCCTCCATTTATATACTACAGCCACTGATATTTCAGTCTATGATCTCTCCTGAGTCAATATAATCAGAATAGAACAAGGGAAAATTACAGTAGGGGGAATTTAGTATGGGGTGAAAAAAGATGTTGCTGACTAGGACTGGAGTGGGGAAGGGAATTAATTTTTATGACACCTGGAGGGGTAGAACCATTTCACCTAATTATCCAGAGATTATATATCTTTTAAGATTTATTGATTTTTTTGTTTTTACATCTCTGTTATTTCCAAATATTACAATATCCCTATGTTGCCCCATCCCTTATCCCCAGAAATGAACCCACTTTTGTAATAAAGTGGGAAAAATTATGCAAAACAACCGATTCAGTTACTACATCTGACAAATGTATACAACAAGCTGTCCTTATAGTCCTCTCCCTTCACCCCCCCCTCTCTTTTGGAGGGGGGAAGGCAGGGCAGTTGGGGTTAAGTGACTTGCCCAAGGTTACACAGCTAGTAAGTGTCAAGTCTCTGAGGCCAAATTTGAACTCAGGTCCTCCTGACTCCAGGGTTGGTGTTCTATTCATTGCGCCACCTAGCTGCCCCATCCTCTATCTCTCTTTTGGGATAAGGGATATATGTTTCATTATTTTCTGGTACCACTACTAGTTTTTCAGTTACTCAGAGTTGGCTTCCTTTTTGTTATCTTTTAATTTGCATTTCTGTAGTAATTATATATGTTCTTTTGTTTCTGCTTAAATCATTCTGCAATAGTTCTTATAAATCTTTCCATTTTTTTTCTGAAATGCTCATATTCATAATTTCTTACTCCACAGTAATATTCCATTGTATTCATATACTACAGTGTGTTTATCATTCCCCAATCAATGGTACCTGATTTTGTTCCCAGTTCTTTACTGCCACAAAAAGTTCTGCTATGAATATTTGGATATATATTAGAATTTCTGACCTTGAGTTATATACTTAGCATTGGGATTGTTGGATCAAAACAAATAGGTAATCGCCATTTTTGCAAATTCCAAATTCTATCCAGGATGGTTGGAGCACAGTGCTGGTTTTTCCAAAAGACCTCTCTTCCTCCCCTGTGTGTCTCCTGTTCCTACCCCACCATCATGGCTCCAGCCAACATTGCTATAATGTTTTTTGGTCAACTTTGCCAATTTGAAAGAAATTAAGCATAACCTTTGAGTTGTTTCAATTTGTATTTCTTTTATTATCAGTGACATAATATGTTTTCTTATGGTCACTGATAGTATGCAATTCTTTTGAAAACTGCTTATTCATATTTTTTACCTCATTTATTGAGGAGTGGCTCCTAATCTTTTAAATATTTCTGTTAGTTTCTTATATATCTTGGATATCAAAATTTTATTAATAACATTTACTGCAAAAGATTTTTTCCCAAGTTTACAGTTTCTCTTCTTACTTTATGTTGATTTTGTTCATGAAAGAGCCTTTTGGTTTTATGTTATAAAATTGTTTATTTTATTTTTTTTAATGAATACCTCTATTGTTTGTTGTTGTTGTGTTTGTTGTTGTTGTTAAGCACATTTCTCCTGTCTATGTTTGTGGAAGATACCTGTTTCTCATCTCTATTTTTAATGACTTATTTAGGCCACATGTCAAGTTGAAAATTTTTGTCTTACACACTGTAAGATGCTGTTCTGAATCTAATTTTTGCCCAACTGATCTTCTGTTTTCCTATCAGTTTGCATCAAATGAAGAATCCTTTCCCTAGCAATTTGTGCTTTAGGTCTTACCATACACTGCACTACTCTTTTGTATTGCTTTAGTTCTTGCTTATTCTGTTCTACTGATCTACTTTCTTATTTTTTTAATTACTGTCAAATTGTTTTGATAACAACTGCTTCATGTTATAGTTTGAGTTCTCATAGTGCTATCTTCTCTTTAGTTATTACTTTTTCTTATTATTTCCCTTAAGAGTCAAAATTTTTTGTTCCTCTAGATTGATTTAATTATTATTTTGTCTTGTTCTATATAGTTTCCCCTTGGTATTTTATTGATATGGCATAAAATCTATAATTTAGGTACTACTATTTTTATTATATTGGCATAATCCAGTCATGCACAGTGAATGCCTCTCCTGTCCGGTCTCCTGTGAAGAGACAAGAATCTGTCTCTTTATTTCTATGGTGTATTATAGTAGTATTTATATATAGCTTTATGTGTCTTTATAGGTTAAATCTCAGATATTTCATAAATTATGTAGTTATTGTGAATGAACCTTCTCTTATCATTTCTTCCTGGTTGTGTTAGTCCTGTATAGAAATACCAGTCACTTTTTGTGAATTAATTTTGTATCCCACTACTTTACTAAAGTTAGTAATCATTTTAATTAGCTTCTACCTTGATTCTTTGAGATAAGAGAAGACACACATGCACTTTTTTTCTTTAAGACATCCATATGATCAAATAGTTTAGGTAAACTCTAATGGTCTCTGAAAGACCATTATAATCCCAACTTATGATTTTATTTTGTTCACAATAAGCACTGCAGTGCTCAGATGCAGTATACATATTGGGGGGGGGGGATTTTCTCATACTACATTGAAGCACAGAATATTTTCTGAAAATGAATAAAATGGTTTCTTTAGATCAGGGGCTTCTAACATTTAGATTTCAGGGTGTCCATGAACTTGGATCAGAAAAAAACTACATCTTTATCTTAATATAATTGGAATCATATATTTTATAAATTTAAAACCATTATTCTGAGAAGGCTTCACAAAATTGTCAAAGGAACCTTTTACACACGCACACACACAAATGAAGAATCCCTACTTTAGATGTTTTCTGTGAGAAAATGAGTGTTTTTTATTCAAGTCTTCCACAACAATTAACACTGGGCATGGGCATTCATTACATAAGGGCCTATGATTTCAACTTACCTGAGGCTCCAATAAAGTAACTGTCCATGGTTGCAAAACTAAGTGTTATAGGTGGGATTTGAACACTCTCAACTGTTCTAGTCTTCCTCTGCTGCACTGCATGCAGTTTTTCCTAATAATGAGTGAATAATGACAATAATCCACAGTTTTGTAGTGCTTTGAGGTTTTCAAAGTCCTACAAAACAACTCTAAGTGCAAATGCTATTATATTGTATATACATGGGTATACAGAATACATGTGCTAAGTCACAGATTTTAGAGATGAGCCTCAGAGAAGTGAGGAAATTTGCCATGATCATAAGGCTGTGGGCCTTGAACTTGTATTTGAATGAACTTATATTTGTCCTCAAATATCCTATAAAGAAGCATCAGGCTACAAATTTTAGCCCATTTAGATTTTGGCATTTTGTATCCACTGGCCCTAGTTCTACTGGTCTGTTGTTATTTTATATAGATGCGAAGAAGCAGAGTAACTAGTGTGTCCATGTGTCCCAAGTGTTTCGGTCAAGAGATGTCAGTAATAAATTGCCTATTCTTTCCTTCTCCCTGACTGTGAGGAATGAGAACATGTGACAGGAATGCATTGCTTTTTCCTTTTGCATGGAAGCCAGGAGATGACAGGCAATGGGGGTCTTTACTTTCCTAGTGAATGAATGCCAGAGGAGCCAGCAGAGGCTGGCAGTAGGTGGTGAGATTCATTCCAGCAGCTCAGATGTCACCAGGTATGTAGACAGAGCTAGATTAATATGTCTCCATCTTTTGCTCTGACTAAAGGAATAAATCCTTAAAATATGACCTTTTTCTTCCAGGAATTAAAAAAAATAAAACCACAAATGCTTTTCACAGAAATTTCTCTGTTTATGGTGCTTTCTTTTTGATATCTCTTCCCTTGGGAAGAGATTAGAACTGTTAATCATAGCAGCAATCATCAGCCACTGTCAAAAGGTGCTTTGTATGGAATTTACTGTGAATCTGAGGCTCTCCCTGGACATATCAGCTTTACTGGGGAGGTGGGGTAAGAAGGAATTTGGGGAAAGGGGGCAAGGGGTCTTAAAAAGGATGATTGCATGTAAAAATCCTACCTATAAATAAAATAACACTATGCTCATAATGAAATTTTAAATTAAAATTCCAGACTATATCACCTCTTTTCTATTTTTAGTTCTTATCCTTGATTACCCACTTTCTAACTTTTCTCTCATTTCTTTTTTCCTTCTCTCAACTTTTTTTAACTTCTCTTTTCTTTTACATTGCTTTGTCTTTTGCTATCTCCCCCTCATTCATCAAATTATACATTTAGAGATGGAAAGGTCTTAGAAGTCCTTCCTAAACCAGTTCCTTCATTTTAAAGATAAGGAAACTGAAGCCAAGAGAAGATACATAATTTGCCCAAGACCATATGAGATACAAGTGGAAGAGAACCCAGTCTTCTAAATCCAAATTGAAGACTCTCCCCACTGCTCCACACTGTTTCCTTTCATTTTCTTACAGACTTTACCTTCATTCTTTTTCTTTAAAATTTCATCTATATTATCCTATTTTAAATTGTGTTTAAAGGTGTTTATAGATACTGCAATCTAGTGGACAAGTTCCCTGTAATTTAAAGTTTTCAGTCGGCAACTATGCTATATTGGTAGTGGGAGACTGAGTATACACACGGTTTATTGCTGAAACAAAATAAAACTTATAACAAAATTGACCTGATCTATGTTGATGATATGTCACAAGGTAATTAGTTATAATAATAAATCATTAATATACACTGTTGTAATTAGTGTGACATACAGGCAAACCACATTTAGAATTTAGATCCTTTTTTAAAAGAATTCTTTGATAACTATATAGAACTATTCTTCCCAAAACACATATCTGGGGCCCCCTAAACATTATAACAGATTTAAAACGTTGTAGATAAGAGTCAGTAATCACTTGAACCCGTAGCTCATTAGTCTCCACTAATATATTTCTTTTACAAGGTCAGGGGACAGATTAGTTCAAAACAACGTACAAGATAGATTCCCTCCTCTCCCCACTGTCCTCCCTAAGAGTACCCTCTTTGAAAGGTTATCATACTCTAATGAGTGGGAGGGCACATTCTCAGAGAATATACATGGCCAGGGAATACATATGTAGGGAACATGTGTGGCTAGAAGCATGTGAAAGATCATACATGCCACATACATGTATGGTCAGTGCACATATGCAGCCAGGAAAATTCATACCCTTGAGTCTGCAGAGCCATTGATGTCTTCTGATGATGTTATCACACTCATTTCTTTCTCTCTCTATTGGACATGGTATCTCATGGTCTGTTACCATCTGCCGGCATGTTTCAGCTGGCTAGTGTCTCCTTGATGAGGAAGAACTAAAGTTTTTTTTTTTGGCTATGCATAATCAAGGGTTATAGGATACCACACCTAACCAGACAGCTGACAAAAGTCTACAGAATACTCCAGGTCAAAATTTGCTCTAATTTTTTGACCACTTTACTCCTAGAGACAATTCTGAGGTAGGGGTGAGAGTTAGGCCAAAGGTATATAGCAAGAACACATTCTGAATTCCTAATCCTTGAGAGTCTTAGTGGAAGAAGTAATGGGTCTTTTTTTGTGGGAGGCAGGGTGGGTGGGCAGGGGACAGAGAGAGAACCAGACAGGGAGAAAGCTCTGAACAGGCAAAGGCTGGCTTCAGAACTTTGGGATAGGGCTTAGAGAAAACCATGACTTTCAATTGCTCCTCAGCAGCTCTTGGAAATGGACCTGAAACCCTCAGCATCTCAAACTTCATTCATATGAATATGCATATAATTAAAGTTTATTAAAGCAAAGAAGTATCAATGGAGAAAGGAAGGAGGGCATCAATGTCTGAAGGAGGTGGTGGGTGGAAGGGTGACAACTTACATTTTATCCTTAGCAATATTGGTGAGTCCTGACCCTCTCTCCCTTCCCCTCAACACACTCAGTTTCTCATTGATAGGTATCTAGAAGGCAGGTAAGTAGATGGAATGCTGGACTTGGAGTCAGGAAGACCTGAGTTCAAATCTGGAGTCACACGTTTACTAGGTGTGTGACCTTGGGCAAATCACTTAACCCCTGCCTGCCTCCATTTCCCCATCTTTAAAATAGGGGATAATAAGCGCACATATGGCAGCTGTGAGACTAAAAGTAGTTGTTTGTAAAGCACTTTGCAAACCTTAAAATACTATATAAATGCTGGTGATAATGATGATGGTGGTGATGATGATGATGATGATGACAACATTTAAATCTAGAATGGCCAGATGCCACTACAAGGTATAGATTTTTCACCACTTTTTCAGGAGATAATACCCTGTTCCTTAGCCATTGCCTTTCCAGAGCTATGTTCTCCCCAGGGTAGTGATGTCTGGAGAATGTGCCTTACATTGTACATTCTTGTTCTGCTTAGGAGCCAAGAGTGGCAGAACCCAGAAGCCACATCATTTTGCCACAATGTACCTGGTAAGAAACTTGCCTGTCCTTTCCAGGTCTTTGGTGGGACACTGCTTCACAGGATTTAAAGCTGGCAAGGACCTTAGAGATTATTTAATCTAACCCCCTTCGTTTTACAGATGGGGAAACAGGGTTGGTTTAGATGGCCTCTGAGGTCCCTCCTAGCTCTAAGTCTGAGATTCTGTGTTTTTAAAGTAGTGACATGTGGTCAGGTACAAGAATATAGGAGTCCTCATATCCACTCTTCAGACTACCTTAAACAATGGAAATCCACAACACAATCAGCAGCAAATCAGACAGTAACACCAAGCCCCAAACGGGAAGGTAGGAGACCCAGGTTCTAGTCCCTGTTCTAACATTGTATCACTTGGGGTGAGTGACCTCATCTCTCTAGCCTTTTTAGAGCCCAACTGAAAGCAATGAGCTAGAATGATCTCTAAGTCTCCTGAGGTTAGGGATGTACTGGCAAATGTTTAACCACTGCCTCTCAAAAAAAAATACCCAGGTTATACTTATAATCTTAATCTGCATTATTCACATTTTTTCTCTCACTTTCTTAAGTCTAGACCATCAATAGATCAAGGTTTGATTTGTAGCTTTTGCTGCTTTGCTGAAATTTTAACCTTACTGAAATTTTAAACATCAGCTTCTGAGCTTGCCTGCAATTCTAAAAGTCTGTGGTACAGCAGAAACAAAGATGGATTTGAAATCAGAGAACTGGAGTGCACATTCTGGCTTGGGCTTAATTTACTGCCTGCATGCTCTTGAGCCAGTCACTTCACCCTTTCCTTATTTTCTGATGTGGTTGGGCTGGATCGTTTGCTCTAGAGTAAAGCCCTAGGTTCAAGTTCCAAGTGTGGTGTGACTTTGGGCAAATTACTTAACCTTCATATGTAAAATGAGAGGGATAGGACTAGGAGGGCTCTGAGATCCCTACCACTTCTGAATCTGTGACTCTTGTGTGTCTTTTATCTCTAGATCTGTTTTTTTAGTAAGAAATACATTTTAAGACCCAAATGTTCATGAGTGACATATCCCCATTTTATTAGAATTAAAAACAAAACAATCTGTGAGGATGAATAAGGTTCTTTATAACATGCTTGGAGGCTCTTAGATCACTGTTTAAGGATTTAATATAGGGTTATCCTAATAGAAATGAATGAGAATACATACTATATATGTATACATATACAGAAAATTCTATTTGAGTAACAGTTAAAAGCCACCCTGTGTAGGGATGACTTTTTGGAGGTTGAAGATGTTGTTTTCCACCAGACATGAAACACCCCCTCCCCTGAAAAAATCCTTTACATTTACTAACTTTAAATCCTACCATGTCCAAGGCAGTGGAATGTGGGGCAGCTGTGGGCTAGGAAACACATGCAGTGTTGACAGAGAAGCCAAACACAAAAATGACAGGACTTTTCAACTCCCTAGAACAAGGACATAAAAGACTGGGCAAGATTCTTAACTGAGAGGAAGAGTGGAGTTGGATGCAGTGGGAGAGAGATATTGCTCAGAACTCCTGAATTAATCTAATAACTAGAACTGAGGGCCAAGTAGTTAGTGATTTTGCCTGGGAGATAGCATTTCCTGGGCATTCATGATACAGTACCATTTGCAAAGTTCATGAGTATAGTTTAACTCCCAAAATAACTTTGCTAACAGTAAAAGTTTTTTGTTTGTTTTTAGTTCATTTCTCTGACCTCCAGTTCCTTTCATGTTACCCATAGGTGGTGGGAGGGGGAAGGGCAAAGAGTCCTGGCAGCTGACCAGTCATCTGAACAGTCAGTTGCCAATTACCATTGGTGCTAATAGTCCTTGAACGAGTGACAACATGGTAGTGTAAATTATCTTCAGTGTCTCAGCTCTCTGTTCCTGCACCTGTTTCAATGCTATCACAAGACTGTCATATTTTTCCTTTTAAAGGTGTAGAACGTTTGTGGATTTGTGTCACTGGAAATATCCGTTCCAGGACCAGGCTATGTGTCCTCAGCAAGGAGGCCACATTTACTATACAGGGTAGGGCAGAATCAGTGCTTGGGAAATACTTCTTGCTGAAATCAGGGGAGAAAAAAATAATAAAGTTCCCAAGCTAAGTGATTTATAGAGTGGTTCAAAGAGAATGGATTTGTCATTTAAAGGAAAAGATATTTTGATTGTAGGTAGTTTATGCCTTTTAAGCTCTTCATTCATCTGGCACATATTCCGGTCTGTGCTAACCCGGGAAAGAAGCAGACAGACTCCAGTGCTTGAAGATGCAAAGGTAGAAATGTTTTTAACTAAGGTAGATTAGTTTCACATGTCAGTTTCGATGCTTCCAACTACAACAGGGTTGCTCACTCAGTGAGACGGGATGCATGCCCCTAGGTAAATCTATGTCTGACGTTATCGGAAGCAGATGTGGTGTGGAAAAGATGCTGGCCTGGGAGTCAGGGGAAGCTGCGGGTTCAAGTCCCTATTCTGACACTTTCTAGCTGCATGCTGAACTTCAGTTTGCTAAGCTATAAAATAGAGATTATACTGGTTGAACCCCACAAGGAGTTGAAATGGGAGGTGATCATATTTGTATGGCACACCTCATGGGATTTTTCTGAGGAAAATAATATGTAGATCTGAATTATTATCACTTGAGGAAATGCTGGGGGTGTTAATGGCAGCAATGCAGCACATTGCCAGCTTCCTGGAAACCACCAAACTCTTCATTGATTGTATTTGAGTAGTAATATAAATAATATAATTACATTATTTGTCAGAGCTTTAAAAATAGAAACGTCTCCTTATCCTGTTGCTTTTTCATGGCACCTTTTCCCACTCCCTTCATTCATTGATTAAATAGAGTTCTTGCGGAAATAGTTTTTTTTAAACAATAGTGACATCTTCTGAGAAAGGCAAGTAGAGCCTTCTATGCAGTTTCCCTTGACTCTTTCCTATTAATTGACACAGGAGAAAATCTAAGGAGGAAAATGGTAAGGAGGAGTCAGAGAGAACAGAAAGAATGTAGACCCCCAGGGTTTCAGTATTTTTCTAAAAGAAGCTGGCATCCTTAGATAAGACAATCCTTAAGTCAATTCTTGCCTTGGGACCATGGATAAATTTTAGGGGTTCTGTGAACCTGAATAGGAAAAAAAGTACAGCTTTATATTCACTAACCTTTAACTGAAATTCAGCATTTTCTTCAGTTATGAATATAGGCAAAAACATTCATCTGAGAAAGGGTCCATAGAATTCGCCAAACTACCAAAGGGGTCTATGACACAAAAAAGTTTAAGAAGCCCCATTCTCAATATTCCTTCTTATTATTTCAAAGATCTTGAGTGGATGTTTTAGGTGGTTTTTATAGCCTTTTTATGGTGCGGTATCAACAAATAGCGATGATATGCTCATCTTTACATTCCTAATTACTTTTTGGGGGGTGAAGCAATGCATTTTAAAGTGTCTAAGCATTGAAAAGAAGCTAGATGAAAATAGTGCTAAAAGGCAGCTGAAATCAGAATAATTAAAATGCCCAGAGAACAGATAGCTAAACTTCCTCTTTCTTCCTTTTTCACCATGGAAAGGTGGGGAACTACTGGCACAAAGTCTTACATGTACCAGATTGGTCAGTTTCATTTTTTGGTGATGGTGGGTATATTGGGAAATGACAGTAGTATAAACATTTTTCACAAGTAAAACTTTTTTAAAACTTGTAAGATCACTCAAAGTTATATTCTCTCAAGTCCTCACAATACCCATTTTTCGATTCAATATAATAGCTTCTAAAGCCGAAGATACATATCTTCATCTAAATAGTAGTTGTGCAAACTCCAGATGAAGTGTATTGTTGGTGTTTTTACGTACAACATCAACAAACGCTATCCTCAGACTCCTGCTGGCATATGGCGGAGGTACATACATAGCTTTCACCTTTCCCCGTGATGTGAATGGCGAAGGGCGGACACTTTATGCCTTATGCCTGCTGTCTGTTAGTGAGAGGATGTGTTTGAAAGAAACTTTGTAGTCCACCGACACTTAATAGATGATATTAAAAACAACAAAATAAAGTTGAAGAAACGTTACAGTATTGTTAAACATATTTAATGTTTTTCTTTGTATCTGTAGCCCTTAACACAGTGGCTCACATGTAGGAGGCTCTTAATAAATATTTGTTGATTGATTAATAAGTGTAAGTTACTCTGCATAGTAGGTTTGTGTGAAAATGGCTTTATATAGTTGTAAAGTGCATTTCTGTAATATGTTCCATACACTTACATGACTATATAAATATACTGTACTTACATCCTGTTTAAAGCAAGATGTGGCCAATTCAGCATACAAGGAGGCTAGTGAACTTAGAGGTGAGAGAAGAATCTGGGCTCTATCCTGACCGTACTCTCTTGCTGTGGGACTCCCTGCAAGTTAGCTTCTCTGTCTTAGTTTTTCTCAATGGGAAAATAAAAATAGTACTTGCCACCTACCTCTCTCATTTGGGGCTTCTTTAAAGAAAAGCATTATGTTCTATATAAAGAAAGGCTTGTATCATTTAAAAATGTTAGTTCATCTATTTTGGACTACAGAGAAGATTGATTTTTGTGCAAAGAAAAATGATAGGTTTTTCTGAACATTGAATTCGAGTTGAAATGATTTGACTATGTCTCCTTGTGGTGATTTCTCATTCATTCATCTGACCTGACTTTTCTAGTGAAGACTTTCCTAGTGAAGACTAGGAAAGATGAAAGAAAGACAAGGAGTATTCCTTTCTTTATGCTTGACTAGTCTTGTGCTCCTTTCTTAAAATGATTCTCTTAACTGTTTTCCAAAAATGTTTCACTTTAAAACTGCCAGAGAAATTTCTTTTTACATTGTATTAAGACCTTTCACTTGCCCTTAAGTCTGCATGGTTAGCTTCAAACAGCAATCGTATTTAAATTGCATATGGTTGACTGAATTTGATTATTTGATCCTACTCATCTTCTGGAATAAATGTAACATAGGCAAGTTGAAAAAAATTGTTCTCCTGAATTGCATGGTTAGAATAGTCCATGGGTTTGGAGCTAGTAAACATGTTCTTTTCATTTAGTCTAAACAGATACTATAGCAAAGTGTTTTCTCAGTTGCAAAGCACTGTAGAAATGAGTTCTCACCATTAATATGATTAATTATCATTATCAGCAAATACTATTATTTAACAAATATCTTTGAAGTGACTCTTTAATTAGTTTCTATTATATATCTGGGGTGTATGGGTGAGTTGCTGAGCCTTTTCAGGGCTGCTTATCCACTTTGGTGTCTACCATCACCCAACTCTTGCCTGTGGCTCCAAGAAGCTGTAGCATGCACAGTGGTCATACTCTGGTAAATTATCTAGGCAGACGGGCTAAATGAGGTTGAGGGTAATCAATAGGCCTCAAACCTATCAGTGTAGGGGGATGCCTACCCAAAGCATGTGAAGACTTCCCTTGCTGGAATCAGCAGATGAGAACAATTTGTTCCAAGAGCTGTGAAGGCAGCTGTAGCAGGCATTGGTCAAACATCAAAGATGCCAAGGTCATCCGTGCATCCTGGGCCATTCATTGCCCAGTCATCTTGACTTTTGTCTTGCCGTTGCACTTTGATGACTCAGGAAGAGGATGAGGCTGATGACTTGGTGCAACTCTGCCTCACTTAAATCCAATTCATTTATGAGTTAAGACATCACCCTGAGACGTTATTGGTCCTCTTTGAAAATGAAGGATGAACAACAACGTCATATATCCTTTTCCTTTTTCCGTCACCAGTTTGAATTTAGCTCTTTGATTAAACTGTCTTCCTTAGAAATCTACACAAACTTGACAGTTTCATATATTTTCAAGATTTTTGTCCAGCAATAATGGAATCGTTTTTGTTTCATGTGATGAGGTTAGTCTTTCAATTCAGAAAATAAAGTGTTTAAAATAGAGTTTCCAGGACTCTAAGCTAATGCTTTGTAGTGCAAAAGTCTTGCTTGTCTGAAATGAAGTATAAAACTTGTGTGCCCATGTAAGATATGCATGTTCAAATGGGTTGTCTAGATGGATGGACATATGCCTCTCAGACATTTTGTATCAGTGTCTCTAGAATCTGTCCCACCCCTTATCCCGGGGATATTACAATTTCCACCCTGAAGGGAACAACAGAATGACCTAGGTTAGACGTTTGTCCTTCCCTCAATTATCTCCAAGAGAGATATTGGGCTGGATTTGTGTCCCTTCGCATCTTCAGATATTGCTAATATAGGGGCATGACCTGGGGAGAAGATTTCAAAACAAAAGGTGTTTTCCTGGTCCCTGTCAAGGGGAAGGGTAGCGCTTAGCTTACACTCCGTAGCTTAACTCTTTTCCACCAAATGCTTATCCCCAAAAAGATGATTTCAAATAGCAAATGGCTAGTAAACCTGCTTATCCAGGAAAACAGCAAATAAAAATAAAGACAGCTATAGAAATTAAAATGCACCAGAAAATAAATAAGCTGAATGATCTCTTTAGATGGGACCAAGATATGATTTCAGCTCTGCCAAGAAAGAGGCCCTGATCTCAGCCAAGGGAAAACTCTCTCCCAAGTTTCTGAGGAGGCAAGGTGGAAATCAGGAACGTATTGAGAGAAGGCCACCTCCCCTGCATGTCTGTAGCTTCCAATATCTTTCAATTTCCATATGTCTTTTCTGAAGAGTCTCAGGCACCAGTTCTGCACCTTATCCAGGTGTGCAGCATCATACTCAGCCTATCTCCAACAATTTGGAGTCATGTCTCCTTTGACATATACAGCATAGCAGGACTGTCCTTCTTCCACCTAGAGTTAGAGCCAGGAGGGCACAAAAGAAATAAACTTGTGTTGTTTGAGAATTCTGGAGAAATTCTAGTCAGGTCAATAAGCATTTTTTAAGTGCTTACTCTGTCCTTAGTGCTGGGGAAAACAAGGGAAACCAGAAGACAGTTTCTACTCTCATGAAGCTCACAATGTGATATTTACATGCCTAATTTGCTATTTGGAGTGATGAGAGAGAGGAAAAAAAATTAGCTCTGTGTATGTATGTATAAATGTATTTTTTTTTACTCTGAAAATCAGTCTTAAATATACATTTTAAAATTAGAATTCTTAAATTGGAAAATGGTCAACATGCTTCAGAGGCCAAGTTTCCATTCCACATATGTATGTATATAATCTGTAAATTATATACATATAGAAAATTATATACAAATCTATATACAGAAAATAATACAGCAACATATTATTATATATTATTTATACATTTTATATTAATTTGCTATATAATAATATATTGTTAACATATAATTAACACATACATATGTGTGGCCAAGTTGTTTCCATTAAACATATCCATCAGAATACAATGATAAAGGTAAAATTCAGAAGTTCAATTGTGAAATGTGAGATTGAGGAAGCAAAAGCGCAATGACGAAGGGTATGTTTGTGAAAGGGAGACTGAGTGCAGCCTTAGGAGTTGGGCTTAGGCCACTTTGGCTGATGTGTCATATACCCTTGCAGCCAGACAAATGTCTGGGATTTGCACTGCTTGGTCCTTGTGCCCGCTGAATCCTCCTGTGTACAGATAGGAGAACTTTATATGTCAGCTACTGGAGTTCAACAGGGAAATGCCAGGTAGAGAAAGAAAGGTCTAAAAATAGGGAATGTATTTGCCATGAAATGTTTCCACCAACCTTGTCTTCTCTTTGTGGGGTGCATGTGTTAGTGTAATTGACAGCTTCTGCTGAATGTTCCACTAGTCACCACTAGTCAGTTGTTTGCAATCAGGATTTCAGTCTCAGGTTTCTCTCCTATTTATTTTCCATACCAAAAACAGTGAAAGAATTTCAGCCTTGCACCGGGAATTCTCATGTTTCAAAGTTCAATTCCATCTAACAAACATTTATTAAGCATCTTTTATCTGTGGAAAAATATTGTTCTGAACATTTACTAAACACTTACCATGTGCAATTCACTGTGACTGGCACAGTATAGAGTTTAGATAAGAGGTTCCTGTTATCATGGAACTCTGAAATAGGGGGTTAGGAAACATATGGGTAGCACTGCTCAGTAGGGAGAGTGTTGGATTTAGAAGCAGAGAACTCTGACTCAAATTCAGCTCTTACTACCTGAATGGCCTTGGGCAAGTCTCTTAACTTTTCTTGGTCTCATTTTCCTTACCTATAAAATAAAGGGATTGACTGTAACAACAATGCTACCTGCAGATGCTGTGGGGATATAAGACCAACAACACCAGCACACAGGAGGGCTACTAGCACAGGTTCTTTGATCTGCTTTTCTAAGGAAAGCAACTTTAAGGGGTTAACAATCCTACTTTAATTAAACGTACATATACCATTTACTTAGTCCAGGGGGAAATGCCAGCACCCTGAATTTCAGAGAGAACACAAACAGAAATCACAAGCAGAAATTATAGAAACAGCAAATAACACAAGCAAATCTATCCATAGCAATACATCCATAGTTACCAGAGAGAGAAGCAACAACATCTGGGTTTTTCAAAGCCAGGGGGGCTCTTTAATAACAGCTACCCAGAGTCTCATCTGGTCAAATCACAGGACACTCTTCCAGTGAGCGAGAGCCCCAAACAAAATGCTAACCTCAGAGTATATATACCCTATTTCTGGGTCAGAGGGCATCACTACCGTGTGACTAAAACTCATGTGACTTGGGCTTTCTTGTGACTTAAGCAGGTCATCTAAGACTCCTGATTCAATCAAAGATTCTTGATTGAAACAAAGGCAAGACTCAGTCAAAGGCACTTGATTGCCTTAGTGCTGAGAAGCACTCAAACAAAAAACAACAAAAAGTCCCACTCTGCTTGGCATTACATTGACTTAGATAGGGTGGAAGTTCCCTTTCAGGCCTAAATTTATGATAATGTGATCTGTGAGGTATAATAATAATTCAAAAAATACATAGAGAGTATAGAAGAGAGAATAAAACCAAGAACTATGGGAGATCCAAGAGGAGGTGGGGGAGAGATCAGTATTGATTGGGACACTGTGAGTGGGAAGGAGTGGAAAGAAAGGAAGGAATACATGGAGGGAAAGATTGATCAGGAAGTCTTCATTTGAAATAGTATCTTTGTTCCCCTTAGTGTTTAAATATCTCCTTCGTTCCAAATTTCCCTGTAGAACAAAGTTTCATTCTACAAGTAAAATTGTAGAGACAACTTTTCAAGCTATCTAAAAGCTTAGCTTTAGGAATATCTTTTGGGGTAGATGTTTTGATGTTTTCCATTAAAGACAACACTCCCAGAAGGCTTATTAGTACAACTACCCCAGTTAGGCCCAATAATGTGAATAGGAAGATGTGTCAAGGATAGAGAACCTGCAGCCTCGAGGCCACATGTGGCCTTCTAGGTCTTTGAGTGTGGCCTTTTGACCTAGTCCAAATTTTACAGAACAAATCCTTTTATTAAGGGGATTTGTTCTGTGAAGTTTGGATTCAGCCACAGGTGGCCTCAAGGCTGCAGGTTCCCCACCCCTAGACTCTAGACAATTGCTCCCTTTGGATGTCCAGGGTAACAGGGTGGTAGTTCCACAAATACACTAGGGAGATGATGCTGTTTCAGTAAAAGTGACTTTCAAGGGTTGAATTTCCTGTTGGGGACTGGAAATAAGCAAGGCAACATATTCACTGTAGGGCAAGATTTTACTTTCAGGAAACATCTTTTTTTTTTTTTTTTTTTTTTTTAGCATTTATCTGTATTCAAATTCTTCATGTTCTTCCCCCTCTTGCCACTTCTACTTTCATTCCTATACATAGTATTTTGCTAGTATGTGTGTTTATGCACAGTATTTAGCCAGGCAGCCTGTTCATTAAGCCCAACTGCAACTCCACACTTGGTTGGTTCCATGACTTGGAATCATTTCTTTTTGCCATAAGGTGAGGCTGACCCCTTTTTAGTGTATGTCCTCACTATAATGACAACGCCTGTGCTACCATCACAATGTTTTATAGAAACTCAAGGTCTCCAATCAGGCCAATCATTTGGGACCTGGAGGCCCATGAGAAATGTAGTTGTTAATCAAATAAACTTAGGGATGACTCATAGCATACTGGGAAATTTAGACTTACCTTCGTTCACCCCTGTCATCCTCCAAAAATAGTAATGAGGAAAAAGTACTTCGGTTGAGACTATATTTTTAAAAATATGCTAGTTTTGATTCTAGGGTGAATATGAGAGGAATGGATGATTTTTTTTGGCGGGGAGAGGGAAAGATGGAGCACTGATGCCTATGGAACATATAAAATGTCTCCTAGCCCTGTATAAAGCACCTATAAGCAGTAGCAATGCTGTAGTCATGGAAAAGAGGGAAGGGTATGCTCAGAATAATATAGTTGTTAGTCTACACGTAGCTAACCACTGTTAGTCCTAAATGTTCAATTTTTGTTTCTTAACTCTGAGTTGACGCATTCTTTGAGAAATGAGACCACATGCAACATTGAACATTGAGTAAATCCTATATGGAGGGAAAGAGAGACCAGAATCTAAAAGGGTGCCTGGTGGTAAAGGGGTTTCAATCTGCAGCCAAGGAGGGAATATCCACTTTAATAAAATCATAAATGGCTGGAAGTACTAAAACAAAAATGCAGTACAGTATAGTTATGGTCAAGGTCCAAGTAACTAATTCTGTCAGTTTTTAGGATTCCAACTAATGTCTATCAAAGAAAAGAAGCGAGATATTGTAGGATTGCTGTAAATGGGTAGGCTTGTATCTTTCCAGTAATTACCTAGTATGCAAATCAAGCTTCAGTCTGGGCTCTGAGACTTGCTCCCCTAGTTAGAAGCAAAATTGTCACTGAATCTGTACTTAATCCAGCTTCACATACAGGAAGGGTGGAAGAACCCAGAGAAAGCAATGAAAAACCCCAGGATAAATCCTCAATTTCATGTAATTAAAATAATCCATTTTATCTTTTGTGATAGTCTCTTTCCCTTGTTTGGTTGAGAACTCTCTCTTGGCCAGAGCAGTGAAAGGCATGATTATAGGCCTAGATCATAACATAAGGTAATTACTAGCTTCTGTTATTGAAGTCTAGAAGTTGTTAATTTTTTGTTAATCATATTCTAATTACAAATGACTATAACTTTAGGCTACAAAAGATCAATAGCAGGCTTGCTCCCTTTTATATATTTACTTGTATTTCCTACAGGTTCTAGCCTAGGGCTGGGGATGTAGAAGGTACTTAAACACTTGAAGTATAAACGGAAGATGAATTGATGAAGTTGTTTAATCAGTCAGGTTCAAAGGCTGAATATTAGTTTAATTAAGACTTCATATCTATACAGATCACAGGTATTTCCTTAGGAAAGTGTTGGCTGAGTTTAATTCTTTGGCTAAAAAAGCCAAGATTTGTAAATTCAAAGTGTACTTGTAAACTTGGTTCCTAATATTCATTTACAAAAGTATAATCTAGAAATAGACCAACAAGTCATTTTTTTGAAAGTGTAAGCAGTAATGAATCATTTTAGACCTCAACCTGATGCAGAAATATGCAAATATTGCTTGCTGGAGCTCCCCTTCAGCCTGGCTGGTTGGAGTTAGTGATTTAGAAACTTTCAGTATGAGGATGGTACATAAACAGGCTTCTTCTCAGTCTTTATAAGATGTTGCCAAATCTGTCCTTTCCCAATGACCGTGTAAGATCTGTCATGAAAACACAGATATGCATTGGTTATCTTAGGTTTATTTTTGTTTCTCCACCAAACTTCTTTGAAAAAGTTAATTTGAGAGTATTTTAATAGTGGCAGTTAGTTGGTGCAGTGGATAGAGTGCCATGCATGGAATTAGTAAGCCTTATCTACCTGGGTTCAAATCTGGCCTCAGACATTTACTAGCTGTGTGACCCTGGGCAATTCTTGTCTGTGTTTTCCTATAAATCCTCAATTTCATGTAATCAAAATCATCTATTTTATCTTTTATGATTGCCTCTATGCCTTGTTTGGTTGAGAATTTTCTCTTGGCCATAGCAGTGAAAGGTACTTGATTTGCTTTTTTTCTAATTCCTTTTTATTTTATTTTTATGATATGACCTTACCATAATTGTCTCTGTAATGAAAACTCCTTGAGAGCAGTGACTATTTTAATTTTGTGTCCCCATAGTTCCTGGGCACGCAGTAGGGGCTCAATGAATGATTAGTTGAGAAAGAATCTACGAATAAGAGAGATTAGGTAGAGAACTTTTACTTTTTCTTTCAGTATTTCAGATTGCCAGGATTCATAAATTCATACTGTCCATCATTTATCTCATGGAATTAATTGTTTGAAAGCTATCTGTCATCACTTGGAAAAATGTTGAAAGCAGGTAGTTTGTATGTATGTGTGTGTATATTTCTCTCTATGTGTGTGGGGTGTGTATATATGTGTGTGTGTGTGTGTGTGTGTATGTGTGTGTGTGTGTGTGTGTGTGTGTGTCCAGGTCATCAGATGCTGGAATGAAGAAATGGAGCTGTTTCCATAGAATAGAAAATAGTGAACATTTAGCTTCTTTCCAATCAATCTTATGGTTCCTTTTTGTTTTCATGGTCAGCTACTACCACATTGTACTAAGGCGTTACAATGACCTCTAGTGGTAAGAAAATGAACTGAAAAGTTAATTGTGGATATCCTGGTTATTGAAATACACAAAAGGACCACCAAAATAACACAGTTCCCCTGGATAAGAGAAACCTCAAATGAAAAATATGAATTAGCGATTTCTCTCAAGAATATAATAAGAACACATAAAATACATTCTGAATGCATTTTGCCATGAAATGCTAAATAATGCCCTTGAGGGTTTTTTGTTGTTCAGTTGTTTCAGTCATGTCTGACTCTTTGTGACCACATTTGGGGTTTTTTTTGGGAAAGATACTGGAGTGGTTTGCCATTTCCTTCTCCAGCTCATTTTACAGATGAGGAAACTGAGGCAACAGGGTTAAGTGACTTGCCCAGAGTCACACAGCTAGTAAGTGTCTGAGGCCAGATTTGAACTTGGAAAGATAAATCTTCCTGATTCCAGGCCAGACATTCTATCCACTGTACCACCTACCTGTCCCTCTCTTTGGGATTTTATCATGGTTTATTATGCATAATTACCATTTAGTAACATCAGAATAAATCTTATATGTCTACACTGACTGCATCAATAGGGAGGGAGAGAATAAGCATTTAAGTGCTTTTACTATATGCTAGGCACTGTGCCAAGTGCTTCACAAATATCACATTAGTTCCTCAGAACCACCCTGTGGAATGGGTGTTTGTTATTTTCCTCATTTTACGGTTGATAAAATTGAAGCAGACAGAGTCTCAGGGACACACAGCCAGTAAGTGTCTCAACCTGGATTTGAACTCACGTTTTCCTGACTTTCATATCCAGTGCCACCTACCTCTGATAATCCACAACAAACAAACAAGCACTTCATTTGTTGGGAGCTACATAATTTTGCCTCGGCTTTATCTTCCCAAATGTATTTTACTTAATGATGACCAACAGATCTTCATTCAATTAAAGATGATTATTTCAATCCTTCAGTGAATCTCTGACCTTGTCCATATGAATATTCCCTCTATAAGGGCAGATCACAACCCACCCATGCTTTCTAAATCTGTTGTCCATTTTGTAGTAAAAGAAGTTTAATAAAATTATTTCATGCACATACAAATAAACAATTTCATATTCTTTAAGCATGAATTAGCTGGGTGATGGAGGGAATGCCCCAAATTATGATTATGTTATAGTCAAATGCATTTTGCCATGAAATGCTAAATAATGCCCTTTGGGGTTTTTGGTTGTTCATTTGTTTCATTCATGTCTGACCAGTGGATAGTGAGAAATAGAAAGATGAATGAGGGAATTATGAATGGAACAAGACACAGGAAGAGACAGGAAGGAATTAGATTGAGGCATCAAGCCTTAGGGAGGAAGAAGGACACTTCTGCAGCTGCAGCAGCTGGTGGCTTAGTGGACAGAGTGCTGGGCCTGGAATCAGGAAGACCTGAGTTCAAATCTAACTTTACTTACTAGCTCTTAACCTTGATTTGCCTCAGTTTTCTCATCTGCAAAATGGGATAATAATAACACCACCTATATAAGGATCCAGCGGGATGATATTTGTAAAAAGCATGCTTAGCACAGTGCCTGGCACATAGTAGGTGCTGTGTGAATGTTTCCTCCCTTCCTCCCCTTCTCCAGATCAGAGGGAAGGAGGAGGAGGTAGGTAATGATGTTGAGAAACATTAATGAAAAGAGAGGGAATTCACATCAGAAGGCCTGGAATCTCAGTCTTCTTGAGGAAGTAGGAGGCTATGAGAACAAGGGCACAATTGGTGGAGGGAGAAAAGCCAAGGTTGGGAGTAGAAGTTTTGGAGAATGAGGTTGGGGTTGATAAAGAAAGATAGAATAGAAGGAGTGCCGAGAAGCAGCAAGGGCCTGGCTGAAGTGTCGTGTTCCACAAATTTCTAGTGGATGAAGTCAGCTCGATCTTGGCATTCTGGGGCTTTGGAGAACCTCTAGAAGACCCCGGGTGGCCTTCTTGTCCTTGAAAGCATAGTAGGGTTTTTGGCATAAATTCTGGGGATGGGAGAAGAAGCCAAGTGGGAGACCTCCAGGAAGTGTCTTGAGTGATTTTTGTCTACGTCTTACTGTAAATCCTGCAGACAATTTCCCAAATGTGCCAGAGACCTTTCTCTTGTTTAATATTTTATGAATAACAGTATAGCCTTCAGACTGTCAGTTCAGTTTGATTCAATTCAATTCAGCAAACATTTGTTAAACCACTAAGAAGCAGCATGGAATAGAGCACCAGGCTTGGAATCAGGAAGATCTGAGTTCAAATACTACCTCAGAGGCTTATTAACTTTATAGTTTGAAACTGAGCAAATCACTTAACCTCTCTGGGACTCAGTTTCTTTATGTGGAAAATGAGGAGGTTGAATTTAAAGAAAACAAAGGTATATTCTATCTTTAAATCTGTGGTCCTATAATAGAAATGCAAGGTAATGTGTTAGAAGCTAAAGGACTTTTGCTAAGTGAATGGCCTACCTCCTTTAATCAGTAATATTTCAGATGAAAAATTTCTACAAAAATATTCATACATAGCTTTTCCAAATGTAATTAAATAATAGGTGGCTATGTAACTCTTATTTCAATAATTTGATATAAAAATACGTGTCTTAAAATGAACAAGTTCCACCAGGGCAGAAAATATAGGAGAGCCGGTAATCTTCACATGGACTTCTTAGTTTGACTAAAAAAATTCCACAAAGAAAAATATCAGATAGCATGGCCACATACATCAGAAGCAGTGCCTTAATTTGGACAGCTCCCCATGGGCTTGTGCATCTTCCAACTTTCTGTCGTTTGTGTATTAGTTATTGCCCACAAACCCTGCATGTAGTTTATATTTTCAGGACACATAATGAAAGGAGAATGCTTACAATGCTTGTTTTAAGCATGCAAATAAAAAGGAAGGCCAAACTTCAACATAAAGGAATGTTAGGAAGCATCCCTTTCATACTTTTCCAAGATAACACAATTAAGTTATATGTGAAGCATTTTGTTTCTAGACTAGCAATATTTTTCTTGAGAGGTGAGGTACTTTGGCTACACAGAAATCTTTTTTCATTTTAAGGCCAAAGTATTATAACATAAAATGAAAAAAAATGGGTAGAATTCTACATGTACCTCAAAGCAGAGGTGTCAAACACATGAGCTCCATGTGGCTCACCACACTCCCCAGTGCAGCCAGAATCAGATTAAAATGCAGTCCCTATATGATTTTAATATATGGGCATATTAATTAAAAAATAAATATACAAACATGTGTAGTCTTCCAAGATAATATGTTTCCATCAGGGATCCTAATGTAAGGTTGGTTACCATTTCTATATGAGTTTGCCACCATTGCTTTAAAATATAGGAACTTTTAAAATCTGGCATGTTGTTAACCGGAACTTTCTATTAATTGTTACTTCTGCACAGTTGTGGTTTACTGGTATCTGACTTTCATAATGATCACAGCAAAACCCTGAAATAACTTCTAAATCTTCTAAGAAAGTTTTTGTTCAAACTAATCTCAGTGATGTGTGTGTTGTATTATGAGCTAATTCTCAGACAATTGGCCATGCATGTGTGGCAGAAATTTCTGCCACAGGGGCATGGTAGAAAGAATTTGGAATTAGAGGTTCTGGGCTCAAATCCTTACTGTGTTCCTGTTGCTGACATCAGAAGGGTCAGACATGCCTCCTGCTGGCAGCATTGCTGCCCACAACAATCCTGAGTGTGGCCCCAAACAAATTAAAATGTAATTAGGAAAATTTTAACACAATAAATAAAAATATAATAGAATGTAATATCAGTATGTAGTTTTGTAAGTCAATAAGCAGCCCCCAGGGACCTTATGTGTGAGTTAGTGGCCCTGTTTCTATCTGAATTTAACACCATTTGCCTATAAGACTTTGAGCAAATCATTTTACCTCTCCCTGATCCTCAATTCTTCATCTATAAACTGAGGAAATTGAATTAAATGATCACTCTAGTTTCGTCAGGGTCTAGGTCCAATGGACTACAATTGTTTTTATCTGGCATGGCTATTGATCAAGAGTTCTATTAACCAGAGAGTTTACATTAAAAACAAATATTGAAAAACTTCAAAGCAACTGGTGCTGCCTTAGTTGGTTATAATAAAAATGGATTCATGTATTTAGAAGATCGAATGCTCATTTTTGTCTCCTCCTGTAAGTGCACGTATACATTTGTCCCAATGCTGTTTAGACTATTCCTTGGGAACTTTTCTTTGCCCTCTCCTGAACATTAAGGGCATATTTTCTGTGATAAAATAAACATGCCTATTAATAGTTGTCTCCATTAGATTTCCCAGGCAGACAAAATTCAGAACTTGTACTACAGCCAGTTTGATAAGCTAGTGGTAAGTGACCAATCTTGGGTTGTTTATGAAGTGACAGGAAGGCACACACTGCACTCTCCGTTAAGCTTAGGCTGGTAATCTCTGTGGGGTGATACAGACATCAAGTTCTATGCCCATTTAAGAGATAATTGACCGGCAAAGAGATGCTGACGGAGATCATGCATCATGGAAATTCCCAGGTCTAAAACAGTCAGCAAAGCAGCAGATTATTTCAGGAAAGGTCTAATCTAAGACACATAAAGTTGTAGAGTCCCCACTGAATTCCTGTGCCTTTCTAACTCCTGGCAAACAGACACACCTCCTGGAAATACCTCCGGTGTTGTCTATTATGGATTTGTAAACAGGAATATGTATAGTGAAATGGGGTAAGTATGTTTGAATTCCTGTCCCTAGATACTACCCTTATAGGTCTTACTATGCACTTAAGTACAAATATACCCATGTATAATGGAAGCCATGCTAAACTTGAAGACTGGAGAGTTGGGTTCTAGTCCTAACATAACTACTAGCTTTTTCTGTAATCCTGAGTGAGTGGTTTAACATACGGGGTTTCAGTTTCCTCGTAGGTAAAATAGGATAGGCAGATGATCCGCAGACTATGTGATCTCTAAGGTCCTTCCCAACTCTAACTTCTTTGGTCTTTTTAGAAGATTACAACTTTTTTGAATAAACCCTAAAAATAAATTTGACAGCTGTCCTTTTGTGCTTTTTTTTCCTTTTGGAAGTTGCCTACTTAAATTAGCCTACGCAGATCCTAAAATAATATTGATCTGAACTTTGCTACTTTGCTAGCATAATATTATGTATACTTTGTTGATACTCATCCATTATATTTTAAATAATAATAATATTTCAAATAGTAACTGATATAGTGAAGTTTGGACTTATCAATTTTCAGAATAAAGTTTTCCTATCCAATTGCTGTATTTACCTCACCCCAAACCTCATCCTGGAGGTATTCTACATCTAGTATTTATCTTAATTAACCATTGTTTAAGAATATGTCATAAAATTCCCCGTGCCTTATTTCCCTTATGTCACAAATTATTAATGATGATAGCCAACTTTTAGATAGTACTTTTGTTTACAAAACATTTCAAAATATTATCTTACTTGAGCCCCACAGTAACCCTCCTGGGTAGATGGTCCAGGTATTATTGTTAGTATTATTAAAGATGAAGAAACAGGCTCAGAAATAGTAAATGATTTGATTTACCCATGGCCACACAGCTTGTGAGTGTCAGAGATAGGATTCGAACTCTTGTTACTTCTGACACTAAGTCCAATATATTTTTCTTTTCGTTTTTGGCCTTGTGAAATGATAACAATAGCTTGCATTTATATAGCACTTTAGGCCTTAAGAAGAGGTGGCGTGTGTGTGTGTGTGTGTGTGTGTGTGTGTGTGTGTGTATGTATGTGTGTGTGTATGTGTGTGTGTGTATATACACATACACACATCATCTCATTTGGTCCTCATAATAGTTGGCTATTATTACCATCATTATCATTAGTAAATGGATTCTATTTGTGACAAAGGGAAAATTAGGCACAGGAAATTTTATGGTATTCACTTCAGTAACAATTAATGAATAGAAATGTTGAAGGTGATGTGGCTCAGGGTGGGAGTTAGGTGCTAATGAAGTTGGTACTATCCTTATTCCAATTTTAAAGATGAGGAAACTGAGGCTGAGAAATTGTCAGTCAACAAGCATTTATTGAACACCTGCTATATTCAAGAAACTCTGTTAAGCACTGAGAATACGAAGAAAGGCAAAAACCAGTTCTTGTTCTTAAAGACTTCACGGTCTAATGGAGGAGACACCATGCAAAGAGTTATGCACAAAAAGATGCACACAATGTAAATTGGAGATAACTAACAGAGGGCGTTAAGGGTAAATAGGGAAGGCTTCTTGTAGAAAGTAAGATTTTCGTTGGAACTTGAAGGAAGTCAGGAAAGCCAGGAGATGAAGAGGAGGAGGGAGAATTCCAGAAATGAAGGGCCATCAGTAAAATAGCATTGAGTTGGGAGATGGTATGTCTAGTGCAAGGAACAGCAAGGAGGCCAAGGGTCATTGGATCCCAGAAGACATGACAGGGGAGTTAAGTCTAAGAAGACTGAGAAGGTAGGAGGGGGCTGGGCCATGAAGGACTTTAAACACCAAATGGAGAATTTTATATTTGTGCCTGGGGTGAAAAGGAGCCACTGGATTTTATTGAATATGGGGGTAATATGATCATCCTTAAAACAATAGCTGAGTGGAGGATGAACTGGAGTGGGGAGAGGCTTAAGGCAAAGAGCCCAACCAGCAGGCTATTGTAATAGTCCAGTAGTGAGAGGATGAAGGCCTGCACCAGAGCGATGGCAGTGCCAGAGGAGAAAAGGGGGCATTACAAGAGATGATATGAAGGTAGAATTGACAGAACTTGAAGATCGGATATGGGGAGAAAAAAGAGTGAGTAGTCGAAGATGGCACCTGGATAACTGGGAAAATGAGAGTGTTCTTGACAGTAAGAATAATGTTAGGAAGAGGGGAGGGGTTGGGGGGAAAAGGCAATGAGTTAGGTTTGGCTATGTTGAGTTTAAGATGTCTTGCAAGATATCCAGTCTGAGATATCTAATAGGCAGGTAGAGGTACAAGATTAGAGGTCTGGGCTAGATAAGTAGATCTGAGTACCATCAGCATAGAGTTAATTGAATCCATGGGAGCTGAGGAGATTACAGATGGAAATAGTATAGAGTGAAATAAAGAAGAGGACTGCCCAAGATAGAATCTTGGGAGACACCCAGGGTTACTGGGCATGACCTGGATAAAAATCCAGCTAAGTGACTCGCTCAGGGTTACACGTTTAGTGAGTAACTGAGACTGGATTTGAATTTGAGTCTTCTCGGCCTCAAGTCCTTTACCATGTTCACTAATTAATGAAGATCTTGGGGAATATTACAGACTATAGGGTAGGAATCATTTTACCTTGGATACATTCTAAAGAAGCTGTTTAATGACATTACAAGGATATTATTGTAAGGAGAGTAGGAAGATCTGGATTCAAAGTCCTGACTCTAACATGATTGGCAAATGTGACCCTGAACAAGTCACCTAATATCTGGCCCAGGCGGCTTTTTAAAGCTAGAAGTTGTAGAAGAGATATTGACTTTCACTGGTAAGGTTCTTCCAAGGGATTTCCCCACATTGATTAAAAAAATATGGTCACCGTATTTTCCTAACAAAGTAATTTAGACATCTAATTTAACACAGCTTTCTTCAGATTTTATTTTCTTTTCTTGACATTTAAACTTCTTAATTTACTTTCCTTCTTTTTCTGTCTCCCTCCAATCAAAGGTTGATTGACATCCCTAAAGATAGAACTGTTAATAAGTCTATATTTAGAACTGCCTATCAGCACCTAAGATTGACCTAAATTGAACCTATGGCATTTTGCCGAATATGATACTGTGACAGTAGAAACAGTTGATTCAAATCTAATTTTGGTTGGTTGTGCTATGAAAAATAGACTCAACTTTCAATCATCTGTGCACTCAGTAGGCTGCTTTTCCACTCTGCCCCTCAACTGGTATTCTGGCTGCCTTTTCCTCCAGCTCTCCAAGCTCTCCAGTGAGGTCTTCTGTGTATTCTAGCAATTTTCTCTATATTCTAGGCAGCTAGGTAGCTCAGTGGATAGAGTGCTGGACTTGAATTCAAATCCAACCTCAGGTTCTTACTAGCTATGTGATCCTGGGCAAGACATTTAGTCTCTGTTTGCCCCAGTTTATTCAACTAGGAAGTGGGGAAAATAACAACACCTGCCTCTTAGGGTTGTTGTGAGGATCAAGTGAGATAATATTTGTAAAGTGCTTATCATAAGTGTTTGCCACACAGTACTCACTATATAAATGCTATTATAATCATCATCAATAATATTATTATATACATTATTATAATATAATATTATTAAATAAATTATTACATTATTAGATTATATGAACATAATATTATAATTTTTTTCACTTAATAAACTTCTATTTTTCTCCCTCTCTGCTCTTCCATTTTTCTCATTCCAGTAACAGTAGTAAGCAGGGCTGAGGAGAAATAGAAGTAAATTAGGCTGAATATGGTGTGACAGCAGGGAATTTCTTCCAAAATAAACAAACAAAACTCTCTGTTGCCCCTTGTGCAAGTTAAGGAATAGGAAGGTGGGCATTGAGAGAACAGGTATCTCCTAACCCCACCTCACAGGTGGGTCCCCTGGCAGGTTGGGTCCCCTTGGCAGATTGGGTCCCCAGAATTCTGTGGGCAGGTAACTTTGAAGGGTTGTGGTTATGTAGTACATATCTAGCTCATGACCCTCCTCCCACTCAAAAAAAAAAAATCTGGTGTGTTCCACTTGAAATCATCTGAACCATTATCCTTTCCGCAAAGTCATTTAATCAGTTAACGTCAATTAGCTTTTACAAAGAGTTATTTACTGAGAAGATATAGCAAGAGCTAAAATAAGAAACCATCCTTTCCAACCAATGCTCCAAAACATTCCTCCTTTCTACATACCCACTTGCTCCCCTGGAAAGAGTAGATTTGATTTAAAGTGGCAATTGCCAAATATTCTCCCCAACTAGCCATTGGACAAGTGGCTCCCTTGCTTACAGGGCACAGTGTCTTATATGTTGAGTTGATTCACTGCTGGACTGGCTGGAGCATGCTGTTACTCGTAGCTGGTTCCTAGCCAGACTCAGCTCTTGTGGCTACTTGCTGATTCTTCAATGGGTTGTAGTTGCTAGGCTTCTGGTAGCTCTTCTGACTTTTAGAGGCTCATAAAGTTATAACATGGTCTATCCATCTCAAATACTTATTCACTTATGATCAAGAAAGATAAAACAAGCATTGAGGTTGGAGTTGAACTCAGTTCTTCCTGACTCTAGGCCCAGCACTCTATCCACTGCACTGTCTGGCAGCTGACTAGGTAGCTATTACCTAAGGTTCTAGGGAGTAGCCTTTTGGTTCTGCATTCCTAACATTACAGCTTACAAGCCCCCATTGGTATGTTTCTCTTTAACAATCAGCAGTAGATATGATTGGCTCAGAACAGATGCACTTACTCAGAACAGAGGCATTTACTTAAAAGGCATACATAGTATGAGGGAAAAGCTACAAAACATTATCCCAATAAACCTGGAGAACCTCCTCCCACAAATACACAAAACTTACATGGGAAAATGGGCAAAGTGATAGTGTAGATTCATATATACAGAACATATATGGCCAAATCACCCCATACCTTTGGGACTATAGCAATTTGAGGTATTTCTCCTTCCTTGCACTATTTCCCGCAGGGTGTGGTATTTCTGCAGGACAGGTTCCACCCCTGCCCCCCAACATCGCTGTAGTCTCCACTACCTTCAGCCTCAGGCTCAATTGTGATCATCAGGTGGGGTAATACTGTGGTCTTTCAGAAGGGGTAAGGGCTCTTGCTTTAGGATCAACAGAAGCCTGCCCAGTTCTGCAGGCATTATCTCTTCCTGGTACAAGACTGACTCTCCTTGGTGAGAAAGGTCACCCAAACCTATGGTGATGATCAGTAAATCTCCCACCTCTTTTCTGTAGCCCAGGCCAGAAGCACGTGACTCTGGGGTTCAGGATCCCCCAATTTCTTAAGCTCTAAAACTTTCCTGTTGGTCCATGCAAATAAATGGGGAAGGGAAGGTATAGAGGTAATTTATGTCCTGGTCTCTGTCAGCTGGCTCTTTTGATTTCCTGGCCTTTTCATTTGCTAATGAGCTACTCAAAGCCTCATCCTTTATGAGGGACAAGTAAACCTGCTCAAAGTTTTGTAGAATTTGTAAGCTGCAAAATGATCCACTCAAATTTGAAATGGGCTCATCTTTTAGAAAGTACAAATGCATTATGAATATAACATGTTCTTATAACTCATTATCTCTGTTACTTGCCCCTTCATACTGAAAATTTGCCAAAATCTGAAAGATGGAGGCACATTCATGTGTAGAAACCATCTGTTGACAGGTAGAACCTACCCAAATATAGGAAAAAAAACTGGGTGGGAGATTGAAAAACAATGAAATGAATCATGAACCAAAACCAAAGCTACCAACAACAACAGTGATAGAATAATTTGTGCATGCATGTGTGTGTGTGTGTGTGTGTGTGTGTGTGTGTGTGTGTTAGACTGATATTTTTTATTTTAGTTCAGATCTGTAATTTCATTGATACTGAGGGTGCCATCCCAGTGAGGATGCTTTCTCAACTATTATACATTTTCTAATCTTAGGGACTTGGGGTAGGAGGTGGGGGTTAGGGCTGAAGTTAAGGGATTCGCCTAGAGCCATCTAACCAATATTCATCAGAAACAAGTCCTGAACCTGTGTCATCCTAACTCTGTCTGGCTACAGCCTTTCTTAAAATATTAATTTTTAAAAATGTTTATTGTGCTCAGGACAGACAGCATCAGGTGCATGCTGGTGAATGTTTGACAACCGACTCTTTGGAAAAAGAAAACAATGTGACCAGTATATACCTTTAAGTTTAATTTTTATTATTAACATTTTCTCCATCACTTTCTTCAGTCTAGACAATTAGCAAAACAATAAATCAAGACCTGCCTGTTTGTAGTGTTTGAGTATTTGAGTAAGGTATTAATAAATGTTCATACTGAAAATTTAACAGTTGGCTCTCCCCAAAGCTGGTTTAAGCTGGCCCTAGCACACCCCTGCGTAGGCAAAAGGGTATAGAAGGTAAAAGTCAAAAAGACCTAGATTCAAATCCACCTCTGTGGATTTGTCTGTGTGATTCTAGGAAAATAGTTTAACTCTCAGTTTTCTAGGTACACTAATAAGACTTAAGTTGCAGAGAAGGTACTAACTTGTATTGGTAGAGGGAATTTCCTCACTTGGGAGATCCCTAAACTAATGAAAATCACCTGCCAGATCCTATCCCTAAGCCCTCTTGTGTTCAAAAGATAGTATGACACTTCAACTTCTGTGTTTTGAAATTAACTGTGAACCCCAAAGTAATGGGAAGCACTTAATTTTTTTAAATTTCCTTTTGCTGGTTTTAACCCTTTAGTCAAATGAGTAGATATCATTTTATATTTTCTCCTTATGGGCTGTAACCCCAATCGAATTGAATTACAGAAGATTCATGGATCTCACTTTGACCTACTATCACACTGTAAGATTCAGGTTTGGGCAAAGGTTTATTAGATGCTTGATCATAAGAAGTGAAGGAACTTTTAGAAGGAAGAATGGTACACAGGTTTTTTTGGAAAATGGGAACACCTTCAGTAGAAGCAAGATCAAGAGAGGTATAGTGGAAGTAATGGAAGGAAGACTGAATTTGAAATCAGAAGGCCAAAGTTTATACCCTAGTTCTATCTTACATGTGTGTCATTGGGAGAGTTATGTTATCTTTCTAGGCTTCAGTTTGCCTGTAAAATAAGGGTTTGGGACTAGAAGATCTTTAACCCTAAAGATCCTTCCAGCTCAAAGCTATGCTTTTATGCTTTACCTAATACTCTGGGAATTTCATCCAAAGCCTTCTTGACTTTGAATTTTAGTAGCTTTAATCCAGGGATTCAACAATCCTCCCAGTATTTTAATTCACTTGCCCCAACCCATCTCTTCTTTGCAAGGTTTGTTTCCATATAGGATGTTGTGACATGGACTGGAATTTCTAGGGCCATGGTAAATGACCATATGAGCTCTGTTAGTGCCTCAAGACCCAAAACAGATGTATATGCAATTCCAAGTGCCTTCTGGACAAGGGGTTAGAAGAGAAGCTCATGAATCTTATGTTTTTCTTGTTGGATCAAGTTAACAAGCACTTATTAAGTACCCACAATACTCCCAGCATTGTACCAGGCTCAGTGGAGGTGACAAATGAAGTCATAAACATTGTTCCTACTCCTGAAGATTTTAGGATCTAACAGAGGAAATAAAAGTTGAATACTTGAAATAACTGGAGAATACGACTAGGCAGTATATAACAAGGATGGTTTTGAGAGTGGGAGTAGAGTCAGATGACCTTGATGAAATAGGATAGGTATATTTTACTGAAACCAGGCTACTTAGAAGAACCCCTAGGGAGGCAAGTCACAATTATTCCCTCTCTTTTGTCTTCCCTCCAAGAAATACTCAACAGCATTGTTGATCTTTTGGGCCACCATATTGAGTGCCTTGTGGTAATCTCATTCTAATTTGGTATGGGAAGCATTGTGGCCACCTCATTTCACCTCCTCTTTCCACACTTCTCCCACCCCCTTAAGACTCACCTCTGTTAGTCCACTCCCCCCCAAACCAAACAGGATGCATGTCAGTAAGGGTACCTGAAGTGGTAAAGGCAAAGGTATAAGTAAACCTGAAGGGCAGCTAAATGTCATATAGTCTGAAGTGGCCTGTTGTCTCATACCAGCCCAAGTGGACTGATCCAGCCTCAAACAAGACTGCGGAGTTGGCGTGGGTTGCCTTTCTCAGTGTGGATCCGCATGAATGATTGTATGTTTCCATCCTTTTGTTGGGATTGATTTCCTGCTAATTTTTGCCATCATTTTGTCATCCCTAGTGGTCAATATTGGCAGTTCCAAAATAAGCTTTTCCTGTAACTTTTTAGACATGAAATTGCACTTGGTGCATTTCCCCCTCCTGCTGAAATCCCCAGTGCTAGTATTTTTAGTTCACTCTGGTGGAGTAAAAGGCATTACTTACATCGAGTTTTCCATATAACCACTTCTGATGATTATCCCTTTCAAGTCTTTTTTTTACTCAGGCTATCCATCCTGAATTAACTTTTCTGTAAGAAAAGGTCTTTCGTGGTTTATAAATTTTAATGCAGGATGCTAACTGCCAGGGTATTTTTTGGATCATGACCAAGGATTTTAACCAGGCTCCCTTCACAGATGAAATGAGGTACAACCTTCAGTGCACCTGGAGACAGTACTTCTTTCATTTTTCAGTTTCAAAGTTATGACACCTCCTGGTTTTAGCCTCAGGACGTCAAGAATTTTCCTTTAAAACCCACTTCCTGGAAATAGTGTTTTGCAGGGCTAGTGGATAATTTTTCACTTTATGTTTTTTCAGGGTGTAGAAATTCAACCTCTTTTCCCCACCCTGCAAATGAGTAGGAAAAAAGGGAGTATGAGGACAGGGCAAGACCCTCCCTCTTCAAGAGTACAGGGTGCCCTATGGATATACTGGCTAGCATTAATGTCATTAGTATCAGGGGAATCCCACACTGTGCCATTCATCCACTACCCTTGCTCACACACTGGACCGATTCTTTTGACTGAAATTGCTGAGTAAGTGCAGGAAAATTAACTCCTTAAAAACCACATTGAAAGACTTCTATTCTCTGTTTGGTGATTTCACCAGTGGTGACTTCAGAAACCTGATGGGGAAACAGGAATGCTTACTACTTCTAAGCATAGACCTATACACAATAGTATAAAACTTAAGAATGGATGCTCCATTAACTTTAGATTCTGTGTGTAGATTGTCTTACTCTGCTTTGTGTATTAGAATATTTTCAAGCTAAGAAAATTTGTCATTGTATCTTTTAGTTTCCTTGGATTTTAATTAGAGCAAATGTGAATGTTTCAAATTCATGGCAGCATTTTGTAGTGGGGAGAGGGCTAGCCTTGTAGTTAGGACCTCTCTGATCTTCATTTTTCTCATCTGCAAAATGGGGAAGATAAATGCCTGTAGTACTTCCCTCAAAGGATTATTCTAGGGATTAAATTGTGTGTGTGTGTGTGTGTGTGTGTGTGTGTGTGTGTGTGTGTGTTGAAGCTCTTATAAACCTCAAAGTAAATCAAATATTAAATCTTTCAAGTTGATTTTTTGCATTACCTGTTCTTCAAATGCCTAAATTTAAACACTATTACTTTCTATATGGTTAAACCCTCTTCTTTTTAGTGTTGAAATAGTGAGCTATACATGTTCCCATATATTGAACTCTGGTATAAAATCTAGACAATACTAAATTGTGTTAATAGAAGCATGGTGTTGGGTCACATGAGGTTATCAATGCTCCCAACATCCAGAGTATTGTGTTCAGTTCTGAGTATCAGAGGAATATTGTCAGAGTAATGTCTACCTAGAAGCAAGTGACCTGAATGGATACTATGTCATATGAAGAATGAATAAAGGAGGGAGTGCTAAGAAATCATTGGTGACCTTGGAAAGAGACGTTTTAGTCAAGTGCTGTTGAAAGTAACATTGAAAAGGAAGCTGCTGTGTATTGCTTCATCCAGGGCTGGGAGTGGACAAAGTTAAATTTTGATGGTCAAGAAGCCATGTGGTTCAGTATAAAGAAGACAAAAGAGAACTGAATGTGAACAGGTGATGAAGTAGGAATGGTCAAAATAGAGAATTCTAGAGAGTGAGGATGCTAGCCTACAAGGGAGACAAGAACAAGTTTGTTTAGTGATAGGAGTTACATATTTTGGGGGCAGAATGGAAAGAGGTAGCAGAGAGTGAAAGATTAAAGATGTGTGTGTGTGTGTATGTGTGTAAGAGTGAGGAAGAGAAAGGGAGAATGATATGGAAAATTCTTTATTTTTAATAGGTAGGTTTTTTAATTTGAGGATTTCAGTATTAAATGTAATCCTCACCAATTACTACTTTCTCTGTGGTATTATGCCAGAGAATTACATGGGTATAATCCTTGGTCTAGGGATTAGGAAGAAACTTCCAAGATATTTCATTTCAGTGCTTCTGATTGGATTACTCAGCCGAAGTACTTAGAGTTCTGATTAAAAGTGGATTTCTCTCAAGTAATTTTCACCTCCAAAAGAACTATAAGCTTTAATCTTTCTCTCGGGATGCTGCTCTGAAACTTGATCCCTCTATATATCTTCTATCCCTACATTAGGGATGAGAAATGACTCTTTAAATCAATTCCTACATGAATGAGGGTCCAGTTTCTCATCACTAGTGTTAGAACACGGTAGTCCATCCTTAATTTTCTTAAATCCAAACTCCCCAAGACATGTTTTCTTTTTTCACACTCACTTCATAGAGGCTTAGGGACAGAAATGGCATGAGAGCGGGGGAATGTCTCTACTGTGGCTAAGCACCATCTAGAGTGTGCCATGTGTATTGGGCCAGTGGACTTCCTCATCTGTAGCAGGTGCTGTGGGAAGAAGAGGAAAAGGGAACCAATTTTCTGGCAAAAGGAAAAGGAGGAGTGTGGAAAATGTATTTGATAACAATAAATCAATGGAAACTGATGTCACAGGTGGTCAAAGTGTTCAGTAGAGAAGACAGGTTTGTTGTTGTTAGAGTTAGTGTCCTCAGGTGGCAGTAATATCCATGTTCCTATGAGTTATTACTTAACCCAATTCAGGGACTTTAGCCAGAGACTATTGGAGTTAAAGTCTACTACTCAGCCATTTCCACTTGAACTCTTTCTTATAATGTTGGACGCCAACAGCTATAAATTTATGAGGTGCTCTGTCTGGACCATGAATAAATAGAGTAGGGAATGTGAAAAAGACTAGACCAAAATGGAAGGACAGATGCAGGGTAATTGGGGGAAGAGGTGTAATGTGGAATTATGAAATGAGAACTCCAAACTCATCTATATAGGATATGTGGTAAGTCTTTACTTGGAGATGATTATATCTCCTTTTGTTCTTCCAGTGGCTTAAGATACTGATTTGCTTGGAAAATAATATTTATCTTAATGCCTTGAAATAGTTCTTCATGATATAAGTTGGAATTATGAGGCAGAGTTTTAATCAGAAAATCAATGGAAAAAGGTATTGTAAGCCCCTCTGAAAATCTACCTTCTTTAACTCTTTAACAGTTTTTTTTTGAAATTTGCATCACTTAAAAATACATAAAGTATTTTTTTAAAAAAATGATTCATCTTAAATTTAATAATTTATCGTAAATTTGTGGGGTTTTTTCCTGCATTGAAATTTTTATGATACAGTATTGCATCAGGTAACCAAAAAGTATGGTAATTGTATTTTGAGGCTCCATTTAAAACTTTTTTTCTTAAAAATTTGTCTGATCTTTGGGTTTAGATGCTGAAACTTTTAAAAGCTTATAAAATTATAAACACGTGGACATAAATAATTGAGAAAACAAAAAAACAAGCATACCTCAGAGATATTGCAGATTTGGTTCCAGACCATGGCAATAAAGTGAATATTGCAATAAAGCAAGTCACACTAATGTTTTGGTTTCCCAATGCATATAAAAATTATGTTTACACTATATTATAGTCTGTTAAGTATGCAATCGCATTATGTCTAAAGAACACACACCTTAATAAAAATGCTTTATTGCTAAATAATGCTAACCATCATCCGAGCCTTCAATGAGTTATAATCTTTTTGCTGGTGGAGCTGTCTACATCGAGGGTCTAACCTTGATGTTGATGCCTGATGCCTGATCAGGGTGGTGGTTGCCCAAGGTTAGGGTGGGTATGACAATTTCTTAAAATATGACAACAATGAAGTTTCCTACATTGATTGACTCTTCCTTTCACTTAAACACTTAGAGACCCTTGTAGGATTATTAATTGGCCTAACTTCAATATTGTTGTGTCTCAGGAAATAGAGAGGCCTGAGGAGAAGGAGAAAATCTGGGAATGGTGGGCCAATGGAGCACTCAGAACACACACAACATAAATCAATTAAATTTGCCATCTTATATGGGTCCAGTTCATAGTGTCCCAAAATAATTATAATAATAACATCACTGTGTTCACTAATCACAGATCACCACAACAGCTACAGTAACAATGAAAAAATGTGAAATATTGAGAGAATTACCAAAACGTGACACAGAGACATGATGTGAGCACATGTCATTGGAAAAAAGGGTATTGCTAAACTTGCTTGACACTTGGTTGCTACAAACCTTCAATGTGTTAAAAACAAACAAACAAAAACAATATCTGTGAAGCAAAATAAAGTGAAGCATAATAAAACGCAGTATGGCTCTAATTCTTAAGAACCGAATTATTGGACTATTATAGTGCTTCATTATCCCCCCCCCCCCATAATAAATGGATAGCATGTTTAGGATAAGGTAAAAGAAACCTTAGCCCTCTGATTTTATTGATTTAGCAAGATCTTTTTGGGCAAAGTCCTTCTCTCAACGTAGATGAGCACCTGTTCTTCGTCTAGTCCAGAGGTTCCCAAACTTAATTGGCCTACCACTTTTCAAAAACATTTATTCAGGGCCCTCCTGAAAATCTACTTTCTTTAACCCTTTAACATTTTTGAAATTTGCATAATTTTAAAATATATGATTTTTTAAAAAAAGACACATCTTAAATTTAATAATTCATTGTAAATTTATTTTTTCCTGCATTGAAATTTTGATGATGCAATATTGCATCAGGTAACCATATAGTATCGTATTGTAAAAAAGTTATTACATGTACATATGCCTGCCAATGCATGCTGGACTTCCTGACAATGCGTAACACATTCACCTGCCAATACCTGCTTGTTAAAATCTGTCAGTGGACTTGACCACTGATAAATTATAACTTGTGTTTTGTGTGTTTATTTGGAAAATAATGTAATCACTACGACTTTAACTCTGTTACAACAGATGAAACACGTACAGTTTTTCAAAATTTTCTTCTCTTCCCTTCTTATGCTTCCACCACCCCCTTTATTTTAATTCGATGCCCCCCAATTGCACCCAAGGTTACTACAGCCCTCCTGGATTGTTCCAGTGCCCCCCAGGGTGCGGTATCACCCACTTTGGGAACCTATGACTAGTCCTAAAAGTTGCCTGAGGCTTTGAGAATGATTTGTCCAGGATCACACAGTCAGTCTATGTCAGAGGCAGAACTATACCAAGGTTTTCTTGTCTCTGAAGCTGGCTCTCTATCCCCTATGTCTCCGCACCCTACCTTTTTATTTCTTTTGCAACAGGAGCTTGGGTACCAAAATCAGCAAACAGTAAAAACCTTTTAAATTTGACTTCACTAATTCACTAATTTGGAATTGTGCCCTGTTCAAGGCAGGCTTAATTAGAATTTTACTTTATATGATTTTTTTTTTATGTAAAGGGGCTGTACTTTAATATCAATTGTGCATTTAGAAATCATATCCTAATTAAAAAGGATGCTTTTTAAAAGTAGCTTTGGTAGGACCTCTATTTGGTAATGCTTAGCTATTTGTACTATTTAATTATTTTTTGAAAATAATGAAAATGCATTGCTTTGAATGCATTTAAGGCTTTACACTAATTCACATTGTGCTCCCCCACGACCTATTACTCTGAATTAATAAAGGCTTACTGTAATGGAGATAGTAGAAAGAAGAGCTGTGAAATATAATGTACCATTTGCATCAACTCACTAACACGGGGAAGAAATTCGAGGGCTATTAAATGCTATGAATGTTCACAGTCAATTAAGGCTAAATTATTTGGCACAGTCACTTCTGTTAGGAGGTGGGAAATAGTCAAGATTTAATTACTTTCAACCTCACAGTTTTACCCATGGAATGGTGGCCTTCTCTAACTCTTCTGGGTACTAATATAAAACATGTGGGGAAATGTGCCTGGGGCTCGAAATCTATTGACATATTGTGGTTTGTATGTATGTTTGTGTTCTGTTTTGATTGTGTGTAGGTTTTTAATACTCCCCAATGGTTTTTGAAGAAAATTTTTCTTTTATCCTTTTGCATTTATCAAACGTATATTTATTGTCCATTATGTGTGAAGATAACATGATATATAGTTTTCCACACATGGACAACTGGAACTGAAAAGATAAGACATATTCAATGCTTGCTATACATGGAGACTGCAGCGTTCTTTGGTTTTCAGTCATACCTTCTGTTTGTATAATCTATTGCTGTACTATACTACACTACTAAATAATGTCATAAAAAGATCAGATGACTTGGATAGTGAGGACTTTCCCTGTAAATATTTGGGTAACTTTGGGTAATTCAGAAACTCTTGGAACCTCAGCTTCCCCATCTATAAAATGAGATGTAGGACTAGATGATATCTAAAACTTATATAAATTGCATTAATCAATCAACAAGTATTTATTAAGCTCTTTCTTTGTATCAGGCACTAGGAGTACAAAGACAAAAGGTCCTGGTGGGAAAGCTCATTCATTTTATATATTCATTTCCTTGTATATTTTTATTTGTAACTTCTCTGATTTCTGTTTGCTATTAGCTTGGATAAATGGGTTTATTATTATTCACTATTTGTGATGTCCTTTGTGTAATTAGCATTTGATAAGAAAAGAGTCAAGCCTTTGGATATAACTTGGGTTACTCCTTCCCCATTTAAGGATAGTGATCAGGAGAATGGTCTGGATTGCAAAATTATTTCCCCTAGTCTAACAATATGTAGGCGAGCAGATAGATATAATTCTACCTTGATTCCCCCTCTCTGAGGAAAACAGAACAGCCAGCTTCTTGGCCCATCTCGAATCAAAGTCTTCCTTAGAAAGGGTGAGCAAAATTCCAGAGACAGTATTCACATCTCCCTGTGTGCTGCATTTAAATAAATCACATAAACAGATACATAATCTAAACAGATAGCACATATACACATTACATGATCTTACAAAAAATCATCTGTAAGAAGGGCTGATGTGATTATTCCTATCTTACATATGACAGTTCTGAGGCTGAGAGTAGGTAAATTCCTTGCCTTATACCATACATCGAATTAATGGCAAAACCAGGACTAGAACCCAATTCTTTAAACCTGTGGTCTAGTACCCTTTCTGTTAAAGCAGACCGTGATGTGGTACAAGGAGTTTTTTTGTCCTTCTGCCCAAGCATACTAATTAACATAGAGAGAGAGGCTAATGGATTATTATCTATAATAGGATTCCCAATGATGGGAGGAGTTTCTGGTTCAGAAGACCAGATGTAGGGCAGAGTTGTTAGATAAGGAATTCAGGTATTTTAAGCCATACTCCTAAATCCTGCTTACTGAATCCAGAGGTAAGGAGAGGTTTATGAGGCTATCTCTCAAATACATCTCCCTTTTGTTGCAAAGCATTTATACCACAAATAAGCCCACCACAGGAGCAGGTGCCATTTAGATTGTGACAAGTATGGGGATAACTGCACCTCCAGCCTGTACTCTGGAGGTCTGCTTAGGCATCTGCCATAATATATTTGGGCATTTTTCTTCCTTTTTTTTTTTCTATTTTTAAAAAAATATTAGCTCATTTAAAGATGTTTGATCAGGTGTGAACTTCTTTCAAGAAGACCATAAAAGAGAAATTTTAATAAGGGAGTCTGAAATGCCATAATGACTGTCAGACATCACCTGAAGTATACACTGGACTTCAGAAATGAACAAAGTTGGTCTTTCTTTTTTGTTTCCACAGAACACTTCTGGAAAGAAGGTTCAGAAGTTCAGGTTACCCAGGGTTGTCAGTGGTGTCCAGCCCTCCTCTGTGAGTGAGCAGAGAGGTTATTTTTAAAGCCTAAAAAGGGAAGAAATACAGGCTGAGGCACTGTGATTCATATGTGTTGGTCCATCTGTGTTCTTTTTGTAATTCTCCTGAATTCAACGCCCTGTAATATTATTTATGGTTCACTCTGCTCTAGCCGACAAAGCCAGCATGGGCAGTGCCTTCGGCGAGGCTCTTGTAAGCAGCTCAGTCACTCAGAACTCAGCACTGTCCTCTTGGTCCTACAAAGGAGCATTCACAGGGGTAAAAAAAAGACCTTTGGTGAATGTGTGTAGATGCTCAAATGGCAGCAGTCCTGGTGGAGTGGGTGGTGGTGACACGTAACGAACTGTGGGCTCCTGTGCCTGGAAGGGAAAAGGTCCATAAATCTTTAATTTCTAGGGACCTCAGGTTGGTACAAGTTCTGAACTTTCCTGTGCAGACTTCAAACTTTTTCATCTCATCCACTGACATAGAAAAGCCTTTCATTTTCCATATGGAACAAGCATATGGAGCTCTTGGAAAAGGGGAAGGGGAAGGCAAGCAAAGACTTCTGCATGCATAGACTTGACAAGAGCATCATTGTTCAAGAATGATTGACTATGGACAACACGTTTTAGAGACTTGACATAAACCCAGTTCTTGCTTGGAACTTGGCAGGGCTCCACGCACGACTCACATTCCCTTCTAGAGATTTGATCCCTTATCAGTGTCACTGTCTCCCTAAAGTAGATATGCATGTATGAGGCTTCAGTATAGCCTTGAAAACTAGAACTAAGGATTTACTAGCTTAGGGGAATTTTTCTTTTAAGATTGCTCTCTCCTCAGAAGGTAGCAAGATGAATGAAATCAGCATTCTCTGCCTCAGAAATAATTATTCATCTTGGGCAAGGGTGAGAGGGATTATAAAGTATTTTTTTTAAGTTCAGATGCCCTGCCTTCTCATGGTATTCCAGGACATTGCCCAAGTTAATCATTGTGGTGTATTTGAAAGGGCACAGGACTTGAAAGAGTCCAGAATTCAAGCTCTCGCTCTCAAAAATTACTAGCTGTGTGGACTGTGGGCAAAGGCACTTAATATTTTGAAATTCTTTCCTTATTTATAAAATTGGGACTATAGTACTTGTACTGCAGACCTCAAAAGGTTGTTTTGAAGAAAGTGATTTGTAAACCTTTAGCCTTGCATAAGTATATCATTCTTCATTCATTCTTATGAAAGGCAGGATGTTGTAGTGGATGAGAGAGCTGGTCTCAGAGCCAGGTTAAAGCCTGTCTGTGACACATACTGGTTGAGTAACCTTGGGCAAGTTCATAACCTCACAATGCTCTAGATAACTCTGGGACTATAGTGTAAATTGCAGAGAAGGTTCCAACCTGCATAGGTAGAAGGTGTTCCTTCATTTGGGATTTCCTTATACTAATGAAATCTCAGGTCCTATTGCTATTATTATTTAATAAATGTCTACTGTATAGAAGACGCAATGTTAGGGTATTCAAAGAGAAATAAAAAACAATCCTTTGCTTATTGGCAGTTTACAGTCTAGTAAGCATGAGACTCAAAAGAAGTATTGACATAAATTCCTTATCCCCCGAATTCTGTCCGTGTTAAAACTCAGTTGATTCTCCATGGATTGCTCATGGTTAAATTAAAGTCTCTCCTACCAAGCCAGTGACAGGGAGACCTTCGCTCTAACATAATACCAGTGACTGCTTTGCAATGTCTGTTATGTAAAAGGGAGAATGTTCTTCCAAATTTCAGGGTCACACATAGAGGCAGCTTACATTTCAGCAGTGGTGACAAGTCCCAGTTGACAAAGAAGCTATCTATAGACAAACAAAAGTTTTCATTACTCAGAGGTGAGGAGGGCCTACTATTGTGGCAACAAAGAAGATAGTTAATAAAGCATTACACATGAGCATTAACAAACAGTTAATAAATCTTTGTTTGGTGAGTCAATAACATTAGTCATGTTAACAATAATTTGCACTTACACTGTACTCTTTCTTTCCAAGCTACCTTCACATTGATTGTCTTATTTTATCCATGAAACAAAGATATGAAGTAGATGCAAGTAATATTAATATTATGCCTATTTGCCATAGCAGAAAATTGAGGCAAAGGGACATTAAATTACTTATTCAAGATTATGTAGCAGATTGTTTAGTAGAAATGGGAATAAAATCTAGCTCTCTTCATAAAGGAACTCAATAGTTGATTTTTTTTCTCAGATATTTTTCAAGCACTGAAATTGTTTCCTTTGGGAATTTGGAATACCTGACCATTGTTCCCTTAAGGTTGGAAGTAAAATGTTGGGTCTCAACACAATATTGGTGGCAGTGAATATTGTGTCTGGTCATGTCTCCATATGGTCTTGTATGTATTTGAGTTTATATACAGAAATCTGGTCCTTTGCAGATAGATACAACTAAGATGGACCCTGTCCAACTTGAGAGAGAACCTTTTAGAGTTAGCCAAACCATTAGAGCTCTTAGCTATGGCAGGAGTTTATTTATTCCATTTAGCTTACTTTAGAAATTAGTTCTGCTGCCACTTTTAAGTTATCTATGCCAAGTCCTTAAGCCTGAATGTCTCATAAGTACATTCTGAAGGATTCAGAATTTCTTTTTTAAAAAAATTCTTTTTTATTTATTTTCAAATAGTACTTTTAAAGGATTCGTTTTCATTCATTTTTTTTCCTTAGCCTTTTGACTGAGTCCAAACTTCATGGAACAACTCCCCTTAATAAAAGGATTTGTTCTGTAAAACTTGGACTCAGTCAAAAGGGGGCACCCAAGGACCTAGAAGGCCACACATGGCCTCGAGGTCTCAGGTTCCCCACCCTTATGAGATTATCCAGTACACCTCCCTCATTTTGCAGTTGAGAATAAGGTGCACAGACAGTTAAGTGACTTACCCAGGTTCACACAATAAGTGATTGATTTAGGATTCCAACCCAGGCCTTGATCATTTACATCACGACAGACTTTGTTTCAAAGAGGGTGGTGGCAGTTCTCTTGGTCCTGTTTTGGAGTGGTTTTCCAGAATAAGAGCGTGGCTCATCAGGCTGTTTTCCAGAGATTGACAAACTGGCGTACACATGGGATCTGTTAGAGACAGGCTGCCCTAAATGAGCTAGTCTAGATTCTCTCAGAGCTGGGGACTCTCATGAGCACAGCAGGTGAGATCTGAAAGAGAATCAGCTCATCAGATAGGTGCACTCTGTCTGGGAGAGGTCATCTCATCAGGTGAGCTACTAGTTGAGCCCCCGGAACACACTTAAGGCATGATTGTAGAGGAAATTGTTTCACTAGCTCAGAGGTCTAAATTGCAGTGAGTATTAGTAAGGAAATGATTGTACTTTATTCCACACTACCCCATTCAGCTCTGGAAAAGAGTGCCTGAAATATTTCCAGAGTATATTCATCTCCATGGCACACAAGTATCTTACATTTCTTATAATGAAAGTACTGAAGCAGGACCTCAGACTAGTATCTTTTGGCAAGGACACAATAGGTTCAGGGCAATAGTTTCAGTTGCTATATAGAAATGTTTGTCCACTTCGTATTGCCTTTTGAAATTATGCTTCTTGGAATTTTAGTTAAATTGCACAACTTTCATTTGGCTACATTTTTTCTTTTATTTTCTTTAACGCACATTCAAATTTCCCTTCCCTGCCATCCTCTTAGTCATTCCAAACCATGAATTCTGTTGCATATTAAATACATGTCCAGAATAAACAGCAGCGTTGATGCCAAAGCATATCGGCATCATCGGTCTTTTCTGATAGAGGCATCTAGGTGGCTCAGTGGTTAGAGCAATGATCCTAGAATAACTAAGACCTGAGTTAATATCTTACCTCAGACACTTACTAGCTATGTGACCTTGGGCAAGTCGCTTAATTTCTGTTTGCCTTATTTTCCTCAACTGTAAAATAGGGCTAAAAATAGCACCAACCTCCCAGGATTGTTGTGAGGATCAAATATTTGTGAAGTGCTCGGCGTAATGCCTGGCACCTGGCACTGTATAAATGTTAACTCTAATTCTTATTACCTCTGCCCTCTCAAATTCCTTTGTTGCACAGTAATTTTGGTCTTCTGAGGCAAATGTCAGACAGCAAATCACAATCAGGACATGTAACAAAAGTTTTTCTCTAGAGTCATGTTGAAATCAAGTTTACGTAGCCACCCCTACCTCTTTCCAGGTTTGGAGCATGGTTAGTGTTTAAATCTCTTCGAATGCTCATGAACTTAATCTCCCTGAATTTCTCAATCAAAAGACCAAATGGTTTTACTGTCAATTTCATGAAATTATATTGAAGTGATGAAAATGAATAATTTACTTAAAAGAGAAAAACAGGACAAAAATCAAGCAAATGCATTGATGGCCAATACTCTTAACACCCATGGCTTAAACTAAACCAACTCTTTTCTAACTGCTTAGGGATGGAAGATTGCTAGTCCTGGCCCCTGCCTCCCTTTATTCTCTATTTAGGTTTATAGATTTTAGAAATGAAACTTATATATAATTTAACCCAAATTGGATCCTTACTTCTCATCTGCCTTTTGGACCTTAGATTGTTGTCTTTCATGCTTGAAGAGGACCAAAATAACATCTCTAGCTTGGGGCCAAGGTATAGTGTGTCCCACTGTAGCTGATCAGACCAATACGAGCTCACAAGGCTCTTCCACAGGTTGGGTACAAATAGTTCATTCGTATTGGAGATGAATCTAAATTTGTGCATCTCATGTTTCTTTTTTAAGCTACTGCAATTCTGCTTTGCTCATAGAGCACAGTACCTTCTTTGATACTTCTTTGATATGGCACGCCATGTTGGGTGGTCCTGTGCCAGGGTCTGTGTGTCTTACAGTCAGTTCCAAAGTTTGTCAGAGAGACCTTGAAAGTGCCATTGTATTGCTTCTTCTGATTTCCATGTGAGTGCTTGCCTTGTGTGAATTCTCCATAAAATCGTCTTTTAGGCAAACATACATTATTAGATGATATTAGATATCATCTAATGCCAACCTCTTTATTTATATAGATGAAAAAACTGAGGCCCACAAAGGTAGTTAGTAGTAGAGCCAATATTAGAACCCAGATTTTCTATTTTCAGAAATACTTTTCTTTCCATGATATCACGCTTTCTCGATACTATAATATCCAACCTCCTTAGCAGTTTCTCACCCACCAATTTATTTTTCATGGTTTGAAAAATGGATAAAATAGCTAATTTTACAAATGCATGATTTAGTTAGTGCCTCAATGAATGAAAGACAGATGAATACATCTAAACTGCCAACATGATCTTAGGTCAATATTTTTGTTTTCTTGTGGAATGCTTTTTCTTTGCTATTGCCTTTGCAAAATAGAAGGAAAAGTTCATTAAGACACTTTGAGAAAGCTACAGCTGCATGCAGTAAACATAGACTGAGCACAATTTTATAACGGGTTCCTAACTCAAAACAGACTTAAATTTTGTGTTTGGAATACTAGTAGTTGGACTTTCCATCTGTGATTGTATGTTTCTGGTGCAGAGGCCAGCTGTCACCTCATTGTCGGCTTTTATTTATTTATTGCTGGTTTGGGTGTCATTTAGCAAATAGTCTATGAGATGGTAGGAGAAGTAAGACTCCCTTTCACTACCCCCATGCAACTACTGGAAAACACAGCAAGGCCTAGTAGAGAGAATGTTGAATTAGAAATCAGGAAAACCTAGATTCAAATCCAATTGGAACTACCCAGGACTATAATATACTCAATACTGAAGAGTCTAGTCTCCTTTCTCCATTGCCCACTTAGCAATGCGTTTGATCTTAAAAATAGCACAAAGAGGAACTTTTATAAAGTCAAGGACAGAAAACATAACCCTTTGCAAGGCCTGCATTCATAGATTTCCCTTCTAACATTAAAAATGATATTCAAAAAATAGCAGGTGTATAATTTTGTGGGCTTTGTTGGTTTTGTCAAGGTCCACAGTTTATTTGGTTCCTGCCTCACCTTGTTGATTTGTGGCTTACCTTACCCAACCGTGATACGCATGGAATATTTATAGCACTCTGGTACCAAAAGTAAGCAATTTTCAGGGATGTTCTAATATGCCATCTAACTCCCATGCCATTCTGTGTGCCTGCCTGTTTCTTTGACCAGCGTAACACCAGTCTATTCACTTTTGTTTGTCTAGGATGTTTCCTCATCTATAAAATGGGAGGGGGGTTGGACTGATATTTTTGAGGCCCTTCTATGATTTTCCAGTTTGTTATATTTAGAGATGATTTTCAACATGATGAAGACATAGTCCTTTTTGTGAGAGCCCATTTGGTCAGGCTTGGTGGCTGCCTGGAATGGAATGCTTAATAATAGAAAATAAGGACAAATGGAGTGACCACACAGCAGGTTAGAATCAGGAGGTTCTATTATTCCTTTTGTTTTTCAGAGAATAGGAAGATGTTGAAAAAGTTATGAGAGAAATTAGAAGCAACAAATACTTATCTCTGTAGAAAATAAATAGAAATGTTCACTACTAGTAGACCTTCATAAATTAAGGTATCTGGAATAGACATTCTCTAAGTAGAAGCATATGCAGAATCTTTATACTGTTGAGACACTCCTTCCCCCAATAGTTATGGGACCTATTAAAATGTAGGTAGAGGAGATCATTCTTTTCATCAGTGTCACTGATTGGGATAATAGATTCAGACTTAGTGGGGGTCTCAGAGGCCATTTAGTCCAACCCCTTTGTTTTATGGAAGAGGAGATGGAATCCTATGGAGATTAGGTGACTTATCCTAGATGACACAGGTAAGCCTTGGCCCTCTGACTCCAAAATCAGTAGGTAAGTCTCAAGACAGACGAGTGCTTTACCAGTACTGGTTGACAACTCAGCCAGTCAGTGTTAGACCTTGCAGGGAGTTTGGAGGATGTTAGATGTATATAAGCTCACACATTTAGAGCTGGATCAGATTTTAGGAGGCATCTGGTACAACTCCCCCATTTTATAGATGAGGAAACCGAGACCCTTATAATCTCTCTAGGTTAAGCAACTTGCCTAAGGTTATAGAAATATTAAGTGGCAAGAATAAAGTTTCAGAACACAAAGTGTGCATGGTCACCTTCAGAAATACTGTAGCAGCAGCAGACTAGAAAGCCTTTAGCCTGTTACTTAGTAGGAATGTCTCTTGCTATCTCTTAAGTAACAAGGAGTCGGGCTCCAAGGTTTCTAGCCGGTGTCTGGGCATCCCTACATAATACCCTCCAATGCTTCAGTTTGGTCTCACAGTTTCTACCAGCCCCCCAATTCTGATTATCTGAGCTCAGATCTATTTTTAAATTTGCTTTTGTGTGTCATTTTCATAAACTTTAAATTATTTGGTATGCCTTTGTAATGGACAGCTTTTTAAATGCACCTCTAGAGATGGTTGCAGCACTGACCTGGTCTCAGCTGTTAGTGCCCTCACTGAGTTCTTTTGAGGATGTTTATCTTGGAGAAGAAACTTCTTGGAGGGAATGGGGAGGGAGAGAGATGTGAAAGCCACCTTCAAATGTTTGAAAATTTGTCATAGAGAAAAGAAATTAAACTATTAGAAGGCAGCGCTAGCAGGTATGGGTGGAAGTTACAGAGAGGCAAGTTTCAGTTTGATATAAGAAGAATCTAATTAATTTTAGCCGCTCAAAATTTGAGTGGGCTCCATCTGGAGGTAGTTCTCCATCACTGGAGGTCTTTCAACTGTGGCTGGATGACTTTTTGTCGGGGGTGTCATAGATGGAATTCTTGCTCAGGTATGCCTTGAACCAGATGACCTTTGAGGGCTGTTCCAACTCTTAGATGGGATTCAACCCAAGTCCCCTCTGTTGAAATTTAAGCTGAGTTTTGGTTCCGAACTCAGTACAGAGGTGAGGTAATGAGTCACTATCCTTAGATGATAGTCTTTTATACATTTAAATATGGATCTTGGTACATTTCCCCCAGTAATGGAAAGCAAAAAGTTTTGAGGCAACTCTATTTTTTTTTCTATTCCAAGCAACAGATAAAGCAGATGAAACAAAACACTCAGCTATTAAACCAGCTGACTGATGACAATAATTTTTTTGAGGAGACATTTTGGGAGGTAATTCATATGTTGCAATCATAATACCTGAATTTTGATGGCTGAACTATGGTGTAAAGGGGAGACTGGCCAATGAAGGCCCAGTCCTTACAAAGGGGGAAGGGAAGAGAAAAGTGCATTTATTGAGTGCCTATTATGTGTCAGGCACGGGTGCTAAGAGATTTGCAAATTTTCTCTCATTTGATCTTAGAGTATACACAATCAGCTCTGCCTAGCATCAATCCACCTAGAGGTTTGGTGAGCCTGCTTCAAGAAATGCATGATATAATGACGATGGAGGGGTCCTTTCTGATTCAGAGTATGTTCAGGTTTTCTCTATCTCCTACTGGCTTATGGTGTGTTGAAGAAAATCCTTTTTTAATTGGAGGTTGAGCTGGCACCGATTGTACCCACAAGAAGGCTTGAGCAGAGGAAGGGTCCTTCTTTTCCTTAGCCAGAGTCTCAAAGCTGGAACTGAGGGTACACACAAAAGGTAGAACATATAGCCCGTATTCTAAAGACCATGCCCCTACTGGCTAATCTCTTCTCCCCCACCTCCACCCCACCCCTTACGACTGGAACTGGGGATGTTTGTCCTAGGGAGAAGACTTAGGAAGAACATGATAGCTCTCTTCAAGTATTTCAAGCTTGACATTTGGAAGGAGAATTTGCTTTGCTTGGCCCCAGAAGGAAGAACCAAGAGCAATAGGGGGAGGTCAGAGAGAATCAGACTTGGGTTTGATGAAACTACCTCCTAACCATTAGAGCTATCCAACAATGTACTGTGCTCCCTTTCACTTCGAGGTCTTTAAGCAACTTATTGGGTATGTTGTAGAATGGGTTCTTGCCTAGGATTGATTTGGACCAGATGGCTGACTGAGATCCCTGAAATCTTCTCATCCTGTGCTTAGCAACTAAGAACAGTAATTGGGAAAGATAGTTAAAGGGGCTTCAAAGTTGCTTTATAATGTTTCTTTCATTATGTCTCCTATTGGCCATGGAAAATTGGCATTTACTAAATCACCTGAAGAAGTCTCTAACATAATAGGCAGCTAGGTGATATGGTGGGTAGAATACTGAACTTGGAGGTTGGAACTTGGGTTCAAATCCTTCATCAGACTCCAGCTGTGTGATCCTGGGCGAGTCACTTACATTCTCAGCCTCAGTTTCCTTATCTATAAAATGGGGTTAATAATAATAAGCCTAACAGACTTGTTATAAAGATCATATGACATTTTATATACAAATATATATGTATGTATCTATATATACATACATTGCTTCACAAATATTTAGATGTTGCATAAATGCTAGCTATTATGCTTATTTGCTATGACAATGGCACAAAGTAGATGCTTTTTAGGATCGTAGATTCAAAGCTAGAAGGGACCTCAGAGGTCATCAAAGTCCAGATGATCCTTTATTTTACAAATGAATAAACTAGGGCATGTGGAGGTTTTGACTTACTCATATACAGCTAGTAAGTCTAGAGGCAGCGAATCTAAAGCAGGGGTGGAGCCTTTTAACAGAGTCCAAGTTTTACGGAACAAATCCTTTTATTAATGGGATTGTTCTGTGAAGTTTGGATTCAGTCAAAGAGCCACACTTGAGGACCTAGAAGGCCACATGTGGCCTCAAGGCTCAGGTTCCCCACCCTGATCTAAACCAGGTTTTCCTGACTCCAAGTCCACCACTTTATTGGTTATGCCTCGTGGCCTCTTACAAATGACTGTGGCTTGGCTGTGTGACTCTGGAAAGTCACCCTTTTAGGCTCTGTTTCCCCGTAAGTAAAATGGGCACAATAATAGCAACTAAATTACATGGCTGTTGTGAGTTTCAGCTCAGATAATACGTGCAAAGTGCTTTGCAAACCTATATAAATTCCAGCTATATTATAATCATTATTATGTTACAATATATTATTATTACTTATTAATAATAGATCAACAACACAATGTAAGGTGCAATCCATCGGAGCAGCCACCATGCTAAGTAGTTTGAAGGTGTCAATGTTAATCTTTCATACTTTCCAGGAGAGCCGATTAAATCAGCCCTCTTCTATCATTCCATAAAGGATAACACAAGAATATTGATTACATGCCATATACATCCAGAAAAAGAAATATGGAGTCTGAAAGCAGATCAAAGCAGACTATTTTCTTTTTTTGTTTTGTTTTATGTTTTTCTTTCTCATAGTTACTCCCATTCGTTCTAATTCTTTTATACAACATGACTAATGTGAAAATATGTTTAATAGGAACGTATATTTAGAGCCTTTGTCAGATTGCATGCTGTCTTGGGGAGGAGGGCAAGGGGGGTGGGAAATTTAAAACTTATGGAAGTGAATGTTGAAAACTAAAAATAAATAAACTTATTTAAAAAAAATATTGATTGCTTCAATCCCATTAAAAATGTTGCAGAATACCCCAGTGGGGAATATATAAGTTTTTGGAAGTCCGATGTCATAGCTGGAAACCAAAGCATATTTTAAGCCCCAATTCATGGGCAGCACTGGACTCAGTGATACAAATGTGATTTTAAAAGATATCTTTAAGAAAGCACATCCAAGTTTTCCATATCCTCTGGAAAAAAATGTAATTCCATAATCATAAGTAAAAAGGAGTGGCAACAGGAGCAACAGATGGCTCTGGCCTGCTTTCCAAAAGAATCCCCCAGCTAATGGTTTAGATATATGTATAATATGCTATCTGGTGTTGCTTGAGATTTCACCTCAACTCTGCTGAGAAAATAACAGACTTTGCTGATTATAAATGGATTTGGAACTAGAGGGGTGCTAAGACATATGAACAGATAGAGTATAGAGTTTATCTAAACTTTGCATCTCCCAACTACAACAGTGTCCAATAGTGGTTTGCTAGAGTAGTAAATTAATGAATATTTGTTGATGGATTAATCATTTGATCCAGTCACTCATTTTATAGATGGAGACACTGAGCACTGAAGAAGTTAAAAAATTTTCTAAGGTTATACTAGTAGAAAACGGCAGTCAAAGAACACAAGAGGTATTATGACTCCTAATTTTATTGTCCTTTCCTCCATATTGGGCAGAGATGAAATAATTTGTCATGTTCAAGACTTTTCCCTGGTAATCTACTATTGTAGATATTTCTAAAGCTTTCAAAAATCAAGAATTTTCTCCATTTAAAAATAAGCAACACAATATAGTAATCAAAATACATTTATGAAAATGAAGTGATGAAATAGTTTGTCATATTCAAGACTTTTCCCTAGTAGTCTACTATTGTACATATTTCTAAGGCTTTCAAAATCAAGAATTTTTCTTCATTTAAAAATTACCAACACAATATAGTAGTATCATCAAAATATATTTATGAAAAACCTAATTGTATGGGATCATGTTCAACCCAATGAGAGCCACATGATCCTAAGTGCTGGATTTTAGACACATTTTCAAACATAATATGTTTCAATATTCATATAAAAGATAAACATAGTAGAATGAAAGCATTAAGCTGACAAATCAATATAGCATTGGTACTCTATGTAGATAGTGTGTTTTAAGGGAGGAAGGTGAATGTCAGGGTCCTGTGACCTCTGACTTCCAGGATCTCTGACTTCAGAAATAATCATGCTCTAGAACAGGGCTTCTTAAACTTTTCCCAACAGGGATCCCTTTTCCTGTTTTAGCAGCCTTTGTTGGCGTTGCATGGCCTGAAGGCATACACAGTGCAAAGTGGGAAACCAAGGCTGCTGTCAAGTTGGGCCATGTAACGTGGTCAAGCGCTGCCAGATTCATCACACATTTGATTTTGAATTAATCTTTGGTCCTTGTGTATTCAGAAACCTTTTACTGTTGACAGATTTTTCCTGACTCCATATGGTTTTGAGACCCACAGTTTAAGAAGTGCTGCTCTAGAAAAACAGGGAGAACTTTAGAGGTGGTTTTGTCAAGATTCATTACCACCAAACCTTTCGGTGTGGTTTGTACCCAAGATCTCAGTGCATGACCTGGCACCTAAGGTTTCCCCAGAAACACAGAGAAAGTCACACAGGAAGAAACAGATGCCTGAAGCTGTATTGCTTATTCATGGAGAGGCGCGACCTAACTCATTAGTAATTTCTTCCTCCAAGAGGATAGGCCACTATGAGTCACTGGATAAGGCTCTTTTAAGTGGAGGATCAATACATTTTCCTTTAGAGAAATTAAAAGCTTTCCAAGGATCCTGGGGTAGGGATAATGTCCTAACTTTTCCTCTATTCTCCCATTCTCGTCAGGCAATTTAGGTTACTTTTTACTTAAAAGCCCCTAAAAACATCCTCAAGGCTTAAATGACTGAGAGGGCCAAAAGTACGGTAGTGTTATCACTTTGTTGGTCCTCTTTGTCCAAAACAACCACAAAGAGCTTCAGATACACTCTGACACTTGTCTGGTGGACCACTTTGGGTATCTCAGGAAAATGGGGATCTGTATTCAGCTGAATAAACTCAAGGTGTCCTCAGTGCACATCTTTTTAGACCAGAGTTGCCAACCTTGCAGAGGGCCTGAATCAGATCAAAATATAATTGGGAGATGATTAACAAAATTAATAAAAATAAAAGAGAGATAATATTAATTTGTGGTTTTCTAAGTCAATAGACCTCAGCACTGATCCATTTCTATTTGAGTTTGACAATGCTGTTGTAGACTACCTTTCTGCTATGTAAATTTATTTCTTTTCACTGTGGCATGAGCTATGAATCTCTCATTTCATCCCACCATCAAACATAACCTACCAGGGGGCTGGCCTGAAACAGGAACATTTAGAAGACAGCTTCTTATTAATCATCACAGATATTTTATTTGTAAAATCTTGGCTAGGCTCACTTTCACAACATTCTTGTCACTTGGAGAGATGAGGGGAAGCTAAAAGATTAAGTATTTTGCTTGAAGTCACAAAGAAAATAAGTCACAGAGTAAAGACCACAAGACCTAGGTCCTTAACTCCCCAGCAAATCACATGCCACTTTCACTTTATGAAAATCAGAAATCCATGAGGAATCACCAGCACCTTCTCCTGGATATGTTAGCCCATTGTATGTATGTGTGTGTGAGAGAGAGAGGCAGAGAGAGAGAGAGAGAGAGAGAGAGAGAGAGAGAGAGAGAGAGAGAGAGAACTGAAGCCCTGAATCATGACTTTGGGAACCAGGAGATAAGAGATAGATGTGATAAAAGAGACCTTAAAATAAAAACTAAAATGTAAACCAGGAACACTATGTGAAATAACTTGTTATAAAACCATCTGTACTGAGAAGAAATCAAAGAGTTTTATTAGGTGAATAAAAAACATTATAAGCTTCATGTAAAAACATTCCTTGGTTAATCCTTGAACTATATAAAAGCAGAATTTAATTAGGTAAGACTTATTTTAAAAGTCAGATGTTCATAAAGAAACAATAACTTAATTTTTACCTGCATTTAAAATGATTAATGAAACGGAATGTGTGTGTATGTGTATAGGCACACAGATGGCTATATATCCATATATATGGATACATGTCTCAAATTGCTACTTTTTATTAATCAGTTTTTTATTGCATACTCTCTGAAGTAACTCAGGCATGATTTAAAGCCATAATTTTAAAAAATCTCATTTGATTGAAAAAAATCCCTAGTATAACATATACTCTTTATATATCCTTTTAAGCACAATACTATAATAACTGGTGTCCACTAGAGGTCCAAAAGTCCTTCCTTATTTATAGGTTAGTAGCTATAGGTCAGATAAGCATAGGCCAATAGGGGCCTTATCAGGTATCTAAGGAGGACGTGGGGTATCCTTTAGGATGTTATAAGGCTGCAGATTTTAGGAACCTTTTGAAGCAAATAAGGAAAATAGAATATTTCAAAGAGGTTGAGAAATCATTTCATTGAGGCGGAAGGGAAGAGCCAGAACTGTGATTTCATCAGAGTGGGGAACTTTCGGTGGAGGGGATTCCCAGTGTAGCAATTTCCTTCACCCTCTGTTGGGGGTCAATTCATATGTATCTTAGAACCTTACATAATTGCTTAGGACACTAAAGTTAAGTGCCCAGAGTCACAGGCAGTATGAGTCAGAGGCAAGGGTTGCGCCAAGGTCTTCTTGATTCCAAGGCCAGTTCTCTATCCATTACGTCATGCAAATATTGCCATCTCTTTTTAGAGATACGGAAACTCCAAGGCTCCAAGTGGTTAAATGACTAACCCAAGAAAAGTAATGCAAGCAGAAAGGGTGGAATAATATTGAACATGGAGGAATGACAAGATTTGTTTGTGAAGTAGATAGAAGAACCACAAGAAATTAAAAGGCACAAAGGAATTCCTTTCTTGGTATAGACATGAGTTGGGAAGTTGCAGTGTCTTCCGTAGTGTTAAAGGAGGGAAAATTATGAGTTAAAAATAAAATTATTTTCCTAAGCAAATCCATTACCATCAATTAAATAACAGAGGGAAGAATATGTTCAACATATTGTTAAATGTTCTCAGTTACAATGCTCGATAATGTTTTCACTATATGTCTACAGGGAAAGTCAAATTCCTCACCCACACATATGCTTTATGTTTTTGTGATACTTGACCATTTAAAAATCACCTTCCTCAACAATGCTATGAGAGATAGACCACATGTTATTATCTCCATTTTACAGATGAAGAAAACAAGTCTTACGGGGGGTTAAGTAACTTGCCCAAAGTCACACTCCTCATAAATGGGTTAGCTGGAACTCATAGCCATTTCATTTCCCATCAAGTCTGTGCACTTTCCATTATCCTATACATTCTCATTTGCCCTTTTGAAACTAACAAAGAAAGACTAGATATTTGAAAAAGAGAAAAGTCATTAGAGGGAAATCAAATATGCTCTATAATTTGCTTCCCTGATCCTTTCTGTTTACCCAGTAAGCCCCATTTACTACCCATCTGTTTATAGCTGCTGCCCAATCTTACTTCTTAGAGACCCAATTATCATCTTCAGAGTTTGTATATCATCTTCATGGACAGAGAACTTATTAAGTTAAAAAAATTGATTTTTGCTTTAAAAAACACTCTCTGTCAAGGGTTACCCTAAATTTTAACAGACATTTCCAAAATATATCTAATTAAGGATTGTAGTCTTTTCTCATAAGAGATAGTCAATGATAGATTGCTTTAAGTATTATGTGATTTGTATTATGATATTGACATAGCTAAATCATATAGGCATCATAATTTGACAGAAGTAGTCATTAACTCTTGAGGTCAATACCTTAAAGTTCAAGAACCTTTATAGTATTATATCCAGTACATGGACAATGAATGGAGACATTCTTGCTTGGCTCCTGAATGATGCATGATTCTCCTAATTGCTGATGCATCATAAAGCTCTAATTTTCCCGCCTGAGTTATTTACTTACACAGTTGAGATTGCTTACATTTGAGGTCATGAATAGCCCAGTGAAGATTCATTTACAGAGAACATTGAGAATTTCCTGCCTTTCAGACCTATCATTCAGATCTTGTCCTGCCTTAAACTATGGTTCTCCTTTATGATACACTCAGTAGTCAGGGATTTTTTTTATTTTAGTGTCCAGGGAATTAAGAATCTGCTGTGAGGGGGAATGAATGCTCATACAGAAGAAATTTATTAGGGTTATTATATAAATAATTTACAGAATCATCTTTAAGTGCCCAAAACTTAAATATTTCTCCTGAAAATACTCCTACTTTTATCGTTCCTCTGTTCACTTTCTCTGAAGATTTGTTTTCCCCTTTCACCCTTTGGGAGTTTACTAGAGACTTAATGAGATAAGAATAAATGACCACAATTTCTTCCTTAGTTTTCAAGTTTGGTATATTAACTTCCAAATGCTCAAAAAAAAGCATGTTCATTTTCGAATTTCATTAAGCAGTCATATGAACGGCACACAGTACAGGGCAGGTAAATCATTAGTCTGGAAGATGTTAGAAGGTCGAAAGGAATGTCCTGCAGCTGATTCTGCACTGTGAGGTGTGTGAAAGTCTAGGCATCCCATGAAATGATGTCAAGATCCCCTAAAGGCATCTGGCAAGGGCATGTGACTTCTGCCCTCAGCCAGGGGTTTCAGAGCAAAAAAAAAAAAAAAAAAAAGGCATTCCAAATAGTATCCAACATAGCCCAGCTGTTTGAGAAGCATTGACTGCTGGAAAGTAGCTAGCCCAAGTAATGAATAGAAAGCAGGGAAGCTCTGGGGCTCTGTGACTAGAGTATAATCACATCAAAAGAGATGTGTGAGGTCTGTCTCTTTAAAGGCCCAGTCGCTACATCAGTTGGTGAGAAAAGCATGCCTTTGGTCCAGTGGGATTGCTAGAGGGGCTCAGAAACTTTTTCTCATGGAGCTCAAGTCTCTCTCTAAGTGGTTCCACTATGTATAGGAAAACATGGATCCTAGTGTGCTCTGTAACAGAATGCTTCTTGTGTTCAGATTGGGAATTCAGAACATCAACTATATTATCACAGACACGATGGACACATAATATGGGATTGAGGGCAGGTCAATCCATGTCCCAGGTAGATATCACACCCAGTTTTTGGACCAAAGTGCCTATCTTGTTAAGAGGTTTATGTCCTTTGGCAATTTATTTTGGACTGAACCTGTGATTTTGTGGGTATCAGAGTGCACCCATTGAAGCTACCAGTGCAGGTCAGCGTCTACAATTGCCTCTACCAATGCTGGTCAGCATCTCTTCTGTGACTTTATTTATAGTTGAAGAGAGAGTTGTGCTGAGATGGTAAGTAACTTGTCCAGGATGCATCTAGTGTGTGAGAGGAAAAACTTGAAATCACATCTTGACCCTGAAGCCAGCTTTCTATCTACCCTACCAGCCTGCCTCCCTCTGACAATAAACATACTTGATTGCTGGTGGTCATGCCAATTGTTTTTTTCTTTTTTTGAGGCAGTTGGTGTTGTGACTTGCCCAGGGTCACACAGCTAGTAAGTTTCTAAGTCTGGATTTGAACTCAGGTCCTCCTGACTGCAGGGTCAGTGTTCTATCTGCTGTGCTTCCATTGTTTCTTAACCATGATTATTTTGTTTGAGGTTTTTTGATCTGGATCTATTACTTCATCAGCATGAAGAACTCCCACTTTGGAAACCCTCTCTACCAACAGAAATATATTTACTTTCCTATAAGTTAAGTGATTTGCTCAGGGTGATACTGCCAGTATGTGTCAGATATAGGACTTGAACCCGAGTCTTTCTGGTTGAATACTGTCTTTCTTTCCGCTATGCCATGCTCTCTTTCTACCATGAGTATATTAATACAAAATAATGTAAAGCCTGAAAAACAATTTTCATACCACTAAGAGTTGAGATTCCCAAAGTATATTACAGAATCACAAAATTTCAATTGGAAAGGACCTCAATGGCTATCTTGTCCAAAAAAAGAATTCACACATGCCCAATGATATTCATCCAACCTTCGATGGAAGACCTCCAATGAGAGGGAACCCCCTACCTCCTAAAGCAGCCTTTTCCATTTTTAAATAGCTTTAGTCATTTGGAAATTTTCCCTTAAAGCAAACCTGGATTTTGCCTCTTTGCAATTTACACCCATTGCTTCTAATTCTATCTTCTGGGCCCAAACAGAAAAACTTTATTACCATCTGTCCTTGATGATTCGTATTCATAATTGACTTTAATAAAACATACAGATTAATGGAACTAGCACAACAGATCATGTGACCAATGTCTGATTTGCTCAGGTGACCTATATAAAGAGTCTTTGGGTGGGTTTAAGTTAGAAATTCTGTCCAGTTTCCTGTTTTATTGCCCTTCAACTTAGAAGGAAGATAACTAAGAGCAGAGGAAAAGGAATAATAAAAAACAGATCACATTTTTGTAGCACCCTAAGGTCTGCAAAGCTCTTTGGAAATATCATTTTAGTTTATCCTCATAACAGTCATTGGAGGTAGGTGCTATTATTGTCCCCATCTTACTGAAGAGGAAACTGAGGCTGAGAGAGGTCAAGTGACTTGTCCAGGGTCACTCAGGGGATAAGTAAGTGCCTGAGGCTGGATTTGAACTCAGGTCCTCCTGACTCCAGGTCCAGTGTTCTATCCACTATGCCACCCAGTAGAGATCTAGTCCTGTTGGGAGGCTCAGGTAAAGCAGAAATGAGTCCCTCTGCAATATACAGATTTTTTTTCCTGTTCAGGCAAGGCAGCTGAAAGAATTTCTTGTCTAAGTGGGATTGCAGTCCCATGCCTGTCCTTTATTGTCAAATTTATATTGGTGTTTTGTTGGACTGATGTTCTGAAATGATAAACTTTACTATCAAACCCCCATTTAAGAAAACTGAATTAAAGAAAAATGATATCAGGTGTGAAACAACTACAAAATCCAAACTACTTATAATCTGTTTAGGGAAATGTGGCATTATTCAGTGCAAACAGCAATGGATTTGGAGGTAGAGGTCCAAGGTTCAAAGTCTAGCTCTGTTGCCACTAACTAGCTGTGGGGCAGCTAGGTTGCATAGTGGATAGAGCGCTGGGCCTGGAATAAGGAAGACCTGGGTTCAGATCCTGCCTCAGACAGTTACTGTCTATGTGACTCTGGGCAAGTCACTTAACCCTCTTTGCCTCAGTTTCCTCACCTGTAAAATGAGATGGAGAAGGAATCGGCAAACCGCTCTAGTGTCTTTGCCAAGAAAATTCCCAGTGGGGTCATGAAGAGGCTGAGAATGACTCAACAATAACTACCTATATAATCTTTGATGGGTCACTTAGGTTTCCTCATCTGTAAAAAGAGGGAGTCAGATGAGGTGACCTCTAAGGTCTCTTCCAGCATTTAATCTATAATGTTATACAGTCATTTAAACAAAATAATAGCAAAAATGTCTTGTTTACTGTCATACCCCCTTCCAATCTCATTTTCTTTTGTGCATTTTTTGTTACTGTTATTACAAAATGTACATTTACATGTGGCATGTTGAACTTCTAAAGGAAGCAATGCTTCTCAGAAATTTAAAAAAAAAACTCTAAACCACAAGCAGAATGTTTTGTTTTTTCTAAACCCGATAAATGTATTTTGGGTGCTCTGCTCCTTACTGCCTCAAGTAAGAGCCTCTCACACAAAATACAGACTTTAGAAAAACAGATTCTGAAAAAAACAGCAAGGCCTAGAAAAGAGGACAGAGAGGCCAGAAATCCAGATCCTATTTCTAGTGCTTGTTAACCTCAAGCAATTTTATTTCTCCCCTGGCGGCCATCATTTATTTACCAGATAATAGTGGGTGAATCTCTTAGGGAACCTTAAAGAAAGTTGTCATTGAGATGCCTAATGGGTTTATAGAGAGCTGGTCTGCATTAGGAAGACTTGATTCAAGGCTGGCCTCTGACACATACTTGCTATGTGGCCTTGGGCAAATCACTTAGCTTCTCAGTGCCATTAGGCAACCCTCGGGAGATTACAAGTTACTAGACAGATGCTGATCTGTTTTGGTCTAGGGAATTCCTTCCCAGGAGCAAACTGTATCCATGAAATCACAGGCCCTGTTAAAAAAAAATACAGTAGGTTACCACTCATCCCACTGTCGACCAGCATTTATTAAACTCCTACTATATGCCAATTAGTAGGGATACAAAGAAAGGCAAAAAATTGGCTCTCAAGGAGCTCATGTTCTAATGGGAGACAACATGAACATAATTATGTACTTAGGAAATATATTAAAATTGATGGAAAGTAATCTCAGAGAGATTTGTTGTTCAGACATTTTTTGTTTTTCAGTTGTGTCCAACTCTTCATGACCCCAGTTGGGGTTGTCTTGGCAAAGATACTGGTATGGTTTGCCATTGCCTTTTCCAGCTCGTTTTACATATGATGAACTGAGGCAAACAGTGTTAAGTGACTTGCCTAAGGTCACACAAATAGTAAGTGAGGTCAGATTTGATCTCAGGATGATGAGTCTTCCTGACTCTAGGTCCAGCACTCTATCCACTGTGCCACCTAGCTGCCCTTAATCTCAGAGGGAAAGCAAGACCTAATAATAGGAAAGGGATGTCAATAAAGTACTAAGTTACCATAAAAGATGCAGCCTCACTAGGTGACCTCTTTGTACCACGCACTGCAAATTAGTCTTCTGGATTAATAGGAAAGGAAACAGATTGCATAAAGAATGATAGGCCATATCTCAGAGGGATCCTGATAAGTCATTTAACTGATTCAAGGAGAGAGACTCAAAGAGGAACCTAGATCCTGATAGGCCAACCCAAAGAACCTTAGACCTCTACCTCCAAATCCATTGCCATTTGCACTCAATAATGCCACATTTCCCTAGACATCTAGAGAAAAGGAAGCTCTAAGGAGCTAGTTGGATCTGAGAAGCATAAAAAGGGAGGAGGAGGGCAGGACTCTGGGAGGGAGGCAGCTTGGGATGATTAGAATGAGGTGTGTCTGGGTAGAAACAATGAAAGTGAAACTTTTCCTCTTCACACCTAGGTGACCCTGTATCTCCTTTTTCCTTGAGCTCCTTTATGGGAGCTTGAAGACTTTTTCTTTGGGGAAGGGCGATGGGGGTGGAGTTTATGTATCTTTATTTTAAATGTTTACCTTTTTAAAATAATAGGAACAGTATAATCATTAGCAATTGCTGGTCTGGGTGTACTCATTGGGAATACACAGTTTTTTTTTTGTTGTTGTTCAGTTGTTTCTGACTCTTCCTGACCCCATATGTGGGAAAGATATTGGAGTGGTTTGCCATTTCCTTCTCCAGTGTACTAAGGCAAACAGAGGTTAAGTGACTTGCCCAGGGTCACACAGCTACTAAGTGTCTGAGGCCAGATTTGAACTTGAGTCTTCCTGACTCCATGCCCAGCACTCTATCCACTGAACCACCCAATATACAAATAATAAACTTCAAAGGCAGGATTTGAATCTGGCCCCCTGACTCCAGAGCCATGTCCTATAGAAAGCAGCATACTGTGAGTATCCTAAATGTCTTATTTTCCTATTTTAGTGCCTATCTTATACTTTAGAAACAGCAACTGAAATGACGTAATGTTGAATTTTCTATAAGCTAGTTAGTGTAATGAGAAAAAGAGAAAAAAAAAGTTTTCTTTCTATTGGAAGTCTTTTTAGTACCAAGTTCCTCTAGATGTCAGTATTACATCAGAAAATACAAATGGCATTGACTGCATTTTAAAGTCATTCTTCCTGTTGATAGTCACATGTGACATTATTAATGTACAGTGGTTCTTTGGGGGAGGGTATTACTCTTGTATTTCTAAATGTGGACTGGAATGTCTGACTGCTATGGATCAAGAATGATGTCACAGCTTTCAGAAACTCCACTTAGAGACAGCTATAAACTATATGAACTATAATGATTTGAAAATGGCTTCTGGTGTTATGACTGGGGCTCTCAAATAGGCTTCTGGAAGGATGGGCAAAATCTCAGACCAATTACCTTTGCAGAATAAGGCCTGGATTGTGTCTGAATTACCATGTCATATTAGACATGCCCTTCTGGTGAACAGACCCATTACTCTGGGATGGATACCAAACAAAACCCAAGTGCATAAGCTGCCTGAGGGTGAGAGTAACAGACACAGTTAATTGCCTTCTCACTCTCTAGGACCCCTACCTTCTCCTGCAAGGCACCAGTCCATGGGGCAGGTCACACTGAAATACCAACATCATAAAGGACTCCTCATAACGCATTTAGAGCAGCTATGCCCTTCCTTCCCCAGTGGCTTGTTTGGGTCAGTGTCTCTTTCTGTTGAGAAGCCAATTATGACAGTAGGTAACAGGACTGAGGCCAGCTTCCATCCATCAGCATGGTGTAAGTGAAATTATAAAAGAAATATTTCTCTACTTAAGAGATTCATATTTGCAAGAAGGTTAAAAGCACTCATTTACAAAGAATGTTGTTCAGTTGTGACCAACTTTCACGACCCCATTTGGGGTTTTCTTGGCAAAGATACTAGAGTGGTTTGCCATTTCCTTTTCTAGCTCATTTTACAGATGAGGAACTGAGGCAAACAGGGTTAATTAAGTGACTTGCCCAGGTTCACACAGCTAGTAAGTGTCTGAGACTGGATTTGAACTCAGGAAGATGAGTCTTCTTGACTCCAGGCCCAGTGCTCTATCTACTACATCACCATCTAGCTGCCCCTTATAAAGGATATCATTTCAGCATACTGAGATCAGCTCTGCTTAGGCTGGTACTTTGATGTACTAATTACAAATAACTTTTATTTATTAATTAAAGCAAAGTCATTCCACCCGTTGATAGTCACATATGATAACCTCTTGTGGGGAGGTATTACTCATATTTATTTATGGGGACTGGAATGTCTGACCGCTAAAGGACTCACCTTCCTTTTCCTTAGATGCCCAAATTAATGGTTGCTTCTATCTATTGCTGAAAATCAGTAAAATTGCTCACATCACCATGTTCAGCATTCTCTTTCTCTAGATCTTCCTTTCTACCTTTCTCTGAACATTTGTGCTAATGGCTATTCCAACTATTCTCTCTGCCTCATTTGTATATTTGGATTTCTGTCAGAAGGGGTAAACCATAAGTTCTCTACTTTCTTCTCTTTTTGTTATTTCTTTTTGGTCTCAAATCTAATCCTCATCTACCAGAAGAGTCTTTGTATACCAGGAGAAAGAAGGTGCAATGATTCATACCGTTAGTTCCATTGCTCATGGCTCTGCTGGGTGTTACACTTTGCAGGGCTAACACCTACCTCAGTTCTCTTCTGTCTGATGCTAGCACTAAATTTTTAACTTCATGTTTTTCTAAGAAGGTAATCGTTGCTGCTAATTCTTCAATATTAAATAGATAAATAAAGCATTTATTAAGTGCTTACTATGTGCCAGGTACTAAGTGCTGGGATTACAAATACAAGCAAAACCCAAGATAGTTCCTGCCCTCAAGGAGTTTACATTGGAGTGGGGAGAAGACAATACATAAAAAGGGAGCTCAAAAAGGGACAAGGTAGAGAGGAGCTGAGAGAGAAGGGAGCTTGGGCACTTTTCAAAGGATGTTTTATAGTTGGAATTCACCAGTTGGGGAAAGGAGTAGAGGCATATTCGAGAAGGAAGTAGGGAAGGAGCACCATGTTCAAACTACTGTGTATACCCCCATAGAAAATAAATACCACCCATGAATTTACATAAATTCCATAAGAGTGACAACAATACTTCTTATAAACATATAGGATGATTCTTAAGACAAATGCTCATTGAGAAGTTTAAAGAAATTTCTTATTTTACTGATTTGGGTGAAGGCCTTTAAAAATTATAGTAAAGCTAGTGTTGAGATACTTCTAACTGTACCAATCCTAGCTCAAATGATCATAATGCTAGAATCAGTCTTAAGAAATTAACTAATCTAACCTTCTCATTCTATAGATGAGGAAATCGAAGTCCAGGCAAGTCATGTGACTTGCCTGAGGCTACATTGGATAGTAAATGAAAGATCTAAGGTTTGAACCAAGTCTTCTGACTCCAAATCTATTGCTGTATTAGTTGTCAGCTATGACCCATCAGGTTGAGTAGGAGCAATGCATGGCCAAGGATTTGCCTAATAGCTCAAAAAGGTGACTTATGAGCCTGTGTTTGAGTGAAACATAGTACCCATAGCTATCCTTTAATCCTGTGTAGCTGACTTTCATTTACTGACCTATTAGTTCACACTTGGAAACTTAATTAACCTAAATCCTTCTTTGACCTTTGTTTGTGGCTCTGTGATGTTACAGCCTTCTAACCCAGTGGAAAAAAACTTCTTTCTCATCCCTTAGGAGGCTGGTTAATGCCCGGCTGTTTTGACACGTGGCTATATGCAAGGTCAAATCTTGGACCTCTCCTGTGTCCCACTGGTTCTGTTAACAGACTCATTTCTTATTCACCTGAGAACAAAACTGCCATGGAGGGCAATCAAGGTTGGCACCTGGTGGGTTCAGGTGGTCTAAGATAATGGAAGCCTGATTATGTTACTTATTTTTTCTACATTGTTCTATGCATGTCAACAATTCAAATCAACAAACATACTGAGGGCCTACTCTACTCAAGACCCTTCTAGATGCTAGAAATGCTTTGATGGATCTGTGGACTGATGGATACGATCATTCCTTTCAGTGATGCCAATCACATCTTCTCTTCACCTTCTCCCTAGAGGTATTCTACATGCCTTGTTAGATGCTTTCCCCTAGGTCTCTTTACTTTGTGTGTATCCCAATTGAGAGATGGAACCACATTTTGTATTTGTTTGCATCACAGACATTACCTAGGGCAGTGCCTTGTACAAAAAAGGGCTTTTTGTTTGGCATTTACAACTCCTTACATTGTAGCCGCAGCCTAGCTTTCTAGACCTTTTCCCTCTACTTCTCATTTGTTATGCATTCCAGTCAAAATGGTCTGCTTGACAATCTTTCACTATACACAACATTCTGTCTTCCACCACCAAGTTTTGCACAGGTTATCTTCCATGTCTGGAATGCTGCTCCTCCTTAACTCCACTTCTTAGAATCTGTATGTAGAAATTCCGGGTTATCGTAGCTCCTGGCTCTGTCTAATACATCTTTGCACTCCTCCCTTTCTGTCAAACTCATTCCAAAACACCCTTTCGACTTCAGTGTAGCTTCTACCACTAGGCTTTTCTTGATTTCCCCTTCCGTTATTAATTCTGTCTCCCCTCTGCATCCAGAAAGTTATTTGTGTTTATAGATTTTCTATTTACTTATATGCATATATCTTGAACACTTTCAATACACTTTAAGCACCTTGAGGGCAAAGGTTGTTTCTTTTTGCCTTTGGATCTCTGGTGCCTAGCACATAGTAATGCTTAGTAATTACTTGTTTAACTGAATGCATTACTAAGTGGTTGATAAATATTTTCTAACAATCATAGGATCAAAGTTTCATCAATGGAAAAAACCTTAGAGATCATCCAATCTAGCCATATCATTTTTTATAGACGAGGAGACCAAGGCCCAGAGATGTTAAGTATCCTAAGTCACACAAATAGTAAATTGGAGAGATGGAATTCAACCTCCAATCCAAAGCTTTTCCCGCTGTACCACCCTCCCTCCAGATAGGTGATGGTTAAGGTTACTAACTGTTGGAAGCAGACCATGTCTAATTTAACTTTTTGTAGAACGTTTAGCATATAAAAAAGAGTGATAACTGTAACCCCGAGTTTTGATTTTACTTGATATATTGAGAGTTGTCATTTATTAAAACATCCTGGCAGAATGAGAGAGAGAATACATCAATAATAAGAGAATTAGATTCTATTATGAAGTGTATCCAAACCATACACAAAAAAGAATTTCCACATTTAATTTTAACTTCACAAAACACAGCAAAGAACTAATGTTTACTTTAGTTCCAGCTTCGTAAACAGAATTTGCCACAGCCCATTAACAGTGTAAAGAAGATTGTCAGAGCAATATTTGCCCAGGAAAACTACTTCTCTAGAAGGTTAAAAGGGCCTATTTATGTTCAAAGAATATGTTTGCACTCACAGGTCAGGATTACTCAGGCAGCTAGGTGGTACAACGGATAGAGCACTGGGCTTGAAATCAGGAAGACTCATCTTCATAAGTTCAAATCCAGCCTCCAACACTTACTAGCTGTGTGACCCTGGGCAAGTCAATTAACCCTGTTTGCCTCAGTTCCTCATTTGTAAAATGACTGGGAGAAGGAAACAGCATACCACTCTAGTATCTTTGGCAAGAAAACCACCGATGGGGTCATGAAGAATCAGATACAACTGAACAACAACAGGATTACTCAGGTTGATACTTGAATATGTCAATTAAAAATCATTATCTATTCATTAAAGTTGGGCCTCCTCCACTAAGCAATAATAAATCATAACATTTTAGTTGCCGTATATATTCAATCTCTTCTATAAAAGGAAGGGTTGGAATAGTTTTCCTAGGTCCGTGCCAATTCAAAATCTTATTATCTTGCTACTTGAAAGTAATAATGTTATATTTGTTTTAAATTATTCTATACTTCAGATTAAACTTCCTCCCAATGACTCTGGAGCATTTCCTTGAATCTGGAAGTGCATTTTGTAATATCTTAATTGTATATCCACAGGCAAAGGAGACGGTGTGGCATCATTTAAGCCTGAAGGAAACGTGTGTTACAAAGAAGAGAACTCTAGACCCCACAGGTAGAATTCGATGATAAAAAGATTTTTGTTGAACTGAATCGCTGTTCTTGACCGCATGAAAGACACATTTATAAGTTATGATTTAGGGAGGCTGTATTCCTTGATTTATGTTTATTTGGCTTCCTGCCCCTGTTGAATGCATATAAGAAAAACTTTAAAAAAAGAACCAACTAATTGGCAATTACTCCATCATCTTACTTTACCTTGATCCATTTAAAGTTCATATTTTCGAAGAGAAAAAAAAGTGTATATGCATGAATATTTGTGTGTGTGTGTGTGTGTGTGTGTGTGTGTGTGTGTGTGTGTGGTTAAGATGTATAATGCTGTATTTGATGGAAGGCAGAACTAGCCTTGTAGTCCAAAAGACCTGAGCTCAAGTCTTTCCTTTGACACACACTGGCTGTATAATCATGGACAAATCGCTTAAGCCATCCCTTTGTGCTCTAAGGGACCCCCTAAGACTATAAGCTATAGATGAGTTATTGATGATCTTGCATCAAGGGAGGGAGTTTCCACATTAGGAGGCCCTAGTTCTCTATACTTATAGAACTCACAGAACTATATATAAATGTGATTGTCTATGTGTGTATATATATGCACATAATATATGTTAATATTTGTATAAACAAGCATATATACAGGGGAGAAGGGGAAGAGAGAAATAGAGAAAGGGGGGTGGTAATCCATCGTGTCATCAAATTATACTAATCTCATGAATCTTGTGTGAAAATAACTGTGCTTTGTACTGGCGTCTAGAGAGATCTGCTCAGAAGAATCAAGCCTGCTCAGACAAAGAAAAGATTCATAAACTCAACAAGGAAAATGCTGAAAAGGCCTGTACCTCCTTCATTCAGGAAGGTTCTCCTAGAGGAAGATTTCAAAACAAGGTAGAAGATTTTACTTCCAGAGAAGAGTGTAGAGAGGATACTATTGGAAAAGATTCATCAAAGACGGGGAGACAAGAAGAGGTAACCATTCGAGGAGATAACCAAGACATTGTGGAAAAACTCAAAGCTTTGGGAGATGTGAAGGGATCTCAAGACAGTCTGGTCTTCAAAAGAGAGAAAAATGTACTTCATGCTAAAGGAGATGCCAGTAAAGAAGAAACTGGGGAGGAAGGATCAACATCTACAATAAATGAAACAGTCAAAAGGTATAAGAGTTTGCTTCCAACACAACAGGTTGATAAAACTAATGGGAAGAAATTCTGTGCAAGGTCAGGTTTAAATCAGTGGTGTCAAATTCAAACAGAAACAGAGGCCACTAAACAGTACATAAGGATCCCTGCTGGCCTCATATTGACTGAAAAAAGCATAGATTAAGATAAGCTATGTCCTATTACATTTTAATTTATTTTGTTGAATATTTCCTAATTACATTTAATCAGGTTCAGATAGTACATGGCAGTGTTGTGGGCTGTGTATTTGACACCTCTAGTTTAAAGCACAGACTGTCTTGTTGTTCTATAATAGTCCAATGTGCTAATTGGGAGCCATCTCCAGTCATCCTGATCTATATCTGGCCACTGGACCCAAAATGGCTCCAGAGGAGAAAGTGAGGCTGGTGACTTTGCACAGCCCTCCCTCACTTAAATCTGATTCACTTCCAAGTCATGGCATCACCTCTCTGATGTCATGGTCCTCTTAAAGAACGAAAGACAAACAACATGTACTATTACAATTTCAGGCATTAAATGAATAGCAGTGCCAATATGGACTTACATGCCATTTTTTAATGTCTGTAGCTTATAAAGTGTTTGTCTATACTATCTTATTGGATTCTCACACCATCTCTGAGAGCTAGGCAATGATGGTAGATGAGGACATTGAGGTCCAGGCAGTCATTATTCAGTGGGGAAAGTATCAATCATTTAAAGTCGGAGGACCAGGCTTCAAATTTTGACTATCTTTCTCACACCTGTGTTGTCTTAGATAAGTCACGTAACTTGGTTTCCTCTTATGAAATGGGGAAGTTAGACTAAATGTTCTCTAAGATTCCTTCCAGCCCCAAATCCTATGGAAAGTCTTGCATAAGGTCACCCAGTTGTTGAGTGACAGAGCCAGGGCTAGAATCCAAATTATCCTGAATCCCATGTATATCGCCAATGTGAAACCCACAGCAGCTGTTATGAATATGCAGGCATATTTCCACATTTGAATTGCAAAATATAACAGACTCTGTTCCTCAAAGACTTTCGAAACCAAGATATTAATTCAGATACCAGAAAGCCAAATCCACCGTAGTAACAAAGAAGTGTGTACACGTTACCAATGCAGAGAGTACTGCCATCCCAAGCCATCCCCAAGCCTTCCCTCCATCAGGCTTCCCCACAAACAAATTCCCTTAGGCAAAACTCCTCTCTCACTCATGCTAGCTGCTCTGCCTCTCTCCCTTTCCCAGCTCTGCCTCACTCTCTCTTCCTGCTCCACCTGCTCAGCAAGCTCCTTCCACCATAGGCTCCATGTGAGTCAGGCTAATATGACTCAAGCTCAAAGCAAGTCACACAGGCCTATTAATGGATGGATCTTCCCATTCTATTACCATTACACCATACTATACTTTTTTTTTTCACTAAAGATAGTAATTATCTAAGTCTAAGAGATGACACTCATGGCCTCAGTAATTGGGAGCTGGTTGTGCATCTCTTGTGGATGTTATCCATCTTCTTTTGCTACTTTTTCTTTTTTTTCCTGCCTTTCTCTATTTCATTGCCTAATAAACCCTCTCTCCCACCTGGTAGCATCAACATCAGCATTGTTATGGCTAACATTGCACAGATCTTTACAAATATTACCTCATTTTATCCTTACAAAAATCCTGAGAGGTAGGTGCTATTATTATGCCCATTTTACAGTTGAGGAAACTAAGGCAGACGAAGGTTAAGTGACTTGCCCAGGGTCACCGATCTAGTAGACTATGTGAAGTCAGATTTGGCCTAGGTATTAACTGATTCTAGGCTCAGTGCTCTATCCCCTGTGGCACCTGAAAGTTGGGTTCTACAGAAACTGGTGAAATTGATATTGGTCAGTTTTGCAAACAGAAAAAGTAAAGGTTTTGTTTTAAGGATTGTAGGGCAAATCTAGCCTATAATACAAAATAAAATGAATAGATTAGATGAAGCTATAGCTCGATAATCTGTATCTAAAGAATTTCTGTCACTCTGAGTCTCGTAATGGGGATTACTTCAAAACTTTATTATGACTGAGTAAAAAGTAATTTATTAAGTTGCTATCTTTAATATTAAGCTTTAAAATATATATATATATATATATACATATATATATATTCAGCTTGAGAATCTAATGAAAATTAACCAATCAAAGTGACACGCATCATGATTTTATCATTCCTGTGTGACCCTTCTCAAAGTAATTCATCTCTCTGAAACTATTCATATCTTGTTCATCAAGAACGGTTCATGCTAGGCCAACTCAATTTCCTTTTTCAAGCTGGGGAATGCTATAGATATAGTTTACCTAGGTTTTAATAAGGTTTTTATAAGTAAATATTTTGACAAACAAAATCTCTTGTGCAAAACATAGAAAGATATTTTCTAGATCAGTGGTGTCAAACTCAAATAGAAATGAGGGCCACATGTACTGTTTTTAGTACAAAACCACATATTAATATTGTCTATGTTCAATCGTATTTTTATTTTGCCAAATATTTCCCAATTATAGTTTAATCTGGTTTGAGATTATTACAGATGCCCTAGTGTTTGACATTTCTGGTCTAGATGATAGTAAAATTAGTAGGTTTGGAAGAAGTTAGGTTTTTGCATTTTGGAATCTCTGGTTTCCTTCAAGGAGCAGCTCAAGTGATACTTTCTGCATGAGGCCTTTTCTGGTCTTTCCTTTCCTTTCTTCCCCCTGCACCCCCCAACATCCCTTCATCTCTACAAGGTTACCTTGTGTCTGCTTTGTATATATTTTACATATACAGACACACATACATATATACGAGATCTGTATCTTTTTGTTTTTGTTCAGTCATTTCAGTCACATTTGACCCTCTGTGACCCTGTTTGAGGTTTTCTTGGCAATGATACTAGAGTGGTTTGCCATTTCCTTTTCCAGGTCACTTTACAAATGAGGAAATTGAGGCCCACAAGGTTAAGTGACTTATCCAGGGTCACACAGCTGGTTAGTGTCTGAGGCCACAGTTGAAGTCAGAAAGCAGTGTCTTCCTGACTCTAGGCTGGGCACTCTATCCACTGTGCCACCTAGCCGCTGAAATCTGTATCTATATCTATATCAATATAAAAACAAAATAACCCCTGCCTTTAACAAACTTACATTGGAGGAAGACAGTGTGTCTCTGTGTTTGTATAGTTATACATAGACATATATACACACATATATGTATATATGTAAGAGATATCTATATGTATCTCCATATATATGTATCTCCTATATATGTATATTTGGCATATATATGTGTGTGTGTGTGTGTGTGTGTGTGTGTGTGTGTGTAGTATATATGTGATATATCTAGATAGATTGATATATACATCCTATATCTCTCTATGCTTCTCTATCTACACATACAATTGTTATGAGAAAAGTGTCTAAGAATTAAATCTGTAAGAATACTGTTTGTTACGAAAGATAGAAAAGATTATTATTTTGTTTTAGCATTTTCTTTCTGAGTAATATAATTTCATGGATATCCATTTCTAGGATGTTTTATCTTTATTTTCTGAATAAAGAGCTTCACCAATATTGTATTTTTTCAGGTTGAATGACAATATAAAGAATAATTCTCCAGCAATAACCCGAGGAGGCCAATCCACGAGGCCTCTTTCCCAGAATGCTGAGCTAGCTGCTTTGGCGGACCACAGCAGTAAGCGAAGAGTGAATGATGGAAGCTTCCTTGTCGATGACAAGAAGAAGAGTAGAGTTGATAGAGAGGGCACAGATGAAAAATGCAAAACCAAGGAGCCCACTAAGACAAAACAATCCCTTGGCAGCCTATTGGGCAAATTTCAGGAGACACCCAGGATTAAAAATGGCCATCTAGCAAAGCCTACTGCCAAAGGGAAAGCTCTGGAGAAACCATTCGGTAGGAAATAGTTTATTTTCCAGTATTAACCCTTTTCAACAATCATTTTTTTTTTAAATTGTACTTGGCCTAATAGTCTAAAGAGGCAATAATGAAATATTCTTAAAACTTTAAAAATATATAGAGATAGATGGAACCCAATCACATAGTTCTCTGATAATCTCCTTTTTCTATCACACTGAGAATTTTTGAAGCGTCAAAATTAAATGTGGAAAATATAATCAGAACAATAACTAGAAATACTGGCACCTGGAGAAAATTTGTTTGAGTGTGAAAGTGTGTATTATTACAGTGTAGGTGGACCCTTGAAGAGACAGTTCAACCATGGCAGCAGTCATGCCAATAGAGGGGGCAGCCCAATCTCTTCACCTCTTCCCCCATCATCAACTTGTCTGCTACCTTGCTTTCTCTAGGGGTTACCTTTCTCCTCTAATCCCTTTAGGGATGTTTTGAGGCAGAGAAATGGCAATGATGTCTTCTCCCCATCCCTACCCCCCATCTGGGAAAAGGATCAGTTGTTTCCTATAGTTATGGCTTTGATTCTTCTCTTTTTAGATTGTTGGGATTTTTCTATATCAGTGAACTAAACTGGAAGGTCTTGAAGGTGAAGGACTGCTTAATTTGTATTGGCCCATAATATATATGCAGTCAATGCTTAATAGTTGCCTACTAAAGGGATGAATGAGTGAAATAATGTGTGTGTTAATGAAGGTGAAGGAATGAGTGGAATGAATTAATGGATACATGAGTGATGAATGAAGAATGAATTACCAGCTTTTAAAAGAGATAGAAATAGAAAAGAAAATGACTGCTAAGGAATTATTGTTACCTGGTGATGCTACTTGGTTGAATTCAAGCTGTAGCAGGTTGCTTTCCCACTAGAGACTAAGGGTAGAGACTATGAAAACTTAAGCAGTTTTTAGAATTAGAAGTTATCCAATTTTACAGGGTGTTTCATTTCCAGTAAGAGGAAAATCAGTTTTGTGCCTTGGACTTTATTTAAAGGCTAAAATATTTTGGAAAGTGATCTATAAAATTTTTAAAGTATTAATAGCATTAAGAAACCCTACATTTTTTTTCTTTCTCTCAACTCTGATTAAAATAACTTACAGTTTCAGTAATGCTTTTGATGATATTCCAAATAATTTCATATCCTTTGTTCAAAATAGTCTAGAATTTGGGAGGGGTATCCAATGGAATAATGTTCAGACTGTAAATTCTTAAATTCTGTTTGACGTTTGGAAGGCTAGGAGTCCTAAAGACAGTGCAGACAGTGATTGGCTCATTCATCCTGAGATGCTTTCTTTCAAAACATCAGCGTCAAGCTTTCTATTTTTGTAATGCATGATGTTAGCATTAAAGATGAAATGTGTATGTAAAGTTCTAATTTGCTAGTAATAAAATGTGGCCATTTGATTATGAAATGAGGAAACTTTCAGCACGAAGCATATTCATAGGTGCTACTGGAAGAACTGGAAATTTAAGAGATGATTCTCTCTCTTTTTTTCTTCCTCTTGTAGAAGATGCTCCTGCTCCTCCCGCCCCATTTGATCACAGGATTGTCACAACCAGACAGATAGCAATCAATAGTCTCTATACTGTGAACAGGAGGGAAATCTTAGGAGGGTAAGCAATACTTAATGACAAGAATTTATGCAGCAGAGAAGTGTCGATGAAGAAAAATCTCGTGATCTTCTTAAATGGATGCCAGCCTAGAACTGGTAACCAAATATGCTATATAATCAAACACTTTAAAAGGATTCTTAATCACTCTCAAGCTCAAACAGATGTTGACTGGGTCAATGGGATGGCAGTGGCTAAATGTAGCATTTATTAGGTTGATTCATCTCTGATGTTGTTATCTCTGAAAGGGATAGAGACCAAACCAATTCAAGCCTAGTTAGAAACTGTCCTGTTCTTTGGCTTACAAACTGAGAAACAATATTTAGAATTGGGGAATTCATTGGGTTACAGACTGTGTCTTATTTTGCAAAGTTAAAGATGAGATCAAAGGGACCTAGTCTTATGTAACTTCGGAAATCTCAACCTTTTGCATTTTAAGCTCAAGTCCACATGCAAGAGTGATTATATTAGAATGCAAGCAGAGCTATCCCTATTAAATCCAGATATGTTCAGTATGATTGGATTTATCTAGAAGATTAAAACTGGATGGAATCTGGTACAGGATATGTGCTGTTGGCCTGCCCATATGGCCTCAGAAGCAAAACCACCAGGATAATAGTGCTCTCATTTGATTTGTTCATTAAGAACACATGGAAACATCTAATTGGAAACTATTGCCATGTTTCAGATTGACCACTAGAGCTTAGACCTGTGGGACCACATTGTCTCTCATGCTCCATTTTTATTTTCTAGGGGACGGTTTGGCCAAGTACACAAATGTGAAGAAAAATCCACAGGCCTGAAATTAGCAGCCAAAATCATTAAGACCAGAGGGGTTAAGGAAAAAGTAGGTTCTGAGTACTGTGGACTTGCCCCCCTCCTCATTCTTGCTACATTTTAAACAGCCCTGGGTCTAAGAGCTCTTGCTTCCTTCCTTCCAGGATGAAGTGATGAATGAAATCAGTGTCATGAACCAGCTGGACCACGTGAATCTCATCCAACTCTATGATGCTTTTGAGTCCAAGAATGACATTGTCCTGGTGATGGAATAGTATGTGTTTTCTTTTCCTTGTTGACTTTCCCTGTCTTTCTTCCTTTTCCATTTCCCCTTCAAAGCTTAGATTGCCACAATGATAATATTTTTCCACCAGATTTTACAATAATTGCTGTAGTTCAGTAACCCTTTAGAGGCTGCAGGATTTATGGGTTGTTGATACTGACTTTTAAGAAAATGATAAGATCTGAGAAATAGTTGCTTACTTTTGCAAAGTACTTGAAGGTTTTAAAAGTGCTTTCTTCATAGCAGCCTTGTAAAATAGGTAGCACTATTCCCTCGCCCTTTTTCTTAGATGTGGCTTTCTTTGAAAGGTAAGTGAAGTGATTTCTCCAGGGTCACACAACTAGGAGGTATTTGCATTCATATCCCCCAAGTCCAGCAGTCTTTCCACTGCTCTGGAGAAATTGTTCATAAATGCTTCCATGTGTAATAAATGGGACTATGCTTAGCACAGTGCCTGACACGTAGTAGGTGCTTCATAAATGCTTATTGACTGACTGTGATTGTTTCAAAGACCTATATGCTCTATATTTTGTAGGATACTTATGGGATCTTGTATTTATGGGATCATAGAATCAAGAATTGAAGGGACTTAAGGGTTCACCTCTCTCCCTCATTTTATAGATGAGTATGCTGAAGACTACAGGGTTAAGCGATTTCTGGATACTGAGGAAGTAGCAGAGATGAACTGCAGCTGAGGTCCACTAATTCCAGGCCCAGTGCTTTTTTCATCCTACTCTGACTTCAGTACTCCAAGGTTCTGCCGTTTCATTAGTCTACATACTCAATCCACTGATGGAAATCATAACCCTTACATGCTTTGGTAGGCTTTGTCCTTGAGTTTTGTTGTTTGGTCATTTAAGTCATGTTCAACTCTTCATGACTCCATTTGGGGTTTTCTTAACAAAGATGGTGGAATGGTTTTTTACTATATCCTTCTCCAGATAATTTTATAGTTGAGGAAACCAAGGCGAACAGGATTAAGTGACTTGCCCAGGATCACACAGCTAGAGTCTGAGGTCACATTTGAACTCAGGAAGATGAGTCCCCCTGACTCCAGGGTCAGAACTCTATACACTTCACCACCTAGCTGCCCATCCTTGAGTTACTGTGGCCAAAAAAGGTTATTACTTTGGGGTGATGAGCCTCTCTGAAGTTATCTTGGCTGGTCCTCAGGCAGTTGACACACTATCTCTTGTCAGGGTCACAATCAAAGGTTTTCTATCTTTATATATCCTGGCAGAACTTGGGTGTCACTGACATAGCCTTTGAGGACCCAAGGGCACCTTGGCATAGTCCAGGCATGTTGTGCTATCTCATGTTCAAGACTGGAATCAGATAAAACACTCATCCATCTAATAGTTACCAAAAGGAGGCTTATTTAGCCATAGCAGAGAAAGGATATTCAACGAGGATACAGAATTGATTCAGCTAAGCCCAGCTTCCCTGTCACTGTTTCCCATGCTGGTCTACTAGTCACAAGCCTCAAAGGTTAGTCATCACTTAGTTAGTCAATGACTAGCATTTGTTAAGTACTTACCATGTGCCTTTCTTTGAATCCCCAGCGCTCAATTCCTGGCCTAGAGTAAACGTTTAGTAAATGCTTGTTGATTGACACCTGAGTAGGACTTTAGCAGATCCGCTGCCTCAGGTGAAACCATAACATTTATATTATCTATTCCAAATCCAGCATTTTTAACCCCCGTACCACCTCATGCTTTATAGTTTTCTAACATACTTGAAGCAGGCCTCTACTAATTTCCACCTGCAACTTAGTCTTTCCCTCAGGCTTTATCCTGGCTGCTGTTCTTGGATTCAGTATTTACTTAGAACACAGTAAATTAGGACTCACTTAAGTTTTGTATTAACTGCACAAAAAGTTCTGTAGTCTTAGCATCCATGAAATTAATGTTATAAATGCGCGAAACCAGGACTTTCATTTGACCTCCTTTTAAAAGAGATAAGCTGCTAAAGGAACAGAGACAGAAATGTACCTATTAGAAAGTGTTAGGAGCACCAGCCCTGGAGTAAGGAGGACCTGAGTTCAGACCCAGCCTCAGACATTCACTAGCTATGCAATCCTGGGCAAATCATTTAATCCCAAATTACCTCCAAAACAAAAAACAGAAAAAAAAACCAACAAAAAAGTGTTACAAGGCCATTAGTAAGACATGGCCAATGACTTGGGGCAGGGGAATGCTATGTTTTTTGGAAGTGCTTGGAACTGAGATTTCCTTAGGGAATCCCATTTCCCAGTAAAGATCAGCACTAGTCCTATATAGTTGCCTGGGGACACATTATCTAGAGTCACACAGCCAGGATATGGCAAAGACCAGATTGGAACCCAGGTTTGCATTACTGAAGCTAGCTCTCTTTCCACCATGACACACTGCCTCTCTATAGTGATAATTAGGTATTATAATAATAATAATAGGGATTATATGATATGGATTATAATTGCAACTCAGTGCTCTATGAGGCACTCAATGAATGCTTAAAAAACACCCTAAATTTTTCACACTGCTTCTCTCAATAGTGTGGATGGAGGTGAACTGTTTGATCGAATCATTGACGAAAACTGCAATTTAAGTGAATTGGATACCATTCTGTTCATTAAGCAGATCTGTGAGGGGATAAAACACATGCATCAGATGTACATCCTCCACTTAGACCTGAAGGTAGAGTATGTGCTTTGTATCATGCAAAATGTTAACCTTTTGCTGGCCAGTTTGTGTCTCTGTGGGGCATCATGCCTTGCACATTTACCCCACTTATATCATGGCTAACTTAGGAGATAAGAACCCTCTCCTTGAACCTTTTTCCACCCTTATTTGTGCTATACTAATCTTTCAGGGCCAATTTTTAGGAGTCCCCAATGTCCAATTCAACAAACAATTTCACAATTGAATTAAGCACCTGTGAAATAACTTGGGCTTTGTATTGAGGGTGACCCAGAGTTCACATACAACACAGTCTCTACCTTTCTGCAGCTCCCATGGCAATGTCATGAATACGAAAGGCCTGGCTGGAATGGTTAGCAGTCTCCTGAGTGCCTTTCCTCATTATTTTCAGATGTGTGTGGGGGAGGATTTCAAACAAATCAGTGTTTTCCTAGTTGAAATCTGGCTAGCCAACTCTTCTGAATCTTCAGGAATCTCTAAGGATTTTCCAGGCTCCTGATTTCCAGGGATGATAGAGAATTGAATAGTATGCTGGGGAGATAGGAAGATAGGCAAGCTAGACACGTGTTACAGAAATGCCAGCCAGTAGAACAGAAGCGGGCAGAGGAATGGATGGCATCAGGCTGCCAGTGAGAGCAAGGAGGGCATTTTACAGGTGAGTGAAGCAGGCCTTCCTTCCCCTTCACTTATTCCTCTACTTTGTCTGTCGTTCCCCTCACTTCCAGCCTCAGAGTTGGATTTACAATCAGTAAACAACTACTTACAGTCAGTAAACAATGACAAAACCCATTCCCTCCACTCTGGTGAATTAGCCTGATGGAACACAACACTATAAATGTTATCTTCTCTTTTACAAAATGAAGGGATAGAAGTTAATCATCTTTCAGATTTCTTCCACTTCAAAAGCTCATGAGCTCTGAATGTAAATAGATCAGACATTTTCAGAACTCTGGGTCTACACCAGCCTGATAACAGTGAACCAGGAACAATGTATGATAAAATAATAATGATGGTGATAATAATAATAGCTAGCACTTACATAGCACTTGTTTGTAAAGTGTTTTATGTATGTGATTTCATTTGACCCTCACAACAACTCTGTGAGGTGGTTACTGTTATCCCCATTTTACTGAGGAGGAAACATGCTGAGAGAGGTTAACACAAGACAGTAAGTATCTGAGAATGGATTTGAACTTAGGTTTTCCTGACTCCAAGTCTAGTACTATCCACCTGCCACCCAACTCTCACCTGCGGCTCCAAAAAGCTGTAGCATAAGCAGTGGCCACCCCTTAGTAAACTGTCTCGGCATATGGGCTAAATCAGGTTAAAGGTAATAGACAGGTCTCAGACCTGTCAGTGAGTTGGGGGGGGGTGTACCTGAAGCATGTAAAGACTTCCCCGGCGTAGTGGGCAGATGAGAACAATTTGTTCTAATGTCCAGGGAGGTAGCTGGAGCAAGTGCTGTGGAATGCTTAGAGCTTGGTCAGATGTTGAAGATGCCAAGGTCATCCACTGCAAACTGAGCCATCTCCAGTCATCTTGGCTTTTGTTCTACCACTGGACTTGGATGACTCAGGAAGAGAGAGTGAGACTGAAGATTTTGTGAAGCTCTACCTCACTTAAATCCAATTCATGTCCAAGTCGGGACATCACCTGTGATATTGTTGGTCCTCTTTGACAACGAAGGATGAACAACAATGCGCCATTATACCACTTAGCTACCATAACTACATGTATATTCACATACATATTCATACACATCCATACCAGTTACATGGCTACTAAGACAATTGAATATGTATGCATGCTCCATGAAGGCAGGGATCAGTTACGTCTCTGTATCCTCCAGCACAGTGCTATGTACATAAGAGCTACTTACTAAGATTGGAAGGTAAGGAAAAGGAAAGAGGAAGGAGGGAAGGAAGAAAGGAAAAAAAAAGTGAATGTATATTTTTGCAGAACTAAATGACTCTACGCCATTTAAATAGGTTCCTTCACATTCAACTTTCTTGCTCTAAGTTGGCTCTGAACTCCCCGTGTGTACATATGTTGTCCCTCCCTATTCCTAGTTCATTTTGAGGGGTAAGGGTATATAGAGATTTTTACAAGTACTTCAGAACATTTGGTTAGGAACACAGCATAATTCTAGGAGCTTTTGCCAAGCATTATTAATTCATTGTGAATATTCCACAGAAAGTCCTAAAGGACACTGATCTGTCTGGAAATAGAAAATGTAGAGCTAATGACTCCTAATGGAGGTTTTAATATGTTAACTATTGAGGCCTTGCTGTGGGCTATACAGTCAGGCAACCATTTGGTCAAGGCTTTCTTGGGCCTAAATAACAAAGAAGAAACCTTCATAGTTTATAAAAGACATTGAAAAGTGCCCCAGATGGCTCTGTTCCCCAAAATCCTTAAAAAGTAAAGTTATTCTGCAAAAGTATTTCTTAATATTTCAAAAACTTTCAATATGATTGAGCATAGGAGTTTAGATTTAGAGCTGGAAAGAAGCTTAAAGGCCATCATATCCAACTCCTTCATTTTTCAGATGAAGAAACTGAGGCACAGAATGATTAAGTCCCTTGCCCAGGGTCACATAACTAGTGAGCATCTGAAGCAAGATCTGAACCCCAGTCTTCTTGATTCTCAATTCCAGTGGAGGGAGACCCACTGTTCCATGCTGTCCTTCGGTCATTGGAGAGTGAAGCTGTAGCTTGTAGAAATAATTAATGTCTAAACATCTACACACAATGTGGTTTAAACTTATTCTAATAAAAGCCTTCAAAACTCAATGAACTTGACTTCAGTTCAAGGGAGAGAAAGTCTTGAGTACTGAAAGGGAAATACTGTATAGCTTTTTAATTAACAATAATATGTTGCAGTTGGAAAGGGCTTTTCACTTTTCAAACCAATTTTATGTCTATTATCCTCTCATTTAGTTTTCACTACAACCCTGTGACTACAGGTAGGGTCAACCTCATTCTAACCACTTGACAAATGATAAAAGTGAGGGATAAGGATGTTCATCAGTTTCATATGGTTTAGTTCATAGCAGAAGAAAGACCCAAAGCTTCATCAACTTGACTCCATGCCCTCATTGAAATCCCAAGTACTCTCCACTGGAATTCCAAGTTAGGTTTAGAGGTCCACTTTTATTTCAGTGCAAAAACATGAGGGAAATCCTTTCCTGGTTATGTAATTGAGTTCCTCTAGCCTAAGAGGATCATTCTAATGAACAAATTGTGTCAATGTTGAAATGAAAGATGGCCTACAAAGTCTGAGAGCTGTTACTTCTAACATTTCTTTATTGTTGCTTCACTGAATGAACTCCAGATATCAGAGTTAGTACCACATTTCAAGGAAAAGACTTGTGCTTAGGATATGAACATTAGGACCATAGATGTAAAAATGTGAAAATGGATAAAAATTGATATAAACATCCTCTTTTGGGCTCCAGAGGCAAGTCTGTATGTCAAAAGAATATAAAAAATTTTCTTTCATTTTTCAGTGTGGCTAATAAGGAAATCCAGCTGTCCGTTAGAACTATGTTGAAAACATATGTCTGTAGAGTGAGAATTCTCCTCCAACTAGAGTAGAAATCATACTTAATAATTTTGGAAGTTAAATGTCAAATCTGAGAAAACATCTTAGTAATATTCCCCTTCCCTCACTTCCCTAGAGAAGGCCTATGTCTGAACTTATGTGTTACGTTAAATGGCAAAACCATGAAGAGGAGAAGGCGATCTTGGCAGACTACCTAGAACCTCAGCTGCCACATAATTAAAGAAGAAAATACCCACAAAAACAAATGTGTGCCAGACCAAAAGCCCTGATAGGCTTATCCTGTGTATGGTCCTATATTTAGTCACGGTTCAAGTACAATTCAGTTGAATGATAACTGCTATCTTTTCTAATGTCTTTCTCCTGGCAGCCCGAGAACATCCTGTGTGTGAATCGAGACGCCAAACAAATAAAAATTATTGATTTTGGATTAGCAAGAAGGTACGTCTATGTGTACTTAGCTGTTATATTATAGGAGTAGTATAAATACTTTACTCAGGTTTGAAATGTTTTTTTTTTTTCATACATCCACTTAGAACACACTTAAATCATTCTTAGTCCTGTGCTTCTCTGAATGTGTAAAAAAATCACTCCGTCATTTGAAAATGTTTTCAAATGTGAAACATGAAGCACTTTGTGATAATGAATCTGTATTATTTTAGGCTTCACTAATTCAAAATATTTGATAATTTGCCTTGGGTATAAAATTCTCCTTTATTCTTTCTGAAGAGAGAGGGCCTGCTGAAGCAAATTAATAGCACAAATAAGATTCCAAGACAGTGTGAAACATGCTTAAGGAAACAGGCAGTTTTATGGATTTTAGCACATTAGTTATTTCTTTGAAACTGAATGTTGCTAATGACTGCCTAACCTTATCAATGAATTAAAGCAGGCTTAATGAGGTCTTACTTGGTAGTCTTTTATTAGTACTTCCAGAGACTGTGTGCATGTATATGTAACTTCACATAAAATAATAATAATTAGCATTTCGTAGTACTTTATGGTCTGCAAAGCACTTCACAAATATCTCATTTTGTCTTCACAACAACCTTGGTAGTTAGGTGCTATTATTATTCCTATTTTACAGATTAAGAAATGCAGGGAAACAGGCTTCAGTGACTTGCCCAGGGTTGTAGATGCTAAAATATCTGAGGAGGGATTTGAACTGTCTTTCTGATTGCGGGGCAATTAGGTGGTTCAGTGGATAGTCTACTGGGTCTGAAGTCAGGAAGACTCATCTTTCTGAGTTCAGATCTGGCTGTGTGACCTTGGACAAATCACTTAACCCTGTTTGCCTCCGTTTCCTCATCTATAAAATGGGCTGGAGAAGGAAATGGCAAACCACTCCAGTATCTTTGTCAAGAAAAGCATGGGGTCACAAAGAGTGACAAGCCAACTTTCTGATTGTAGATCCATCTACCTATAGGTGTATGATGTCTATATAATATATGTATATGTTATATACATATATGTTACATAGGAGAGGGAAGGGAACAAGTATGTAGTACCTACTATGTGCCAGACACTGTGTTGAGTACTTTACAAATATTGTCTCATTTCGTCCTAACAACAGCCCTTTGAGGGAGGTGCTACTATGAAATATCAGGTCATATATAGGGTGTCTCAAAAGTCTTATAGTTTTTAGCTATATGCACTAAGATTTTTGGAACACTCTGTATATGTGTAAGTCAATTAAACACCTACTTGTTTAAATATGTACTATATATTAAATACCTACTATGTGCCAGATACTGTGCTAGGTATCAGGGATACAAAAATAAAAGAAAGAGCTTCTTTCTTTCTTTTCTTCCTTCCTTCCTTTCTTCCTCCCTCCCTCCTTACTTCCTTCCTCCCTCCTTCCCTCCTCCTTCCTTCTCTCTCTCTCTCTCTCCCTCTCTCTCTCTCTCTCTCTCTCTCTCTCTCTCTCTCTCTCTCTCTTCTTATCTCTATCAATCTGGCACTTGTGTCTACTTTTCTATATATCTATGTATCTTTATCATGTCTAGCTTTACATGCACAGTAACATACACACATATCTTTATATATTGCATAAGTAAGTATGCATAAATATATGCGTGTATAGGATAGATTTTGTGGACATCTTGGATATAGACTATCCCACTAGGTTGCAGCTACCCTGGCATTTAAGTTTAAATGGGAATTTGGAGAAAAATTACACCAAATGGCCAGTGATACAGAGCAATAGACCTTTATTTGCCATGTTTAATTTATATGAAGGAAGCTTATATCGTTTAATTCAAAATGCTCCAGGGTGGGAGCATAGAAGGAGAGATGGGGACAACCAGGAACATGTCCTGTGCAGCAGCCCCAAACCCCAAACTAGAGGTGTCACTTTCAGAGTTGTATTGGGAGGGGCAGGGATATTGTCAGGCCTTGGGCACAATGAACTTCAAGCTGAGGGGGAGGAAAGAGGCTGTAGAAGATGTGACACATCTTTACACTAGACTTTTGCCATCAGTCCAGGTAATGAGAGCAGCACCTGCAGGTATAGTTCAAGGAAAGCAGTGTGGTGCAGTGGGTAGAAAACCAATCTTAGAGCCAAGAAGACCTGGGTTGAAGTCCTGTCTGTGATGCAATACGAGCTGTGGGGCCCTGGGTGTACCATTTAACCACTCAGTGTACTAATCAGGTCTCTAGGGCCATCAGTTGTGCAGAAAGTGTTGACCCGCATTGATAGAGGGAATTCTCTTACCAGGGAGTTCCTTATACTTATGAAATCACAAGCCTGGTCCTTATCATCATCTGGTGTAAAAAATAAACACTTAAAACTCCCACAATTTCTATGGAAACCCTCAAGAGAGTTGTTGGTCAAAGGTGTTTTCCCCTGATGTTCAATTTCAGTCACAGCAGCTAGAGTGAATATTATTTCAAGCTTTTAACGATTTCTGATGTTGTTGTTCTCTTCTTCTCAATTGCAGATACAGTCCCAGAGAAAAGCTGAAAGTGAACTTTGGGACTCCTGAATTTCTTGCTCCTGAAGTTGTGAACTATGATTTTGTTTCTTTCCCTACTGATATGTGGAGTATTGGTGTGATTGCCTACATGCTGTAAGTAGGCCTAGAATCAGAATCTACAAAACTGTTCTCATCCCTATTCTATGCAGTAAACTTTGCTGTTCTAGAAAAAAAGCAGTAATAGATTGTATCATAAAAGCTAGAGCTGAAAGAGGATTTGGGAAAAAAAAATCCTATTTGAGCCCCATCATTTTACAAAAGAGAAAACTGAGTCACGAAGTCCCATAGCAGGTTAATATCTTTTACAAAATAACTAAATAAAAATGCCTACAGAGACCAATCAATTAGCATTTTATTAAATGCATATCTTGTGAAAGATACTGTGCTAGGAGCATTAGGGATACAAAGAAAAGGTCAGATAGTCCCTGCCCTCAGGGAGGTTAAATTATGTGTGTGTGTGTGTGTAGTGTGTTAGAGTAGCGTATATAACATGTACAAGATGAATAAACAGAAGACCTGTATAATACATGCATACATATACACACATGTATACACACATTATAGATAATATGTGTAATATATGTGTGTAATATATGTATATATGTAATATATATGTATACATATATACAGATGTGTATGCACACATGTAATACATATATCCATATATGTATGTATCTCACAAACTTCCTGGAAAGTCAAACAGTCTTTATTAAGCACCTGCTATATGCCAGGCACTGTGCTAAGTGCTGGAGATACAAATAAGAAGAGAGAAAGACAATCCCTGCCCTCAAGAAGTTTACAATCTATGGTGGAAGGCACAAAACACAAAAGGAAAGTGAAAAGCTGGGGGTGGGGAGAAGGTACCTGAAAAAAAAAGCAAGGTTTGTTTGATTTCACCCTTCCCCCCAGGGTTCTCCAGTACCCTTAAAGAGATTAGGAGTATCTAGGCTCTCTGCCTATGGCTCTGGCCCCATCAGTGGTGTTTCCTCCAAATGGAACAGGTGGTTCCCTACACTCCGGTTCCATCAGCTACAAACAATCAGATTAGCTTTTATACAGAAATTTTTACTTCAAAAGGTGTAATCATAATTGTGCAAGTTTGTTTCCCCAATATGTGGAAGACATAATTCCCCCTTTCCCTTGTACCACCTTAGTCTCTGAGGAGGGGAAAGGGATTAGATTCATAGTTTAGCTCAGTTCCTATAGGGCCTTGTCCCGGTTCTAAGTCCAAACTCTACTCCCACCCTCCTCGGGGCCTTGGCACCTCGGCTTCTCAGGGCTTCCATGCTGAGGGCTGGCTGCCCTAATCTTGCCTTTAATCCTAGCTCCAAGGTCATCATGACTTGAACTTCCATTTCCAGTGAGTATTGCTGTTGGCACCTGAAATTGAGGACAGATGAAACAAAACAGAAATAAACATCTCCAAACCCTTTCCTTGGAGTTGGGGTAAAAGAGAGAGAGCAGAAGAAGGATGTCCATCTTTCTATTCAGTTCATGGCTCTCGTGCTGTATATGAACTGGGATCTTCACCTTCCAGAGGAAACTGGAAGGAGCAACAGAAAAAGAGAGACTGAAAAGTGAGACTGTTTCAGTCTCTCCAGTTTTAAAGGTACAGACAGCCAGTCAAAAGAGATTATACCCACCCAGGTGCTAGGGGATTCAGAGGCCTCCCTGTTGGGCAATCTGGCCTTGCTCTGAAGGCCCTGGTGGGAGGTGGGGTACCTCCATGTTAGGAGGACTGAGCATGGACAGACAAGCCCTGGTTACATATCTAAAGCGAAGTCAGTGTATCATACGGTCCAGAGAACTGTCCTTAGAGTCACAAAGACCCCAGTTCAAGAGTTGCCTCTGACTTATACTGGCTGTGTGAGGAGGTAACTTCTCAGTGCCATAGGCAACTCTCCTAGACAAATTGCAGTGAAAATGGCAATCTGCACTGTGGAGGGAGTTTTCTTATCTAGGAATTCCTTATATGAATGAAATCACACTTCTGGTTTCTATCCTTAAATACAAAGTAATTTTGAGGTGGATGAGAACAAATACTACTTTCTAGGAACCAATATACAGATGTCATGAATTCATTCTTTCTCAGCTAACTTACTGGCAAAGATTAGCTCCTTTTGTCCTCCTACTCCCAAGCAGGCAATAGATTCATTAGAAAGGGACAATTTACTAAATAGCCTCCTGATGTCATAGACAAATAAGTATTACTGACCTTAATGTTCAGATGACACTACTGATGGGTGATCGCTATCTGTGTGTGGGTGTGTGTGGAAAGTACTTTCCACATACAGAACATGTGAGGGCTATTCTTTGATTTGTGGCTTCAGTCAAGGTTGACTAAGCCCTTGTGCTGTTTTCTATGTGACCTTCAGCTGATGGCTGGTCTAAAGGCCTTGCTTGTTATGCAGTCTGTGGGCTTGGTGTTTCTGTCTGCTGCTGTCTGGGCTGCTGATTGCCTACATTTGATCCATATTGTTTGAGGATCTGCCTCAGGGTGGTCTTAAAGCTGGTCTTCTGACCTGCCTGTGGTTTTCTGACATTAACTGATTTGAGAAAATCCCGGTACTGTTTGGCTGGCCTGGACAAGAGAATGGCTCACACGAGGGCTCCTGGGAAAGTCTTTTTCTGTGTGTGGTTTCTTTTGTTCAGACTCTTCCTGAGGCACTTTGGGTAGCTGTGCCCCTCCAGTAATCCATGACACTATAACCAAGGTGTTTGCCTTTACCAAAGGGACCAGGTAACTGCCTGTAGGTACCATGTGATGGAAGTTACAGTTTCACACCCCAGCCCATGCCCTCCTTCCATTTCACCACCACCATCAAAGCCTCCCCAAAATAAACTATAAAATGGTTCAAATAACTTGTATTTCAACCTTCCTATCCTAGGTGTGAGGGTGGGTTTGTGGCTAAATGACAATGCACTGAGGGATCCTCTCCTGATAGTGGTGCAGTAGATAGACTGCTGAACCTGGAGTACACTTACTAGTTGTGTGACTCTGGGCCACTTTACCTTTATTTCAGCTTTCTCAACTGTAAAATGGGTATAATAATAGCACCTAAATTTCAGGGTTGTTATGAGAATCAAATGAGATAATATTTATTTTTTAAAACTGCTTAGCCTGGTGCCAGACTCACAGAAGACGCTACATGAATGCTTATTTCTTTCCTTACAATATTTTTTCTTTGTCATTGTAGGTAGAGGTCAGCAGGGTTTCCTTAGCATTCCTCTGTTTCAGATGCCCTATCCTTAGTTCATTAATTCAGGTAGCTAAGAATATGCTAGCGTATCTCGTTCCTTGGTGACAGGTGAGGGAGGGTTGACTTAGAGCATCAGTGATAGGAAAAAATCGCATCAACATTTTTTGAGCACCTACTGTGTGCTTGGCACTCTTCTCAGGGCAAAGGCAAGGAGGATCTAGGTGGATAAGAGTAGTTGTTTTCCTCTTAGACACTTCCCACACATAATTTGATACATCTCTTTTTCTGAAGCCTCTCTCTCCTGGACTGCAGACTCTACTCAGTTCAATCGAAAAACATAATAATGTGAGAGGCAGCATGTGGCATAGGCAGTGAAAAAGCCGGCCTCAGATTCAGAAAGACTTGGATATAAGCCCTGCCTCTTTCATAAACTGGCTTTGTGACCCTGGGCAAGTTATTTAAGCTTTCATTGCCATAGGCAACTGAGGAGCTGATCTCCACTGGTAGATCAAGTCCCTCACCAGGAGCTCTCTTCAACGATGACATCCTAGATCCAGTCCAAAAATGTACAAGGCACCATGTTGGTACAGGGAAAAGTAGTCCCTGCTCTCAAGGTGCTTATATTCTCCTTGGGTGGGGGGAAGGGTATTGGGTGGGGGGGGGGGAATGAGGGTGGAGGCTGGATAAAGCCACTCTACAGATAAATAAAAATGCAAAGTAATTTGAGGAGGGAGAGAACATGCCTCTCTGTCCCTCTTATTTCAGCAACACTACATGTCATCAGGAAAATTTATACATCCTCATTCCCATACTTGGGACATTCTCTGTCCTCATCTCTGCCTCCTGGCTTCCCTGGCTTCCTCAGCTAAAGTCTTACCTTCTGCAGAAAGCCTTCCCCAGTCTTCCTTAATTTTAGTGCTTTCGCTATGAGATTACCCCCAGTTTGTCCTGTCTATATCTTGTTTGTACATAATTGTTCGCATGATGTCTCCCTTGTTAGTCTGGGAGCTCCTTGAAGGCGAGGCCTGAGTTTTTGCCTTTCTTTGCATCCCTAGTGCTTATCACAGTACCTGGCACATAGTTGGTACTTGATAAATACTAGTTGACTGACTATTTAAAGTAATTTCCCCCAGGGAAACATGAACAAAGTTTTACCTCTATTGACTGACGCTTTCTACTGCATACCTGCTCTGAACTTAGTTTTCAAGATCTAGCCCTATTTTGGTTCTCTTGATACCTTTCTGGCCACTCTTTTAATGAAATCCCTCATATAGTTTTCTGTCATTGTTATTTCATCCTAAAGTGTGTATTTTTGTCAAAGAAATTTAGAAGCCAAGTTTATATAAGAGCAGGATAAGAAGACACCAGTCAGGAGATATAACCTAGAATCTATCAGTTGCTCCTTGCTGGTTGGCTGCTTTGTTTGTTTGTTTTTAATAATCATTTCCTATTTATTCTTTCCACTTTTTTTGGCCTTTTCTTATCATTCTGAGCAGTATGGTCACACAGCTCTAGATAGCGTTGGCAGATTTGAATGTTATCTAATCCCCTATCTGTGACTGCCTGATGGGCCCTAAAAAAAAAAAAAGATTTTAAGAGTGGTAAGTTTCATTTGTAAGGGAAGGTCTACTGGAAGAAAGTAAAAATGGAAATAAAGCTGACTTTAACAACAGGATGTTGAAAAGTGCATGTGACAGGCGGGAACCCCATTGATGAACACTGGGATATGCCCCAAAGTCTCATTTGCAAAACAAGTTAGCTGATCATTGTCTGATTGCATGTTCCAGTCACAAGGTTAGATGTTTCAGGGGAACTGAAAATTCTGAAGTCACCGAAGGGTGTTTTCACGGGAGGTTTTTTTTTTCCCTTCACTTTGTGCCACAGTAATCACCAGATATTTTCTATTTAGGATTTACATCTTAGGTAATAGAAACTGTTATTTTTAAAGAGCTACAGTCAGTTGATATAACTCACCTGTATATTCAACTCAACAATCATTTATTTATCACTTTAAGGTTTATGAAGCCTTTTCCTCCTACAATTTCGCTGAAGTCAGGAGCGTAAGCATGATTATCCCCATTTTAAAAAATGAGAATGCTGAACTCAAAGAAGTCAATTGAACTGTTCAAGGTCACACCAATCCAAATCCATCAATCAACAATCAACAGGGACTTATTATGTGCCAGGCCTTGTGCATGGTGCTGGGAATAAGAATAAAAAAAGAGCAAAAAAATCTCTGCCCTCAAGGAGCTTACATTCTAAAAGGAGATTATGTGTCAGAAATGGGGCATAAAATCAGATCCCTACTCCAAGTCTAGTGTTCAATCCAATTAAAAAATATTTATTAAAGGTTTGTTTGCTTCGTGCAAGATATTACACTGGGCATTGGGTATTAAAGAGAAAAGCACAATAGTCCTCAACCTCAAAGAGATGACAGTCCCTCGGGCAGTACAATATGCACACAGATAAGTTTAATTACATTGAAGAGACAAAAGAAACAAAGGAAATATCAGAAAAAATGTGCTCGGAAGCCCTTCATCACCTAATTGCCCCCAATTCCTCCAGTCTTCTTACAACATGTACCCCTCAATCCAGTGACACTGGCATCCTAGCTGTTCCACAAACAAGATACTCTATCTCTTGGTTCTGGGCATTTTCTCTGCCTGTCCCTCCCCTCATTCCTGGAATGTTCTTCCTCTTCATTTCCACCTCCTGATTTCAAGTCCTAGCTACTTCTATAGGAAGTCTTTCCCAGTTGCTCTTAATTTTGTTGAATATTTCTTGTTTATCTTGTATATAGCTTGTTTGTACATATTGTGAGTTGTCTCCTTCATTAGACAATGAGCTCCCTGAAGACAGGGTCTATCTTTTGCCTTTCTTTTTATCCCTGGCACTTGGCATAGTGCCTGGCACATAGTAGGTACTCATTAGGTAGTTCTTCATTTTGATATAATAACAGGTTCAGTCCTAGCCCCTAATTCCCATCTTCCTTAATGCTAGTTCTGATCATATTACTGTCCTTTAAAATTTTTCAAGGCCTTCCTGTTACCCCTAAGATACAAATGACATACAAAGTAACACACAAACATATACCTACAAAATATATAACATAGAAACATATCCTTTAACATACAAGATCCTCAGCTGGCATTTATTGCACTCTGCAATGTGACTCCCATTTTCCTTTACAATTTGATTTCTCATTACTCCCCTTTACACATTCTCCATTCTGTCTAACCTGGCCAATTCTCTGGTTTACAACAAATTCACTTTCCAGCTCTGTGCCTTTGTTCAAGTGATCTGTGTCTTCGATATATGGCCCAGGTACCATCTCCTACATTATCTTTCTAGTATCACGTTGTATCTGCTTTTCTGTGTACAAGTTTAGTCTCTCTAGCAGAATGTAAGCTCTTTAAGGATGGAAGGAAGGAAAGAAACAAGCATTTATTAAGCACCTACTATGTGCCAGGCACTGTGCTAAGCACTTTACAAATATCTCATTTGAACCTCACTACAACCCTGGGAAGTAAGTGCTGTTATCATCTTCATTTTACAGCTCAGGAAACTGAGGCAGAATGAAGTTGAGTGACTTGTTCAGGGTCCCACAGTTAGCAAGTGTCTAAGATCATATTTGAACTCAGCTCTTCCTGATTCTAGACCCAGGGCTCTTTCCACTGCCCTACCTATCATGGTGGAATGGTTTTATTTTTATCTTTTTCCCCAGGGCTTGAAACAGATGTTTAATGAACATTAAACTGAATTGAATTCATAGGATCATAGATTTAGCACTGGAAGGGACCTTAGAAGCCATCTAATCCAACTACCTCATTTTACAGATTGAGGAACTGAGGCCCAGAGAGATAAGTGACTTGTCCAGGGTCAAGTATCTAGTGTGTCTGAGGCAGAATTTGAACAAAGATCATCTTGACTTGAAGTCCAGGGCTCTATCCACTATACCATGATTGTCAAAGGGAAAAACATATCTGTAGGCATTCTAAAATTTCTCTGTTTTTGTCTTTCAGACTCAGTGGATTGTCTCCTTTCCTGGGCGATAATGATGCTGAGACACTAAACAACATCTTGGCTTGTAGGTGGGATTTAGACGAAGAAGAATTCCAAGACACTTCTGAAGAGGGCAAGGAATTCATCTCTAAACTTCTGATTAAGGAGAAGAGGTAATCCTAACTAATTGCAAAACTTTGAAGTGCATTGGTGGCCAATTCACCATGAAATATTCTTAGGAACTCTCAGCCTAATAATCACCAAATGATTTCAGCACTACTTACAATTTTGGTGCAGCTTTATAGATAGAACATTATTGGCAGCATTTGCTCCAGTTCTATGTTTGCCAAGAAATAATTTAGCCAAGTACTTAAGTGATAAGCTTTCTATTTGTTATTATATTAAACCATCATTAATCCATACTTCAGGGGGACAGAAAAGAGTGAAGCCGAATTATGAGTTGAATTTGAGAGGCATAAAGGTGCTAGGGAGCTTGATTTCCCCTGGAGTAGCACTGGGAATATAAGGAAGCAAATGATACAGCCTCTGATCTCAAAGAGCTTATATTCTAATGCAGGGTGGGAGGGGAATTGGATACTGGGCATACATACAGATGAGAAAATAAAAGGAAAATAAGGGAGCTCTAATTTAAACTTTTCAGGGTAGATAACTTTTATTCCATCATAAAAAGATCTCCAGAAATGGAGATTCTTTGCCCCATCCCTTGCTTCAGGATTCCTTTATCCCCTCAGTGATTAGGTCAACGTCGAGCAACACTGACACTGCCCATGACATGCTTATTTTGCAGGAAGAGGGTGAATATAAAAATCTAGTCAGTAAGAGGAAACAGTTGCTCTTATGGGGGTAAAGACACAATATAAATTCATGATATTTCTGTTACTTGTTACTATTTTCCAGGGAGTGCTCAGATGGTGAATGTCTTCCCTCCTTCAGGAACCTCAGAATTCCAAGACTGACATGCCTCACTTACTTAACAAAACTCTTATTTTCCCCTTTAGCTGGAGAATAAGTGCAAGTGAAGCCTTGAAGCATCCATGGTTGTCAGACCACAGTCTTCATCGCAGACTCAGCTCACAGGTTGCCAACTTTTATATTTCTTGCAGTTTTAAAAATCTTCCTCTTTACTCTGCTGACCAGATGTTAGAAGCACATGCATCTGTTTTGAAGTTTTTTCCATTGCTTTGTGTCATATTAGCCACCAGATTTTAAGTTGGATGCAAATGGTTTAAAACTTGTTTGTTTTTTTAAACTCAGAGTTCTTGAGCACATGATAGTTTCAGACTCATGGAACTTTAGAACCAGACTGAATTTTAGACTTCATCTGGTTCACCTCCATCATTTATATAGGAGGAAACTGAGATCCAGTGATGTGATGGGAATTATCCAAGTGATCCAACTAGTAAATGGTGGACCCAAGACCAGAACAAGGGTTTTTCTATTTCTTACAGGAAACATTTTTAAAGCCCAACTCTGTCTAGGAACTCATGCTAAGTATTAGAAATTAACACATAAAAATGAAATAAGGCTCCATTCTTGCCCTCAAGTCACTTACACTGATTAGTAAGTACAGTTTAGAGAAGTAGAGAACCATAATAATTGGGAGCATCAGTGAAAGCTTTTTGTGAGAGATATCACTGGAGGAGAACTTGATGGAGGGGAACCTTTCATCAGCCAATCAGTGAATAAGGATTTTTAAAAATACCAAATAATATCAAGGCACTGTGCTAAGTACTGAGGATACCAAGAAGGGCAAAAAAGTTTCAGTCTTTACATATCATACATTCTAATGAAAGAGACAACATTTAAATAACTAGATACATACAAGATATGTATGGAGCAGATGGAACGCAATCTGAGTGGGGAAGGCAGTAGCAGCTGAGGGGAGGGGGATCTGGGGAAGGCTTCCTTCCCCCAGAGAGTGGAAGAGTTCTAAAAAGAAGAGAGTTTATTAATGGCATGGGGGAAAGCCTGCACAAAGACACATTTGGGAGAAATGGCCACTCAAGTTTAGAGATCAGAAGGGAGGCCGGTTTGGATGGATAATAGTGGAACCACAACACTTGGCATCAACCACTTCAGTAAATCCAGTGTGCCATGTGAGGAAGTAGACAAGGCACTTATGAAGTTGGGAAGACTAGATGACCAAATATGTATAAAATTTTGTCCCTAACGTGGAATAACTTTAAAACCACTGAATGATTTTTATTATAATATTTTATTCTTTCCCCAATTACATGTGAGTGATTGGTTTTTAAGATATCTGAAAGAGGAAGATTAAGAGCTGAAGGGGGCCTTAGAAGTCAAATACAAAAGGTTGAAAATGATTGCACATCACATTATTACCAAAAAAACTGCATCTCTGGAAAATCTTTGATAATGATTTCTGCATATGTTTAGGTTATTTGTGATAAAGATGAAAAGGGAATAGGTAAACTTTTACAGATAATTTTTTATCATATACTATAGCTTCATAGTCACACAATTAGCTGATGCATTTAGAGTATATGTTTATAGCTTTAAAAATTTTTCAATATACCATTTGATTTGGTAGGAAGGAGGGAAATAAGCATTTATTCAGAACCTACTATGCACCAGGCACTGTGCTTAGTATTTCATAAATATTATCTCATTTTATCTTCATAGCAACACTGAGAGGTAGGTACTATTATAAAATACGTCCCTGTTTTACAGTGGAGGAAACTAAGGCAGACAGAAGTTAAGTTACTTGCCCAGGGTCACATAGCTAGTAAGCGTCTGAGGGCAGATATGAACTGAGGTCTTCTTCACTCTAGGCCCAGCTCTCTGAGAATGCCACTGTCCAGCACAATGAGATGAAATCTTAAAGGGTTTCTTAAAAAAAGTCTTCTATGAATGTTAAAATATTACATGGTTCTTTGATACAACAATAGATATAATTTTTTTTAACAATCACCTGATTATAAAAAAATTAGCGATAACAATAGTAGCAAGCATTTGTATATAGTCCTTTAAGGTTTACAAAATGCTTTACAACTGCTATCTCATTATCCTTACAACAATCCCGAGAGGTTGTTATTCCCATGTTACAGATGAGGAAACTGAGGTAAATAAACTGATTTGTCCAGGGTCACATAGCTAGTGAGTGTCTGAGGTTGAATTTGAACTCAGCTGCCTCTATGATGCACAAAACAGAGAGACATAAGCTTGCCAAAGGTATTTGTACCCGTCTTTGATCCTGTCAAAATCCAAATAGATGAGGAATTACTTCTAGGTGTTTTATAAGTGGCATAGTACTGATTACTTTTTGAGTCCTAGAACACTAGGGCCAAGCTCAGTGGAGATCTTTAATCATTCAGAAAAGACTGGTTTAACAATCCAGAAAGGAAAAACCAAGGGGATGAAGAATGAACAGCTCAAGTGATACATTAGTGATAACTCTGGTATCCCAAGTGACACACAAGTATCTGATATTCTAGTAGCCCAAGCGATACATTGGTATCTGCAAAATATAGTATGTCCCAAAAGTCTTAATGCAGTTTGAAGCTTAAAAAGCATTAATAGCTTAAAACTGCACTAAGATTTTTGGGACACCGTAAAGCTCTTTAACACAATGGGTAGAATCTCTATGGAGCATATATTGAAAGTGATAGACCAGAAATGCTTAGGATAAAATGACATGGAAGTGTGATCTGCTCTGGAGAAAAGAGTATTAATATCACTCATTGGTTCACAGATCTATCAGAGCATCAAGCTAAGTAGGCTTTTTCCTCTCCTATTAGTACTCTTCAGAATTTGAATGTCCCTGGACTCAATGACATAAAATACAGAAACTACAAGAGGTGGTAACTGGAGCTACAATGAAAAAAAAGATGCAGTATAGGAAAAAAATCACATAAGAAACCTACTACTTTGGATATTTTGTCCAGTTACTAGTAACAGAGTAGAATCAATAATCTAAATAGAGTAAAATCCTCTTTTATAAAATGAATGGTTTATAAAGAAAAAGATTTGAATTATGGGATTTGCCCATAATCCTTTAGTGAATTTTGTCATTTAAATTCATTTCTAAGAGAAATGAAGAAAAGTATCATATTATGTGTTTTTTCAAAATCTCTAACCAATATTCAAATGAAATAGAATATTGTTTTTCAATAAGATTCTTATTTGCCAATTTACTTCCTTCATCTCCACCCCAAAAATTCATTCTTGAAATAATGTTGGTCATTGATCTATTCTGTAAAACAAGATTTCAGTTTACATTGAAAAAGTAGGAATTTTAGCTGGCAACCTTGGGTCAATTTCTTCCTCTATGTAGTTGAACTGGATTCTCTTTAAGGTCACTTATAATCTAAAATCTTAATGTTAAATGCTTTTAGTTTTACTTAGAGTCAATTCATCCTATAGGACCAAATGAGTGTAAAGCTTTAGCCATACTATGCCCTCAACAAATTCAATCCAACAAACATTTATTAAATGCCTACAATGTACAAGGCATCCTGTTGGGTGCTTCTCAATACTTATGTTTGAAATTCGGAATATATATACTATTGCTGAATTCAGAAGGAGTTATCCTTGGAAACTAGTTTCTTTAAAATTATTTGCCTTTTTAAAATTATTTGCCATGCTATATTTTGATCTAACTAAGAGTTAGTCCCAATTTACCATTTACCAAGTGAGCCAGTCAATCACACCTCTTAAGTACCTACTATGTGTCTAGTATTGTGCTAGATCCAGTGGAGGCACATAAAATGATTCTATAGCATGCACTCTCCTCTCTCAGTTTCCAGTCTAGTTTGGTAAACAAAATTAACATGCATTCAATGACTAGAAAACAATTGTGTTTGTGTGGTACTAACTACAAACACAATGGTAGTACATTCATTAAATATTAAACACCTACTGTGTGCAGAGCACTGTGCTAGGTAATGTGGGGAAAACATGGTTTATAAACTCATGGAGCTTTATATTCTAGGAAGAAGATATGAAATAGGCAATATAATACCGTATGATAAGTGCATTAGAGAGTTTTGGAACAAAATGCGATGTGCTAAAGTACAAGGTCATTTTTGATAGAGGACATCAGGGAAGGCTTTATGAAGGAGATGGCATAAAGTCTTTTGGGTTTCAAGAACGGAGAGATACCCCACCTCCCACCCCATAGCAAATGACTTGAAAATGTGCTTATATCACAAGTGAAAAGTTAAGCAAGAGCTCTAATCTCTTCCAAAATGTCTTGTGACTTTCCCAGAAGAAGAAGAATCAAGGCTCCAAAGCTCAGTAGCTGGTGGCTGAGGACCCTGCTGAAGAGTGTTCCAACTTGGAAGGTTTGTCTAGGCCCCTCCAGTTTTCTTCTTTCATATAAAAAGGAAGAATATCTGGGGAGGGTGTCCTTATAAATTCTCAATGGTGATGATAAGGACAGTAACACAGGTCACCTGCCTGCTTTCCTGCACAAAATAAAGTAGTATCTTCGCACCAACTCTAGGCCCTGCTTTTACTCCATGGCCCTACAGTGACAGCTTCCCTGTATTTATCAAAAAAAATCCTAGAACTCAGATTGGATTGAACCAATCCAGTCACCAAGCATTTATTTGGCTCTTCCTCCAAGCAAGGTACTGTATTCAGTACTGAGAATGCAAAGACAAAATGAACATGTTCTTGATATTTGAAAAATGAAAATAGAAAACAGTCCTGTCCCCTAGGAGCTTACATACTAAGAGCTAGCTTAATTTATTTTGGGAAAGAGAAGGCTTAGAAAAGAATTAAGAAAGGAGCCTTTGTGTTTTGTTTTGTGTTGGTTATTTTTTTTTTTTATATACCACAAGTTGGATACAAAGGTCTTTTATATCTATTGAGTAGGAGAGTAAAATTGATGTTCAACTGTGGATTTCTCCCCTCTCCTTTTATTTTTGATTTTTTGAATTAATAAATTTGATTGATGACTCTTATATTTACCTCAGAATTTCCAGACCTATCCTCCACATACACTCAGTCACCCAGTAAGCTCCATCTTCTAATCAAAAGACACAGATAAGTAAAACCAACCAACACAGTGACCCTTTCTTACAGTGGATGCAAATTTCCATTCTCACAATCCCTGAAATGCTCACAACTCTCCTGAAAGGAGGATACAACAATTCATCACCTCTTCTCCAAGGCCAAGATTGCTCATTCCAATTATTCAATGTTTGGTTTTGATTTAGTGTTCTTTTCATCTATCTTGTAGTCATATGCATACTGTTCTCCTTCACTCTTTGTCAATTTATACATTTCTCTAAATTCTTCCTTGATTCTTAAAGCACAGTAATAGCTGATGGCATTCATGCAACCATTTATTCAGCCAGTCCCCAATCTATGGGCACTTACTCTGTTTCTATTTTTTTTTGTTTTTTTGCTACTACCAAAGAATGCTGCTCTGAATTATGTTGTTGTATATGTATTGGCCTTTTTTTTAGTGATCACTGGCTCATGGGCCTAAAGGAAAGTAAAAGAAGATTTGGAATGGCTGAACTGGATTGTCAGGCATGTGAAGAAATTAAAATTTAGAAATTAGGGAGGGGGGACTTATTTTTATTTTATATAGAGCAGGACAAAAAGACTGGATTCTCTTTTTCTTTCCTCCCTTTTCTTGAATTTATGCTCTCTTCAAGTTTTGTACACTCTTGTTCTCACTCCAAGTGGTCTGGGGCTGTGTGACACTAGACATGTTTCCCTGCCCTTTTCTTCTCTCACCTTCTATTGCAGAAGCATTTTCTCAGCCACTTAAAAACCATCCATTCCCAGTTGCCACAAACCCTAAGGGTTCACCGCAAACCACCTTCCCACCATAAGGAAGGGTGCTACCTTTGAAGCACTGTGGGAACTAAACCAGTGGGAGAAAGTGAGGTTAGAGTCTTAGAAGAGCCATTTACCAAGGGCTGGTTGTGTAGGGAATGGGGAGAGGTGGGGGAAAAGAATGTGAAAGGCTAACGTTCTTGAAATCAAATTCAAGACCAATGGAACTTCCATTTGGGGCAGGGTTAAGCATTTGAGCTGATTTAAAATGCAGTATTTGAGTTCTATGGTTAGATTTATTTTCAATTTGTTTTTGGAACAAGATATTATTTTGAGCTTTTAACACATTACTCTTTTGCCCTGGTCATTTGCACTAGCCACCCACTTTTCCTGGGTTCCCAAAAATCACATTGTACCACAGAAAATCAACTAAGCCCCCACCACAACCCTGGGAAGAGACATTTTGTATGTTTCTGTTGTATTGTGGTTGTTAGCTTTATTGCTACTGTTAGCACTGAATGGAAATATACAGCAGCTTCTCAGAGACATTTGGTTGACCATTAAGGACCAGGGAGGTCTATTGCTCAATATTTAATCTGTTGGGTTTTTTTTTAATTGTTTGTGGTCTCTGTATGTGTGTGAAATAAATGCAAATCCAAGCTACTAGTGCTTGAAGCAACTTTAGTCCAAATAAAAGAAAAAAGAGAATGCTTTATATTACTGTCCACCAGCATTGAGATTGTTTTCTTGGCAAGGTATGTTACAACCTTAAGATAATATTGATTCTTAATATCTAGTGATAAATAAATATTCCAGTGGAAAAAAGAAGACTTTTCTAAGCCATATGAATATGACTTAAAATCCACATTGTAAGTTAGACTATATAAATTTCCTACAATTTGTTAGAGGCAGTTTGATGTATAGAAGGAAATGCCATGAAAATCAACTTCACCAACATTTCAGTTCTTGCTATTATATCCTTGGTCCATTTATGAGCATTGCTTCAGAGGCATGATAACCATTTTATATAGGGGATGGTTGTGACCTGGATTGTTCAGTGTTTGCTGTGATTGTACAGATCAGTGGAAACACTCCAATGCATGATGGCCATCCTGCACTTTGACCCCCAGGGTGTAGATAAAACAAAATGAAATGAGTGGCTAGTCCTGCAAAAATTTGTCCCTTCCCCCAGTTCTCATTAAATGAAGCCCTTATCTAGCCTTCATTGTTATAAGAAGCATTAAAATATCTTGCGTAAAAATTTAAACTTTTGGTAAGCAGTAGGATTTGGCAAGGGGTTTCTTTTTCATACACACACACACACACACACACACACACACACACACACAAACGTGGGACAGCTAGGTGGTGCAGTGGATAAAGCACTGGAAGCAGGAGGATATCTTCCTGAGTTCAACTCTCGTCTCAAATACTTACCAGCTGTGTGACCCTAGGCAAGTCATTTAACCCTGTTTGCCTCAGTTTCCTCATCTGTAAAATGAGGCAGAGAAGGAAATGGCAAACTACTTTAGTATCTTTGCCAAGAAAACCCCAAATAGGGTCATGAAGAGTCAGACACAACTAAAATGAGTAAACAACATATATACATATGTATATACACACATCTATATAGAGACATACACACACACACATGCATACACACACATATACATACATATGTATGTGTGTGTGTTTTCCTGGGTAGGAAGAAGCATAACCAGGTAATTATTATTTTTTAAAAGTACTGCTGAATCAACAAGATCCTTATTTTGTTTCCTTTGCAGGAAAACTGCTGTGGTTGCTGCCCTTTGGAGGACATTTTGGAAAAATCAGCAGTTCTGATGCTTTGACCCCAGCAGTGACTGGAGGCATTTACCAAATGTAGTAACTCCACCTCTTTTTTTTTTTAAATTTCAAGTCAGGCAGCTTCCAGAAGAGGAAACCAAGAGCTGTTGTTCCCAAGGAGGTGTAAATACCAGAGCCCCACATCCTTTACCTCACCTCTGAGATGGTTGCAGTAGTTTACTTTGGGAAGACAACTTTCTCTGCTATCGATGGAGCTTGCCATAATGTTAGCTGTTGCTCAGTTAGGCAGGTGGGCTAGAGCTGAAATGATCTGAGATTTTCAAACCCGAAATTATGTTTGAAGTGGGAGAAAAAGAATGCTAACAAATTTTAAACTATGAGTATTACACAATGGAGATTTTTGTGGCAAAAGTTCTTTTGAATCGAGTGTGTTCAGGAAACTTACTACTTTGGCTTCTGTTACACCTGATTTGTTATCATAGAAAGTTCATTCATGTTGAAAGAGTTGGGGAAAGCTGTCAAAGAGTGGATCTGTTATCCCCCTAGATTCCAAACTTTGATCTAATTTTGTTAGGAGTTCTGAAATCATCAATGAATGCCAGCAGCAAGCTGGCAAGGTCTCCTTGGGTAAGGAGGGCATTGCTTTTAGTCCTGGAGTGATCTGGGGCATGGAGCCCAAATGTCTGAATAAACTTAACTATGACAGGTCACACGTGAAACTGAATTTATAACTTAAAAGCAAGGAAAATCAGTACATTGATTTGTTGGCCAATGAAGATGAAGCATTTATTAAGTTTTCTGTACAAGGAAGACAGATTCCCAGTTAGAAGCTTCTACCTACTCCCTGATCTATTAAGCCATTTCATTAGATACTGAATAAAGGAAATACTTGTGACTAATAAGCTATCTTGCACACAAATTATACTTTTAGAAAAAAGCAGAACTCCTGCCACAGTCTTGAAAAAGAAAAACCTGAGATATTTTTAAAAATAAAAGATGTTTTCCAAATTCTATATCACTTTCTAAATTCCATATCAAATGTTAAGTTCAGTTACCTCCTCCATATATGTGTTTCCAAATAGCTGTTGTGCTGGGGTCAGTTACAGTAATGTATTTATTTTGGGTCACTGCTCTTTCTCTGATACTGAAGGGGATTGCTTTATAAAGAATTTGGTAACTAGCATTGAAGAGTGATTAAATTTTCTTGACATCCCTCATATTTCCAATGTCCGTCTGGCAAGTCCTTCCAACATGTCTTCAAGAAAGACATATGAATAAAATGCTTATTCCCATTTTACAGGTTTGTGGGAACTGTAAGCAATTAGCATTATGGAATTTGGCCAAGGTTACATGGAAAGGTATTGGGTGAGACAGACATGAAACTGCCTCCCTTTTCCAAAGTTCTTGCCATCATACTTTTCTCCTTTTTTTCCTCTAGCCTATTCATTTCTGTTCCAGTCTTGATTTCCCCTCCCGTTTTTACATGACTATGCTTACAATGTTTAATTTGGTTTCCTTATGGGGAAAAAAAGAGAAAGAAACTGTATGCCTGAAGTCTTATATTACTGGGCTATCTTTAGCTGATGATATGCAGTGTATTTGGAAAGTTATAAGCCAGTGCATGCATGAATTATCACATATACCACAGGGTCCTGGCATTCATTCAAATGCTAAATAGGACACAAGGGTCTGATTTTAAGCCCCTTATGGAACAGTGCGTTCTACTATGGAGCAAGGGAAGTCTACCCAGATATTTTCTTGCCTGACTGGTTGTAGCTCAAATTTTGATCCATTTTATTAGCTCCATTTCTATAGATCCTAGCATGAATTTGAGATGCCCCAAGTCAAACTGAGGAGTTCTAGCCTTGTGAAATTCATCAGTGATGACCCCAAATGGTTCCTGGGTGTGAAGTACTTAGGTGTTTAGAAATGAGTCTCTACTTTGGAAATGCATTTTGTTTAGATTTCTGTTTTAAGATCCACAGTTGGGTGGGAAAGTGCCCCAACACCAGCTGAGTGCTTTTAATAAGGAAGTTTGGAAGTGTTAGTTTTATAGTTAATTTATTTCAGTCTAGGGCTGTGGAGGAATGTGCCATGATTGGTTGGAGCTATGTTGTGTGACTCTGTACTTCTGTGGGGCTGATCCAAGTATAGGTCCTTGTTGCCCAATGTTCTACTGTTCCAGCAGGTCGGGGATGTATGTGGGGGTGTGGGGTAGCAAAGCAGATGAACCAGGACAAATATAGGCAAGGACCTGAGTCATAGAGCAGATTATGTATGAACAGAGTCATTGTGATCAACTTTCCAAGGAGATAAAATGACCCTCTTGATAAAAAATTTAAGCCTTATTGCTCTTTTTAAGTTTCCCTCACTCTTAATAATAATAAATAGCATTTATATAGTGTTTTAAGGTTTGCAAAGCACTTTACATATATGTTATTTTGTTTTGCTTTCCTATTGGACATCTCCATCGAATAACTTTGGCAAATGGTTAAAGTTGAACCTTGATGCTGCGTTCCAGAACATAGGGAAGACATACCTTGTGATGGAGTTAGGGAAAAGTGTGCACATTTGTAGTTTATAAATCTCTAAAACTTATCCAGATTCCGTACACAGGAAGATGATTCATAGTCCTGTGGTTGCTGCATAAGTAGCCCTTCATTAGTTTCCTGCGTGAGCTAACTTTGTAATTCTGGCCTGCTATGTCACTGTACATATTTTTGCATTTATTGTTAATAATTCATTATCTAGCTTGGTGTTGACTTCATTTTTTTCCTTCAACACTAACAAAAGAGAATTCTGCATCTATATATGTATATATATAATCCAGCTCATTGATATGAATGTAATTTGGAGAGGAAAATGTGTGTGCATGTGGTTATTTACATCTTATTTATCTTACAAAGATGGTTGTATCATTTTTTTTCTTGATTTGTTTCCAAAATGTGAGTTCTTACCCAATTCTGTCTTCTCTAGCTGTTACAAGCTACCATGGAAATTTTGGGCCCCCTACATCCAAGTTCTCATTACGCAGAACTCTACCTTTTATTCTCTTGACCCATCCTTTATTTTCTATCCTTCATGCTCGTTTTCCTTCAGGTTACAGTTATATTCCTCCTCCCTTCCAAGTCTCAACCACTTCTAAATTTTAATCCCTCCTTGAAATTTGTTTTTTTAACCAAAGTGTCCAGGTGTATTATAAAAAAATCAAGACTCAATGGGAAATTATTCCTTTACAATTGAATTCCTTTCTCACCCACTAGGAACTCCAGAGCCAGGCTGGTAAAGGTGGCTTGCCTTTATGTTAAGGATTATATCTTTGCATAACATTTTGTAGCTTGTTTCCTAAAGTAAGAGTTGTTGTATCTCTCTATAGTTCTACTTGTCCCTACTAGTTTGAGCTCAGACTAATGAAATTTGCTTTGTGTGCATGGTCTTTTGATGGCTGGTTTCACCTTCCATGAAGGCTGATAGTTCAATCATTATCAAATGAAGGGGCAAAAAATTATGTCAAACCACCTGAATGCAAATATGTTGCTTAGTCACATTTGTGTAGCCAGCCACAGCTGACAAAAACCCCTACAGTGATGACATCAGGGCTTTCATGTCAACTGGTGGTATTTTTTCAGAACTGATATACAGAAAAGGCTATGCAATGTAGAGATTGCTTGTGTTGCATGTACTTCTAGTTTTTAAAATGGATTTTGTCAGATCAATGGTTTTTTTTGTGTCAACATAAAAATACACAAGTGATTATTATATGTTCCACTACAGAATAAAGAGATTTTATTTACCTTGTGGCTGGTGGACTGGCTGTATTTATTTGAAGGACTCTAATAAGTAGGACGTCCTAATTATTTGCAAATAATGTAAGGTCAGAGATGCCCATGGCAAAAAGCATTCAGGTAACCCATTAGTGGTATGATGTTTTTCTTGGTTTGGAGATCCCTACTCAGAAACCTTGGAAGGTCCAAATAATCTGTCTCCCGCTCCTCTTGCAAAAACCCCAGCCATAATGGAAGTAGAAAGGGAAACCATAAGAACTGGATAGTATGCAAAAGGCAAAGGACAGTAATTCAAAGTCCCACAGTGTCCCTTTAACAAGCAATCTCCAATGTCTTGTTTTCAGAAAAGATTTGTGTCTTACAAAAATTTACTTATGCTCAGCCTTATGTTGTCATAATTATTCTGTCAAAGATTATAGCACTGCTTACTCTGGGCTAAGCTAGCTTTCCTCCAACTCCCATTATCACTGCCCAAGTGATGGACCCATTCTGGATTCTACAGGTTCATCTTTTTGTGGGATGATACCTACATCTATTCATACCTTAAATCATGGTGAGCCCCTTCTCAGAACAATGTCTTTAAATACATAAAATAAAATATACAGGCTTACGAAAGAAACCAAATATATCAAAATATTAACAAAAAATTCATGCATTCTATGTTAAGAGCCCGTGCCTTAGAGGAAGGCTTGAGAATCCCTCCTGAGTAGAACACTGGTTAACTCCTTCAACAAAGTCCTTTTTTTACATGAAACTTCAGAAATAGGACTCCATTTAGTTGGGGGTGGTGAGTGACATAATACTTCTGAATGTGTTGGCTACAATGTAAGTCCAAAGTCTCCTAAAGTGGAGTCCATTTGTTCCCAAAGAAACATCTGTGTAGTTTAAGAAGTCATTTTCATAGACTATACTTGAGTAAATGCCAACTAGCTGGAGAGACCTCCAGTTTTCTCACAATAGTTTTGGATGTCCTTTCCTCAAAGGAGAACTCCTTATTTGTCCTTGGGCTTAAAAGGACCTCAATGGCCCTTTGGAAAGCTGGTGTATTAGAAAGAACACTCAACTTGGGATTCAGAGAAATCAGTCCTGGCTCTGACAATTTCCTGCATGGCTTTAGACAAATCATTTTAGCCCCTTGGGTATCAGATTCTTCATGTGTAAATACATCATCTCTAAGGTCCTTTGTGCTCCAAATCCTATCAAAGAATAGCAAGTTGAAGGAAACATTGACAATGGACCCCAGGGCTTGTGTATTTTTGTTTCCTCTCTGTCTCTAGCTCTCCAATGTCAGTAGTTTAGGTTCCTATAGGTGGGGCAACATCCCAGCAGCAGGTCCCCCAAGGTTCCTTTTCCACACCCTGCAGATGCTCATTGTAGCTGGAGAGCCACACAAGAGTTCCAGTAATGGATTTAGAAGCCATCTAGTCAAACTCCCTCATTCTGTAGATGAGGAACTGAGGCCCAGAAAAGGTTAAGTCACCCGTCCAAGGACACACAAGCAGTATGTGAGCAGGGATAGGATTTGAACTTAGGTCCTCTGACTCTAAATCTAGTTAAAGCTCTTGGTTCTAGAGCATTTTCTGAGTATCCACCTCAAAGATATCTGGGTCTAGACAGATAGGCAACATCTGGAAATTGGGTAGAAGAGGACCACGCTGACAGAGCCAGCCCTTGCCAGTGCTAAGGACAGACACTGGACAGGGAACTGGGGAAATGAAGAAGAACAGAGAAATGCTAAAATATTAGTCAATAAGCATTTATTAAGTGCTTACTATATGCCAGGATTTATACTAACTGCTTTGAACATAGAAAGGCAAAAATGCTGTTCCTGCTTTCAAGGAGTTCACATTCTAATGGGGAAAACAATCTGTAAAGAACCATGAATATACAAAATACATACAGTATAAATGGGGAATAATCTCAAAACAAAGTCATTGGCAGTGGGGGAAATCAGAATCCAAGCATGAGGTAATGAAAGCCTGGACCAGGATGCTGGCTATGTGAGTGGAGATTCTGTGAACCAATAAGACTTGGCAACACATTGGACATGGAAGGGGCTGTGTGTGTGACTGTAAGGATTGGAGGATGGCATTAAGTTTGGAGCCTGAGTAACCAGGAGGGTGGTGATACCTTCAACAGTAATAGGAAAGTTGGGAAGAAGGAAGGGTTTGAGGGCAAAGAAATCAGTTCTGTTTTGGACATGTTGAGTTTGAGATACCTACAAGATACGTGTAAATAAGGGAGATTTTAGTGTATGTAATGTGGATTTTTGTTATTCCTTCTTATAGTTTAGCTCCCAGGATCCATAGCCATAACAATATCTTCTTCTTAGTGGTTGTATGTAAGTTCTCAAAATCATGGTTCAAACCACCTCTACCATGCTTGTGTATCATTATATAATGATAAATAATATAAACCTTTGTGCTTAAATTGTAAGTATCCACTGCAACTGAACAGTGAGATATAGCGGTGAAATAATGTAATCTTGTTTGTCTATTGCCCTATAAAGCAAGTGGGCACTCGTTAGTGAGTGGAGAATCCTTAGGGTTGAATGTACAAGCTGGAATGCTGTGCATGCCTTGATCAACCCCCATCAAGGCTTGGGGGAAATCTGTGTTTGCCTCAACTAGCCCCAGGCTTGGGGGTTGAGGCTTGAGGGGATTTAGGGAAGTACACAAGCTGTGTCCGTCTTGATTATCCCCCATCAAGATGTAGGGGTAGTTGTCCCCCTTTCTTGTCGGCCCCTGCAAGAAGGGTGATTAGGGAATGCAGTAGGAGTTGGTGCTCCCATTATCAGCATTATGAGAAGACTAGACTAGACTAAAGTAAACTTAACCCCTCCAAAGCTGTCTTCCTGTCCTTCCTGTCGGACCAGATCAAGAGCGAACCTGTGCTAGCCCTCCTGTGTGTTATCTGTCTTACAATATCCAATTTGAGATGTCCAAAAGGCAGTTAGTGATTTGGTTCTGGAGTTCAAGTGAGAAATTAGTGTTGCATATATCAATCTTGGAATCATTTGGGATGGGGATGATAATTGAATTCATGGAAGCTGATAAGATCACTAGCAAAATAGTATAGAGGGAGAAGAAAAGAGGGCCCAGAACAGAGTCTTGGGGAAACACTCACATGTAGTCCTTACATAGATGAAGAACCAGTAAAAGAATCTGAGAAGTAATCGGACAAATAGGAGAAGAACAAGGAGAGAGCAGTATTACAACAACCTGTAGAAAAGAGAATGTCCAAAAAGAAGAGAATGCTTGATTTTGTCAAAGGCTACTGGGAGGTATAACGGCAACCACATTGACATACCCAGGATGGCTGCTAGTACGGGTATTTAGATCTGCTTTACTAAGGAAAGCAACTAAAAGGGGTCAATGATCTTCTTTAATTACATAGAAAAAAATGCAAATTAAACTAAAGACCAACAGACAGGGCTCTACTGTTTGAATCAAAGCTTTACATCCACCACTGCTTCAAGAGAGCCTTTACCTCTGAGAAGTCAGGGAGCTCTGAACATACGGCCAGTCAGAGTCTTGACCAGGGAATCACAACATCTTTCTCATAAGCGAGCCCCCAAAGCAAAAGCTCACCTCTTGGAATTTATATTCTTTAGGCTCAGTGCCTAATTAGAAATAAACAAAAGGTGTGTAACCTTTCTACAAGCAATCTTCCCTTAATGGGCTCCACATGAGGCCTATTGATGGGCAGGAAAGATCTTACACCCCATTAACTTTACAGGAGGTCAAAAAAGACAAGAATTAAGAAAAGACCATTACATTCAACCATTAAGAGATCATTAGTAACTGGAGAGAGTGCAATAGTTTCAGATGGATGACAAGCTTGTAATACAGATTACAATATAGATGAGAAGTGAGTGAGAAGAATAAAAGGTACCTAGTGTTGAAGGCTTTCTTAAAGAGTTTAGTGAAGAAAAGAAGAAATATAGGATGATAGCTAGAGGTAGTGAATGGATCAAGTAAGGGTTTTTTGAGGATGGAGGAGAGGTAGGTATATTTGTACACAGCGGGGAAGGATCCAGTAGATAGGGAAAGAATGAAGACTAAAGAGAATGGAAATTACACATTCTGTGGAGAAGATGGAATCAAGGGTACAAGTAGAAAGGTTTTCCTTGGCAAGGAGAGGGGCCAGCTTTTTGTGTGAATTAGAAGTGAAGGAAAAAATCGTGTGTGAAGGAAGAAATAGTGTAAAAGACGGAGCAGTGGGGGCGGAGACTGATATCCGAGTAATGCGAATTGCAGAGGAGGGGAGAAAAGGGAGCTATTGGTGAAAGAACTCAATTTTTTCAGTGAATTTTGAATTCCTCAGCTAAGAGGATGGGAGAAAGGAGAGGCCTGAGGAAAGATGAGAAAGTTTAGAATAGTTGCTGTATTGAATGGGTTAGCAAATTGATTAGGAAGTGAAAAAGGAAAGTATTTTTCTTACAACAACTTGGGTAGTAGGAGTTATCACATTTATATGCCTTAATTTGTGCAGCTATTCCCAAAGAGATGGCCAAACATTTTGTTTCTTTCTTTGTATTATGATATGTAGAATTTCTATAAACGTTTTTAGCCACATGGGTCTTTTTTTGTAGCCAATAACTTTCTCGGGATATTGTTCCAGTAATGAAAATTCTGGGTCAAAGGATCAAGCAATTCAGCAACTTTTCCTGCATAATTCCAGAACTTTTTTTTTCTGAATAGTGAACCAATTCACAATTCTACCAGATGTGAATTAGCATGACTAACTTCTCACAGCCCCCTTTTCATTGAGTCATCACTTAGATAATTATTGAATAAGAATATTATTAAAGAGTATGCTTATTTTCTACATTCTAAGCTTTTTGTGCATGCATAAAAACTCCAAAAGACCATAACACAACAAATACTAAAATTAACAAGGAACACATAATCAAAGGATTTCTAAGTGGAAACTAAAGGTTATCCTGTCAAATAATTCCAAAGAATAAATCATAGAAATAATATATAATTATCTTAAAGGAAAATAATAGTGACATCATTGCAAAACTTATGGGATAAAGCTAAAAAAATTTTCGAAGGAAAAATTACATCTCTGAGAATTTAAATTAATTAGAGAATGAGACCAAGAATACCAAAGAATGGTAGAGTAGTGAAGCAGGTAGAACAATTGAATTTAGATCAGGAATACTTGCTTCCAAATCTTGCCTTGCTTACTTATTAGCTGTGTGACCCTGAACAAGCCACTTAAATTCTCTGAGCCTTATTTCCTTTTGTAAAATAAGGGGTCCAGACTTAATGACCTCCAAGGATACTTTCAACTCTAAATCCATGATCCTATAAATTGAACATACAATTAAAAAACCTAGAAAATTCACAAAATAATCTCACAAAAAAATTGAAAATCAAAGACGATATAAGGAAAATTTAAAACAAAAAAGTCTCTTAAGTTGACAAAAAACCCCTAAGAGCTAGTGTACTGAAAAAATCAGTAAAAGATAAGCCATTTGCTAATCCCAGTTTTAAAAAAAGACAGTAAGAGCAACTCTAAAAATGAAAAAGTAGACATTCCCAACAAATAAAGAGAAAAATGAAGAAAACTATCAAATCGTGGTGACTGTATGCTAACCAATATTAAAACTTTAATGAAATGAACACATATTCACAAAAATATCAAACACCCTGATCACAAGTTAGAGGGAAAGATAAGTAAATCAGATAGGCAAATGATCCCTTCTCCAAAAGAGAAATCAAGAAAGTTGTGAATGAACTTTGTGGAAATGTGATTTTGAAGAATTGTCCCAAATGGAAAAAAAGAATTAATTGATAATTAATGATAAAGCATTTAAATATTTCTTATATGTTAGGCATTTATGCTAAGCTCAGTGTCACAAAAGGAAGACAGTTTCTTCCCTCAAGGAGATTACATTCTACTAGAAGGAGATAGCAAATTTATGAGAGTGTTGGTCAAAGAAAGGAATGTCTGAGTTGTTCCAGGGATGATGAATTTATCCAAAAAGGTCAGTTGACAAGACCTTTACAAGAAAAATAGTAGTATCCTAGTGATGATTTGATTATTGAGCATAAAACAAGAGGTAGGGGAGTCCATGTGAGATGGCAGTATGGATGGGAGATTGCCTGCTGGTTGGGATGTGAAGCATGGTTTGTTTTGGTGGTCAGAGTTTTACTAGATAGAGTGGGCTAATTGATTTTACACTCCCTTACTCACCAGTCAAGACAGTTTGGCCCAAAGAAGCTGTTCTAACGCTGAGTTGTTCAACTCCCTCAGGTCCCAACAAAATAAAGCCTCTCAATTAGCATAGGTCCAGCAAAATATTTGTAGATCTTGCCTAGTAACTTTTATATTTTGTCTTTTTTAAGCAGTTTATCTCTTGGCTTTCTGTGTCTTCTGTCCCTGGATTCTTCTGACTTCTCTTATCCTCAGTTCCTCCTCCTCTCCTATCTTTTGTATTTACTTTATCATCTCTTAGAGCAGTGATGTCAGAGGTGCTCCCCATGGGTAATAGGCTGCCCACAAAACTCCTAAGTGAGACCAGAACTAAGCTAGAATGCTTAACAAAATAAATATACAATGCAATATCAATAATGTTGATTTGTGATTTTCTAAGTCAGTGCTGCCAGAAGGGATCCATTTATACTTGAGGTTGACACCACTGTCCTACAGTCACCAATGCTCAAATCACCAATGCTTCCTCAGGATGTGAAACTGAAAAAAAAAACCAACAAATTACCTTTCTTTTAGGAAGACCACAACAGTAAAATTATCATATAGTCCCCAGATAGTTATTTGGTTTATTATTTATCATCTATATCCTTCACAACTATGAAGATGGTCAAATGTCCACAAGCTGATAGACTACAATTCACTTCATCTTTACCTCAGTCAGTGCTTTGTTTTTATACAGGTCTTCTCAGTACAACTCTTGGGACGAAGAGAGAAATTCTTTCTTTCTACCTAATCCCTTTCCCCCACCCTCATACCATGCAAATGGTATTGCAGAAATTGAATCAGGAAGAGATAACTCATCCAGCTAGGAGCAGAGACTTATAAAAGACAAATAGAAGGTCTCTGATAAAAAGAGAAACTATGTCTCTGTTCTTCCATGATAAGAACAGTTTGTTACAATGGCCATGAAGACAACTGAAAAAGACACAGTTCATCCACAACATTCTGAGCCATTGCCAGTTGTCCTGACTTTTGTCTTGCCACTGGGTTTTTATGACTCTGGAAGAGAGAGTGAAGCTGATGATTTTGTGCACATCTGGTTCACTTTAATCCAATTCATGTGCAAATCAAGACATCACCCCATGATGTCACTGATCCTCTTCAAAAATGAAGGACAAACAGCAGTAAATACCTTTGCTAAAAGTTAATTGAGGCTACTGGCTGAAAATCAGTGGGGAGCACACTGGTGAGGTCTCATTAGTGATATTACTAGAGAGCCAGCTTCACAAGGTTACCCTTAGAGCTCTCAGGAGGGTAGTGATAATCCTCTTTCTCTCTGGGACCCCAAACCACAAATATGAGTGAAGGTTTGGGGAGTGGTAAAAGAGGAAACAACAAATAGAGGTAACAAGTGGAAACAGCTTTTTCTAGATGGTTGGCTGTGAAATAGAAGAGAAATGTTGAATGATGGCTTAAAGATACTTCCAAGTCATGAGAAGTTTTTGTTTGTTTGTTTTTAAGAATGGGGAGACCTTGGCATATTTGTAAGCATTAGCAAAGGAGCCAATAAATAGGGAAGGTTTGGACATTATTGTTACAATATTCATATTCTCTCTCTCTCTCTCTCTCTCTCTCTCTCTCTCTCTCTCTCTCTCTCTTCACCCCCACTACCACACATGCCAACACCTTGAGGTTCATTCTCTTAATTGGATCCTTGTAGCTGAAATATATTTTTCCTTTTTTTCACCCCTGCCCCATCCCATCTTGTCTCCAAGCTTTGGAACCCTGTCTCATCCTATGGATCCCTATCTTATCCTATAGACACCATATTCTCATTTCTATACCCTGCTAACCAAAAGTAGATAGGTCCTTGTACTTACCAGGTCATCCTGGACAAATAAGAATTGATCTCATTTTGAAAGTTTAACCTTTATAATAAGAATGTATTCTGGTGAAAAGAGCACAGGAATTGGATTTCAAGAACCTTAGATTTGAATCTCAATTCTCCTACCTGTATCTGTAAAACCTTAGGCCAACTCTCTTCTCAGGCCATCAGCTTCCTCATCTGCAAAACTCAAGGACTGGATTCCATGACTTCTAAGGTCCCTTCCACCACTAAAATCCTATGATTATTAAATTCTTCCATTTTGATTTGGGATTAACTAAAATCTCCATGCTCATTGTATGTGTCACCCAATTATTTTAGTCACCTTGGGGGTCCTGGGAGGTTAAATAACCTGCCTAAGGTCGTACAGGCACCAGGTGTCAAGGGTAAGACTTGAACCCAGAATCTACCTGACTTGAAGCTTAGCTCTGCTATTCACTATATCACATTCCCTCTCTTAAAGTAATGGTTTGTCTTTTGTTCTTGAAGAGGACCATGACATCAGGAAGATGTTGCCTTGACTTGCAAGTATATTGGATTTGAGTGAGGAAGGGCTGTGCAGTCACCAGCCTCACTTTCTTCTCCTTTGGAGCCATTTGGGTCCATTGCCAGATATAGATCAGGACAACTGGGAGTGGCCCAGGATTCAGTGGAAGACCTTGGCCTTTTTAGAGCTTGTTTAAGCCTCTGGTCTTAGAGAGGCAATGTTACATTGGCGGAGGTTTCAAAACAAAGATCTAAGACCAGAGGTTTCAAAACAAGGACTAATCTGCATTGATAGAGGAAATGAGTCATTGGGAACTCCTGACACGGATGAAATCACAAGCCTGGTAAAAAAAATAAAGACAAAATATAATTATATATTTAAATATGTAGAATTTTTCCCAAGAAAAATATCTATTTTGCTTTTAATTAATGATAGCCCTGTTCTGTTGGATTTCTCAATTCTTAGCCCTTTAAGCACTTTGCAAAACTTTGAAAAACCTTTCAAATGATATTTTGAATTTATCCCATCATCATCATCATCATTATGATAACCATAGTTTCCTCATCTGCAAAATGGGCATAGAGAAAGAAATGGCAAACCACTCTTGTATCTTTTCCAAGAAAGCCCCAAATCGAGTCACAAAGAGTTAGACATGAATAGTTGGCAAAAAAAAATTACATAGCAGCTTGAGGTTTGCAAATAATTTTATTTTACACTATGGCTAATTGTTACATCAACCCTGAAGAGTAGGTGCTACCCCCATTTTACAGATGAGAAAACTGAAGTTTAGGGAGCCTAAGTGACTTCCTCAGGGTCACACAATTAGTAAATATCTGAGGCACTATTCAAATCTAAGTCTTCCTGACTCCAAATACAAAATTCTATCCATTTTATGATTCTGCCTTTTTCTTCCTCTTTTTTTTGACTCTTCTTTTGCAGTCTTCTTCCATGTCTCTATCTTGCAGGGTAAGGTACAGAATATTCAGAAATAAAAATCCTTTTTTTATTTGTCTCCATAAAATAAATGGATTTTTAAAATGTGATCCCTGTGTATATATATTTAGAAATACGTCAGCTGGGGAGAAAATAATCTAACAAGGGTTTTCATAATTCTTATTAATTAATGTTTAAACCCTTTCTTCCCTTAATTATCTCCAACACCTGTTCACCATAAAATTTCCTCTGTAATTTTTATATTAGTCCAATATTAACCAGACTTTGGAAGCACTCTTAAGGCTTTTTTGACTTTTAATTAATTTTAAATTAATTTTAATATCAGGAATATTTTTAAACCTGGTCATATACTCAATAAAAATGACCTTTAAATTAAAAATTTTTTTCTGAAGTTCTACTAAAGTTTCTAAAGACAACTTTATGGTCTTTTATGTATGTCTTTGGAAAAGGTAATTTGGAATTCATTTACTGAAATTCTTTAATTTACCCCCAAATAATTTCATGAAATTCTTGCCTTGTCAACTTTACTCTCTTCCCAGGTTAAAGTTTTCAAAGCTGAACTGGATATTGACAACTCATTGCTATATCATCAGTTCCCTTTTCATGCTATCATTTCCCAAGCCAAGTAAAGCATTCTGCCAGAATGCACCCAGCTTCTTTCCTCATTGTCTTTGTGATTGCTCTTTTCCTTGATGATCTGCTGGGTTTGTTTTTTTTACAGTTTCACCTCTTCTCCAGACATTTCTTATTCTTAATGATTATAGTTATTATTATGGGTGAGATTGAGTTGTGTTTGTCCTTCATTCTCAAAGAAGACCAAGACCATCAGAGAAATGATGATGTGACTTGCAGTTGACTTTGATTTGAGTGAGGGAGGGCTGTGCAAGGTCACCAGCCTCACTTTTTCCTCCAGAGCCATCCAGGTCCAGTGGTGTGACATTGACTAGGACGACTGGAGATGGCCCAGGATGCATTGGGAGACCCCGGCCCTTTCAGGCGAAGGATTTTTCAGGTTCTCACTTTGAATGAACATTCAGTGAATAGGGCTCTTTAAGAAGTTAATCAAGGGATGGCTCCTTTAATCAAAACTCAAAAAAAAAAAATCAAACTGGAAGGGGAAGACCCTCAGGGTTTCTGCCCAAAAGAGAAACAGTTAATATTTAGTATTTACATTCACTCTGTGCTAGGAGGGCAGGGATCTATTGTCCAATCTATGAGCTCCAGAGTGAATTGGGTTTAAGGCTTCTTTTTTGAGGAAGAAATCTAGCCAGTAAACCCAAAGTTAAGGAGGCAGCATTCAGCCATTGAAATGTACCTTCCTTTGGGCAGAGCAGTGGGGGGAGAGGGAGAGGGAGAGGGGGAAGGGGAGGGGTAAGGAGAGGGGAAGAGAAAGGGGGAAGGGGGAGGTGGAGGGAGAAGGAGGGGGAAAGGAAAGGGGAGGGGGAGGGGAAGGCTAGTGTTTACACCCTGGTAAGCTTTAGATTTTCTGTTAGCTTATTTTTCAGCCTGATTGTTGAATTTACCAATGACTGGCAAAGAATCAGTAGGCTTCCACACAGCTAGTCTTTATTGATTCAAAAACTTTCCTGATAAAAGCCTTCCCAAGTGTAATGGTGGACAGAGCATTGAAGGCCCAGTCCTGGGAACACAGAAGAATGGGGTGAGCCTATTTCCGGAAAGTGTGTGAGAGTGATCTCTATAACATTAGAAATAACAGAGATATACAATGATGGAGAATCGAAAGATACAAAATACCAGTGAAACCAATGCAACCAAGATTAGAAGTAAAGCAGAAAGCTGGGAAACAATTTGTACAGCTAGGGTCTCTGATAAAGGCCTCACTTCTCAAATATATAGAGAACTGAGTCAAATTTATGAGAATACAAGTCATCCCCCAATTGATAAATGGCCAATGGATATGAATAGGCTGTTTGCAGACAAATAAATTAAAACCATCTATGGTCAAATAAAAAATGCTACAAATCACTATTGATTAGAGAAATGCAAATTAAAACAACTTTGAGGTATTACCTCATACCTATCAGATTCGTTAATACGAGAGAAAAAGAAAATGATAAATGTTGGAGGGGATATGAAAAAATTGGTATACTAATGCACCGTTGGTGGAGTTATGAACTGATTCAATCATTCAGGAGGATAATTTGAAGCTATGCCCAAAGGTGTATAAAACTGTGCATACCCTTTGATCCAACAATAGCACTACCAAGTCTGTATCTGAAAGAGCTATGAAAAAGAAGGAGAACAGGCCTATTTGTATAGCAGTTCTTTTCATGATGGCAAAGAATTGGAAATTGAGGGGTTGCCCAGCAATTGGGGAATGGCTGAACAAGTAGCGGTATATGATTGTAATGAAATACTATTGTGATATTAGAAATGATGAACAGGATTTCATAAAAAAAACTGGAAAAGACTTATATGAACTGATGCAAAAATGAAGTGAGCAGAACCAGGAGAACATTGTACACAGTTACAGCAATATTGTACAATGATCAACTGTGAATGACTGAGCTATTCTCAGCGATACAATGACCCAAGACATTCCGAAGGATATATGCTGAAAATGTTATCCACATCCAGAGAAAGAACTGATGGAGTCTGAAAGCAGAATAAAGCATGCTATTTTTCTTTTTTTTTCTTTTGGTCTATATCTTCTTTCACAACGTGACTAATAGGGAAATGTGCTTTGCATGATTGCACATGTATAACTTATATCAAATTGTTTACTGTTCCAGGGAGGGGGAAATGGAAGGAGGGAGGGAGAGAATTTGGAATTCAAAATTTTTAAAAAGAGTGCTACACATAATTGGGAAAAATAAAATATTGTTTTAAAATTAAGTTACATGGTGATAGTATGTTACTTGTCTGTGTTTGTGAATGTGGGAATAGGTGGCATTTTTTGACAGTGGGAGGAAAGTCCAGATGTGAAGAGGGGGGTAGGGCAAACCCTAGATTTCCTATTTTAAAAAGACAAATCTGAACAACATTTCACATAATTATTCTAGATTAAATTCAGAACCTGTCCAGCATGGGTTTTAACTTATCCAGCTAACGAGAGTGGAATACTTGCATGGAAAGCCAGTGAATGTGGTCTAGAGAGAGTCTGATGAGACCACTTTACTGTTGGTTTGAGGGTCTCTCTGGCAGACAATTTGTATTCAGATATTATACTTCCTTGTTGGACAATTAAATTAGTGATATACTTGACTAGAGGCTGACAGCTCTCAATCAATTTGGGCTGCTTGTGCTACTATGGTGCTCCAAGGTATCATTGGGATACCCATCAATACCCATGTTGCCCACAAATCTCACATACACAACAATGGTCAGTAGATGAGGAATGAATAAAAATCAATTAAAAAGCATTTATTAAGTAATTATTACATGCCAAGCATTCTGCTAAACACTGGGGATAAAACTAGAAAAAGGAGATAATTCCTATTTTCAAAGAACTCACATTCTCATTAGAGGAGACATCACATGTAAGATGGTTTAGTTGCAGGGTGAATTGAAAGATCTAGTCTTTCTTAGGATTAAATGGCAAGGCATATGGTAAGATAAAGTAGTCCTCCGTCTTACTGGAAGGATTGTAGTGGGTGACTCTACTCCTTCAATCAGTACAGGTGGCCATGTCAGTTGGAGGCCTGAGGGTCAAAATGGAACAAAGGTTCTGAGTCCCTGGCCATATGGCCATATATGGATAGAGTTCAGAGTATAGCAGAAGGGGGGAAAGGGAAGGGAGTCATTGGCAAGAAGATTGGGGGAAAGGTGCTCTCTTGCTCTGGCAAATAATCACAGTTCTGGAAAAAGAGCATCAGACTTATTTAGCTACATCTTGGGCCCAATTTGAACTTGGCCAAAAAAGTAAATCTGTTGAAGATGAGGGGTGGGGGTAGAAGGGGGTGGGTTGGAGTGGTTGAGGACTTGATTAATTTGATGAGTCTTTAGAATTTTAAGAGCCTCTGAAATAGAAAAGACTTAGGTTCAAACACCACCTCCAATGCATACTGGATTTGTGACCTTGGGCAAGTAAGTCACTTAACTTCTCAGTGTTCTAGGCAAGTCTCTGAGATGATAAACAGAAGAGACATTTCCAACTTACTTTGGTAGAATGAGTTTCCCTCCACCTAGGAGTTCCTTCTGCCAATGAAATTGGTCCAGGACCAATCTGATAGATAGATAGAAGGATAGATGAATAGATAGATAGATAGATACATACATACATACATAAATGGACAGATGAATATAAACTCACTTCTATCAAGCCTGGGGCAATTTCCATGAGGGACAGCCATGTTGCACTGTGTGAAGTGTATGTAGAGGGAAAAGTAATTACTGATGGGCTGAGAAAGTATCTGTATGTTGGGTGAACATTTTAGGAAAGGAATTGGATAAAGGTGGTCAAGAAAAGCAAGTATAAACTTTTGGATGGTTGACTAGAAATCTGCTCAGACTCATGGGAAAGCTGGCCTCACTTTGATTTCTAGCTCCTGCAACCCTGAGGGACTGCTAAGAGCAGACTCCCCTCAGAGAGATCAGTCATGCTATCTTTCTTTAGGAGAAACTGCTCTCATCTTGCTACCACTTGAAGAACCCATTTATTCTTACTTATTTATTCATATATTCTAATGCATATAACTTTTCCAATTTCTGTTTCCTGCTTACTTTGATAAAGAGGTTTACTATGTATTTGTTAATTCAAGTCAGCTAGAATTTTTAAAGTATTTATTATGTGACAGACAATGTGCTAAGAGCCAGGAGTACAAATACAAGAAGAAAGAAAGGCAGCCCTTGCCCTCAGAGAGCTTACATTCCAATGGGGGAAGATAACACATACAAGAAAGGTGAAAAATGTGTGTGTGTGTGTGTGTGTGTGTGTGTGTGTGTGTGTGTGTGTGTGTGTGATACCAACACAGGGGCATGGTGGAGAAAGAAGTCTGAAGAGTCAGCCCTTTCCTTAAGATGAAGCTTCTGGGAAGAACTGACCAATCAGATGAAGGAGCCACAGGGGCAGAAGGTTCTTCCAGAGTGAGAAGGCTCCTGAACAATTCTGGAGGAAAAAAGTTTGGAGAGTTAAGAGAGCTCAGAAAGAAATGAAGGAGTGAGAATATCTGTGATGTTCTTCTCTGTGTATTCAGCATTTGGTGACAGGAGATTAATCTGATACTAGTGAGCTAAGTGTTATGCTCCCCTTGAGAGTAACCAGGGAAAGTGTCTTTTATTCTGAATCTACTGTACTCTTGGACTGAAGATATTTGAGGTGAAGCTTATGAATATAATTCTAGTCTGATACCCCTCTAGAAGACAGGAGAGTGAACCAAATGCATAACCACACAATTTTGCTGAGCCCATCCTGACAGCCCTCCAGTAAACCTATCCATGCCAAACTGTTAGAGATTGGGGAAGCAGGCTAAGAAAAGCTGGCTTCCTGGTCCATGTGGAGTATAAAGATATTTTCCTTGCATTTTCCCCAACAATGTCATCAACAAGTATTTCTTATGGCTTCTTTGTCTCTGACGTGCTGTCATTGGCCTCTGTACAGATAAAGGCTACCAATACTTAGGTGGTACTTAGAACAGTTTTTTTTGGATCTTTTAGATCTGTGTTCACTGGTCCAATTTCCCCATATGCTTCCAAATACCGCCCCATACCACCTTTTCTTTTACCTCAATATCACCTTGAACAAAATTTGAAAAATAATGGCAAAAATAACCTCTACCTCACAGGAGGGGCCGTCAGGCTGAAGAGTGGATTGAGGGCTGATCTTACTGACAGGAAGACCTGGGTTTGTCCTGGTGCGTACTAGCTATGTGACACTGGGCAAGTCACTTAACTTTTCAATGCCCCCAATCAAATCTCTAAGTCTCAGAGGAGCTGCCAATCTGCTTCTTCACACCAATGAAATCATAGGTTTGGACTTCTAAAAAAAGTTAACATACCTTTAAGTAGATTAGACTTTTAGGAAACCTACCACAGTTAGGATATCCGTGTTTGTCCCCACACTTCTATGATTATAGTTTCTTCAGCTCAAAATCATTCACAATTTTAAAAACTCCAATGAGCTCAGTTCAACCGGAGGTACAGCATGGCCAATCAGCCTGTAGTTTTGTTCACTGGACAGTCATGCTGGAACTGTTTAACTTAGCACAACTTTTATGGGGTGTCAAATACACTCTAGGGATCAGTTGGCCTCTCAGTTACCCATAGTTTTCAGTCAATGCCTGGAAATTTGGTGGAGGACACTTGGGAAAATAGCATCTCTTATAAAAGGTCTTTGCTATTAAGGGCTTATGGAAAGCCATCCTCTTGCCCTCAGTTCCCTCCTCTATAAAATACTGAGGGAATGGCTTTCATCCTTGGGAGAAGTGGCTTAGCATCTTTTCCCCATCCCCCACTCCCCCATCTCTACCTCACGAATGAATTTAAAGATTAGTTAAATGAATGTCTGGGTTTGGTGACCTCCCACAAAAGGAGGAAAGGGAAAACAGGCCCATTTGAGTGATGCCAGGCACCTTAGCAGTTTATGCAGGTCCCATCCCCTTTCTTACTGTTTACTATTACTCCCCCCATCCCCACCCCTAATATAAAAGGTATAGTTATCCCTCAGGTCACTGGGAACATTGCTATCCAACCTGGCTGATACTTAGAGTTACGCATTATGGGAAGATACCTACAGTAGGAAAAATACTGGCATCTTACATTATATTGAAGTTTCACTGATATTTTACACCTTTTATTAGCAGACACAGAGTAAAGCAGGGCAGTACGTCTTTGACTTGCTTTCAAGGGGTGGGAGCACAGGATTATAGAATATTGAGTTAGAATGTACCTTAGAAATTATCCAATGTAGGAATTCTTATCTTTATTTGTGTCATGGACCCCTTCTTTGATTAATATTTTAAACACATAAAATAACATGTAGGATTACAAAGAAAGCCAATTATATTGGGGAAAATTATCTTTTTTAAAAAATTTCGCAAAATCCAGGTTTAGAACTCCTGATCTAATTCAAGTTTCTTATTTTCCAGATGAGGCAGATATTTTAAAAGAAAAAAAGAAGCCTGTCATCCACCATGCATGGTTATGCATGATTTGTGATGAGAAGGAAAGAAAGAAGGAAGGGGGGGGAGTGAGGAAGGGAGGGAGGGAGAAAGGAAAGAAGGAAGGAAAGAAGGGAGAGAGGGATGGAGAAGGGAGGAAAGAGGGAGAGGAGGGAAGGAAGGAAGCAGGGAAAGTGGAAGGAAGGAAGGAAGGAAGGAAGGAAGGAAGGAAGGAAGGAAGGAAGGAAGGAAGGAGGAAAGAGGAAGGGAGGAAGGAAAAGAGTAAGAAAGAGAGAGAGGGAGGGAGGGAGGAAAGAAGGGAACATGTTACAGATTTGTTTGCTTGTTGTCTCCCTCTTTAGACGGGAAATCCTTGAGGGCAGTGATTGTTTTTTGCCTCTTTTTTGTCCCTAGCATTTAGTAGGTGATTAATAAATGACTATTGACTGACTGACTGCCTGCATTGAACGAACTAATAACAAACTGAATGAATGGATGGGTGGATGTTCTAGGATCATAAAATCAGAGGATTGAAAGAGATCTTATTGGTCTTCAAGTCTATCCTCTTGCGCATTGTTGCCCTAAGTCATCCCAGAATGATAATTGATTGAATTTTAGAATTGAAAGTGACCCTAGAAATCATCTAGTCCTCTTCATTATGCAAAGGAGGAAACTGAGGCTTAGAAAGGTTAAGTGACTTCCCTAAGGTCACAGAGCCAGACAGCCCTGGGACTAACTACCCATATCTCCTGATTCCTAGCCCAGAGCACTCTCCAATATAACATGCTGCTTCAAAGAAAAGACAAGTGCTACCTTTTAATTTTAGACTGCAAATGATATTTCTTGGTCTCTTCTCATCCAAAAGATCTTTCTAGGATTTATTTTAGGTCCCTTTGAGTACTAGAAGCCTAATTTCATCTGAACTTTTACTGTATTCCAATTGTTATGTAACTGTCTACACACAAAGCCAAAGCAACCAGTTGTTTTGGTCATTGCAACTAACCATAGGATTGTAGCTCTAGAAGGGACCTTGGAGGGCCACCTAACTCAACTCCCTCATTTTCCAGATGAGGAAACTGAGGCCCAGGACAGTCAAGTGACTTCCCAAGGGCTTATGTGTGATTCTGTTTTCATATTCAGATCCAATGGACCATGCTGCCACCCATAATGAATGAGCAACGGGGAAAAAAATCTATAAATCATTGATTATTGCTGTTGTTTTTACCAAATCTCTTGCTCATTGCAGTCAAAATGTTAAACCACAACCAGTCTCAGGACCACAGACCATAAAAGCTGTTTTCAGTTAAGGGTGCTTCTTTATTGCACTTTCCCATGTTAGATGTGAAACCCCTTCACTTATTTCCAGTGCAACAGATGTTCTTCCTCAGCACTGTCCCTTTTATCCAGACTCTGTTATCTCCCAGGAGCAAGCTCCTGGATAATCTGTGAAAAGCTGCAACCCTCTCCATTTCATTGTCTGTGCCCCCTGAATTCTTCCAGGGCTTGTTTGACGCCCACTCTTCTAGCTGCCTGTCTGCCTATTCTCCTGACCACTTCAAAGGACTGTTTCATTACTGCAGCTGTTCAGGTCTCTTAGAAGAAATAGAAGACTTTGAAATTGCTGGGCCTCCATTGTTCAGAGAGGGGGACAGTCAACACCTTCTAATGCAGGCAAGTGATGGAGCCCTTAACAGGTCTGAACCTTTAACCGTGGCCAGCTGTCTCACAAGTGGTTATTATTGGTCACAGGGGCACTAGCAAAGATGTAATTACTGGTCAGGCAGTCCCTAAAGGAGAGGGCACTTCTCCACTGAGATTTGTATTCGTCTCAATAAACAAAGAGGAATTTAAACTTAAAGACAGTAGAGACCAGTTTAGAGGACATAGATAGCTCAACATAAATCCAGCCCAAGTACTGGAAAGTAACAAATGCTCCACAGACAGTGGGTCAGGCTTATCATTTTTGTATACAATTGAAAACACTTAATGGAACCAGATATAACAAAGGTCTACTCCACAGGAATATATGAAGATTCAGAGTAATAGTTCATTCTTCTAGCAGGAAGGGGTGGGGGAAGGAACATTTTTTAATGTTCTTTAGTGACTTAATGACTGCCATTTACTACTTTTGTGCTTTTGGACTTTGTGACTTTGCCATTTACCAACTTTGTGACTTTGGACTAATCACTTAACCTCTCTGGGCCTCAGTTTCCTCATCTATGAAATTAGGGGGTTGGACTAGAATCTGGCTTCTACCATCCTTTTTAGCTCTACCTTTATGATCCCAGTAATCATTTCAACAGAAATAAACATATAAAGAAGAATTCATTTATCCCAAGAGAAGGTTGTTTCTTTGAATATGCTTTCTTCACCCTGCAACACTTTGTATAGGTCAGATAATAATTCTTTGTATTCTCTTCTGCACAATAATTTTATAGCACCATCATCCTTCATTGCATGAACATTTGAAGTGCCCAGTACATAGTCAGTGCTTAGTAAATGTTTATTGATAAGGATGAGGATGATGACATGCCATGATTTAAAAGTTAACTGTTCCCCAATCATTGGAGAGAATAATATCTTCTATACTAATGATGGGATCCTTTAGACTTGGAGTCAGAGGACAAGGGTTTGAATCCTGGTTTTGCCTCTGAATGGCCTTAGGTAAGCTAGTTTCCTCACTTATAAAATGTCTTGTAAAGTCTCTTCTAGATCTAGACCATCAACTTTGATGGTTTCAATTATTCAGCCACTTTACCAAAGTTTCCCCTTAGACTCTAACCACCCTAGGATGGTAAGACCAGTCAAAGGCTTTTAAGAGAATGCTTATAAAAGACCCTGATAGAAATGGGACAGTTGGGAGGGGGGGTCTACTATTTATTTTATTGACCAGCTTCAAGTATATCAATAATAATGCAATAAAAATCAAAACAGTTCATATAAAGGGATGTGCTATTTTTTTCTAAACTTTATCCTAAAAATGGCTTTTCATTTTCTTAGGTTTTTCTGCTCATAACCTCAAAGTATTTAATTTCATTCTTAGGTTTCCTGGGGTCATGGTGTATGGGTCACGTAAATTATTTCTCCATATTTCCTAGCCAGCAAATCCTTTTTAGAAGTTGAATAAGAATTTGCATCAAAAGGAGAGCCAAGACAAATATGTAAAAACTTGAACCTTCAGCCCAGAGCTCTCACAGCCCTGGGTTCTAGTCATGACTCTACAACTAGTTATCATTAGGTAAGTCACAACCTCTCTGACTCTCCCATTTCTTCAGATATGAAACAAGGAAATTAGCCAAAATGATCTTTAAGGCTCCCTCCAGCTCTTAAAAATGAATATAAATGCAAACATACCAATATAAATAATTTAAATCTATAGGTCTTCCATTTTAAAGATGAGGTAATTAAGACACAGACTGTTTTTATGCTAGTTGGTGTCTGAGTTAGATTAAAACCTAGGTCTCCTAACTCCCAGCACGGTGTTCCCAACACTAGACAACAACGTCCATCCAACAGATTGCCCGAATATTTTGGAATAAGCATAAAACTTATATATTTCTAGTTTCAAAGGTGATGTGAAATGGTGGCATACTAGGACACAAGGAGCATTTTTTTATGCTACTGATCTTGACTTCCATAACCTTCACTGAGCTTTGTAAGTGGTTTGGTCCTAGATTCATTTTTTTTATCAACTATAGAAATAAGAAATATAACATGAACATTTATGGGAATGGGAATTCCCATAAATAGAATGGGGGGAAAAGGGATTAAGATGGGGAAAAAAGGAATTGTACGTGAAACTACAATTCTCCATTATGCAGAACTTGCTTTTCTTCTAAAGTATGTAATAAATTCAACATGTATCTTTCAAAGTTTTTCTTCTTCTCTGTGATTCTTCTGGCCTTTCTTCTTTGCATTTAAAAAATTCTTCAATTAGCCTCTTGGCAGCCTCATCCTTACCCTTTTTCCCTTCCCATTTTACCCTTGATAGTGCTTGCTTAGGTAGGACTGAACTCTATCTTTCTAAGAGTGATCCTTTCTCATAAATCTCTCTTTTTAGACAAATACAGTTGACCTTGAAATCCTACTCAGAACTCACTCTAAGCCTAGGTAGAATAAAGCAGCCACTCATGTAGTTTGGTTTCTGGGGCCCAGGAAGGCCTCCCTCTCCTCTCCAAATCTTTCCTCCAACTACTGGCTCCATAGATATTCAAATGAATATGACCCTCCAGTGATAAAGACTGGAAACTGACCATGACAGTGGCCCCTGAGTGACCATGTTCTCTCATAAGTTTGTCCTAGGAGGTCCACCCAAACTTCTAGGGGCTTTTTTCAGTTTCTATTGACATTGTGAAGGTAGCAATGGAGCACACAGGCTATCTATCCAGTGGTTATACTGCATTCTCAACACAAGATAAGCCCATCTTCTTTTCTGACCTTATGGATCTTTGATGATGTATATACTTTATCCAACTTCATTATTCCTATCTCTATATGCTTACATGAATAAAATAAAGAAAGAGGAGATCAATGAATTGGGCATGCAACTAAAAAAGCTAGAAAAAGAACAAATTAAAAATCCCCAATTAAATATCAGATTAGAAATGCTGAAAACCAAAGGGGAGATGAATAAAATTGAAATTAAGAAAACTATTGAACTAATAAATAAAACTAAGAGCTGGATTTATGAAAAAATCAATAGGATAGATAAACTTTTGGTTAATTTGATTCAAAAAAGAAAGAAGAAAACCAAATTACCAGTATCAAAAATGAAAAGGGTGAATTCACTACCAATGAAGAAGAAATTAAAACAATAATTAGGAACTATTTTGCCCAACTGTATGCCTATAAATTTGACAATCTTAGTGAAATGGATGAATATTTCTAAAAATAAAAATTTCCCAGATTAGCAGAAGAGGAAATAAAATACTTAAATAACTTTGTTATTCCTTGTTTGGGATATATTACAGCTTGCTCACACCCACTACATGCTACTCCATAGCCATTTGGGTGATTCGCATTTTCAGTTCTCCAGTTTAATTTTCTATGACTTGCAGTCACACAACACTTGAAGGATGTTCATCTTAAAAAGGTGGGCCTTTGTTTCAAAGTTCAGTGTCAATAAAAGAACTTTGCAATTATCAAGAGCCAATTCTTTGCCCACTCTTTTCCTCCTGTTTAATTCTGGGCCTAGTTTGTTGCTCATTTTTATGTTTTGCCCATGGTATATGTAGTGGTTGATAAAATCTACAAATTTTCCATTATCTGTGTATTAGGATGCAACAGGGCATACACTGAGTTTTCCTTCCTGCTTCTGGCTGACCATGTGGCCACTGAGCACTGAGCTCAGTCAGGAGCAGGTAGGGCAGCTCTGAGCATGCCCCATTGACAACAGACATGGTTCATTCTTTTGATTGTTTTTCTGTCTACAATTATATCAAATGCTTTAGACTGATTGTAGATCTCATTTCAGAAGTTCTACAATGTTTCCAGGCATGATGCAATGCCAACTATGAAAAGGAGCACCTGCAGGACCTCACCTTTTGGAAATCTTTCCTCAACTTGGATTTCTTCAATAACAATAGTGAATATCTTTGGCAATCATTGGTCTATTTTCTGTCTAACTGGATATTGATGATGAGAATGGAGAACAAGATTCTATTGGCTGACCTTCCAATGAACCAATTCTAGTATAGGCATGAGTATCACTTTGCCGGAGGGGAATCTTCAAGGTGGTATGAAAGAATTTTTAAAAAAAATTTATGATCAATGAACAACAATCACAGCAGGATTATTTATTCTCTACTGTTTACCTATATAAATTCCATTGAAAGATCATAGTTCTAGAGCTGGAAGGAGCCTCAGAGGTTATCTACTCTTATTTTACAGATGTGGATACTGACTCAGAGGGAGAACAAGTCACTTCTCAAAAGTCACACAGGTGATAAGTGTCAGAGGCAGGATCATATGATTTCATCTCTTTAGCTTATGTTTTTCTTTCCTACTAAAATGCTAAGGGTTACCCTTTACGCTACCATAACTTTTGGCTGAATGACCAGTCAAAAAGTAAGTATTTTTTTTTATTATGTGAGAATTTTATTTTTTTTTAATTTTTATTTTTATTTTACAACACATGGTTCTACATAACTTTGAGTTCCAGATTTTCTCCCCTTCCTCCCCCCTCCCTCCCCAAGATGGCATGGAATCTCATATAACTACCACGTATAACTTCGCATTGAATTAATTTATACACTAGTCAAGCTGTGGAGAAGAATTATGACCAATGGAATGAATTATGAGAAAGAAGAAACAGAACCAAAAAAACCCCCCAAGAACAAAAACAAAAGGGAAGAAAAAAAGGGGGAAAAAGGCGAGCATGAAGTATGCCTCAATCTGCATTCAAACTTCATAGTTCTTTCTCTGGATGTAGATAGCATTCTCCATCGTGAGTCCTTTGGAGTTGCCTTTGTACCTTGTGTTGCTGAGAAGAGCGAAGTCTGTCAGGGTTGGTCCTCATGGAATCCATATATCTGTGGTTGTGTATAATGTTCTCCTGGCTCTGCTCTGCTCACTCAGCATTATATCATGTAGGTTTTTCCAGGTTGTTATGAAGTCTGTATCATCCCCATTTCTTATGGCACAATAGTATTCCACTACCTTCATATACCACAGCTTGTTCAGTCATTCCTCAATTGATGGGCATCCCTTTGATTTCCAATTCTTGGCTACCACAAAAAGAGCTGCTATAAATATTTTTGTACATATGGGTCCTTTTCCCGCTTGTGTGATTTCTTTGGGATACAACCCTAGAAGTGGTATTGCTGGGTCAAAGGGTATGAACACTTTTATGGCCCTTTGGGTGTAGTTCCAAATTGCTCTCCAAAATGGCTGGATCAGTTCGCAACTCCACCAGCAATGTAACAATGTTCCAATTTTCCCACATCCTCTCCAGCATTTATCATTTTTCTGTTTTGTTATTTTAGCCAATCTGACAGGAGAGATGTGGCATCTAAGAGTTGTTTTGATTTGCATTTCTCTAATCAGTAGTGATTTAGAGCATTTTTTCATATGCCTATAGATAGCTTTAATTTCTTCCTCTGAAAACTGCCTGTTCATATCCTTTGACCATTTCTCAATTGGGGAATGGCTTGTATTCCTATATATTTGGCTCAGCTCCCTGTATATTTTAGAATTGAGGCCTTTATCAGAGATACTAGTTGTAAAGATTTTCTCCCAATTTTCTGCTTCCCTCATAATTTTTGTTGCATTGGCTTTTTTTGTACAAAAACATTTCAATTTAACATGATCAAAATGATCTATTTTGCATTTTGTAATGCTCTCTATCTCTTGTTTGGGTCATGAATTCTTTTCTTTTCCATAAATCTGATAAGTAAACTATTCCTTGCTCTCCCAAATTACTTATAGTATCAGCCTTTACTCCCAAATCATGAACCCATTTTGACTTTATTTTGGTATATGGTGTAAGATATTGGTCTATGCCCAGTTTCTGCCCTACCATTTTCCAATTTTCCCAACAGTTTTTGTGAAATAGTGAATTATTAGCCCAGAAGCTGGCCTCTTTGGGTTTATCAAAGAGTAGATTGCTATAGTTGTTGACTTCTCCATCTTGTATTCCTATCCTATTCCACTGATCCATACCTCTGTTTGATATGATGATTTATTTAGAGAATCCTAGAGAATCAAGTAAAAAACTACTTGAAATAATAAACTTTAGCAAAGTTGCAGGATACAAAATAAACCCACATAAATCCTCAGCATTCCTATACATTACTGACAAAGCCCAACAGCAAGAGATAGAAAGAGAAATTCCATTCAAAGTTACTGTAGACACTATAAAATATTTGGGAGTCTATTTGCCAAGACAAACCCAGGGCCTATATGAACATAACTATGAAACACTTTTAATGTGAATAAAGTCAGATCTAAATAAATGGAAAAATATCAGTTGCTCATGGTTAGGCCAAGCTAATATAATAAAAATGACAATTTTACCTAAATTAACCTATCTATTCAGTGCCATACCAATTGAACTACCAAAAAATTATTTTACTGAGCTGGACAAAATAAAAACAAAATTCATCTGGAAAAACAAGAAGTCTAGAATATCTAGGGTATTAATGAAAAGAAATGCTAGAGAAGGTGGCCTAGCCATACCAGATATTAAAGTGTACTACAGAGCAGCAGTCATCAAAACTACTTGGTACTGGCTAAGAAACAGAGGTGTGGATCAGTGGAATAGGATGGGAATAGAAGATGGAGAAGTCAACAAAAAGTAAGTATTGATGGAGATAGAAAGTAGGAGAAGGAGTGCCAGGTGGTATAAGAGCACATTATGGTCCTGGCTGCCTTAGGAGGAAGGTGTGGGATGGAGGAGCAGAGGATCTGCAACTGGGAAAGTTGTTGAGGCTGACAACATTACAATTACAAGATTGGCGTCGGCCCTACTTTTACCATTTCCTTACTCTGACTAACCATGAGAAGTTGAAAAAAAATTATATCCATCAATCAACACCTTTTAAAATGTCCAATTTCTCTCATTACCAGAATATGTAACTGAATCATTCTCAAAGTCCCTGACTCCACCTTTGAAAAGGTAGAAGATGGTGATGTTGGGGTGAATTTCAGGGCAACAAGCCTGAGGGAAAACTAGGGAGGCCGGGAAAATTGACAATGTGGGTTCATTACCCACTCCCCGCTCTAGGTTTCTGTAAACCTTTCCAAAGTATATGAGCATGTTTGTTTGGATTGAGTTCTGCCTGTGTCAAAACAGACAGGACTATCTGTGCTGGCTTGTTTTCATAAAGACATCCCTTTGAACTGTTTCTGGTTTGCTTGGCCCTGGATCTAGCTTTTCAGGGAGGCCACTCAGGTTTTAGGGTGTGGACATTAGCAATGCCTATCTCCTATGAACATGACACTTCCTCATTATTTCGGATTGCTCAGGCTGAATGGGACCCAACCTGAAACCACCTTTTAGCAACGGTCACATACCTGACAGCAAAGTCATACTCACAATTCTTTTCACTATCAATGGCCAAGGATGTGGTATCTACTGAGATGCCTCACAGGACAGTGAGAAAGCCCCCATTTCTAGAATCTGAGGACCTATGTTCAATCCCAGCTCTGATGATTACTACTTTTTTGACCTGGGTAAGTCTCTAATTCTCCCTTGTCCTCAGTACCCTTATCTGCAAAACAAAGAGGGTAGAATATGCAGTTTTTGAGGGGCCTTCCAGCTCTAGGTCCATGATCCTAAGCAACTGAATAAATCAGATAAAAATGGAGATACAGGAAATTAGGAATTACCATAAGGAATTGTTTTTATTCCATTTTAAGGGCAAGCATTCAAACTCAATAATAATAAGAATAGTTTTCAAGTTCATAAACATATTTTATCTACATTATTTCATTTGGTTCTCAAAACAACTCTACAAGGTTAGTAGTATAAGGATCATTAGCTCCACTTTCTAGACCATGAAATTGAGGCTCAGAAAAATTATATGATTTGTCCAAGATCATGAAGTAGCGTCCTTCGTATATATTTGTTATCCTGTTGTGTTCCCCACTAGAATGTGAGCTCATTGAGGATAGGTACTGTCTTATGCCTCTTTTTTATTCCCAGCTCTTGGCATGGTGCCTGGTATACAGGAGGCACTTAATAAATGTTGATTGATTGATCATTATGAAAGAGCCAGATTTTATGTTATAGGATCATATATTTGGTGCTGGCAGGGACCTCAGAGATGATCTAGTCCAACCACTTCACATTATAGCAGAGGAAACTCAGTACCATATAGGTTCAGTGAGTTGACCAAGGTCACACAGATAGGTAGATGGTGTCAGAGCCAGGACTCCACTCCAGGTGCTCTCACCCCAGACACAGGGCTTATTCTACCAGGATGCCTCTCTCCACTTACAGCTCTAAGTCTCAGTGCCTTTTTTTTTTTAAACAAAGCCCTCACAGGAGATGCTCCAACTCTGTCAGAAACTTGCCTTTTTGACTCAGAGTTCCCTAGAACTAAAGAGATTTTGGGGATGAAATCACACTTAGAGCCGTCATTCAGCTGGGCTGTGGGAGAGGGGTGACCTCCTGGTACACCCACTTTGATACAAACCTAGCCCATGATGACTGTCAGTTTAGTGGATAAAAACGACCTAAACAGAGATGGTTCCCCAGCCCACCCAGTTCCCAGCCCTGTTTCACCCTGCCCCAGCCACTTCCTGACTTGCTTGTGGGGCCTTGTTTGCCTCTTGAGGATCTGCTTCTCTGAATGTTTTTCCCTTGTAATTCAGGGTCCCTCCCTTTTCCCAGGCTCCTCTGAAAAACATTTTGTGATTGCTCACCAGCATAATGGAGGGCCTGCCCAAGCAGCCTCGGGACATGCCAAACCACTACGCCATGGAAAGAAGTCTTGGTCACTGGTACCACCAATTGTCCCCTTGGTTGTTTGGGTTAGAGCTGTGAGAATCCTGACTGTGGGGTCTAGCTTCTGCTCTGTTCATCAAGTAAGTCGCAGCCTCTGCTCCAGGCTTCTGGGGTAGCTACCTCCAGCTCCAGATACCAAGCGTGCTTGTATATTCCAGGGTAATAGTGAGGGTGGGCAACAGAGGCATAGCCCTGTTTGGGGTGCAGGTGGAACCAAAGCTAACTCTGCCATTATTTACCCAACAAATTTTATTTATGAGGAGGGCCATCTTTCTTAGTTCAGTAGCATGTAAACTCCTTGAGGGCAGGGACTGTTCTATTTGCCTTGGAATTTTTTTTCTTTGTATCTCAAGAACCTAGAACAGTGTTGGATACACCAAGGTGCTCAGTGGGATGATATTTGCCTTTGTCACAGAATTACACGGCTGAGAACTGGGAGACTGTAATGATGATTTATCTGGTCCAAGCCTCTCATTTTACAAACAATAAAGCTGAAGTAATCCGACATAGACATTAAGGGGCAGAGCTGGAAATGGGACACAGGGAAGAGAGGAGCCAGGGAAAGATGAAGGAGCACATTATATTTCAGCGAGTAAAAGAGGCATATTCTCCTTAACCCAAGTTCCCTGTTACATGGTGACAAAACCTCTAGTACTTTGCTATTTTATTAAAATTGATACCAATTTATTTCAATCATTTCCAAATATCTTCCTTCTTAGCTGCACTTAGTATAGTACCTGGCATATAGTCGGCACTTAATAAAAGCTTCTTCTTTCTTTTCATCCTTCCTTTCTTCCCTATTTATGAACTTTCCATTAAAACAAAAGATTTAGGGAGAGGAAAAAAAACAGTTCATCAAAACCAACCAACATTTTGACCATATCAGATAATATATATAATATGCATTGCGAATGAGGCATCTAAGCAGTACAATATACAATAAAAGCTAGTGTTTATATAGTGCTTTACAATTTGCAAAGTACTTTACAAATATCTCATTTTACCTTCAATATAACTTTGAGAAGTAGGGGCTATTATTTTCCTCATTTTAGTGCTGAGGAAAATGAGGCACAGAGATGTTAATTGACTTTCCCAGGGTTACACAGCTAGCATCCAAGATTGGATTTGAACTCAAGACTTTCTAACTCAAAATCCACTGTCTATCCACTGAACCAGCTAGTTGCCTCATGGATTGTCTTGGAACCAGGAAGTTCAAATTTGACCTCAGACCTTAACTCACTTTACTCATTTGTAAAGTAGTGATACTAATAGCACCTACCTGCCAGGGTTGATGTAAGGATGAAATGAAATCGGGAAGCAATTTGTAGACCTCAAAGCAGCATATAAATGCTAGCTATTATTATTCCTTACCCATAGTCTCCCACTTCCTAAATAAAGGCAGGGAGATATATTTTCTTAGATCTTTTCTAGAGCCAAGATTGATCATTATAACTACACATTTTAAAAATTGTTCTTAAAATTTAGATTGCTTTGATAATTGTGTATATTATTGTCTCTGCTTGATTCGCTTTGCATCAGTTTATGTCGTCTCATGGTTCTCTTCTTTCTTATTTGTTGTTTTTTACAGTAAAATAGTATTTTTATTACATTTGCATACCATAATTTGTTCAGCCATTTCCCAAACAATGGGTACCTATTTTGTTTTCAGGTCTTTGCTACCTCGAAGAGGACAGCAATTAATATTTTTGGAGTAAATGGGATCTTTCTTTCTATGTTTAGTTTCCTTGGAGGTGTAGGTCTACCAGTGAGATTCCTGGTCTTGGATCAAAGATAATAGACTTTCCAGGGCTGGGTTTTTCTGTTTGTTTTTTTAGCATAATTCCAAATTGCTTTTTTAGAATGCATGCATCAATTCGTAGCTCTACCAGAGCTCCTCCAATACTGACTATAGCTATCTGTGACAATTCAAGTCTTCTCTTTTTAATTACTTTTGCTGGTAAAGATTGGTGGGCCTTCTTCCTTGTGCAGTTCTTCCCTTGTGGGTTCCCACAGTAACCAAGACAGCGGTACTCATAAATGTTCATGAGCTTAGTTTGAGGAATATTTATTTCCCAATGCACCGTCTTAAATAGGAATTTAAGAAAAGTGAGTATAACAACATTGTTCACTCTAGGTATTGAATAACTAAATCCTGGCTTTTAGGATTAACTAGCAAAACACTGACAAAGCATATATCTGTGTGGGCAACTATACTAGGCAGCCTACAAACAATTGGGACACCTCTAGGCCTGATTATCCAAAAAGAAGGTCTTTTCTGCAGAACCAGGTGTGTGCTGGCACCAACTCAAAACAGCTTGAGAATAAATTGATAAATTTTAAATGAGAGCATTTATACCTTAGAATTGGCAAACTACAAATCAGGGCTTGATTTGTTTATTTTTGATAATTGCATAAACTTAGGAAAGTGATGACGAAATGTTAATGACACAGATTTAATCTCAAGAGTGTGTCTGTATACTTTTTTTTTCCTGGAGAGAGGGTTGTTAAACATTTACTAGCACACCTCTATGAAGAATCCAAATCCAGGTTTTCGGCAAATGCTGAATGAAGTTTGTCAGAGAATGTGTTTTTGCAAGGGCTATTTTATCCCATAACTTTTGTGGGTTTGTGTGGTAGAATAGAATGAGTGCTGTATTTGGAGCGAGAGCACCTGGATTCAAATCCCAGTGATGCTCTATATTAACAGTGTGACCTTGGACAGGTCAATGTCTCTGATCTCTCCAGGTCTCTGTTTTCTCTTTGGTAAAATGAAGCTTTTGGATTATAGATGATCTCTAGATTCCCCTTCAGTTCTGAGTCTATGATCTTAAGCTCTGACTTTTTCTGGTTTCCTGCTCTTAGCTGTGATAAACACAAATTCTATGGAAAAACACTTTTCCTCAGGCTGCTATCACTTCTCACTAAATTTACATTTTGTGATATAAAACATCTGAAAGAATCATTTCTGTGTTTTCTGGTTCAGTGATACTTTTAATACTTTATGGTAATGTGTAAAGCAATTCCCATCAGTGAAGGAATATGTCCTGATGCAATATTTCCCCCTGGTCAGGTAGGTCCCTCAGATTATAGATGGTGCAGTAGCTACAGTGCTGGGCCTGGAATCAGAAAGACCTCAGTTCAAGTCTAGCCTCAGACACTAGTTTGTAACCCTGTGTGAGTCACTTAACCTCTGTCTGTCTCATTTTCCTCAACTGTAAAACAGGGATAGTAATAGTACTCATCTCCCAGGGTTGTTGTGAAGATCAAATGAAATACCATTTGCAAAGTGCTTGGCATAGTGCCTGGCACAATGCTTAAGATTTGTTTTCAGTCCTAGAGCATTCATTTCCTGTGAAACAACTGCTTTCTTGAAGAATCTTGTAAATTCATTTTCTTATTATTTATCACATGTTCACGAGGCATGAAAGTAGCAGACACACTAATTCACATTTTTTACAGAGAGATGGAGGGAAGCTGCAACTCATTCAAGGTTACAGAGTGTTAATGACACTACACGACACAATGTGTACTATCTTAGAACCTCTAATGGGACATTCGTAACAACAGTGTTGCTTGTAGCTGCTGTGGAGGTGTAAGGCCAATAACACCAGCACACAGCAGGGCTGCTAGCACAGGTTCTTTGATCTGCTTTTCTAACGAAAGCAATTTTAAGGGGTTTACAATCTCACTTTAATTAAACATATGTATCATTCCCTTAGTTCAAGGGGAAAAGTCAGCACCGTGAACTTCAGAGAAAATACAAACAGAAATTACAAGCAGAAATTATATAAAAAGAGCAACTAACACAAGTCAGCAGACAAGGCTTCTAACTTTCTGTCCACAGCAATATATACATAGTTACCAGAGAGAGGCACTAACATCTAGGTTTTCAAAGCGGGGGTGGGGGGGGGGCTGGGGGGTGGGGCGGGTTCCTTAATGGCTACCCAGAGTCTCGTCTGGCCAAATCACATGAACACTCTTCTAATGAGTGAGCCCCAAAGCAAAATGCTAACCTCAGAGCATATATACATTTCTTCAGGGTCAGAGGGCATCACAACCATGTAACTCAAACTCATGTGACTTAGGCTTTCTTGTGACTTAAGCAGGTCATCAAAAACTCTTGATTCAATCAAAGACTCAATCAAAGGCACTTGACTGCCTTAGTGCTGAGAAGCACTCCAAAAGAAAAAACAGCAAAAAGTCCCACTTTGTTTGCCATTACAACATTATAGGCCACATAACACTTCACCAAAATTTCCATATTTTTACCATCCATGTTGGAGACATTTATAATAAGAGTAAAAAAATCAATTAAATGAAAATTTGTTGAAATTTTAAAGATAGGATTTACCATCAAACTTATATTGAATGTTAGCATGACACTGTGCTGGACAGCATTATTATTATTTTGGTCCAGACCCGTGGTTTCCTCTGGGTAGGGGATTGCCGGTATGAAAAGTCCCTTTAATGATGCAGACTGAAACTTTATTCATAATTTATTATCTTAGAAAGTTGCTTGGGGCACTGAGATATTAAGAGACTTGGTCATGGCCACATAGCTAGTTTGTGTTAGAGTTAACCCAGGACATAAAAGCCCCAGTCCTATAACCTCTACACCACCTCACAGCCTCAACCACCATAATGAGAACTTAATCCAAGAAAATACAATGCCAGATTACCTTGCCCCCCCCCCCCCATAGGTAATCCCAGTCCGCCCACTCCAAAGTAAGTTGGATCACAGAACTTAGAAAAGATAGGATTCTTAGAGACCACCTAGTCCATTATAGAAGTGAAACTCTGAGAGAAAAAGTCACTTGCCTATCTACAAGAAATTACCTGGCTGGGTCTGGTGGCACATCTATGTAGTCCATGCTTCTAGGAGGCTGAGGCTGATCAACTACTTGAGTTCTGGGGTTTTGAGCTATAGTAGGCTAAAGCCTGGTATCTTCACTTAGTCCCATACCAATATGGCCTTCAAGAGAATAAGGCAACCAGGCTGCCAGCGCAGATCAGAAAAGGGAGCAGGTTAAAACTTCCATGTAGATCATAGTGGGTAGTAATAGTGATAATGAGTGGCTGCTACACTTCCAGACTGGATTAAATAGGGAGACCCAGTCACTGGAAAGAAAAGAAGAGGAAAGGAAAGGAAAAATGGAAAGCGAAGGGAAGAGAAAGTAAGGAAAGAGGAAAGGAAAGAAGGGAAGGGGAAGGGAAAGGAAAAGAAAGAAGAAAAGAAGGTAAAGGAAAGGTAAAAGAAAAGACAAGCCTCCCTGTTTATAAAAAAAAGGTAAATAAGTAGTTAAGAACCTGGTCCTGAACCTCATCTTCTAACTCCAAATCTAGTATTTCTTCCACTATAGCACACTGCGATCTATGTTATAGAATGGCACTCAGAAGAGGAAATTGTGTTAACAAAGCCCAAGAAATGATAGTGTTCTTTGTTAAAAGCAAATAATAGACACAACTTAGTACTTCCAGAAATGTTTATTTTGGGATATGGAAATTTTCCGATCTCTTCTGGTGGTCTTCCTACTGGTTATAACTGTCTTAGAGCATTATTTGCAGTACTCCACATGAACAGAATACTCTTGTTGGCCATCATTCAGTGTGTCAAGAAAGGTCAGGGTGATGCTAAACTCAAGGTGACCTGTAGACTCTGAGGACTGGCTGTGCTGGCCACTAGAGGACAGTGTTGCCATTTCCTAGAACTAAGATCCTGTCTCAGATGCTCCTCCAGCCCCATGGGTGTGCCAGACTATTTACAGCCTCCAATTTTTACAGTACAGCCTAGTATTATTTTTTGATTTATAAAGTACCATTCCTCTGCAGGTTGTTTTTTTTCCTTTCCCCCAAGCTGCTTTACAGGAAAAGCACGCAAAAGCATGAACATGCAAAAAATAGCAACCCCCGCAAAGTGTATGGTGGTCTGAAATATTATTTCAGGCCCCGGGAAAGGCATGCAGGTGGATGTCCCTGAGGAAAGCCTATTCAGGAAAAGGGGCTGCATGGGCAGAGGCCTGAGGCGGTCTGGGAAGAGGTTAACAGCAGGGTAACACATGTCAGCCATAAGCAGGAGGAAAACATCTCTCTCTTTCACTGCAGTTGGGTAGAATGTCTGAATTTGTTCCCATAAAAGATAGAGGGAAGACCAACTTTGGACATTAACAATCAAAACATTCCAGCCTGAGTCCTGCTGAGGCCCTTGTTCTGAGTCCAAACTGTGACCGACTTTGGAAACATTGTGTACAGTCTAAAGGGAGCAGACCGTGGTCCTCATTGTTTAAGGAATGGATGCAAATGAGCCCACAGTGCAGGGCCTGGAGGATGGGGAGATGGGGGGGGGTGTCGGAACTGCTGAGCCTAGCGAGATCATTCTGAACAGGGTGGAGGCTCCAAACAGATTTCTTTTTACGACAGCTGAAAGGAATTATAAATATATTGTACTGGGTCATTTAAAAGGGGGCAAATCATTAGTAGGGGGTAAATCAGAGGGGAGTGTGTTGTTTTTGTAAAAGTCTTGGTTAGAAAATTACATAACCCTTGGTGTCAGAGGGAGAACATGAGAAAATGGAGTTGGCAAAGCCAGAATATCATGGAGAGACCCAGACTTGTAATCAAGCAAACCATCTCTAAAAGAGTTTATTTCTAGTTTTAATGTTCCCGTGTGTAGTTTGAGTGTCTATGGCATAGTGACATCCTCTCCCCCAATATATGGTGCTATTAACGATTGTATATAGCATAGGGTTATAGAGTGTTCTGAGTCCAAACTGTGACCGACTTTGGAAACGTTGTGTGCAGTCCAAAGGGAGCAGACCGTGGTCTTCCTCCTTCCTCTCCAAAAATGACAGGGTGTCTTGTGGGCAGGAACTTGTATGTGGGGTATGAAATGCACAGTATAGTGCAATAGACTTGGTATGTATGCTCCCCGGTAATGGTATTTCCCTTTTGGTTGAGGATAAAGATCCATGGCTTTCTATTTTATTCCTTGGATGCCATATAGACCATTGAAATCTACTACACCAGAGGTGTCAAATTCCCAGCTGAGGACACCAGATTAAAATGTAAGTGAGACGTGTTTAACAAAATAAATTAACAATGCAATAAAACATGGATAATATTGACTTGTGCTTTCCTAAGTCAACATATGGCCCTCAGTGATCTGTTTCTTTTTTTGATTTTACACTACTGTACTATATAGTTGCTATGACCACACTTATTGTCATACCAGGAAGTGAGGTTGACAAATTGGCCATTAAAGACAAACCAGTGTCAGCATCAAAGGAAGAAGAGAGAGTATTGTTGTTAAAGTGGCAGGATACAATCTGGTCTTCTATATAGCCCAAGAAGCTTTTCGAGGGACTCTTCTACTGCTACTTTCTTGATGTCTTCATACTTGACAGGTTTCTCCAGAAACCATGACAGATGCACTGAGAGTAGGAACACAGGTCATCCCATTCAGCTCAGGGATGACCTTGCTCATGGCCTTAGCAGCTTCAATGGAAGCAAGGTTTATGTTTTGGTCAGCACCTACCACAATACAATTTGCCAGAGGGGCCATCTACTGTCTTCTGGGTAGCAGTAACGTTACACACATTGGCCAGTGAACCAAAAAGTTGGTAGTGCAGGAAGAATTATTGCAATCTTATGGAGTTATTATATTTCTCATGCTTCACTCCCATCTCAAATAGAGGGGTACCAGAATAAGGGTCAGAGATGATGACATGCTTAACTCTACCCTTCAAGTGAGCCCCCGTCTCTTATAAAGATAGAAGTCAGCTCAAGTCTAGTGGACTCTACTATGTACTTGGCCCCATAATCTCTTCATTTAATTTTGGTGGGGTCACTCTCCTGGAAGATAGTAATGGCTTTTCCATTGACCACTTGCTTTCCATTCTAAGCCTTAACAGTGCTCTCGAATATGTCATGGGTAGAATCATATTGGAACCTATAAACCATATAGCTGAGATCAATGAAAGGTCACTGATGACTACATCTATTATATCGGAGGTCAGTGCAGCCCTGGTCACCAGGTGACTGCTAAAATCAAATTTGTTGATTCTGACTTTCCCTATCTTGTCTAAGGGATGCAACCATAGCAGTAGATGCTGACACCACACTTAGGAGAAGAACTAAGCAATGGTGTGTTTAAAAAGGTGAGGACACAGATGAATTATATTAATAATATATACTAAAATATATATATATAATAATTTATATATTGCTTTAAGTTTTGCAAAGCACTCCACATTTATTATTTCAGTTGATTTTCATACAACAATCCTATTAGATAGATATTAAAATGATCCCCATTTTGCAGATGAGTAAATGAAGGCTGAAGTAGGTTAAGTGATTAGCGTTATCAAGCTAGTGTTTGAGGCAGACTTTGAACTCAGGTCTTCTTGACTCTAGGTCTAGCAATGTATTCATTGTGAAATTTAGGTCTCCAGGCAGCATTTTGTTCCAGTAAATCAGAAGTTTTTTTTTTAATCAACAAACAAGTACAGGTCAATCTTATGTTAGCTCTACCTTTCTATAATTTGTGTGTGACTGTTATGGGAAATTATGTAATCTGTTATGGAAAATCTTTTATAAAACCTGTCTGTTCCTTTTACTTACGTTCATCAAGGATCCCTCCATACATATGCATATTATTTTCATAGAGGTTTCATAGACATATGAAAATTGATGCATGGGTAGGTAGTTATTGATATTAACCTGATTATATTTAGAGGTAATAGTAAGGCATGCATTTTTTCCCAGATGTTTGATATCTTCTCTTCTTAGATACATTGGTAATTTTTCAATGTCCTTAATTTTGTGTCAGCTCAAGAACATGTTCTGTTGGTTTGTACATAGCTTAGGTCAGCTGCTTTTCTTGTCTTTTTTCCCCCTATACTGACTATTTTTACTTCCTTAAGATATACATGGAGTATTATTATGAGTATAAATGTGGTGATTTCATTGTGATTGACAGAGGAGAAGACTTTGTTATAGACATCCTGATAGATCTTTTCATGTCTCCTTCTAATCTTAGCTTCAGTGTTCTTGGAATTATCTGGTGTATCAGTGTCTCCTAAATAGCTTTTTGTACACTTCTTTTTGAAGTACTTCTTTGAAATATCTTATAAGTTTATAATGTGAATTGGTGTTCATGTCATCTATAACTTTCCACTTAACTTTGCAGGTGGCTGGTGGCTAAGATGATTCCTGAGATCTTTTGATCTCCTTCTTGAGGTGACTGATTTATACTTCTTAAACACTTTAGAAAATGGTATCAGTGTAAATATTGGTTTTCATCTATTTCCCACTTAGGGGCATCTACAGCTTGGAACTACCCAAGGTATGTGTGTGTATGTGTGTGTGTGTGTACATATGTGTGTATATACATACACATATATGAGTACATATGTATACACATGTTCATGTGTATATTTCATATGTTAATATGTACATATGTATGTGTGTATGTATGCATGTATATATAATCTTCCCCTATTAGTATATGAGGTCTTTGAGGGCAGGGATCATAGGATCATAGGTTTAAAACACAAAGGGACACTGGAGGCTACTGAGTCCAACATCTTTATTTTAAGGATGAAGAGAATTGTCTTGTTTTTTCATGTTTGTATCCCCCAGTGTGTAGCACATACCTATTATCATATAGTAAGTATTTTATTAATGTGTTTTCATTCATTAATTCATTTTTATGCAATTTGACATTTGCTATTTCAACTATCTCCTGACTCTCTTCTTCAATAAAATATCCACAGCATATAGATAAGAAGCTTTTATAGGATCAGAAAGAATTTTGCTTCTCTTATTTTTATTCATGAATCATATTTTTCAACTTTTTTTTCTGGTCTCCCTTATGTCCCCTTTTGTATTGAAGTTATTGAGTATTAAAGTATATGTTAACTTTATTTGGAGGGTCTTACTCAATTATTTGTAGAATTCTCCACATCTTCTGCAACAGATGTTGTGCCCAGATTGCAATTGTCTGCACATCAATCTTTATTTTTACAAGTGTTTATTGTAAGCATTGAGATATACTAGATTCTTTATGCTGGTGGAAGAAGTTTCCACACTAGGAGTTCCCTACATAGGCGCTATTCTAGACCAAACATTTTTATAGGGCTTTCATGTTTGCAAAGCACCTCAAATATATCACTAAACATTCCATGAAATGGTGTTTCTTGTAGCCTTTGGATACAAAATTAAACCAACTCTGCCAATTCCTTTGCATCTCTCAGAGGAGAACCTGTAAGCCATCCTTCCATCTAGTTGCAACTGCCTTCTGCGTTCTGATTCTGATTTCACTTAAAATTTATAATGAGAATATCATGACTGATATAATTTAGTTTCTCCAGTAGTATAGACATTCATCGGTCGCTGGCTAAGAATCTCCCATTTAGATTACCAAGAGTTAAGAGGGGATCTAAAAACCATGTGATTCTGAGCACCATTTGCATTCCCTCTCTATCTCCCCACTCCCCCGCCATTTTTTAACTCTGCCACTGCCATGTCAGAATTGAAGGAGGCCTCAGAGGACAAAGGACTATCTCCTACTTTGCTTCATTTCATAGATCATATGTAATAGCACTGGTTAAATGGACTATGTGGGATTAACAAAAGCTGGAGGCTTTGGAAGGAGAAAGGAGGGAGGATAGATGAGCTTAAGACCTCAGCAGTCAGGTTGCATTCCTCATTAGGCAAAGGGGATGAAAGCCGATAGGTAGACTGCAAGCTCTGGTACTAAGAAAGTTGTGAGGGATTTGCAAGTGAAAGGTATTAATGATCTGAGAGTGTATTACAAGTCCACATGGGAAATTTAAACTGAAAATGGAAAAGACAGCGAGCTAGCCATGGGGATTTGTCTCAGTCTAACATGTCAACTAATAGAAATAGATGAATTGCTATGGGTCGGGCTCCAGAAGTGGGGGGTGGGGGGATGGAAGAAGAAAAGAAAATGAAAAATGAAATGATGTTCAACCTTGTAGTGAGACCTTCTCTTCAGACAGTGCCAGTTTTTCCATTACCAAGTTCCATTTGGGGGCTTATATAATGGTCCTCCTTACAGGTCATTCTTAAACAATCCTAAAGTCTAGCATTCAAGGGAACCTTTGACTATTTTTGTCTCACACGTTTGTATAATCTAGTTGGCTGCTATCAGAAGCCAGATTGAAAATATAGTTTGATCTGAGAGAAATGCTCTGCCACCTGGCAGCTCTCTGGTTCAGGCTCTGGTAGCGCCAAATACAGCTGCTATTGGTCCAAGTGCCCACTTTGTGACATTACCCTCAGTCTGGCTGTGACAGCCCATACAAGTGAAAACAGCTGAATTCTCTCGTACTGTCTTATCCTCCTCTTCAACAGGTGTTCCTCAGTCTCTGGTGTTTTAGAGGCAATAGACTTGTTGGGTGAAAAAATTTCCACTACTCAGTTTATCCTTAAGATATTCTGTGGTTCAACTGGGGTATTCAGTCTCTAGTACATTCAACACCTTGAATGAAAAATGAAACTCTTCATTCCTTTTTTAAAAATAATATTTATTTAAAATAGTCCACCTCAAGTGACCTTAGAATCCTCACCTCCCTAAATCTATCTCTACTGCACTCTTGCTACCTGGCATGTCTATCAAACGATCATGTGGTTATGATTATCCAGAATAGATCATTAAATAACATTTAAATAGCAAAAGTGTTTTTTTTTTAAAGCAGGGTTTTTTTTCCTTCAGTTTCATCTTAGGGAGGCAATGTGATATAGTAGAAAGAACACTGGACCTGAATTCAGAAGAGACTAGAAAGAATCCTACCTTGATAGTTACTATGTGGATATAGAAAAGTCAATTAACCTTTTTGAGTCTCAATTTCCTCAATTGTGGAGGTAGTCACACGTATCTCCCAGTGTTGTGAGGGTCAAAAGAGATAATGAATGCGAGGTATTTTGCAAACATTAAAACACTATAAAAATGGCTTGATCTAGAACAACGCTGATGTAGTGTGGAAACTCACTCCACCAGTGCAAAGAAGCAATTCTTAAAGTCTTAGAGAGTTGCCTTGAACACTAAGAAGTCAAATGACTTGCTCAGGGTCACACAACCGATGTTTGTCAGGAACAAAACTTGAACCTAGATCTTCCTGTTTTCAAGTCTGACCTACCACTCTGCTTCGTGCTAAAGAAATATCAACTATTGTTATTATTATTAATATTATTATTACTGTGGGATTAGTCCTCAGTAGAGCGAAGGAAGTGGCATTCATTTCCCATGGGTGAAACTACTCCACCAAAGTAGATTACTTAACCAGATTCAATGGTTTCTGCTCCTTTCTTTAATACTAAAAAAACAAATCTGCTACTGACTCCATGGACCCTAAGCAGGACTATAGGAGTTCTTCCAAATGCAATCAGCTGAATTCCCGTATCAGTAGGGCCTAAGTGTTTAAAAATGTTTTGTTCTATATTACCAGGGAATAGGGTGGGACTCAGCTGCTTCCACTTGACCCATTCATCCTCAGAAAAGTAGTATGAGGTAAGTTTATACTCAGATTGCTTCTGAGCTAGAATTCAGTTCAACAGTAGCTTCTTGAGCAACCTCTGCATGTGGAATATTGTATTTGGTATTTGAAGAGACACAAATGTGTATTTTATTTCATGTTCCTCTAATTAGCTAGTTTCTCTCAGAACTTCCATTTTAAAGAAAACTCTCAGGCCGGCCATGTTGTCTTTCTTCCCCAGGCTTGTACTTTTGACTCTCTGGACTTTCTCCACCACCATGCCCCGACGTGAGCACCTGCTGTCCCCCTCTTCAACTTCCTTTCATATGTTTTCTTCCGACAATAGAATGAAACTCCTTGAAGGCAGAGCCTGTCTTTTTTTTTTCCTGCTTGTATTTATTTGTATTTCCAGCACTTAGCAGAGTGCTAGGAACTTGGTAAGTGCTTAATAAATGCTTGTTGACCTGTTACATTCCCTGTCCTCATTGAGTCTAACAAACTGAAATCAGATGTGAGAAATCATATGTATTTTATGGATCTTAGAAATACATGTGACAAATAATATTTCACAGGCACAACAAAGTGGAGCTAAACCTGGCTTAAATCAAAACAAAATCCTAGCCTATGTTTCAATATATGCCCCCCTAGCAATCATTCTTTCTTTGGTATGTTTAATGTAAATGTAGTACCCCTAACTCTCAAGACAAGGTCCCCAGAGAACACCTGCCCTGGCTCAGAGATACTCTGTAGCTTTGCACTTTTAAGACAGGGTCTCCCTAACTCACCCACTGGTAGAAGTGCCAGAGGTTTTTGTGGCCTGATCTTACTCTGAAGGGCACCAAAGCTTTGACCTATTCTATTGAAACATACCTAGGCAAGTTTGTCCTTAAGCAACTTGCTGGGATATTCGGAAATATTTTAATCTTGCAGAAAATAACTTAACATTTTCTTTTTTCCCTTAGTGAAAAAGCTTTAACTGCAACTAGTCTATCTTAATTAAGAGGTACTGTTCTATCTTCATAGCTATGTGATGTTGACAACTTATTTTAATATTGTGTGCCTCAGTTTCTTCCTCTGGAAAACAAAAGGTTCCTTCCAGATCCAAATCCAATAGAAAAAATTTTAAAGTGGTTTACAAGCTACCCCAATCAGTTTAACAACCTTAAAGATGATTGTAACTTTAAAAAATTCCCTCTTAAGCTCATCATACAAATGATTTTTTCTGTGTCAAAACTTTAAAAATAAAAGGTCCTGTGTACTAGGGTAAGAAGAGATCCCAGACCCCAAAGGGAATGCACAACCGTATGCAATGTGCAGGAACTGGTACAAAATGGGCCAGGAGTGTCACATTCTAGGCTCTAGGGTATGTACAGAGGAAAAGCCAAGGTCAGAACCAAGCAGTGGCCATACACCTCTGACCATAGGAGACAAATAGGGCCACAGTTCCAGCCCTCAGCCCAGTCTGGAGCTTGCAGGGGGAACAACTAGGGTAGTAATGACAAAACTACGGAGAGCAAACAGTATTATCACTCCAGTTAAGCTTTTCTAAATTATATTAGTAGTCTCGGACTTCAACCAAGGCCTTGTCCACAGGTGTATTGCTCATACTGAAATTCAGGTGAGGAACTTGTAAAACTTAGACCAAGAGGACAATGATTAGATTTTGCCAGGGATGAGCCTCCTTTGGAAGGGAAGAGGTAAATGAAGAGCACAAGCACTTATTAAGTGCCTATAATGTGCTTGATGATTTTCTAAATGTTTTGTAAATATTGTCTTACTTGATTTGGGAACTTTGGGAATACTGGAAGCTTGCAGAGCCCCTCCCTGAGCTGTCCTTGAAGTCTTAGAATAACACAATATTCAATAACCTCAAGTAGCAAAATAACCCAAAAGGACATAAACTCATCCCAGACATTGTCAAGTGGTATGCAGAGCTCAGCCCTAATATAAAGTCTGAAGTCAGGAAGTAGACTAGAAAAATGAGCAAACAAGATAAAGAATACTGTCATAAAGAGCTATTATGGTAATAGTGACACCCATGACACAATCCCAGGAGAAAAGAATGATTTCAAAACTCCTACAGGCAAATCCTCAAAGAAAAACACAGCTTGGCCCAAATTTAAATAGAATTCCTGAACAAGTTAGAGAGTTGGTTTTTTAAGAGTCAAAGTGACTTTTAAAATCAAATGAATATACTGGGGCAGGGGGGATGTTAAAAGAAATGAGAGCTATAGAAGAAAGATTTGGAAAGAGAATTGACAGCTTAAAACCAGAGATACAAAACTTTAAAAAACCTAATGATCAGAATGGATCAAATAGTAGCTGGTGAATCAGTGGGACAACAAGAAATATAAAAACAAAAAGATTGCAAAAATTAGGGAGAAAAGAGATATTTCAGAGCAAAAATAGAATATGAAAAAAAATTAAGGAGAGATAATTTGAAAATCATTGAATTAACTGAAAGCCATGACTAAAAACATTTTTAAAAGAGACTAGAAATCATATTTCAAGGAATCACTAAGGAAAACTGTCAGATCTCTTAGAATCAGAGGGTAAAGTGGGAAGAGAAAGAATACATCACTAACTCCCTGATAGAATTCCAAAATGAAAACTCCCAGGAATGTTATAGCCAAAATCCAGTTTCCAGGTTAAAGAAATAATAGTTCAAGTAGTCAGAATGAAAGAATTCAAGTACTGAGGAGCTACAGTCAGGATCACATGCAAATTAGCAACCACCATACTTGAACCTCATTCTCATCTGAACTGGCCAAGGGAAAGAAGAATACACAGATATAGTTTGGCACAGAAATACATTTCATCAACAGAAAAACCAGAGGGAAATGAAAAAAGGGGAGGGGGAGTAAGTGGAAGGGGAGATTAAGGCAAGGATTAATTCTAAGCAGAGCAAACTCTAAGGAGGGTAGATCTCAAAAAAAGAGGAGGGTTTAAAAGAGAAGGATAAAAAAAGATAATAGCATGTGAGTGAGAGAAAAGGAAGAGGGGCAGGGGAACAAGAGCAGGTTGTACCAAACCTACAACATTGGTACTGAACACATTCATTCTCTTTTAGCACCCTATTTTTCCTTATAAAGAGGGAACAAGAAATGGAAAGAAAAGCATAAGAGAAGAGGATGGAGGAGAACATAGCACAGTAAGTACTGTGAATGTCAGCAGGATAAACTCACCCATAAAACAGAAAAGGATAATGGAATGGATTATGAAATTAACATTTTAAACAATATGTTGTTCACAAGAAACACATTTGAAATCAAAAGATTTACCCAAAATTTAAATAAGGATCTGGCAAAATCTATTCTGTTTCAGCAGTAGTTAAAAAAAAAAAAGGAAGAATAGCAATTGTTATTTCACACAAAGCAGTAGCAAAAACAGGCAGTTAAAAGATACAAACTGGGAAACTATATTTTGCTGAATGGTACCATAGATAATGAATAAATACCAATACGAAACATACATACACCATATGACATACTTAAAAATTAAATGAGTTATAGGGAAAAATAAATAGTAAAAGTATAATAGTGGGGGAACTCAATTTATCCTTTTCAAACCTAGATAGGTCTAACAAAAAAGAGAAGAAATTAAAAAACTTAGTAGAACTTTAGAAAGTTAAATAGGATAGATGTTTGCAGATGTGGATGGGAACGGAAAAGAGTACACTTATTTTGCACCTCTGTATAGCACCTTTACAAAAATTGATAATGTATTAGGGAATAAAAACCTCATAAATAAATGCAGAAAAGCAGAAATAGTAAAAACATCCTTTATAAACCCTGATTCAATAAGAATTATACAGAGTAAAGGGTCCTGAGGAAATGATTAAATATTAATTGAGACTAAATAAACTAATTCTAAAGAATGGGTTGATCAAGGAATAAATCATAGAAATAGTCAATAATTTCATTAAAGATAATGACAATAATAAGACAGCATACTAAAATTTTGGAATGCAGCCTAAAGCAGTCCTTAGGGGGAAAATTTATGTCTCTAAATATTTTCATTAATAAAAGAGAAAAAAGAACAGATCAATGAATTGGGCATACAAATAAGAAAAACTAGAGAACCAACTGTAATGTTAATGGAATAGGAAGATCTTCCCTGTCCATTGATAAGGCCTATGTGTCCACATGTGTTCAATCACTGTGTTTTGCTTCTTTAAAACTCCAGCTCACAGCTGTGATGCATCCTGAGTCACTATATTAACAAGGCAATCAACACAACATTAACTATAATTGTGAATATGCCTGTGTAGTTCTGTATCACAAAATATGAGATACTTTCCATATAGAACAGAAGGTAGAAGGAGTAAAACATTTATTCAGACACCAGGAGACCAGATCCCATAACCAAGCAACAATTCCCACAACTAGTAAGCCTACTTTATCATAACAGCAAAGAACTTAAAACATAATATCACAGCATGAAGCCTCCCCATCCCAAAACCATCTGCCTGCCTGCTGAGGCCTTCCCCAAAACTCACTCATAGCCACCACATGTCTGCTCTTTTCCTCAGCCAGCATTTCCTGTGACACACTTTCCTTTTCCTCTCAGCAAGCTCCTCCCACCACATGTGACTTAGGCTTCCTGTGACATGAGCATGTTACATGGCCTGTTAATGGGTGGGAAAGATCTTCAAATCTAAATTGTCATTACAGTCACATGGAGCCCATTGGAGGAGGGGCTTGCTTAAATGGGAAGCTTGCTTTTAGGAGGCTTGCTTGCTTGAAGGCTTTCACACCTTTTGCTAATTAGGCACTGAAGCACAAAGGTTGTGATGCTTTCTGGCTGTATATATATTCTGAGGTTAGCATTTTGCTTTGGGGCTCACTCATTGGAAGAATGTTCATGTGATTTGGCCAGATGAGATTCTGTGTTTGTTTAAGGCCATGTGGCCACACTGGTAATGAGTTGCTATGTTGCTACGTATTTTGTAAATGTGAAGTTCATGAGGTGTTTATTTTGTGGGAATTATGTTGTACTTATTTCTTAAGAGATGTTAAGAGGTACAATTTGCCTATGTAATGGACATGAAAGATATTGAGGTTGAATGTAATGTTAATGGAATAGGAAGATCTTCTCTGTCCATTAATAGGCTAATATAACCACATGTGTTCAGCCATGGATGTTTTGCTGCCTTGAACTCCAGCTCACAGCTGTGATACATCCTGAGTCATGTGAAGCCTGTTGGGGGAGAAGCTTCCATAAGGGAAACCTTGCTTGTGGGGAGGCTTTCACACCTTTTGGTAATTAGGCACTGAAGCAAGAGGGTTGTGATGGCTTATGGCTGTATATGTATTCTGAGGTTAGCATTTTGCTTCAGGGCTCACTTATTGGAAGAATGTTCGTATAATTTGGCCAGATGAGACTGCGTAGCCATCAAGAAGCTCCCCGGCTTTGAAAATCCAGATGTTGGTGCTTTCCTCTCTGGTAACTATGTATGTATTGCTTTGGTCAGACAGTTAGAAACTCTGTCTGTTGTTCTGTGCTAATTTCTTAGACAGTTAGAAGCCCTGTCTGTAGATCTGTGCTATTTTCTCTGCTGGTAATTTCTCTGTTTATATTTTCTCTGACATTCAGGGTACTGACCTCTCCCCTGCACTAAGTAAATAATACATATATGTAATTAAAGTAAGATTCTTGACCCCTTTAAAAGCTATTTTTCCTTTAAAAGCAGATCAAAGAACCTGTGCTAGTAGGCCATCCTGGGTATGCTAGGGTGCTTGCTGTTACACCAACAAATTAAGAAACCCCAATTAAACACCAAAACAAAAATCCTGGAAATCAAAGAAGAGATTAATAAAATTGAATGCAAACAAAATACCCCAACTATTTAATTAATATATAAAGCTACAAGCTAGTTTAAAAATAGAAAAATCATTAGCTAATTTGATTTTTTTAAAAAGGAAGAAAACCAAGCTACTAGTATCAAAAATGAAAAAGATGAATTTACAACCCATTTTTTTCTGGAAGAACTGTATTCCTTTTGGAAAATGGAAGAAGGAAGAACTTTAATGTGAAAATAAAGAAGAAATGGGTATGGGGAAGGGGGTAGAAGTCCTTAGCTGTGTCAAGATGATGGAGGATGGAAGAATTTGAAATTCCACTTTGCATCTCCTTCCCTGTGTGTTTTTAGCTCCATGGGACAAGAGGCCCCCAACAAGCTCATTACTTCTTTTTTTTTTTTTGAGATTTTTTATTTTTAGTTTACAACACTAGGTTCTACATAATTTTGAGTTCCAGATTTTCTTCACCCCTCCCCCTTCCCTCCCCAAGATGGCATGGAATCTGATATATCTTCTATATATAACTTTGCATTGAACTTATTTATACAATAGTCAAGTTGTAAAGAAGAATTATCACCAATGGAATTAATCATGGGAAAGAAGAAACAGAACCAAAAAAAAAAACCCAAAACAAAAACAAGAACAAAAGGGAAAAAAAAGGGCAAGCATAAAGTATGCCTCAATCTCCATTCAGACTCCATAGTTCTTTCTCTGGATGTAGATAGTATTCTCCATCATGAGTCCTTTGATTGTGTTAAATTGAAATGTTTCTGTATAAAAAAAGCCATTGCAACAAAGATTAGGAGGGAAGTAGAAAATTAGGAGAAAATCTTTACAACTAGTGTCTCTGATAAGTGCCTCATCTCTATAATATACAGGGAACTGAGCCAAAACTTCACTCACTCAGCATCAGATCATGTAGGTCTTTCCAGGTTATTATGAAGTCCGTATCTTCCCCATTTCTTATAGCACAATAGTATTCCATTACATTCATATACCACAACTTATTCAGCCATTCCCCAATTAATGGGCATTCCCTTGATTTCCAATTCTTTGCTACTACAAAAAGAGCTGCTATAAATATTTTCGTACTTATGGGTCCTTTTCCCACTTGTGTGATCTCTTTGGGATACAACCCTAGAAGTGGTATTGCTGGGTCAAAGTGTATGAACATTTTTATAGCTCTTTAGGCATAGTTTCAAATTGCTCTCCAGAATGGTTGGATCAGTTCACAAGTCCACCAGCAATGTAACAATATTCTAATTTTCCCACATCCTCTCCAGCATTTATCATTTTCCTGTTTTGTCATGTTAGCCAATCTGACAGGAGAGATGTGGTACCAGAGAGTTGTTTTGATTTTCATTTCTCTAATCAATAGTGATTTAGAGCATTTTTCATATGCCTATAGATAGCTTTAATTTCTTCCTCTGAAAACTGCCTGTTCATATCCTTTGACCATTTCTTAATTGGGGAATGACTTGTATTCCTATAAATTTGGCTCAGTTCCCTGTATATTTTAGAGATGAGGCCTTTATCAGAGATACTAGTTGTAAAGATTTTGTCCCAATTTTCTGCTTCCCTCCTAATCTTTGTTGCATTAGCTTTTTTTATACAGAAACATTTCAATTTAACATAATCAAAATTATCTATTTTGCATTTTGTGATGTTCTTTATCTCTTGTGTCATGAATTATTTTCTTTTCCATAAATCTGATAGGTAAAATATTCCTTGCTCTCCCGAATTGCTTGTAGTATCAGCCTTTATTCCTAAATTATGTACCTCTTTTGACTTTATTTTGGTATATGGTGTAAGATATTGGTCTATGCCCAGTTTCTGCCCTACCATTTTCCAATTTTCTGAATCTCCGTAGCTATTTCACCAATCTTATTTTTTATGGACTTGATTTTAATCATCAGTGGTTTTTTTTTTTTCCATTTTTTCCATTTTTTGTTTTACCTCCCTAATTTTGTTTTTAAAATCATCCTTTAGCTCTTCCAGTAATGCTTTTTGGGCTTGAGATCTTTTCACATTCCCTTTTGAGGTATCAGATGTGGGTATAGTGTCACTGCTATCCTCTTCCAAATTAGTATTTTGATCATCCCGGTCTCCATAAAAAGAATCAATGGTCCTTGGTTTTTTTCATGTTCTTCTTCATGTTGGTTAGTTTTTTCCTGGCTTTATAGTGAATTTCTGCTTTGGAGGCTCAAGGATCTCTGTCCCAGGTTTCTTGTTCTGGGGATTGTGAGTCTAGTTACTGGCTTTGTGTATTGTAGCCTTTAGTTTCCTAAAGTGTGGGGGAGGGGTCTGGCTGCCTGAAGTCTCCTTTAACCCTGTGACTGCTCTCCAGCACTGTTGCTCTTAAGCAATGGTCTCAGCTGTTTGTTGTCTGTGCTGGTGTCTGCCACTTTCCCTAGCTGTGCAAATGTACATCTGGGCTCTTGGTGGTGACCCCTGCTAGCTCTGCCCCTCTGGGACTCAGGAACTCCCACTGCTTGGCCACTGAAGCCCCACTTCTGTCTCCTCTATTCCAGTGTTTTTTCCCAAGGAACTCTCTGGGTCGGGGGCAGGGACAGGGATTAGAGCTGTTTACCTGGCCATTATGTCTCCCAGAAGTTCAAGAAGATGTGTTTCAAACCTTTGGGCTGCAAGCCTCAGGAGTTGATGTCTCAAGGCCACTGGCATTGCTCGGCTGCCTCTCATCACTTCTACAGACTCCTGTCCTGTATTGGGAGGCATGGGGATCTCTACTGGTTTTGGGGGCCCAGCTTTCTCCCAGTCTGTGTCTCTGGCTGGTTTCCGCAGCTGCTTCCGCTTTGGTGCTGTCTGGTGCAGCTCTGCATGCCAAGTGCTCTCCCAGCCTACAGATCTGTCCTGTCTACTTTTTGGACTCTCCTGGCTTGGAAATTTGCCCCACTCAGACTGCTAGTAGCTTCTAACTCTCTCAAATCTGCTCAGATTCACTTTTTTATAGGTATCTGAGAAAGCTTATGAGAGAGCTCTGGTAAGACACTGTTTTCACATGGCCATCTTGGCTCCCCCGAAAAATATCAAGCTCATTACTTCTTAATTTGCCACCACGCTGCTAACTCAAGCCATGGTTGACTTTACTTTTCTTTCTCCTTTCCCCTCTGTTTAGAAGACTGGAGGGAAAAGTACTAAATTCCTCTCAATGCCTTCCTTTATAGAGTGCAGAAACTAGACACTGAGATCATTCCACTTTGCCTCTGCTGCCCTGCCTGTGATCAGCTCCACAAAAATAGGTCTCCACCACCCCTTCCCTTACTGAGTATCTCCTGGTGTCTCATCCCCTCCCCTGCCACTTTCCTGCCTTTTTATATGTTGTCTCTCCCTTTAGATTGTAAACTCATTGAGGGCAAGGACTGTCTTTCTTTTTACTAATTGTATCCTTTACTTCTTAGAGGAGGCTAGGTGGTTTGGTGGATAGAGTGCTGGGCTTGGAGTTCGGAAGACCTGGGTTCAAATCTGGCTTCAGATATTTATTAGTTGTGTGACTCTGGGCAAGCGTTGTAGCCTCTGTTTACCTTAATCCACTGGAGAAGGAAATGGCAAACTATTCCAGTATCCTTGCCAAGAAAACCTTATGGGCAAGCATTAGAGTACTATGGTGCATGAGGTCAGGAAGATTTGTACACTAAATAACAACAACCCTCCAGCACTCAGCACAGTGCCTAGCAAATTGTAGGCACTTAATACGAGTTTATTGGATTGAAACAAGGGAGAAAAGGAAGCAGAAGGAATGACCACTAAACACTTGCAACTAAAAAGAAAAAACAAAACAAAACATTAGATATGAGGCTGTCCCAAAGAAGTAGGAATTTGATATGCTCATGGGGAAAGCAACTGCTGTTATTTTGGGCGAGAGATAAGAGAATCATAGATTTAGAGCTGAAAGGTACTTTAGAAACCATTGAGCCTAATCCCTTTGTTTGATGAATGAGAAAAATGAAATTCAGAAAAGTAAGTGACCCTTACCCAGGGTCACACAGCTAGTAAATACATGAGACAGGATTCAAATGCAGGTCTTCAAGCTGTCTCATCCATTAAGGGTCTGCAAAGAAAGGAAGAGTAGGGACAACTGGTGACTCCCAGCTGAATGGTACGGAAGCCATTGCTTTTTGGCCTGATAACAACAAAAAAGAGGTCTGCTATCTTCTCAAAGCATGTATTTAAGACATAACTGGCACTCTCCAAAGACTCATCAAAACAAAAGATTGAAACCCACTTTGGGTGATTCATGTGAGCATATGTGATACTGCTGGTCCTTTAGACTCTGTACTTGTGTGAGAGTATGTCACAGGGCATGAGGGAAGGGAGGTGTAGCCAGCCCAGGCCTGAGAACCATTTTCATCAGTGAGATTGGGAATTGAGAGAAGTATCCTTAGAGTTTACATGGCCGGCCATGAGTATATCTATCAAGCTAGATACCATAAGAAAGAGCATAGCTACAAAAGACACAATAGTTTAAAAGTGTTAACAGTAGAGATAGCCAGAAGTTCACAGAAGAAAAAAAATCCAAGAAAAATAGAGTGCTGAAAGCCTAGGAAAACTTCTATTTTTCTAGTCTTTTTTATTTTGTCCAGTGGTATACAAATTACCTACTTGAAACCCCTTGTTTATGCCTTTCCTTTCTCTGGCCATTCTCTCTCTTCCTTCTACACCTCCTACCCCATATCCAGAATCTTCTCTTTCAGATAAGGAACTTTCAATTTGCTAGACAAGTGGTATCTTCTTACCTGTGACCTCAGAGATGGGAAACCAATCATATCCACCTGAGCAGGACCTTCCCCTCATAAAACATGCGCTGCCCTAATGCTGGAACTTTCTTGAGCTGTCCTGAAACATGGAGGAAAGGGACAGCCAAGAGTTTTGTGGACTCTCTCCTCCTGACATGTACTGAAGATTGTTGTTCCTAAAGCTCCCTTCTGATATCCTTAGTTACATCCCTTCCCTGCCCTTTCTCAGTCCTGCTTTAGAAGTATCAGTCCTAGTCTCAGTCTGAGTGAGATTTCTGGGCTATGCTAGTACCCTTTCTTTTTTTGTCCTGCTTTACTCTCTTTGCTCTTTTGAGTGTCTCTACGTAAACTTTCCTTAAATGAACCAAATAAAAAGGCCTATTGCTTCTAACGCTCTAACATTGATTACTTCATGATTCTTCAGTGAAGTACATGTGTTTCTAACAATGGACACTGATAGAGCCAGTAATAAAACCATGGCCTCAAGTGTTTGCATATAGACACATGCAAAGTATGACTAACAATGAAGATGAACTAGAGACCTTAATGTAATAAGGTTATTATTTGATTTCATATATAGCACTGAAGTGAGTCTTGATGGGATAAAAACCGTGACTAGAATATTCAATAGCATTCAAATTCAAGTTAAATGCCTTCTATGTGTTGAGTACCATGCCAAGGAATATGATGCTAGAAAAGTTTATCTTAATCAAAAGCAACCAGATAAGTGAGAGGAAAGGGGGTACTAGTGTCAATGTATATTAAGAAGCTTTACTTGGGTGGAAAAATTCTGGAATTAGAAGGAGGAAGGCTTGACAGAGACTGTGTAGTTCAAGATTAAAGGCAATATTGGTATCAGAACATGCTAGAAAGTAGTTGTAGAGGAAAAAGCAATAGATGGAAACACATTTCAAGTCTGGCTCAGAGAAACCACATAGTAGTATTAGGGGGATAGGGCATAAATTATTGGGATATTTTCCGTAGCTCTCTTTCTGTTAAAAGCAGAGCAAATAATACTTTCTTGACTTGCTTTGAGGGTGATTTCATCCTTCATTAGGCAGGGGTTTTTTTAACCTGGGGTTCATGAACTTATTATATATACATATATATGTATATATGATAACTGTATCTCAGTGTAATTCACTTTCCTTTGTAATCCAATGTAATTTTGTTTGCATTTAAAAACACTATTCCATGAGCTTCAGCAGACTGCCAAAGGGAACCAGAACACAAAACTCTTAAGAACGTCCTAGATGGAAGATCTAGGCACTCTTCTTTTGCTTTTTTCCCCTTCTGCCAAAGAGAACAGTCTTTGTGTAACAATAAGCAAAAGAACTCTCTGTTGGACCTGGGTTGGGGGCTGCTGGGGTGCTCACCTTTTCCCTTTCATCTATGGAATTCAAAGTTGTAGAACCATGTATGTCCAGATTAGGTTCAAGCGTAGGGGAGGCCTGGCATCTTGGGAGAGGAATGAGGTACCTTACTTTCCTTCCTTAGCTTTTTATGCCATAAAAAAGAATTAAGGAACAGCTAAGTAGAAGGCTGCTTCACAGATATTCTTAGGATAGGCAAAGAAAGGTTAGTGAGATTAGTTTTAGCTTGGCCTCAAAGGCATGGATCGTTTGGTCATCTCGTGTTGTAGTGCTCATAAGTATTGGAAAAGACCACCACCACTACCACAGCTATTACTACTAATACTAATACTACTACCATTTTTACTACTACTAGTACCACCACCACTACTACTACTACTACTGATAATAATAACTATTAACTTTTATATAGTATTTACTAGGTGCCAGGCACTGTGCTAAATGCTTTTACAATTATTATCTCATTTTGTCCTCACAGCAAACCTGGATGGTAGGTGCCATTATAATCCCCATTGTATAGTTGAGGAAAATAGGGCAAACAGAGATTAAGTGAACGGTCCAAGATCACAGAGCTAATAAGGGTCTGAGGCCAGATTTGAACTCAGGTCTTCTCGACTTTAAGTCCAATACTGTATCAAATGTGCCACCTAGTTGCTCTCTAGAGGTCATGAAAATAATTGCAGCTCATGTACCAATGTGTTTCAGAGAAAGAAAATGTAGAAGAATTCTGTGAAGAACTCAGTAAGTCTCTTGAACATAAATCATCATATGCTTTGAAACCAGTGACTTCAGTATAAAAATACAGGAATAGGTCAGATATTGGAAATTATTGGAAAGCATGCTCAGGAATAAGGAATGAGCTACATGGAAGCCTCATGACTCTACATCATGAGTATGTTCTTCAGGAAAAGGATCAGTAGGTTCTAGAGCAGTGAATAACATCATGAAAAATGAAATCGATTATATTTTAAAAGATAAGAAATGACTAGTTTCTAATGTTAGAGTCATTCTTTAATGGATAGAAAAAAAAAACAACTCATACCCATTATAGCAATTTCATATAGAAGCCTAACAGACATAAATCAATTTCCATAACAAGGAGGCCAAAAGACCCTAAAAGTGCCTTGGACAGGAAGTACTTGAGAAGTGAGATGCCCAGCAGAAAGAAATGGCAGCCAAGGGTGACACTAGTTTAAAATATAAACTATGTGTAAACTAAATATAATGTACAAAATTTTATGGAAAAGGGTAGTGGAAGATTATATGCAGTATCTCTTCATACAGCAGGAGAAGCAATGCAAAATAAAACCAGTTTAAAGCTTGGCAAGAAGCCCAACAAAGCAAAGTGATCCGGAGGCAGCCTATTCCGCTTTTGGACAGCTCTACTTGTTAGAAAGTTGGGATTTTTTCCCCACTGACAGAAAACCTAAATATTCTTCATAACTTCCACTCACCATTTCTAGTTCTGCCCTCTGGGGACAAATAGAACAAGTTTAATCCTTTTCCTGTAAGACAGGTCTTCACATATTCAAAGACAGTTATCATGTCCTGTTTCCCACCTTTCCTCCCACCCCCAAATCTTTTCTTCTTTAGGCTAAACATCCCCAGATCTTTCAACCAATCATGGTAGGTCCTTCTCTGGATCACCTCTAGCTTAAGAATGCCCTGCTTTAACAGTGGTTCCCACAACTGAATACAATTTTCCACTGAAAGCCTTTTCCAACCCCTCTTAATTATAGGGCTTTCTTTTTGTTATTTCCTATTTATCCTCTATATAGCTTGTTTTGTATATATTTGTTTGCATGTTATCTCCTCCATTAAATTGTAAGTTCCTTGAGGGCAAGGATTGTCTTTTGCCTCTTTTTGTATCTCCAGCATTTAGCACAGTGCCTAGCAAATAGTGGGCACTTAATAAATATTTATTGAATTGAATTAATGAGAGCAGAGTAGAGAGAAACTATTATTTCCTTTTCCCTGGGAGCTATGCCACTTTTTAAAAAAAATAAATTCCTTTTTATTTATTTAATATTTTATTTCCCCCCAATTACACAAAAAACTATTTTAATATTTAAAAAAAATGAGTTCCAAATTCTCTCTCTTCTATACCTCTCCATCATTAAGAAGGCAAGCAATTTGATATAGGTTATATGTGTGCAGGCATGCAAAACATATTTCCATATTAAGTTGTGAAAGAAATCACAGATAAAAAACAAACAAACAAGAAACACAAAGTTTTAAAAAGTGTACTTCAATCTGCATTCAGATAACATCAGTTCTTTCTCTGGAGATGGACAGTCCTTTGGAATTGTCTTGGATTATTGAGAATAGCCATCATTCACAGTTCATCATTGTATCATCTTGCTATTACTGTGTCTAAAAAGTCCTCCTGATTCTGCTCACTTCACTTGGCTTCGATTTGTGTAAGTCTTTCCAGGTTTTTCTGAGAGCATCCTGCTAATCATATAGTACAGTAGTATTCCATCACAAGCATGTACCACAACTTGTTCAGCCATTCCCCAGTTGATGGGCATCCCCTCAATCTCCAACTTTTCCACCACTAAAAGAGCTGCTATAAATATTTTTGTACATATAGATCCTTTTCCCTTTTGTTTTTTTATCTTTGGGACACAGATCTAGTAGTGGTATTGCTTGTCAAAGGGTACACATAGTTTTATAGGCCTTTGGGGCTTTGCCACTCTTAAATGCAGTCCATGATCATGTTACTTTTTGCATTACTACATTACACTGCTGACAATCTGCTATATAACCATGTATCCTCCACCATGTACCTATAAAGTAAATTCTTTGAACCTAAGTGTTAGACATAGCATTTATCACCATTGAATTTCATCTTATTTGACTCAGTCGAATACTCTAGCTTGTCAAGACCTTTTTGGATCATGATTGTCATTTACTGTGCTAGCTAACCCTCTGCAAATTATCATGTACCTATGCCTTTATCCAAGTCATTGATAAAAAGTTAAGCAGTACCAGTCCAAAGATAAATCCCCAGGGCATTCTTCTAGAGACCTTTGGCTGAATTGATATTGAACGATGAACAACTGCTCTTTGAGTTCAGCCATTCAACAAGTTGGAAACTAATCTAATTACATTATTTTCTCTACCTTTTCCAAAAGAATTATATGAAATAATTTCTCAAATAGAGGACAGGGATTAGACCTGTGAAGTTATTGATATAGGGAACTCTCAATTGAAACTCCCATTACCAATATCAGTTTGCTAGGTTTTTTGCAACTTGATTGTCTTAAGGAATTAGAGCACAGACTGAATAAGTAACTTTTCTAGGATTGTACTGCTAGTATATGTAAAAGGGAGGACTTGAATCCAGATTTTCCTGGATCTTTATCTCAAATGCTCTGTTAAAATCTAGGTAAACTCTTTCTACAACATTTATCTGATCTACCAGTTTAATAATCTGAAGGAGAGGTAGTCTAGTATTATCTTTCTTCAATGAAGCAATGTTGGTTCTTTGTAATTATTGCTTCCTTTGCTACATGTTCAATAACCACCTCTTTTATGACTGTTCTAGAATTTTCGCAGGAATTTAATCCAAGCCCTCTGGTTTATAGTTTGCCGATTCGGTTCTCTTCCCTTAAAAACAAAACAAAACAAAAAACGAGTTCAGCATTCGATTGTCTCCAGTACTTTAGTAGCTTTCCTGTTTTCCATGATCTATTAAATATCAATATGTGTTGCTTAGCACTCACATCTGCCAGATTAGACAAAGTATATTGACTGACTAGATCCTTAATGTAGGGGCATTGAGGGCTTGATTCACAGAGTATATGAAGGAAGGGAAGAAACCAAAGGTGTGGGGAAAATCTCAGATGTTAACACCAAAAAAAACCAACCAAACGAAAAAAAAAACAGGTAACCAAGATGATATCAGTAACTACTGACTTATGTGCCTATATTCCTATCCATATTTAATTTTTATGAGAATCATCTGCACACATGGGCATCTTTGATGTGGGTATTATTTGGGAATAGCCAGAATTTCAGTAGTGAGATTTCTCAGTAGAATACAACTTTACTATCATGTACTTGACCAAAAGAAGTAGCAAACTCAAATTCCCATTACATTTATTGTTTGTTGATGATTTAAAAAACTAATTTATTTCTTAGAGAAAAAGCCACCTTAAGGTCTCTTTTCCAAGAAGTTATCTGCTATCCATATATCAATATCAATATTCCTTGAAAGATTGCTCAATGAACCTCTGTTCAAACAGGGAAAAGTGTGCTTACTAAGGGTATTTCACTGCTCTGATAGAAGAGATCCAATGTAGAGTTCAAGTTGAAGAGAGATTCCCTGTGGACAGTGAGGTCCTCCAGATGCTTCTGTTTGTGTCCCAGAACACGGCATAGTGTCCTGGAAGATATCTATAACTACTCAAAAGAGTTTAATCTGGCTGTCCACTTGGAAAAACCATGTGGATTGCATGGGATAATTGTGAAGACTTCACAGGGTGTGTCTAATGGAGAGGTTTTGGGATTTGGCCTTGTAATTTTGGAAGGCATGCCCTTCCCTCTCTCTCTCCCAGATGTTAGAAGATAATGAACTTCCTGTGAGCTATTTGTTCTCTGCTCCAGGAAGGGTCTCTCCTTCCCCCACCTAGACTTTCAGAGGCCACCTTGGCAGTTGAGTTCTGATAGGGAAAAACCTGAACGGTCCTCTGTGTAGTTTTCGCGCCTAGACTGTAAGCCCGCCTCCCAGCCAATGGTGAGAAGGGATAGAGGTGGGTGGGAATCTTTTTCATTAATACTATAAATTAAGGCAGGTTCCCTTTTACGTGGCCTCCTCCCTTATGGAGGTGTGCCCGAATCTTGCAAGGTTTGTAGAATAAACTTACTTTGTTTCTCTTAAAGATGTCTCTCCTATTATTTAAAAATTCTGTCCCATACAGGATGAAGAAGGTTATGACATGCAGTTGGATGGACAGCTTATGTATATCTGGAACAGCAAGTACAAATGGATACCAAGTGGATCCCAAATTAAATGGGAGGAGGAAAGTGGACTGGATTGCCTTCAGGAAATTGCAAGTATCCTTTAATGATCCCAAGCTTCTTCCAAAAGGCCTGTCTTTTTAATGATAAAAAATTGGTTAGGTGGTGTAGGGGATAAAGCCTTGGGCCTAAAGTCAAGAAGATTTCAATTCAACTCTAGCCTCAGGCATTTTTACTATCTATGTGATCCTGGGCAAGTCACTTAATCATTATCTGCCTCAGGTTCTTCATTTGTAAAATGGATATAACAATAGCACCTACTTCCCAAGGTTATTATGAGGATTAAATGAGATAATATTTGTAAATCATTTAGCGCAGTGCCCAGTGCATAGTAGATGCTTACCTTCCTGGCTTCATCCCTCCTGTCCTCCCTCCCTTCCTGTTCTCCTTCCTTTCTACTCTCTTTTCATCCTGCCTTCCTCCTACTGATGAGGGCACAGTCTCTGGGAACCCCTTGAACTCTTGAATTCTCCTTGAATCTTCCCACTTGATCTGGCCTTGGCCTGAGGTTATAACCATTAGGCCCAAATGTCTACCTTGCCTAGCCCTCCATTGTCCAGCTGTTTCCCTGCACTTAATCCTGATCAAAATATCTATACCCTAGCTCTGTTACCCTAGCCCTCTATTGTCTGTCATTTCCATGTAGCCTTCAGCTATTTCCCACCCTGGAGTCTGACCTCATCCCAGTCCCTTCAAGCTCCTCCTTAGACTCCTCCTCAAGTCCCTCCCTAGACCCCTCCTCTGGTCACCCCAGAACACCCACAATCATTGTGTATATAATCTCCATCTTGTCTCCATGAAGGTGGTCAGATCCAATCTAGCTCAGATTGATCTGGCCCGCTTTCATTACAGGTGTCACAAGGGGTGGGATCTCTTGGGGCAGGCCTATTTGGCTAACTCTTAATAAACTTTGTCTTTTCCCTTGGCTGAGAAAGCTTGAGTGGAATTCTTCCGCCAGGACCCGGTGTGTCGATATTTTGGGGTGTCGAGCACCCCTCAATCCCAACCCTCTTCACTACCCTCCCTCCTTCTTTCTCTTCCTTCCTTCCTTCCTTCCTTCTTTCCTTCCTTCCTTCCTTCCTTCCTTCCTTCCTTCCTTCCTTCCTTCCTTCCTTCCTTCCTTCCTTTCTTCCTTCCTTCCTTCCTTCTTTCTTCCCTTCCTTCCTTCTTTCTTCTCTTCCTTCCTTTCTTCCTTCCTTCCTTTCTTTCTTCCAAAGTAGAATAAGAGTAAAAGACTTTATTAGGAAAATGTATGATTATAAAAGAAACTGGTCTGCTCTTGTGACAAAGGATAATAGGTGGATCACACAAGTACTCCCTGGTATCTTTGTACTATCAGGAAAGAGTGAGGCAGGCCTCTAACATGTTGGCTGGATTCACCATGGTGAACTATGGGAGAACATGCACAGGAATCACACAGGATGGGTAGGCATGGATTTATTTCCATTTTTATCATTAGCAAGAACATCCAAAGCAATGAAGTCATGGGTCCATTTGAGAATTTATTTAATCGTTAATTACAGTCTTATGCTTTGCGTAAGATCAGTGATAGCTTAGTACAGTATTCTATATCAGAGCTAAATTTTTGCCATTCCCTCAAAAATATAGTGCTCTCAGGGGAGCTAATCTTGATACCTTGAAGGTCATATCCTACTCTCTTGACTCACAGACTCTCCAACTTCAACTTATATTGGCATCAGTCATCAAATAAATGATATCAGGTTTGATGGGTATAGTTTGGGGTTGGAGTATTGGTTTAAATCTTTCACATTTACTTCCACTGATGGCAAATTCTAAAGGAAATCTCATATATCCCAATTCACACTCTTATGTTGGCAAAAAATAGCAAACTCATAGCTGGTCAATACCATCCCTGACTAAGAATTTTCAACTTATCCCTTGTTAGGATATGGATCAGTTCATTGTTGTCCATCCATACTTGGAATCAATTTTCATGCACATTGTCTTGGAACTTATTAGTGACAGCCCATTGTGAGGCCAAGAATTCCAACTTGTAGGTGGGAAAATGGGTCTCACTAGGGTCAGTGAATTCCCAATTGGCAAATGCAGTAGGCTTCTAGTGACCATCATGCTTATAGAACAAAACTTTCCCCAGCTCTCTACACTGACATCATTGTGTAATACAAAGGGCTTATTTCCCCTTTCCCAGCACTCTCCTTTTTCCATAGCCTTTGCTTTATGTGTTTCTTACAAGTATCTTTACACATAGCATTCTGGAATATGGCCGTTGCCTCACTCATACACATTGAAGAAATTGTTCCCTAACTATTTAAGCTAGAACCAGTGAATGACAGGAAGGACTTGCCTGAATTGGCAAAGCTAGCACTGATATCTGTGTGACACAGCTAAGCAAGTGTTAAGACCTCATCAGAATTAGCATCCTAGTCATTTCCAAAAGGTAGCCTATCATCCAAAACAGATTACTTCTTTTTGCCCTTCTGTTTATAGTTCTTCTCAACCAGTTCTTCAAAAACTTCTGCTAATAACCACTGTAAGAATGCCCACACTCTTAGTTCAGATTTGATTTTGGTATGAAATGAAGCTCACGTAAGTCATTGACCAGTTGACAAAAAGGAAGTTTACTTTGTCCCAACAAAGCAAGCATATGCAACAAGGATATGGTGGCATTTATCTTCAGCTTTGGTAGATAAGTCTTCCCTTGTTTCCCCATGAAAACAAGTAGATAATAGGCAGGTTATTAGGATACAGCAACTCATGTGGTCTTAGGCACCCAAGGAGTCTGAGAAGCCTAGACTCCATGTGGCTGGAACTTTTTATGCCCTTAGAAGACCAGGAAGATGTTTCAAGGAAGCTGGGACAAATCAGGTCCTGGGACAGCTTTGCCTCTTTTAAGGGAAAAGTAATCTCTGGTGCAGGGGAGAAGGAGAAGGGGCCTGAACAGACTCCATATTGGTCTCATCACAGCCACAAAACTATAAATGTCTTCAGCTTTTGATCATTCTTCAGCCACGACTGAGCAAGAAATCTTTCTATCTTCTTGGCATCAATACTTACTCCCTGCTGAACTTCAGTGTGACCCACATATTTGACAGAGGCCCTGCAGAACTGGCACTTGTGAATAGAGAGCTTAGAATAGCAGCTTCTTGGAGATCCACTACCTTTAATAACCATTTCTTATACAAGAGGTGGAGAACTAGAAGCCTTAAGGCCACATGTGTGGCCTTTTGACTGAATCCAAATTTTACAATTTTATAAGGCTACAGGTTCCCCACCCCTGCCTTATACTCTTCCAATATCTGCCCAGATATAGGGAGAGATCATCCAGAAATCCATGTGAGCCGGTGAAAAGCAAAATAATAGGGGCCACAGAAGTCCCTTGGGGCATACACTCAAACTGGTAGCATACCATTGGATAGTTGAAGGACCTTCCTCTGCCAAAGGATCTCATGGTACCCACCCTGCAGGCCCATCATTGAGAACCACTGACTACCCCATATTTTGCCCAGATGTGCAGGATATCTTGAAAACCAGCAGGTATAATATCTTGCTCTTTTGTTTAAAATTTGAAATTCCACATGTATCCGAATATCAATATTCTTTTAAACAAAAACTATGGATTCAGCATCTGGAATTCAACATATAGGAGTCAATGCTGAATGAAATAAGGATCTGACCCTTGTGTTTTTATGACAGGAAACAGTAATTACTTGCAAGCAATGATTTTATTTTTCCTTTCCTGAATTATATGGAAAATTGCCTTAATTTTCAATGTTGCTTTCATGATGAAGACTAGACCACCCTGGGCAGCTATTCCATCATTTCACTCTATGAATTCAGAGACAGCTTCAAGCAATGATACACAAAGCACAATTCACAAATTCGTAAGCTATTTAGCTGACAATATGAACTCAAATATGAATTCAGACTACAGCTGAGAACTTGGGAAGTAGCAATGACTCTGGACCTTCACCTTCCAGAACAAGAAAGGTTGTTTCTCCCCTACCCCTAATCCATTCCCGTAGGGTTCTAGGGATATTCCTGAGGAAGTTGGGGTGGGGGTGTCTCTTCTGTAGTGTTATCAGCCTGAACCTCCTTTCCAGTGTGATTGATCTCCCGTCCCTCTCCACATAGACTACTAGCCATTAGCACCATAGTTCCATTTAACCAGGTAACATTGATCATCTTTTACATGATCACTGATTAAGTTCCAAGACTATGTGTATGGAGATTGATTCCAAGTACGGATGGACAACAATGAACTAACCACCATTTAAGGCAACATTTCCCAAACTGTGTTCTGTTGGAGCACGATTTTCCTGGAATTCTAGGAAGAATGTGTGTGTGTGTGTGTGCGTGTGTGTGTGTGTGCGCATGTGTATTTTATACACATGCACATGCACATGTTTGTAATGGCAAGGAGGGCAGCTAGGTGGTGCAGTGCATAGAGCACTGGGCTTGGAATCAGGAAGAGTTCATAAGTTCAAATTTGGCCTCTGACACTTATGAGCTGTGTGACCCTGGGCCAGTCACTTAACCCTATTTGCCTCAGTTTCCTCATCTGTAAAATGAGCTGGAGAAAGAAATGGCAAACCATCCCAGTATCTTTACCAAGAAAACCCCAAATGAGGGCATAAAGAGTAGTACATTACTGAACCAACTGAACAACAACAAATGGCAGGGAAACCCACATAACAAAAACCCATCTGCATTGGTGTCTGTGTGAGTCACTCACAACATATGAATCCTGCTATTGTGGAGAGACATGTCCTTTTGGGTAGAAAAGGGCATTCTTTTTCATCTAAAATTGGTGCTGGATTGTGTTCAATAATGAATTATATAAGTTGATTGTTACTCTGCACATAAATAATCTGTATCTATTTATATTCTTGGGGTCTTTTTCTCTAAGCATTTTTGTACCAATGCCCATTATGGATGACCGAGTAAAGCTGAAAACTATGAAGAGACAAGAGAGTCATAGTTAATAACTAAGAGTCTGACAATGACAATAATAATAATAATCCCAATAGTTGACATTTATGTAGCACCTGCTATGTACATGGCACTGTACTAAGGACTTTACAAATATCATCTCATTTGATCCTCACGACAATCCTGAGAGGTAGGTGCTGTTAATATCTCCATCTTATGGATGAGTAAATTTAGGCAAAAAGAGGTTCACTGACTAGCTTAGGGTCCCATAAGTGGTAAGTGTCTGAGCCAGAACTGAACTTGGGTCTTCTTGACTTCAGGCTTGGTGCCCTATCCACTCTACCACCTAACTGCCCTTGAAAAAAAAAACATTCATAAGCCTAGTTTAAGTAACTAGTTCCAAAGACAGAAGAAACACAGATATGGCTCCTGCTAGCTCCAATTAGTACAACACGTGCTCAAACAAAATTTTTTAAAAAAAGTTTCCTATTTCTAACAAAATCAAAGCATTTTTTTAAAGTCTCAAATTTTTAGAGTAAAAATTCAGTAAATTCAGTTCAATGGCATATAACAAATTCTTATGATGTATGAGGCACTGCTAGATGCTAGAGTTAATACATGCAAAAAATAGAATTGTACCTGCCCTTGACGAGCTTAGATTCTACTGAAGGAACTGAAACAAAAACCTCCCCCACAGAACTGAAAATGCCTTAAGTGTTTATTTTATGTAATGTACCCAGCATCTTTTCCATATTTCCCATAATTTGTTTTGGCTTCAAGGACTTGGAAAACCTTAAGTTGATGAATGAGTATATTTGGGAGAGGGAGGGTGAAGGAGAGAGGAAGAAAGAGACAGAGATACGGAGAGAGAGAGAGGAATTGTGGGGAGAGGCAGAGGAAGAGGGAAGGAGAGAAAGTTGTAAGTGAAGAAGTCAATCTAAAGCTATGCTTGAAAGTTTAAGAGCTGTTCAAAATATGCTTATTGTGGAGGAACAACATTTGTGTTGGCCTTTGTTGACCACAAACTATTTTCAAATCACTTTTGATCATTTCCAAAACAGGATCATACTCCTTATACGTGTCCCAGTGGATCCTAGACTCTATCCCTTGGATTCTGGGCTCTGAGAAGGTGACCTTATCTTTCCTGGAGACAGTCCTCTACCTTACTTCCCAGCCATTTCTAAACCATGCACTGGCTTCCAAACCTTCCTCCCTTTTAAACTTTTTTGTGTGTGTTTATCTTTCCCACTGGAATATAAGCTCCTTGAGGATAGGGTCCATTTTGCTTGTGTGCATTTGTATCACCAAAGTTTAGCACGTAGTTGGCATGTAATAAGTGCATTTTCATTCATTTGTTCCTCATAACAATTCATCTGTCCATCTTGTCAAGAGCAAGTTCTAGACCATCATAAACAAATGTATCCTATAAGAATATAAATTGCTGGAATCACAAAAGGTTAAATCAAGAGCTTCAAACTCCAGTTTTACTTTAACCTATTTCATTTTACTTGACTTGGATAGTTGTACCAAATAATGATAAAACTAAATGTAGGTAACATTTTGGTCAAGACCAAGATCAAGGTTTTCCCTAGGTGAGTCAAATGAATAGAGTATAAGAACTACAATACATTTTGACATGGAATGAACATGCAAATTTTAAACATTTTAGAGCATAAAATCAGAGCTTTACTTTTACTTTTTTAATTATAGTCCTGAGCGCTCAGAGTACTATGGCATAATTTTTAAATGATCTCAGTATCATATAATCTGTTATGTAAGATTATCTGAAGATGACAAGGAATTGAATGATTATCTTTTATTACTATGTTAGACAAAACATGGATGAGATGCTTAGACAGGCAGGCATTAGATGGGTTTCAATTTACATTACTGAAAGCAACTCCCAAATTGATGAAATGGCAGATCTATTTGGGTATCTGAGTATTTGAGTACTATATTAGCACATTACCTCTTCTTCCCCAGATGAATTAACATTTTTTATTCTTGACTATTATCTTTGCTTAGTGTATAAATGGCTGCTTACCATTCTATGGCACAGAAAGCTCTTTGCTCTCCTTACCTAGGCTTTCCTCCAAATTTTCCTGTTTCTGCTGAGGGTACCACCATCCTCCCAGTTGCTTAAGTATATAATCCCATCCTCTTCCATGTCTCTCACCTTCCATAGACAACCAGTTACCAAGTCATGCCAAGCCTATCTTCATGGCATTTCTCACATTTGTTTCTTTTGGCCCATCTACTTTGCCACCTCTCTATTTCAGGTCTTCATCACCTTTAGTCTGGAATATTGCAGTTGACTATTAATTGGTCTCTCTGCTTCCAATACATCATGTTTCCATTTCATCCGCCATGTAATTATCAAAATAATCTTCCTAAAACACAAGTATGGTCATGTTATTCCTCTGCTCAAAAATGTCCTGTGACTTCCCATTGTATTTAGGATAAAATACAAATTCCTTAGCTCAGGGGTTAAGGTCTCCTAGAACTTAATTCCAATTATACTTTCCAGACTTATGTTATATTGTTGTTGTCATTCAGTCATTCAGTCATGTCCAACTCTTCAAGACCCTGTGGACCATAGCACACCAATTTTGTCTATGGGGTTTTCTTGGCAAGGGTGCTGTAGTGGTTTGCCATTTCTTTCTCCAGTGCATTAAGGCAAAGAGAGGTTAAGTGACTTGCCCAGGGTCACACAGCCAGTAAGTGTCTGAGGCTGGATTTGAACCTGATCAAATCTTACTGACTTCAGGCCCAGTGCTCTATCCACTGAGTAACCTAGCTGCCCCCTAGTACTTTATATTACTTTCCTTCAATCACATTATGTTCCAGACAAACAGGCCCACTGACAATTCCCTGAAGCTGGCATTCCATTTTCCTATCTCTCTCTATTCACAAAGGATATGCTGCATGCCTAGAATTCACCCCCTCCTCATCTTGTCTTTCAGAATCTTTATCTTCCTCTATGATTCACTCCAGCGCTACCTTGTAAAGAAACCTTTCCCTGTTTTAGAAATGGTTAGTATTTTATTCCTTCTCAAATTACCTTGACTTTATATCTTTTTTCATATCTTGTTCCCCTGAAAGAATGTAAACTTCTTGAGGTCAGGGACTAATTTTTTGTATCCCTATCACCTATAATGCTTTGCACACAGTTGGCACTTAGTAAATATTTGTTAAACTCAATCTAATTGAAACCTTAGGTTTATTCTTAGAATATACTTCTTATTCTTATTTAGTCTCAATGTCAAACTTGAAATCCTGGAATTTGGGTTTTCTTCTTTGACCAGAAATAGGGCTAAGACTGTATAAATAAACTTTCTCTTTGAGTTAATTTGTTACTTCTGTAACCTCTAGGTGTTTCCATGAAACATGACTGTCAGGACACTTCCTACTCCCGTCTCCAACTATAAGGGGTGGAACAAAATACTCAAAGACCATGCCCAACTCTTCCTCCTGGTCAGCTTGAAGGTTGGGTATTCTAATTTCGTCTTTCCTTGTTCCTCAGCCATTCGGGTATAAGAGACATTGTTTAGGCTCTGATATGAACTCTCATGCTCTTAGAAGCATCTTGGCTCCAACAAACTAATTCTTTTAGGGAATATCCAAGTGAGCCTTGGGTTAAAGTTTTAAGGTTCTACTTGTTGGGAATTACCAGATTATTTATAAAACTAAATTGTAGCTCAATATACTGAGGGATAGAGGTGGTGTCTTTCAACGCTGAAACCAGAACTGAAGGGTTTTAGCTTATGTATTCTATGAGATAAAAGAAACTTCTAAGGTTATTCTTCTACGCACATACTAATCATAAGAAATGAGAAGCCTACAGATAACTGAAAAAAAATATTTCAAAAAAGAAGAACCAGGATTACAAACTCCCGTGAAGGGAGTGAGGAAATATGGAATAGGAAAACAGGGAATGATGTTTTTGTTTGTTTAGCTTCATCTAAACCTGGGGTTTGTGAAATTAAAAATAGTTTAATAATTATATTTAAATATAATGGGTTTCCTTTTTAATCCTGTGTATTTTATTCTATGGATTTAAAAACAGTATTCTGAGAAAGGGTCCATAGTCCTCACTAGCCGGCCAAAATGGTTCACGACACAATGAAAGTTAAGAACCCCTGAGACCAGAGTATTGAATTCCCAGCTGCACCCAACCTTCCAGTTTCCAATGCAAGATTCCATACCTCAATTCCAAATCCCAAAGAAGGAAAGAAAAACTACGGTCCCCAAAATGCTTTGTCAAATGAGATAATATTTGTAAAGTCCTTAGCACAGTGCTGGGCAATTAATAGATGTTTAATAAAAGTTTGCTCTTCCTACCTTCTTCCCCACCCCCACCCCCCCATCTTTATTTCAGAGTTCTGAATCAATTTGGGAAAATTGAGTTTGCATGGTACCAACCCCACTAGCATGCACATAGTGGTTTTTCGGGTATATTGTGTGTTCAGAGTAAATGTATTTTGGAAGGTAGTGCACTGTAATGGATAGAGTAGTATAATTAAGATCTGAGTGAATTCCTCCTTAGATACTTTTATTAGATTAGTTATGCAACCCTGGACAAGTCACTTAAGCTCTGGGAGCCAGCATTATCCCATCTATAAAATCTGCATATAAGTAGCACCCACTTCCCAGGGTTGTTGTGAGGACCAAATATGTGAAAAGAGTTTTGCAAAAGTTAATGCACTATATAAATGTTAGTTATTGTTATTCTTAATTCATATAATTAATATAATGTGTAACATATATGTAGGAGATAATGCTTTACCCTACTCCAGCCATGTCATCTTCTCAGCAGTAATCTTGACTTTGCCCGGGCTTCTTCCATTTTGATAGATTTAGATTTCGACTTAATTTGCCAGGGTCCAGACCACCATGCCACTTCCTTCCATTCCATGCCATGTACTTTATTATCCTTTTCCAGATCCTCCTTCATATTTTATATTGCCCTATTAAAATGTAAGCTCCTGGAGGACAAGGCCTGTCTGACTTGTATTTGTAACCCTAGTACTTAGCGCAGTGCCTGGTACATAAGTGTTAGCTAAATTCTGTCTGTCTCTTTTCTATCTATCTAGATCAATACCCTGGTGGGCCTGCCTGCCTCAAGTTTCTCCCCACACCAGTCCATTCTCCATTCAGTCACTAAAGTGATTTTTCTATAACAAAAGTCTTATCATGTCACCACCCCACCCTAACACCCTACCCCTCACTCCCTATTCAAAAAAATCCCTATCCCCTCCAGGATCAAATACAAAAAATCCTCTTTTTGGCATTAAACCTTCATAACCTAGCCTCTTTCTACCTTTCCAGTCTTCTTACACCGTACTCCCTAGCACATATTCTTTATTCCAGCGACACTGGAAACAAGACATTCCATTTCTCACTTTAAGGCAGTTTCTCTGGTTGGTCTGCCACACCTGGAACATTCTCCTTCCTCTACCCTAATCATTGACCTTCTTGGCTTCCTTTAAGTCCTAACTAAAATCCCACCAAAGGGCCATCTCCAGTTGTCCTGATCTCACCACTGGACCCAGATGGCTCTGGAGGAGAAAGTGAGACTGATGACTTTGCACAGCCCTCCCTCGCTGTAATCCAACTCACTTGTATGTCATGGCATCACCTCCCTGATGTCATGGTCCTCTTCGAGAAGGAAGGACAAACAACAACAATAAAATCCCACCCTCTATAGGAAACCTTCCCTAACCCCTCTTAATTCCAGTGATTTCCCTTTTTAAATCATTTCCCTTTTACCCCGTATATAGCTTGCTTTATATATATTTACCTGTTGTCTCTCACGTTAGATTGTAAACTCCTTGAAGCCAGGAACTGGCCTTTGCCTCTTTTTCATATCTTCACCACTTAGTATGGTACCTGGCACATAATAAGCATATAATAGGTGCCTAATAAATGTTTATTTTGTTGTATCAAATGAAATGAGTGGAAAGCACTTTATTAACCCTAAAGTGCTATTTATTGTTCTTCAGTCATTTCAGGCATGTCCGATTCTTTATGACTCCATTTGGGATTTTCTTGGCAAAGATAGTGGAGTGGTTTGCCTTTTCCTTCTCCAGCTCATTTTACAGATGAGGAATTGAGGCAAATAGGGTTAAGTGACTTGCCCAGGGTCACACAGCCAGTAAGTGACCGAGGCTGGATTTGAACTCACATCTTCCTGATTCCAAGTCTGGTGCCGCTCTATCCACTGTTCCATTTAGGGCCACTAGTAGCTCTAAAGTTCTACGCAAATGCCAGGTATTATTTTTTAAAATAGTTTTCCTACCACTTGCAAAGCTCAAAGCAGCATTTGTGTGTGTGTGTGTGTGTGTGTGTGTGTGTGTGTGTGTGTGTGTGAGAGAGAGAGAGAGAGAGAGAGAGAGAGAGAGAGAGAGAGAGGGACAGAGACAGAGAGAGAAATGGGGAGCAGTGGAGAGAAAAGGGTACCCTGAAATCAATGAGAGTAATCCATTACGAAACAAGGGCTCAGAAAATATTGGCCAAGCATAAACCCCTTGGGAGCTTAACTTGCTCAGCTGTGAAAGGCATACTGTAAGGCATTTTTTAGATACTTTTTAAATCATTTCTTTAGGGGGTAGGAAATAGCTACACTAATTTTAAGTTTTGAAATTTATTTCACAAATTCATTGGAGCCTTTTCTAACCAGGTCCAAAGGTTACATAAAATCTAAATCCTGTGGTGCTCTCCTGCCCGTACTGCACAGAAACAAGTTGAATGGATAGGGTGTGATTTGGTTTTTGAGAGTTTGTTTGGATTTCAGGAAGTGAACAAGATAAGCTGAATGGCCCTTTCCTTTTTTTTTTTTTTTTTTTTGCTTTTTTTTTTTTCAAGAAGTCTGGACAAGAAACACTTGAAAGAAACCACTGACATTTCCTCACTTCAAAAGGAACACAAACCTAATGGGAAAGGGGGGGAAATCACAATTAGAGCCATGTAATGCAACAAAGACATATCAGGCAGTAATAAGAACATGATAAAATTAGAACAAATTAACCATTTGAAGAGGTGTCTTCTTGTGTTGTATGTTTAGTGTAAGGTTTCCAATTGAAAAGAATGGAGTGAAAGTTTATTGGTCAAGTCTGAAATGCTTCCTTCACCTGTCTCCTGGACTGCTGCGATAGTCTTCTAACTGGCCCCACTGGCTCAGGTCTCCTTTCTCTGTACAGCTGCCAAAGTGATATTTCTAAAGCACAAATCTGACTTTTTCACTCCCCTGTCCCCAAAACTCCAGTAGCAACCTGCAGATCTAAGATCAAATACGAAATACTGTGTTTAGCACATGAAGTCTTTTACAATTTGAATTCAACATGCATTTCTGGCCTTTTTACACCCTACTGCTCTCTATAATCTCTGTAATTCAGCCAAACTGGCCTACTTGCACTTCCTAACATCTCACCTCCCATCTTTTTCTCTTGTCCTCCAGGCTTAGAAATCTCTTTATTCACCTCTGCCTCTTAGAACCCCTGGCTTCCTTTAAAGCTCAATATAGCACTACCTTTCACATGAAACATTCCATTATAGCCCCCAGCTCAGTGGTGTGCTGGTAAATTCTTAACACCTGGCCCTCTGAAAAAAAAAAAGAAGCAAGATACACTTTAAAATTGGTCTGTAATTATTTTCTCCATGACTTTATTAAGTCTTGAAATCAATAAAGTACTAAATCAAACCCTGATTTGTAGCATTTGACTATTTCTGAGGTACAAATGCTTACTCTGAAAATTTAATAATTGGCTGTGGGAGCTGGCAGGAGCTGGTTCTAGTATACTGCTGCCCCAGGTGCTAGTACTTTCCACCTCTAAACCCCTCTCCCAAATTTATATTTGTATTATATATATTTTATATTTGCATTATAAAATATTCTATATTTTATATTTATATATTTAATATTACTTATATATGATGTGCTTTCCTGATGGATTAAAAGTAGGTTATGTTTTCTTTTTGGCTTTATATCCCTAAGGCCTAGAATATAGTAGGGGCTTAATAAATTCTTCTTAATTTCTCTTCTTCTTCTTCTTTTTCTTCTCCAAACAAAACTAATTATTAGTGGAAATTTTATCTACAGGAATTTTCAGATTATTTTCCTTTTTAAATGATCAAGACCTATGATTTCATCGTTTTAGAGAACATCTTCTCTTTAGCCATGTAGATCGACAATTCCTGTGCAATTTTCCTCTTAGTTGGCTAAGCCTCTGAGATATATGATATATATTGCCCATGGTTACACAGCCAGTAACCAAATCTTTCTCTCAGACCAGTCCCCTATCCAGGATTCCATGTTGCCTCTTCCTCTTTTTTAAACAGTATACAGAAATAGCTAAGATTAGTCCTATTTTTATTGGCATCATGAAAACTAATGATGTATCACATGACCACCTGATGGCAGCGATATAAAAAGGATCCATAGTCAGGTATAACTTAGACTAGATGGGCTAACTCCCAGAATCTGCAACCTTTCACATAAGCATCTGCATGGTAGCAACATTTCACAAAGTATCCTAGAAAAAAACTGGTTCAATACCCAGTCAGTAGGGTGAGTTTCTAGGTAAGCAAATCATTATTACTCCTATAAATTGCCTACTATGAGCGCTACCACTATGAAAAAAAAAAACGTAAATTGTCTCATAGGCCAACAGGCAAGTGTGCCCTTTGTGGTAGTTCACCATCTGGACTTTAACCCATTGACCACGAATAATTTCCTTTCCGCTCCAAGGAGACCTTTCTATTCTTTACAAAAGGCACCCCATAGTGATCCCCTCGTCACAGAGAGGCTCCAGTTTTATAGTCTTCTCCGAAAACCTGCTGTTCAGCAAAATCAATGAAGCACCACTCCACTACTCCAGGAAATAGGAAAAGAACAGTCTAAGCCCGCTAGGCCTCTAACATGGTGTGTGGCAAATCTGGCTCTCTCAAGAACTAACTTATTCCATTTAATTCAGCAAACATTTATTGAGTAAATATGTATTATTGTTATGCTAGATTCTGGAGAAACAAAGTTGGAAATTAAAAACAAAAACCAGTCCATGACCTCAGGGATCTTATATCCTACTGGGATACAAAAGTATAAAAAGAGAATTAGTATTCATACAGCACCTATTCTGTGCCAGTCACCATGCTAAGCACTTTACAAATATTATCTCATTTGACCCTCACAATCCCCCTGAGAGGTAGATGCTTTTATTATCCCCATTTTACGGTTGAGGAAACTAAGGCAAATGTTGATTAAGTGATATGCCAGGAGTCACACAGCTAGCAAGTGTATAAGGCCATGTGTGAACTCATCTTCCCTATGTCAAGGCCAGAGCTATATCCACTGTGCCACCTTTGAAGAAAGAGAACATTTGTACAAATGCACGTGGACTGGTTTATCAGTCTTACCATCAACACACCTTTCTTTTGTAAACAGTGCAGGAGGGTGGAAAGAACTCCAGTTTGAGAGTCAGTCAACTTACTAATAGGTTCTAGGATGCTACTATTAAGACCAGGATTCAGTCTCTTCATGATTGTAAGTTCATTTTGCTTCGTGGACACACACCCAATCCAAGCCACCTATTGTCACAAGGAACACCTATGAATAGAGAATGGCTGAATTGGTTTAAATTAATTGCTAGCCTAGCATTATAGCTGGCATATTACAGGCATTTAAGCACTTTTTAACTCATTCATTCATACAGAAGAGGAGAAAAACCTAAGGAAAGCTTATATAATAATAATAAATCATATTACTTTCATTCTTCATGATTACAAAATGCTATGCACATATATGTGTGTATGTGTATAAATATATATGTATATGTGCACACACACATATCTATACATATACATTTATATGTATATGTATGTGTCTGTGTATATATATATATATATACATATACATATATATATATATAAATATAAATTATATCCTCTATCATAACCTTATGAGGTAGGCAGTCCAGGTATAATTGTATCCATTTTACAGGCATGGAAATTGAGGCTCAGAGTGGTTAAATGACTTGATGCAGGTCTTACACTGAGTGAGTGGTAGAGAAGACTTGAACTCAAGTCTTCTGACTCCAAGCCCTGCTTTCTATCTACTATTATATGCCAGAGGTATCAAATGCAAGGCCAGTGGTCACATGGCCTGCAACACTCACTCTTAAGTGTGGCCTGAGCCAGATTAAAATGCAATTGGAAAATATTTAAACAACATAAGTAAAGATACAATAAAATATAGATTACATTTTATAACTAAGTCAATATGCAGGCCCTAGGGATCCTCATATATGGATTAGTGGCCCCCATGTCATTTTAACACTGCTATACTAATGGGGGAAGTAGTTTAGGAGTTTCAAATTTAAAATTGGTCTAGTAACATCATATTCATTTGCAGTGGATAGTATAACGTTTAAAATAAGAAAGCCCATTCAGTACAAAACCCTAGAACATTTCACTGCCTGGTGGACATCTCCACATTTCCATCTCAGTATGTCTAAAATTGCACTTATCGCCTTCTTTCCTAAACCAGCTCTTCCTAATTTCCCCAATTCTGTCAGTTTTATCACCATATTGTACTTTAATAAGTAGAAACAGGGAAGCTAGTTGGCCCAGTGGATAGAGAGCTGGCATCAAGAAGACTCACCTTCCTGAGTTTAAATCCAGCCTCTGACACTTATTAGCTGTGTCACCTTGGGCAAGTTACTTCATCCTGCTTTCCTTAATTTCCTCATCTGTAAAATGAGCTGGAGGAAGAAATGGCAAACCACTCCAGTATCTTTTCCAAGAAAACCTCAAATAGGGTCACAAAGAGTCAGACACAACTGAACAACAGCAACAAGGAGCAATGAAGAATAGTGGAAAATGTACTATATTTGGAGTTGGAGGAATGGGATTTAGAATCTGGCTCTGGTTCTGGTTACTCGAGGAACCTTGTACAAGTCAATTTCTCTTGGCCCTTGTTTTTTTGTCTATAAAATGAAGGGATTGGACTAGACAAACTTTACGACTCTAAATTCAATAACCCTGTTATAACAAGGGTCACATTCAATTCTGGGACCTCTTGCCACCCCAGGTTGATGAGATGTTTTGAGTAATCATAATTATGCAAATATGGCTTCAGCCCACATTGGGTGCTTTCTTTACCAACAGACCAATAAACCAAAGAACCATAAACCAAATTTAACCGAGACAGAATAGTAAAATAAATAACAAGGGTAAGAATTCACTAAATTACCCAGCACTCCCTACCCACTCCCCAACCCCTTTAACATGAAGAAGTACAATATTCTACTGACTCTCATGCTAGTGGGAGTAGGAACACTCCCCAGCTGACTCATATTCCTAATGATGCATCATGGCTGTTATACTCCTCCCAGCTCCAGGTCCTTATAACACATTTTGCATCAGTGATGTTTTATCCTGCCTCTGTAGCTGGGGCTCTTGCTGTCTTCTCTGTTATGTGACAACTACCATCTGCTGGGCATGGCATTTGCTGCTCTAGTTTATTCTTCTCCACCAAGGGCTCCTGCCATGTTCTTGAGCCACCTAGCTTTGTGACCCCGGTCAAAGCAGTTGGCCTATTTCAATTTCAGTTCCCTCATCTATAAAATGGGATAATCATAGCTTAAGATATCAAGTGAGATAACAGATGTAAAGTGCTTTGGAAACCTTAAAGTGATATGTAAATGTGAATGGTTATCATCAACATTATCATTTTTATTTTTATCATCTGGTAGAACTTCTTTCTGGTAGAATTATCAGTCTTTAGGGAAGCTGCCTAGCCAACATACCTGTGAGCTAATCAATAATATAGTTTCACTATTAAGGAAACATAGTCATTCCCAGCCCCTCAGATGACTGTGAGGACTTTTGTTTTAATTTACTTGACTTTGTATCTCAAAGGGGAGTCCTAAGTCCTCTTCCTCCTAGTTGCATTAAGATGAATGAATTATTTTCGTCTCCCATCATGCCCTTTGCTTTCATCCTAGCCATACAAATGACCATGCGTTGTCTAGATAGCTAGTGGCGCAGTAGGAAAAATACTGGACCTGGGGTCAGGAAGACCTGAGTTCAAATCTGACCTCACATACTTATTGGCTTCATGATGCCTCTGTGTGCCTCAATTTCTCTATCTATAAAATGATAATAATAATAGCCCTTACCTTCTAGGGCTGTTCTGAAGATAAAATGAGATAATATCTGCAAAGCACTTTGTGAACCTTAAAGTGCTATGTAAATGTTAATTATTCTTATTAGCTATTAACTTCAAATAGGCACTTAAGGACACCAAAAGGAATAGGGTAAAGTTTGCCAACTTCACCCTAAATTCCCCCCATTATGGTAATAACTATCTCTTTCCATTGGTAATCTAGTGAAGCTTATGGACCCTTCTCAGAATACATATTTTTAAATGCATAAAATAAAATTTGTAGGGTTGCAAAGAAAACAATGAGACTGAAATACAATTATATTTTTTTAAAAAATAGACCCAAAATAATAAAAATAAAATTAAAAATAATAAAAATTTTTAAAATAAGCTTAAAAAAAGACCTCAGGTTAAGAACTTCTCATCTAAGGATACAACACTCTCAAACCAAAAATATCTAAGTCACCTATAACATTTGAATGCATTTTTTAAAAAAGTATTAAAAACATTTCTTACTATTTGCTATAATTCTTACTATTTCCTACTATGCTAAGCCCTGAGTATGCAAAAATAAGCAAGTAAAATAGTTACTGTCCTCAAAGATTTAAATTCTTATTCTGTTCAGTTGTTTCATCTGTGTCTGACTCTTCATGACCCCATTTCCTTCTCTAGCCCATTTTACAGATGAGGAAACTGAGGCAAACAGGATTAAGTGACTTGGCCAAGGTCATGCAGCCAGCAAGTGTCTGAAGCCAGATTTGAACTCAGATGTTCCTGACTCCAGGCCAGGGCACTCTATCCACTGTACCACTTAGTTGCCCATTTATGTTCTCATAAAGGAAGACAATACATATAGGGGAGTGGTGGTCAGGAAGAAGTGTTTTTTGGACAGGGAAGTCTGAGAGGATGATGATTGAAGTACTTGGGCAATTGACTGACGCATCCTTACCAGAAGTGATTTGAATGATTTGAATGGGACCAGCAAGGTGGTGGAGGGGTTATAGTGTGAGATGTGGAGTCAGGAAGATTTGAGCTCACATCTGGCCTCAGACACTTACTAGCTATATGACTGTGGGCAAGTCTCTTGACCTTGGTTTGCTTAGGTGTCCGCAACTTTAAAATGGGTATATAATAGCACCTACCTCCCAGGGTCATTGTGGGGATTAACAGGATAATAATTGTAAGACAGTTAGTACAGTACCTGGAACATAGTAAGTACTACCTAAATGCTATTTATTTATTTTGAAAAATTTATTTATGTATTTGCTTATTTGTTGTTGCTGCTATTACTGCTTTGAAAGCTAGAGTTGCAAAGTAAGGAGGGGTACAATGAAGAGTCATGGAAATGTTGGAAAATAGGGTAATGGCCCAAGCATATAAGGTGAAGTGCTCTTCAATCAGAGCCTGGTGCCACAGGGTTAGGACCTTCAGTTCTGGCTGGTAAGCAGGTGTATGGCATGGGGTGGCAGACTTGATGGCCATATTTCATCAGAGGGGAAAGGATCAGAAATGATGTCTTCTGAGATCTTCCCGCATTCCTTCCCTGGACCAGATTCCAAGAGAAAAATTGGCTTTTCTTCCCTTTATTTTAATTATATCTTAGATTCATTCGAGATACATGGCCCAGTGAGTCATGCACAGCTGTGGGAGTTCCATGGCTCTATCACTGACTTTTCCGATGACTCTGGTCTAGCCTTTCCTGAGTCATTCTATATCTGTAAAGCAGAGTTTTGAAACTTTCCTGTTATCCATCTCTCTGGGTTGTGTTGCTACCCAAATCCAATCTGATAACACTCATTCCAGTAAGGGAGAATCAGAGACACGAGCTTGTGAATAGATGGGGATTTTGTGGTAACACTCCAATTAAAAAAACTTTCTATTACCACAAAAGACACCTTTTCCTACCCCCTGAAATCCAGAAAGAAGTAATTTTGAAATAGGGCCAATAAAAGCTCTGGAAACTGTGATGTGAGCTTAGGCTGGAAGCTAGAGCAATAAGCTCCATGCTGATTCTTCATTTCTTTTATTTATTTGCACGATTTGAACTAATTTCTCAGATGAAATCAACACCACCCTGCAACTTGTGAACTTCCCAGAAATTCTCAGGATACACTGAACTCTCAAGTGGGGTCTACTTAGCCTTTAGTATCAACTGCCAAACTGTTGTGGCCAAGCTTATTAATTCCCTATAAAGAGCCTTGTGATATAAATAAAAAACAAAGGAAAGCGAATGGCCAAAGTAGAAGTCAAGCTTTATTGGGCGACATCATTGGACCCTTTCTTTGGGTCACAGACTAAGTGGCAGTGTGTGTGTGTGCACACGCACATGCTCTCACATGTGTGCACATGTGCCCTAGTACGATGGGCCTCACTATCACAGTGTGTCCCACATGGAGAAACTGAGAAAAGGTATGAAAGACCAAGGCAGGCTGTTTCTAGTCACTGGCAACATAACCCATCTCCCTCTTATACGGAAAACAAATTTGTTGTTGTTGGTTTTTTCTACACATGATTTGAAATACAAAGACATGATTCCAAAGAATCAAAGAAACATTAGAGTTTGGTCTTACTCACATGAAATGTCCTCCACTTTATCTACGCGTTCATCAGGCAAAATCATTCTTTGGGGAGCAGCTAGGTGGCTCAGTGAGTAGAGCACCAAATCCAGCCTCAGACACTTGACACATGTACTAGCTGTGTGACCTTGGGCAAGTCACTTAACCCCAATTGCCTTGCCTTCCCCCTCTAAAAACAAAAAAGGATAAAAAAATCATTCTTTGAAAGAATGCTGGCTTTTCTTGTTTTCCTTACACATGGGAAGAAACCCACTGCATACGTGTGTGTGCGCGCGCGCGCGCGTGTGTGTGTGTGTGTGTGTGTGTGTGTGTGTATGTATGTATGTGTTTGTGTATTTCTGTGTTTATGGTCTTAATTCAACAAGCATTTCTTGAGTATCTCCTCTGTGAGGGATATAAGGGAGAATAATTTGCTGTTCCTGCTCTCCTTGAGTTTACAATATAAAGGTAGAATCAGAGAAATACACAGATAAAAGAGACAGGATTAAATCAGGGAAGAAAGTATGTGATTCTAACAAAATTCATTAAGTAGCATTTGATGGTCTAAGTATCCCGGTTTAGTGACTCTGGTCTCTAAATTCTGTGCTTGTCCTTCCTACCAGTCAGAGAGAGCCACACCAGTCTCTCTTTGCCAAGTGGAAGGGGATTCTTGGAACTTAAACAACCAATCCTCTAGGGGCAGAGGAGATAGTTCTCTCTCTGTGCCTAAGTAGTTCATGGCCTGGGTGGTGACCACCAACATAGGGTAAACACTGTAATGGGTTGATTTTTTGTTTTTACACCAATTCATTAACTAAATTTATCAATTGTTTTAATTGAAGGACACTGAGTCAACCTCAGATGGAAATGATTTCTACAACTTGAATAACCTTACTCTTAAGGTAAAAACCTTGACCTACTTAAATTTAAACCTCACAGCCATTCACACATAAACCTCTTACCTTCCTAAGGTGAATTTTATTCCTTAGTGTATACTGTGAGTATTTCCTTGCTATATTCAAGATCAACTTTGCATGTCTTCTTAAACAAATTAGAGTAAACTTTAAAAACCATTAACAAAAACAGAAGGTAATGATTTTAGTTGAGACTTGAAGGAAGTCAGGAAAGCTATTAGGCAGAGGTGAAGAGGGAGAGAATTCCAAGCGTAAGAGACCGCCAATGAAAATATACAGTCAAGAGGCAGAGTACTGTGTGTGAGGAGCAGCTAGGAAGCCAGTGTCTCTGAATCAAAGAGTATGATCAAAGAAGACTAGAAAGAACCCCACAGCAAGAGACAGAAAGAGAAATTCCATTTAAAATTACTATAGACATTATAAAATATTTGGGAGTATACCTGCCAAAACAAACCCAGGAACTATATGAACATAATTGCAAACACTTTTCACACAGATAAAGTCAAATCTGAATAACTGCAAAAACATCAGTTACTCGTGTTTGGGCCGAGCTAATATAATGACAATTTTATCTCAATTAATTTACTTGTTTAGTGCCATACCGATTAAACTACCAAAAATTATTTGGTAGAACAAGGAGCAATAATAAACAAATTCATCTGGAAGAACAAAAGGTCTAGAACATCTAAGGAATTAAAGAAAAGAAATGCTAGGAAAGGTGGCCTAGCCATACCAGATCTTAAACTGTATTATAAAGCAGCAGTCACTAAAACTACTTGGTACTGGCTAAGAAATAGGGTGGTGGATCAGTGGAATAGGTTAGGTACACAAGACACAGTAGTCAATAACTACGGTAATCTACTGTTTGATAAACCCAAAGACTCCATCTTCCAGGATAAAAACTCACTATTGGACAAAAACTGCTGAGAAAACTGGAAAAATAGTATGGCAGAAACTGGGCAGAGACCAATATTGCACTCCATATACCAAAATAAAGTCAAAATTGGTTCAAGATTTAGATATAAAGGCTGATAGTATAAGCAATCTGGGAGAGCAAGGAATAGTTTACCTGTCAGATTTATGGAGAAGGGAAGAATTTATGACCAAACAAGAGACAGGGTTATGAAATGCAAAATGGATAATTTTGATCACATTAAATTGAAAAGTTTTTATACAAACAAAGCCAATGCAACCAAGACTAGGAGGAAAGCAGAAAATTGGGAGAAAATCTTTACAACCAGTGTCTCTGATAAAGGCCTCATTTCTAAAATATACAGAGAACTGAGTCAAATTTATAAGAATACAAGTCATTCCCCAACTGATAAATAGTCAAAGCATATGAACAGGCGGTTTTCAGAGGAAGAAATTAAAGATATCTATAGGGATATGAAAAAATGCTCTAAATTACTATTGATTAGACAAATGCAAATCAAAACAGCTCTTAGGTACCACAACTCTCCTGTCAGATTGGCTAACATGACAAAACAGGAAAATGATAAATGCAGGAGAGGATGTGGGAAAATTGGAACATTGTTACTGGGGTTGTGAGCTGATGCAACCATTCTGGAGAGCAATTTGGGACTATGCCCAAAGGGCTATAAAACTGTACATACCTTTTGACCCAACAATACCACTTCTAGGGCTATATCCCAAAGAGATCATACAAGTGGGAAAGGAACCCATATGTACAAAAATATTTATAGCAGCTCTTTTTGTGGTGGCAAAGAATTGGAAATCAAGGGCATGCCCATCAGTTGGAGAATGGCTTGTGGTATATGAAGGTAATGGAATACTATTGTGCTATAAGAAATGAAGAGAAGATGGACTTCATTATAACCTGGAAAGACTTATATGATATGATGCCGAGTAGGGGGAGCAGAACCAGGAGAACATCATACACGATTACAGACACACGGTATGTGTGATGACTAACTTTGATGGACTGGAATCTTCTCAGCAATGCAAGGTTCTAAGACAACTCCAAAAGACTCATGATGGAAAAAGTGATTCACATCCAGAGAAAGAATTACGGAGTCTGAATGTACACTGAAGCAAACTATTTGCTCTCTTTTTGTTTGTTTATTTGTTTGGTTTTTTTTTTGTTTCTGTTTTGTTTCTTCTTTCTCATGGTTCATTCCATTGGTTATAGTTCTTTACAACTTGACTATTGTGAAAATATGTTTAGACTGAAGGTAAATGTAGAACCTATATCGGATTGCATGCCGTCTTGGGTGCGGAGGGGGTGAGGAGAGAGAAGGGAGAAAATTTGAAACTCAAAAACTTGAGGAACTGAATGTTATAAACTAAAACTAAAAGTTAATTAATTAAAAAAAAAAGAAGACTAGAAAGGAAGAGGACAGATGATGAAAAGCTTTAAAAATGCAAAGGATTTTACATTTGATCCTGGAATGAATAATGAGCTATCAGAGTTTATTGAATATGTGGGTGAATGACGTGATGAACTGAGTTTTAGGAAGGTCAGTTTGATAGCTAAGTAGAGGGTGGGCTAGAACAAGGAGACGCTTGTGGCAGGGAGACCAACTGGGAGGATATTTCAATAGTCCAGGTGTAAGGTGATGAAGGCCTGAACCAAGATGATAGCTGTGGCAAGGGACATATATTTGAGATGTTATGCAGGTAGGATAGGCAGCTTGGATATGTGAGGTGAGAGAGTGAGGAATGGAGATGACCCCTAGGTTGTGAGCCTAGGTGGCTGGGAGGATTGTGGTATTCTTGACATTAATAGGGAATTTAGGAAGAAAAGAAGGCTTGTGGAGGGGAGGGAAGGCATAAGCGTTTATTAAGACTCTGCTATATACCAGGCACTCTGCTACGCACTTTACAAATACCTGATTTGATCCTCATAACAACCCTGGGAGGTAAGTGCTATCATTATCCCCATTTTACAATTGAGGAAACCAAGGCAGAGGCTAAGTGATTTGTCCAGGATCACGCAGATAGTCAGTGTATGAGGCCAGCTGTGAATTCAGATTTTCCTGACTCCAGGTCTAGTACTCTATCCACTCTACCACCTAGCTGCCTCTAAAAAGAAAATAATGAGTTCGATTTTACAAGTGTTGATTTTGAGATGTCTAACTCTGCCTGATGGTGAGTTAAGATGTCTAAAACATCCAGTGAGAGATATATAGGTAGTTGGAGATGTGAGACTGGAAGTCAGGACAGAGATTGGCTGGATAAATAGATCTGAGAATCTGATCTGAGGATCAGATCAATAATAATTGAATTCATGGGAGCTTATGGGATCACCAAACAGAGGGAGAAGAGAAGGCCTAGGAAAGAGCCTTAGGGCCACCCACAGTTAACAGGTGCAACCTGGATGAAAATCCAGCAAAGAAGATTAAGAAGGAATGGTCAGACAGGTCAGAGGAGAAGTTGGAAAGACCCAACTTCTAGTGATAACTAAGGTATCACAAAACCCTAGAGAGAAGACAGTTCCAAGGAGAAGAGGGTGATCCACAGTGTCAAAGGCTGCAGAAAGGCCAAAAGGAATGAGGAGTGAGAAAAAGCCATTAAATTTGGCAATTAAGAAATCATTTGTAACTTTGGATTATTTTTATCCAGAGTAGAGAGCACAGCTTTTACCTTAAACCCCTCAAAAAGTGTCATACTCTTATATTACAGATATCTGATAGGTAATAGATAGGCATAATTTCTAACCTAATACCCTTCAAAGAAGTAAGAGAGTGGAGGAGTGAAGGCCCAGCCATAGCTCTTTTTCCTACTCTGCCAAAGGCGGGAATGACAGACCTCTTGGAGACTTGGAGTGGGAAGTTCTAGATCTTATCTATGTAAACATATTCCTGGAACTTAATCTGCTTGAGTCCCAGTGGCCAATGTTGAAACCATTACAATAATATTTAATGGCACCAAAATATGCCATTGAATTAATGTACCATAATTTATTCAGTCAGTCACCACTTATTAGATATGTAGATTGTTTTCACATTTTTGCTGTTAACAAAAAGAACAGTCATGAATAATTTTGTACAAAAAACTGTTTTTTTTTTCTTTATATGATGTTTTGGTAATAAAGTTCTAGCAATGAAATGCCTGGGTCAGAAGGTAAGACCATTTCTGTGATTCGCTGTGCATTTGCTTATGGCTCTCCGAAACATTTGTCCTAATCTGCACCTGAATCAATAATACATTGATGAAACTTTGCTTCACAGCCATGCCGATGTTGGACTATCATTTTGGCCTGCTTTTGTCCTTCTAACAGATGTGTGGTCATTTTGCATGCCTTATTAAATAGAAACTCTTCATATGTAGGAAAGGTCAGAATGTGCATTCACAAAGTTGTAAGAGTTTGGGGGCTGGAACCGAATTTCTTTTTGCTTTCTCATAAAATGAGCGTTGTATGTTGTCAAAGGCTTTTTCTGCATTTATTAAGATAATCTTGTGTTTTTGGATGTCGGATGTTTTAGATCTTTGCTTTCTTTATGAAAAAAAGTGGTTTGCTAAGAAAGGAAATAATAGTGCAAATAGGTGTTTTGGGGTTTTTTTTTTGCAGGGGGGGGGAAAGGGAGAAAAGCATAATCTCCTTAACGTATTTCTTTGTCTTTATATCTTCAGCACCTAATACATAGCATTTAAAATGCAACCTGGCACATAGTAGGCACTCCAGAAATACTTTTTGATTGCTTGAAGTAGAATATGAGCAACCATTCACAAATAATTCATAAACTAATTGCAATATTTTTGTCTATTGAAAAAAGTCCACATGTCAGAACAGTCAACCCCTGGAAAATCTCCAATAAGAAGGTTCCCCAGTTCCCAATCTGATTCCTATGGGTAACTTTCTGCTCTGGGAAATTAAAGACTCGGGATTTCTCCCACTAAAACAATGCCCCAAGGAATTCATGGATTATGCCCTTGTCTCATCTCCAAACATAGAACAGACTTTCTTGCTGAGCTGGAGGACTTCAGCACTTAACATAGTGCTCTGCACATAGTAGACACTTAATAAATGTTTTCTGATTGATTGACTCTTGAAATTCATGCCTCTATGAGCACAGAAGTTAATTCTCTGTCCACACCTACATAATATCAAATAAAGGAAGCTAGGTCAGCACAGTGGATAGTGATTTGGATTTAAAATTAGGAAGACATGAATTTAAATACAACCTGAGATGTTTCTCTTTTAGCCTCAGTTTTCTCATTCATAAAATGGCGGTAATGATAGCAACTACCACTCAGGGTTGTTGTGAGGATCAAATGAGATGAATTATTTAAAGTGCTTTGCAACCTTAAAGTGCTATTTTAATGATCACTATTATAATATCCTTTCTTTTTAGTCTCCATGTTTCATTCTCACTTTTCATTTTGCCTGGGAATGCTCCTCCTTTTCACAACCTGTCTTTGTTTACTGAAATCCTATCTTGTTCAAGACCCAGTCAAAATGCTACCTCCTCTGTAAAGCCTCCCTTGATCCCCTAAATAAGAAATGATCTCATTCTCTTCAGAACCCACACAACTCTTGATATTTCTCTAATGCATCTATCTCTTCTATTTTGTTTTATGGTTATTTTTGTACATGTGTTCTCCCATACTAAATAGATGGTAAGTTCTTTGAGAGGAAGAACCACGTCTTAATTATCTTTTGATTTTCCTCAGTGGCTAGAACATGAAACTTGAGTTTCCAGTTAATCCAGGAATATTTTTCACAAGACTCTGTTTATTGATAGAGAGAAGATGAATGCAGCAGTACATGCTTATGTGAGGAATGGACTCTTTGGAACTCTTCAGCACTGACTTCAGTGGGGCAACATGACCCTGATTTGCAGCTTGCCTAGGTCCTAGAGGTTTAAGGGAATTTCCCCTTGGGTCAGATTAGGTACTTTCTCCTGAATATTCATTCCAGTCCCCAGTGACTTTGCTTTGCTAACATGGTTAAGCTACATAAGGGGTCAACTTGAGTTGTTACAGGGAGGTAAGTCTTTGGGAATTTGATTCCAAGTCCTTATGGAGGGTATAGACACACTTGGTGGAGGATAAATGGATTCATCTCAACCTCTGGGGATTATTTGATTGTCTAAAAAATTTCTGGTCCACTGCTGCTTTTGTAGACCTTTGTACTGGGCCAATTAAAGGGATAGGGTGTCTGATGGAGAGGTGGCATAGCAGACCTAAAAGTGGACCTGTGTGCTGGGAGAGGGGAATTTGGAAGACCTTGCCATTTGGAACGGCTCACCTTCTATCTCCATGCCTTAGCAGAGGCTGCCCCCATTCCTAGAAGGCTCTTGCTACTTGCCTTTGCCTTTTGGAGTCCCTAGCTCCCTTAAAGACTCAGCTCGAGTACCACTCCCTACAGGAGACCTTTCCTAATTCTTTCAATTGTTAGTGCTCACTCATTTTCCACCACTGAAATTTCTTCATATTTCCTTCGTATATATTTATCTGTGTAGATGTCACTCCTCAGTGTAATATAAGCTCCTTAAGGATCTGAGTTTTTATACTTGTATCCCTAGCACTTAGCATACTGCCTGGCACATAGAACATTCTAAATAAATATTTGTTGAATTAAATTGAATTGCATATGCATAGATTTTCTCCTGAGAGATATTGATAGCAGTCTTGGAAAAGCAGAGGCAGAAGCGAAATGGCATTGAAAGCCAATGGCAGAGTTTTTCAGCTATTGTGGTCCCAGGAGAAGACAGAACCATACAAATCAGATTCCTAGGTAAAAGGGTAATTTCCTGACTAATGTTAATTTCTTAGAGAATTCCCAAGGGGGAGTTCTTAGATAGTACCAGACTCTTAGAAAAAAGATCAAACATGTTCTTGGAGCTAGAGGAAGAACTATTCATGTGCATTAACATTTCTACTAAGAAGGTTAAGGATACCTCTCTGAACTGAGACCAAATCATTTGTAGCAAGGCTGTGTCTCCCACCCCCAGCTTCTCTCCCTGGGGTAGCACACTGGTTGATCAGGGTGTTTCCAGAAGTGGCAGCCACACTGATACAACCTACTCTCTGGGCCCTAGACATAATCTTGATGGGAGAAACTATGTATCTACTACTCACAATTATAGCTCCTGAGCCCCCACTGGTATCTTCCCCATTTGATGAGCTCAATGATCTTATAAAAATATGGAAAGACTTGCACAAAATAATGAAAAGTGAAATGAGCAGAACCAAGACAACACTGTGTACAGTAACAGCAATATTGTTTTAAGAGTGACTTTGAATGAATAAGTCACTTTGACTATTATAAATACCCAAATTAGCTATAAAGGAATATGTGAAAAAAGACGCTATCTGCTTTCAGAGGAAGAACTGATAAATAGAAATATGTATATAATAATTTTACATATGTATATATATATTTGTGTCTAATAGTAGCCATCTCTAGGGTGGGGTGGGGGTGGAAGAAAAAAAGAGAAAAAAGAAATTTACATAATAATTTTATTGTATATTTGAAAGGAATATGAAGTTGTGAATAGCAGACTTGCAGTTTCATGTGTAATCATCTTTTTATTGTACTATGTTATGGAAATGCTTGTTTTATTCCATAAATAAAAATAAAACAAAATGTTTTCTCTCATAGACATAAAAAAAGCATACCTAAATTAGCTAAGATGATACTATGAAACATTTTCTAAACAAGAAAGCTAAAGCAAGAATAATCGTGAGCTAAGTCCGTACATAAATGTACTTTTCCTGCCTCTTTCTTTTAAATTTATTATTATTATTATGAACTTAATCATATTTCAGTATAAAAAATTAGAACATGAAAAATCATTGTACATGAATAGGGAACTTTTGTTAGGTATTGTTCTTATAAGATGCATGCTAATTTTAACAAGGTAGTAAGCAAATTGCCCTTTTTGTGCCTCCTTCTGAACTTTTTATTTTCTTTTGAATTTTTAAATAGATTTATATTGTTGTCTTTTGTTTTCACATAGCCCAGGTTTCCCTTATATGCTTCTTCCTTCCTAGAGAGCCATTCAAATGTTGAAAAAAATCTAATATTATATGCAATATGCCATACTTCTGTGCCCTAACATATCACTTCTTTGAGGCCAAACTTGGTCTTTGTACTTTTTCAGTATTCAGTTTCAATTGTTTCAATTGTCATTCTTTCTATTTTCATTGCCATAGGCATTATATAGTTTTCCTGGCTATGCCTACTTCACTTTGCATCAATCCATGTAAGTCTTTTAATGCTTCTCTGTATTTGTCATGTTCATAATTTCTTATAGCACAACAAAATTCCATTACATTCATGTACCATTATTTGTTTCACCATTTCCTAATTGAGGGAAATTTATTTTATTTCCAATTACTTGGTTCTATGAAAAGTGGTACAGTAAATATTTTGGCAAATATAATACTTTTTTATTTTGGTTAATGCCCAAATCAGGATATATGTCTAGTAGTAGAATTCTGCCCTTTCAATAAAAAAGTCCAAATTAGAAAAATGTATCTTTAAATTTTTTTTCCAATTAATGAGCATTTATTTTTTCTACCTCCCACCTCCCCTCATTGGGAAAAAAAGAAATTATAACAAATATTCACAGTCATGCAAAACAAATTCCTACATTGGTCATACTGAGAAATATGTCCCCCATTCTCTTCTTGAGTCTACCACCTCTCTGTTAAGAATGTGGGTGACATTCTTCATCGATGGTCCTTTGGAATCTTGATTAGTCATTGCATAGATCAGAGTTCTTAAGTCTTACAAAATTGTTTATCTTTATAATCTTGTTGCTGCTGTATAAATTGTCCTTCTGGTTTGAGTCACCTCACTCTGTATCTGTTCATACAGGTTTTTCCAGGTTTCTCTGAAATCATCTCTTTCATTAATTCAGTAGTCTTTTATTATATTCATATATCATGCTATGTTCAACCATTCCCCTAAGAACTAGAATCCTTTTAGCTTCCAGTTCTTTGCCACCATGAACAGGGATGATACAAATATTTTTGTACATGTGGGTCCTTTTATTTTTTTTAACTTGGTCTTTTGGGGATATAGGCCTTGTAGTGCTTTTGCTGGGTAAGAAAGAGGCATCTTTGTTACTTATCCTCCATAAGGCTTGGATTGTTCTAAAAATATTCCAGATATAGGAGATGTCCTCCATCAACCCTTTTCAGTCTTTTCAATATGTTAGTGAGTGTGTCTGAAGGCAAGTTCAAATAGATACATGTGAAGTCCAAAAGATTCACCTCCCTATAACCATATCAAGTTGATCAGACTCCCCTGATCAGTTCCCTGCACCTCCTTTGAATTGCCTTATATATTTGAAAATGATAACTGCATTATTCAAAAATCATATTTTCAAAATTCATTGTTTCAGATGAATCTTCCCCAGAAATAGTATTACTGAAATTTTCTGGTTATTTTCTAGTACCTGTGTCTTCAGAATATCTCGATAAACCTTCATGATGGCAAAAGTCATTCAGGGCCAGCTTATTATGGGAACCTACCAGTGACATTTTAGACTTCTCACATAGGACCTGCTAACTTGGAAAATCACTCACATATTTCATTATTGGATTACATCTTTCTTATGATTAGCCAAAGATAAGCTGATATCAACCACGAGAAGATAAATAGACAACTAACTATTTTGGTGATCAAGTTAGATGTTGGGCAGTCAGCCAATAAACATTAATTAAATGCCTAGTAAGTACTCGGGATACAAATACTAAAATGAAAGACTGTCTTTGCCCTTAAGAAGCTTATAATTTAATGAGAGAAGACAAAACACAAAACCAGTCTGAAAAGTGGAGAAAGGAGAAGTGATGACATGAAGGAGAATTTGTAGTAAGTCTAAAAGAATATAGAGTAATGAGAAATGAAGAGATGTCATGTGACTAGTACAATCAACCAGTATAAGGAAGACTAGGAAAAAGAAACCTACACACTGGATTGCCTGGCTTGCCCCCAACTGAATTAGATAAACCAATAATCTCAAAAATCCTCACAATATGGCTGAGAGACCAAGGCCTGGGATATTGGTTATAAATGAGAAAACTGAGATACAGAATAATAATAATAGTAATGACTAGCATTTATATAGTACCTATTATGTGCCAGGCACTTTACAGAATTATCTCACAATAACACTGGGAGGAAGGTACTATTATTATCCCCATTTTGTCAATCAGAAAGCTGAGGCTGTGACTTGCCCAAAGAAACACTGCAAATGTTTGAACCTGGATTAGAACTCAAGTATTCCTGAGTCCAGGCAGTACTCTATCCATTGTGACATCTTCCTGCTTCTAAGACCTTTTATTCAGTCACATCCCAAATTAGCCAAACATTTATATACAAAGAAACTCAATTTTACACTTGGCAACCCAGAACTCTATCCAGAACTAACATTGCTATTCTGTGTATGCAGAAAATATTTCTTATCTTAAATGGAACTGGTGACTTCTATAAAATCCAAGGGTGGGAGAGTGTGCGTGGGAGCTATCTTGGCAATAGGGTATACTGCTCCAGGCCATAGCAAATGGCACCCTCCCTCAACAAGTGAAACTGTTTTTGTTGACCACTATCAGCTGCATTTCTACTGCATGAATAGTCAAAAATACACAATGATGTTAAGAATTGGAAAGAATACGGCATGAGAAAATCCCTTTTCAGACTTGCTTCCTCAGGATGTTATGTACATTTAGAAATGTCTGAAGGTTATAAAGTGTCCACCCACATTCTGGATGTTCAAATTATCCAAAGTTAAGCATACCATAATAGTCTTAAAAATAGCTCTGCCTCCTGGATTAGTAATGTCCTTTGGAAGGAGTACTTGCTCATAAGAAAAGCCCAAGGTGTACTATTGTCAAAACCAAGGGGGTTAATTCTGTCTTACTGCATGATAATAAATTGAGATTTTTGCCTTTCCCCCTACCCTCATTCCCATTCAAAAAAAATATTAAAAAGTCATTAACATTTTCTCTTCCCTTAAAGTCATAGAATGGTAGAGTAGGAAGGGTCCTTTGAGATTATTCTAGCCCAGGAGTTCCTATTTGGAGGTTATTTAACCCCTTGGGGGTTTGCTACAGTATCCTAAGCGGTTCACACTAAAAATTCTTCCATAGTTCCTTAAGCAGTACATAATAGTAAAGAATATTATAAGTAGTAAATTCAATTTCCCTGGAGGTTCACAACATTTGTTGTCATTGTTGTAGTAGTTGTAGTTGCTGTTGAAAGGGGTTCATGGAACAAAAGACATTGAAAACCACTGTTAAAATCCAAGAATCCTAGACCCAGATTTAGGTGACTGTGTGACCATAGTCTAGTCACTATCCTCTATGGACCTGTTTCCTCCTCTGTAAATTGGGAATTATAATACTTATAGTACCTAGGTAGCCCCTAAAGTTGTTGTGAAACTTGAATAACATGAGTATAACATATTTTATAAAGGTCAGTATTTATTATTATTTTGCAGTCCATGAGAAGGGAAACTGAGTTCATGAGAAAGGAAGTAATTTGTCCAGTATCAACTGACCAATTGATGGTAATATAGCTGGGACTAAAACTTGTCTCATGACTTGAAGTTCAGTGCTCTATTTTATACCATCCAGATATTGTTAAATGGCTGATGTTTTTTTTCATGATTATCATCTCTTTATTTGACCATACAGAAATTTATCAGTGTCCATCCAGAACAGACAGTCTTACTAACTGGGTCTTGAGTGGGAGAAGAAAAAACACATTTATTTCTTAAAATCAAGAATTTCTCTCACTCATGTTATAGCCAAATATACCCTTGTGGGTCTGTGATTTCATTGATATGGGCATTCCCTTCAAAATTATAATCACAGCCCACCCAAGCCTGCCTGGAGCCATGCCATCCTTAATAATTTTTGTTCGTGCGTAGCCATAAATTTTGATATTAGTAGGGATGGGGAAGGGGGGAGGATCTCACCAAATTTACTAAGGGCCTTCCTTATGCTCTCTTGACATTGCAAGAATACTAATGAGGCAAATGGCCTGGATACTGCTCCAGACCACAGTAAGTGATATTCCCCTTTATTATCCATTGACTTAATTATCTCTATGACTAGCCCATCATCTTTTCCCCTCATATATATCTTTGATCACATTTGTACTGCATCTCTAGCATACATTATGTTGCAGCCTGTTCATGTACCTCTCCGCTGTCACTTTGATGATTCTCAATTTCACTTTTTCAGGGACAATAGCATTTAGTGAATCATAACTAAACAAAATCAGAAGATGGTTGGTGTTAAAAAGATGAGACCTGAAGTAAAATTTTCTCACTTTCTTTTTCTTTTCCTTTTAGCTTTTTTTTGGTGATATAGCTAATAAGGAAATATATTTTGCATGATTTCACATGTATTTTTAATTGATATTATTTTGCTTGCCTTCTCAGTGGGCAAGGGAGGTGTGGGAGGGAAGGAGAGAATTTGAAACTCTTTACTTATAATAAACAAATAATTTTTTTCAAAAGAAAAAAAAATGGGACCTCTGCTTCCAAGGTCCAAAATTTGTACCTTTATTGAGTGATAAAGATGGTATTAATGGTATAAAGATGGTATTAATAGTCAAAGTTTTTAGGCTACCTGTAAACATTAACTTAGCTATAAGATCTCCTTATATCCTTATTGAATGACCAATGATTGACTTGTTAGAGGAAAGGTGGAAATTAATAAAAAGCTTGAAGAAATATTAAAAATTAGAAAATTAGTGAACAACCATATATTAACTACTTTGTCTATGCCAGGTACTATGTTAAGTGGTAAGGATGCAAAGACAAGATTGAAAAAGTATGACATTCAATCAAAACATGCCAACTTGACTAATTACAATTTACCATTTATTTATTTATATTAATTTAATTTTGTTTTCAGTTCCATATTCTCTCCCTTCTTCCACCCACTGAAAAAGCAAGCTTTATGATATCCACTATACATGTGAAGTCATGCAAAACATATTTCTATATTAGCCATGTTGCCTCTTAAAAAGGAAAAAAAAATAAAGTGAAAAAACATGCTTCATTCTTCACTCAGAGTTATCGGTTCTCTCTGGAGGTGGATAGCACATCTCCTTGTGAGTCATTTGGAATTGTAGTAGATTATTGTATCAATCAGAGTAGCTCAGTCTTTCACAGTTGATTATCATTACAATATGGTGCTACTGTGTACAATATTCTCCTGGTTTTGCTCACTTCACTTCGCGTCAGTTCCTATCAAACTTCCTAGGTTCTTCTAAAACCGTCCCTTTTGTCATTTCTTACAGCACAGTAGTATTCCATCACAATCATATACCACAAATTGTTCAGCTATTCCTCCATTGATGGGCATTCCCTCAATTTCCATTTCTTTGCCCCCACAAAAAGAGCTGCTGTAAATATTTTTGTACACATGGGTCCTTTTCCTTTTTCTTTGATCTCTTTGGGATACTGAGTAGTGGTACTGATCAGTCAAAGGGTATGCACAGTTTTATGGACCTTTGGACATAGTTCCAAATTGCTCTCTAGAATGGTTGGACCATTCCACAACTCCGCCAACAATGCATCAGTGTGTCTATTTTTCCACACTCTCCAGCATTTGTCATTTTCTTTTTCTCTTATGTTAGCCTATCTGATAGGTGTGTGAGGTGGTACCTCAGAGTTGTTTTTATTTGCAATTTAGAACTTTTTTCATGTGACTATTGATAGTTTTGATTTCTTCTTCTGAAAACTACCCATACCTTCAAAGTTATGATGCCCGAGTCCCTTCCTGCTGCAAGGCACCATGAGATCGCCTCCTGACATCAGCATGCTTCTAGGCTTGTTGTACTTGTTGGCTTAAGAGGATGTTATAAAAAGGTGCCTTCTGAAAATAACATGCAATGCAAAAACAAGAGTCTGTTTTGGTCGTGGGAAGAAATTTCATGAAGAGTTTGTTTTATGTGAATGTGCTTAACCAGAAGAAGGTTTTCTTATAATTACAGAGCAATCATACTTAATCTGTCTTTTAGTGGTATCCCTTTGTAGGGACAGTGAATTTGTGAGATATTGGAACTAGATGCCCCTTCAGTTCTTCTTCTGCCATATATTTTAGTTACTTAGATGAAATGCCCCTGTACCAGGGGGCCATCTCCAGCTGTCCTGATCTATATCTTGCCGTAGCACAGTCCTCCCTCACTTAAATCCAATTCACTTGAAAGTCATGGCATCGCCTTCCTGGTATCTTGTGCTATGTGCCTGTTACCCCTTCAGAGTCTGCTCATGACTTGTATTCAAGGCTCTTGGCTCAGTCCCTATCCTTGAAAGCTTCTGCCATTTGACTGTGGGCACTAAAAATCACAGTCATCATATCATTCTATGTTGTTCAATTGTTTTTCAGTTGTGTCCGACTTTTCACGACCCCATTTGAGGTTATCCTCTTCAAGAGTGAAGGACACACCACAACCCTGTATCAGCACCTCAGGAATTAACCTCTCCCATATCTATTACCACTACATTTGCAAATTTTGCAGAAGCAAAATTCAAGTAATTAAGTAGAACATTTGGCTTGGTATGCTTGGCAGCAAGGAATTCATAGTTTATTTCTATCTTATATGAGGTGGTCTCTATAATCCATTAGCTCTAAAATGCTCTGGTTTAATTTGGGTCAACTGTATTGTCCCTCCACAGGCAGAGAAGTTGATGGTGCTGGACTCAGAGTCAGGAAAATCTGATTTCAAATGTTGTCTCACACATTAACTCTGTGACTCTGGGAAGGTCCCTTAACCTCCAATAATGCCTCAGTTTCCCTATCTGAAAAATGAGTATAGTAGCACCTACCTCTTAGGACTATTGCAAGGATAGATCGAGATAATGTTTGTAGCGGACCTTGAAGTGCTAAATCAATGCTAACTACGTAAAGCCAGCTGTTATTCAGAGAGGAAACCTGCTTTATAGAATTCTTTAGGTCCCCCTCACTCAAAGCAGTGTAGTTCTACAGAAGACTTCATAAAACATTTATCTGCTCATTCCTCGGTTTCTTCATCTGTGACATGAAAGGAATAATAATTCTGTTTATATTCTGTTAGCCTTCAGATCTCCCAGGTATTAAGATGGATAATGTCTGCAAGGAAAATGTGTGGGTGGATGGGTACAAATGTAAAATATTCTTAACTAACCACCATCCTTATTGCTGTAAGGGACATAGTACCTGATGATGTGGCTCCCACATGGACTCTAAGTGAATGAGACCATAGAGGTAGGATTTCAACAAAAAAAACAGCCCCCAAACCATGGTGAAGATGTGACAGATGAGGAGGCATTAGCTACAAGAGGAAGCTTCCCTGGTGGCCTACCTGATCCCACCATGGCCTGTTGACACCTAGGGGAATTTAATTTCCCACAGTAAAGCTTATCCAGGGCCTTGGTATAAGAATATATCTATCTAGGACAGAGGATGTGGTTGATGACAGACTTTTCTAGTGAGCCACAAGGGGACCCAGCATGATGATCTCTTAGTACTTTGTACATGGAGTAGTGCAACGACCAAGTTATCTTGACACATCTCATCTGTGTTCACTGTGGCAAGTATTACACACTGACCCTATGTCCTTTCTTGCCCCTAGTTCTGTGTAATTAGGCCTTACTTGGGGGTAAAAGCAGAAGGTTACTTGTCCTAGCTACCTAGGATTGAGGATCTGGTATATGCCAATATGGTGCATTGAGAGAACAATTTGGTTAGCTGAACTTCGTGCAACTTGTCTTTTGATGCTTTCTTGATAGAACAATGCTTGTTATTTTAAAGATCATTCTTTTTTAGTTTGGTTTGGTTTTGCTATGATATGAAGAGGAAGCTAGGTGGCACAGTGGACAGACTGCCAGGCGTGGAGTGAGGAAGATTCATCTTTGTGAGTTCAAATCTGGCTTCAGACACTTGGTAGCTATGTGATGCAAGGAAAGTCATTTAACCTTGTTTGCCTCAGTTTCCTCACCTATAAAATGAGCTGGAGAAGGAAATGACAAAACCATTCCAGTGTCTTTGCCAAGAAAACCCCAAATGGGGTCATGGAGAGTCAGGCGTGACTGAAAATAATTGAACAATAATGAATGCTACAGAGGTTGTGATTTTTAGTGTCTACAGTCAAATAGTAGAAACTTTCAAGGAGAGGGACTGAGCCAAGAGCATTGAATCCAAGTCACGAGCAGACTCTGAAGGAGTAACAGGAAGATAGCACAAGCGGGACTGTCTTCCCACACAACACCTGTTGTCTTGTCATCACAAATCATTGGAAAGCAAAAGGCTTTCCCCATAATCATGCTGTTCCCACAAATATTGCTAAACCCAAAGAGGTAAGTAAGCTGTGAGAAGGCAAAGAACAGACACCTGACTAATAGCTAAAATGGATTTTTAAAAATAAGCAGCCTTTAAAAAGATATTATAGGAACAAAGCACAATAGGTACTGAGACTCACTTTCTTAGGAGTATTTGGCCACAGTTATTTGGCGATCATTTGACAGATGTGCAGCTGGCCCAAGTGAGGAGATAAAAAAGAGGACATTTACTTATCATCAGCAGGTTTGTTAATCTCTCCATGGAGAGTTAAAATATGAAAACTTTGGAGGCAATGAATCACAATGTGGCCAGAGACAGCCAGCGCTAAAGCTGAGAATTATATGTGGCTTAAATCAAGCTAACCATTTCCCACGCATAGCCTGATTTGAGAAGTAACTACAGTTTTGCACTTAAATGAGTGTTTACAAACATAAGAACCATCATTCAATTTGGTTTCCAAAGCCTTTATCAAGCCCCATACCATATGCCAGGCTCTGTGCTAGACATTGGGGATAGAAGAACAAAAAAAGTTAGTGTCCTCAAGTGCTTTATGTTCTACTGGAAAGAAATAGCAAACATACAATTAAAGAAATACAAAATATATTCAAAGTAAATACAAAATAATTTCAGAGTGTGGCAAAAGCATTAACCAGGAATGAGGGAGAGATTAGATAATGCTATGTGCATCAATGTCATAGGTTTTTTCCCAAAAAATTTTAACAAATGCTTCATAGTAATATTAACATGATAAAATCTATTCAAGAAATGCAAAATATTCCCATCTAGTCCCATTTTCTGAGAGGGAAATGATATCATTATTCCTATCAATATGTTTGCTTCCCTTCCAATGCCCTGGTTGATGAACACTCAGTATCAAGTATTTGGGATAACGTTCAAAACCTCCTTTCAGGCATGTCACTGGAGATATCCATTAAAATAAGATTTTTTTCCCCTGATAATAACTTTAATTCTTTTCTACATTTACATAGCAAACCATAATGCAATCCAAGTCCACTGTCCACATTTGCCATTGTGTGTGTGTGTGTGTGTGTGTGTGTGTGTGTGTGTGTTTTGTTCTTTTCCATGAACAAGTAAGCACTTTCATAGAAAGAATATCTGGCAATTTATTTATTTATTTATTATCAGAGGGGGAAGGCAGGGCAATTGGAGTTAAGTGACTTGCCCAAGGTCACACAGCTAGTAAGTGTTTCAAGTGTCTGAGGCTGAATCTGAACTCAGGTCCTCCTGACTCCAGAGCCGGTGCTGTACTCACTAAGCCACCTAGCTGCCCCTATCTGGCAATTTATACTCCATAGAAAACTGGATCTGCAACAGCTCACTTTATGTTAAAAGCCATCATTGGTATTTCTTCTCACTTTTGCCATGGGTATTTCTTGTCTTCTCCTAGGTCATCTTCATCACTATCATCATCTTTGTCTTCCTTGTGGGCAGAGCTTCCCTGTTTGGGACTGGCTAATGGCTTGGGTGGGGTTTCCACAGTTTGCTCTTCATTTGATTATTCCTCTTGTGGACTGGGCAGTTGGACCTCTGACCAGCCCCATCCAACAGGCATATCAGGGCACTGTCCTCTGGAGTATACACTGTGGTTCCATACTCGCTGCTGTTTTGGTCCATGTCGTCCAGATACGTTAGTTGTGCGTAGGCCAGGACACTGTTCTTTCTGCTGATGCACAGGTGAGTGGCCTTGTTGAAGGGTTTAGTGGTCTCCTTTTCCTTTTTGGGCAGATTTTGGTTTGTTCATATCAATGCTAGAATCTAAACTGGTAACCTTCCTTTTAGCACTTTGGAGATCAATGCATGACTGTCTAACATGAACATTGGATCTTCCATCCAGGGACACAAACTATGCCAAAGGATGGGGAAATGGATTCCCACCCTATAACTCCATGACAGCCTTCTGAGTTAGGAGCTGTACCTCACTCTTCATTTGAGCCAAAGCTGCATCATTAAGGGATGTGGGGATGGAAAAAGATTTTGACATGGAAGCATTCTGTGGGCTCCACTCACGGATGCCTGCATCTTCTAAGTGCTGCTTCAGTATTGCTTGTGAAGATGTCTACAGAGATTGCATATGGGTTGGAAGGTGCGGGCATGAGAGTTGGAAAATTCTGCCTAAAGTCTTTCTATTTCAAGTTGCTGATCTACTGGGACAGCCACTGGTTGGCTCACATTGGAATATTCCCCTGGCAATTTCCTATATTGAGCAGGGATGACCAAGGCACACCATCATTGATCTGGTCAAAGAAACTGCAACAAATCAATTGGCCTGGCCTAGACCATCATGAATGCAAGGCTTAAATGACAACAATCAAAACCTGAGACCAATGCTGTGCCAGTAAATGTTTAACAACTGGCCTGGGTTGGGGGGAGGGATGTTCTCATGACATACTTTTAAGTTAGATCTGAATTATTAAGATTTTCTACAACATTTCCTCAAATTTAGGCAATCAGCAAAACAATATATCAAGCCCTGATTTGTAGAATTTCTTTTTTATTTCTGTGGTATAAATACTCATATTGAAAATTGAACAATTGACTCTCATGAGCCAGATTAAGCTGGCTCTAGCACACCCCTGCCTGAGACTCTTAACCACATCCATCCATAAATTCTTCCTAGGAGTCCACCCAGCATTTCTTTTTCAATTTGTCCTGACACAGAATGGAGACAAGTGGAGGATGCAGGCTGTCTACAAATTATCACTTATTCTTAGTTATGACTGGCCCATCTTTTTTTTTCTTTTCTTCTCTTTTCTTCTCTTTTCTTTTCTTTTCTTTTCTCTTTGGTCATGCATTTCTCTAATAATATCTCTTTATATTTTTTCCCACAATTCCTGGTTTATAATGTTGCAGCCTAATAGTCCCCCACCATACAAGCAATCTCTCCATTGCCATGTATATGGTCATCAAATACGATTTTTCCTAATGGTAGCACTCCATGCTTCATAGCTATATAACAATGCTAAAGGAAAATTGCTGCTAAAAATATTGGTTAAAGCCCTACACAGTTCTGGCCCTAGCTTATTGTCCATTTGCAATGTGGCTGTTGAATATATGTATACTGGTGGATAAGTTCTATAAGCTGTCTATCCAATAGTGCATTATAGTCTGGACAATAGGCATTCTTCATCCACTTTGTTTTTTCTGTGTGGATATCATTTAGGAAACTCTATAACATCTCAAAATTTGATGCAATCAATATAATGTCTTCTGTAAACAGATGAATCTGAAAGACCTCACTATCTATAAGGAATCCCTCTTTGGTTTGGACTCTATATCAGACATTCTCCTTAACATCAGCAGCCAGCTTTGGTAAGTATATGGTCTCCTTTACAAAAAAAAGTCTCACTTGATATTAATAATCAGAGGGTCATCAAGCAAATTATTTCTCTTGTTATCTTTCCAGAAATCTTGTTTGATTTTGATGTATGTATGGAAGATATCTGCTTGGAAGGTAGTACTTTGCTTTACCAAAGTGAATACCTTTTTGTAGTCAACAGATAATAAGCACATTGGAATCTCTTATTATCTGCAAAGTCCTACAGAGATCTACAAAAAAATAATTCACATTTGTACAGTGCTTTAACAACCCTGACAGATACATAGAAATTCTGGCCCAGGAAGGAAGGAGGTAAGATCATAGAGCTAATTCTGGAAGAGAGGTTAGAGGTCATCTAATTTAATACCTTCTCTTTATAGAGGAGGAAATAGAATTCTAGAGAGGTGAAGTGATTTGTCCAAGGTAACACAGATTGTTGATGGCAAAGTCCAGTCTCTGAGTCAAAATCCGGTACTTTTTCCCAGTATAAATACCTAGAGCTTATCTTGTGCTGCAGCCAGTCTGAAGGAGATTTCCCAAGAGCAGGCTGTGTTGGGTTTGCCAAATAGAAAGTGAAAGAGAAAGCCAAGGAGATAGAGAGAGAGAGAGAGGGAGAGAGAGAGAGAAAGAGAGAGAGAGAGAGAGAGAGAGAGAGAGAGAGAGAGAGAGAGAGAGAAAGAGAGAGAGAGAGAAGGAGAGATGGATTCCACATTTGTGCTCCTGGTTTCCTATATACCCAGGGTTAACACACAGTGCATTAAAAAAGTAATATGTGAGTTTATTCATAAACTCGGAGCTAAAAATCCCTACATCTTTGCTTTAATTTTTTTTAAAGCCTAATAAATTGAGTTTTTGCAAAAGGCTTTCTATGAGGTTTGGCAAGCATGTAGATATTGTTAGGGACCATGGATCATAGTTTTAATTTAAACCTTACGGCCTTTATTTTTATGTTTCTTACTGTCAGTGTTTTTCTTTTAACCCTCAGACTTGTTTCAATTATTTTAGGAGACTAACAAATCAGACTTCTTGTGACAGTGTCAGGACTGGGGAAACTCCCACAGAGGATAATCAGATAAAAACACCTCTTCTGTATTCCAAGGACCATCCAAATGCCTCTAAGATTGAGCCTTTATGGAAATTCCCATTTACTCATTCCAAAAAACATAATGAAAAATTAAAATAATTATTTTCCATTGACAGGTTAAGGGGAAACACTGAAAGAAATATTATAGGAGGGAATGGCTCATGATCATCCCACATCTTCCTGTATGTAGATCCTTCCCTGATTTCTCGATGGATGAAACCTCCCATTTCTCTTTCAAACTAACGCATCTACCTGTGGTCTGGACCCCATCCCTTCCCATGTCATGAGGGGCCTTGCTCTGGCACTTAGCCCCTCTTTCTCCAGTGTTTTCAGTCTTTCTATTCCCATCAAGAGCACTTTCCTTTTTTCTTAAATACTCTGAGGCCTCCTCTGTTATTAATCAAACAGGCAAATGCTACATCTGACCCTGCTGTCCCTTTGAACCATGGCTTCATATTCTGCCTAATTCCCTGGCTTAAGCATCATCAAAAGGTAGACCTTAGCCTGCATTCCTTCCCCGTTCATTGCTCCTATAATCTGGCTTCCATCTATCTTCTCCATATGTAAATACTTTATATTCACATTAAAGAATTAATCATAGCATCTCAGGGTTGTAGGAAACATTAGAGGCCATCTGGTTCAGCCCATACCTGAACCAGAATGAGGTAACATGGTGTTCTGGAAAATGTATTGAACTTCTAGTCAGAAGACCTGGTTTCAAATCCTGCCTTAGAAACTTGCTAGCTATCTCTTAATTGTTCTGGGCTTTAGCTTCCCCTCTGTAAAATGTAAAGGTTGAACTCAACAGCCTTCTAGCTCTAAATCTATAATTTTATGATCCCTTTTATGACACACATGCAACAAGTGGTCACCCAGCCTTCACTTGAATACCTCCATTGATGAGAAACTTACTACCCTACCCATTCTGTTTTGGGGCAATTGTAATTTAGGAAGTTCTTCGTTATAGTGAAACAAAAACTCTTTCTCTGTAAATCTGGCCTCTGGAATCCATCCTCTTCTTGACACGTCATTTTGTTAAAGTTGGTAATTATGTTTACCCTAAGGTCTTTTTTCCTCTAGCCTAAAAATGACTAATTCCTTCAATCCCTATGTGACATTATTTCAAGTCCCTTTACCATCCTTATAGTGTTCAACAGCAATGGGGAGAGGGCAAGCACAGTAGGGGATTAGTGAGCAGTTATTCAAGTTTCAATCTGGGGTATAAGGAGAGTCAACAAACCCAGATGATATAGGTATAGAATTACCTGGGTACATCAGAAGCTGGAGAACCCACAGGGCAATTAGTAACAAAATAGAAAGTTCAAAGTCAGGAATTTGGCCTTCCAAAAGATACCCAATGTGAGGGTGAGGTAGGAAAACATGGTTTGAGGTCAAAAACCAAAGATGTTCGTCTACTCTAGGGTCAGAAAAACAACCAACTTGAGTAGAGTGGTGTTTTGATATTGACCCAAGGTAGTATCATTTTATGGTGTTATGTTTGCCACACTCAGCCCCGCTGTCCCCCCCACCCCACCAACATACATGCACCTGTGCATACAGGTACATGAACACACACATGCACTTACATGTACACACGTATACATTCAGTTAAAGGCAATGCAGATATGGATTTGGAGAAATTCCTTTGATCTGCTCTAGTTTGTGAATATCCCTTCTAAAAAGGAGTGTCCAGAAATCTGCACAATATTCTAGGTGTGGTCTGACCAGAATAGAATATAATGGGGATGTTGTCTCTACAATGCATTTACTCTTGTTTTCTAGTTGCATCTGTATACCTCTGTGAATTTTACATCCACATGTAGATTGCAAGATTCTTGAGGGTAGGGATAAAATCTTCCACTTCTTAAAAAATATAGATCATAACTATTATTATTCCATGTACAAAATACATGATTACTAAATACATATCTGAATAAGTGAATTTTAAGTAGAGGGATTATTATTTTATTAAATGTTTATTTCACACTGATTTAATATTAAAACTGTGCCCACATAATTCAACAACAATTAAACAAATATTTATTAGTCACTTCTTTTGTACCAGGTTCTGTGCCAGGCATGAGTGATACAAGGAGATTTTTCAGACCTTGTTCTAAAGAAGTTTACAATATTGTAGGGGAAAAAGGCATATATATAAATAAATACAACACATGGGAGAGTATAATAAGTGTAAATGAGTCCAGACAAAATGCTACAAGAAATCTAAAAAAGAAAGAGTCATTTTCAGCTGGAGGAGGCCAGAATTTAGAGAGAGCTTCATGGAGTAGATTAGCCTTGAGTTGGGCCTGCAAGGAAGAAAGGCCAAGATTATCCCCTAACTCTTTCCTTAAATGTCCTCTTATTTCTCTACTGAAATATGTCCTTTCTTTCCTTTAAGATCTAACTTAAATTGCCATATCCTTCAAAAGAAGGATAAGGACCAACTAATATGGCCCTTCAGATAATAGAGGTAAGGACAGAAAGACACAGGATCTCAGAATCAAGGAATCTCAGAATATGTAGGGAACTTAGAGATCATTCAATCCAACCTCATACTTGAATAGAAATCAATCCATGTTCTCTGTGGTAGATAGCCATTCATACTCCAACTGATGACCAATGGTGAACCCATCTCCTACTGAGAAGTAAGTCCACCCCACTTTTGGGTAGAGAAGGGAATATGCATTTATATGGTACCTACTGTGGGCTAGACACTGTGCTAAGTGATTTACAAATATTCTTTCTAATTATTAGAAAAGTCTCTTGACATCAAGCTTAAATCTTCCCCTAGACAACTTCTACCTACTACTTCTAGTTCTACACTCTGGGGCTGAGAACAAGCCCAAAGTGTCTTCCACATGGAATTTAAAGGCAGCTATCGTGTCCTTCCTAAAGCTTCTGTAATACAGGCTAAGGCATCAGGTCTTTCAATAGAATGTCATATATTATGATTTCAAAATCGTTTATCTTCCTACTTGCCCCATTCCTGACACTTTCTAGTTCATTAGAGTTCTTAAAATATGGCATCCCAAAACAGACATATGGCAGGATCAAACTGTACCTTTATATAAAGCCTCATGTTAGTGTTTTTAGTTGTCCTGTCATGTTGACATATTGATTCATATCACTTCAATTCAACAAAAATTTATTAAACTTAACCTAGTAAAACTCTGTTCTTCCTCCCACTCCCGTGAACTATAGTCTCACTAGACCCAGGATTCCACAGTTCATTCCAGGTATGTGAGACAATGTGAACAAAGGTCTAAAGATCATAGAGAGTAATCTAGTTAGGCTGCAACATTTGGCACATGAAAGGGAAGAGCAGAAGGCAAATCTGGAAGGATTAGACCCTCTGATACAGCAATCTCACTACAAGGAAGTCAAAGACAGAAATGCAGGTCCAAGATGAACCCAAATACCCAGAGTTGTACTTCTGGCATTAGCAATGAATTGGAAACAAAGCAGGTGTCCCATCAATTGGTGGAATCTCTGATAAAACTACATTAATGTAATTATATGGTGAAAAATGTCAAATATGAGGAATTTGGAGAAAAACACAAGAATAGTATGGAAAGAACTCTCACCCTGGAGTCAGAAGACTCCAAATTAAATTTCTACCTCATATACTTGCTACCTGTGTGACACTGACTAATCACTTCTCTGGGCCTCAGTTACCTCATCTGTAAAAGAAGAGTTTGGGGTTTGGATCGGACGGTCTCTGAGGTCCCTCTGAGACTAGGATCTTATTTGTATGCAGGGATGCTAAATGGGAGGGAAGGAGGGAGGGAGGGGGAGAGAGAGAGAGAGCGCTAAGGGTATACTGTACACAATGACTACAACAATGCAAGCCAAAAGGTGACTCAAAGGAAGTTGAACTTAGAATAATTAAAGAACCAGGGAAAGTCCCAAAGAATAAATAATGAAATAAATATATTTCATCTTCATGGCATGGAGCAAGGGACGAGTCCTGCAGTAGAATACTGTATACATTGTCAGATATAGTCACTAGAGTGAATATTTAATTTTCTTTTTCAAAAGGGAGGAAGGGAGGGTTTGAAACAACTGTGATATAAAATAAAAGTTATCAGTAACATTTTCCCCCCAAAAGGTATAATTTAGACATAGAATGTGGAGGGCCTTGAATGCCAGGCTCAGGGAATATATTTTATTCAGGAGCTCAGTGACAGTCTTGAATAGAAGAGTGACTGTCAGAGCAAAGCCCAACTATTTAGTCAATTTGGCCAAAATTCAACTAAGTATCTGACAATTTAGTTTACAACAGACTTTTCGAAAAACTGAATTTACCAATTGAATTAATCAAATATTTTCATACTTTGTTGATAATACAGAAAGTCACAATATTACTGCTGTGATGAAATAAACACCCTCACTGTTCTAAGATTGTATGTAGACATTATCTGACCATGGTCTGCATGAAGTCAAAGATAGTGCTGTGTAAGCAGGGACAGCTTTAAAGGAGCTAAGTCATTTTTTACGTGTTCTCCCCTTATTGATTCTGGATAGAGACACTGGCAAAAAGCCCTTGCCACAGCAGGCTCTGGCTAATACCCCTTGCTGTTCTAATCATCTCATGGAGACTTGCTTTCTTGGAAGATGCTGATTATCAACAATTTTTTGCTCCTCGATGAGGAGGTAGGACAAGTTTAAAAAAAAAAAAAAAGCAATGTCTTCCAAAGTTGAGCATGCCTACTGAAGACCTCTCCCCAACCAGAAAATCTGCATGCTAACATCAGGGTGGGATTTTGCAGTCAGCATCCAGCATCCTCTGTTATCCTTGTTACATTTCCAGTTTCTCAGGTCAAGGTCTATGTGACTGACTGAGATGAAGCGTGCGTTGTCTTGAAAACTGCAGGGTTTTTAAAAGTACATGAGAGATTTGGTATAGGAACTGCTCTAAAGTAAAAGATTATAAGCTGGACTTGTCTTGGACCCAATGAAAGGGCTTTTTAAAAGTACATTTTGCAGTAACTTTGTTTTTCTTAAAGGATCAACTCTGAAAACAGAAATGTGTGAGTACCAGTACGAATGCTTGGTCTTTTATGTAACAAAAAAGGAGCTTTGGACGTGCTAGAAGTTTGTGAGACTCTTAAAGCCCTGATTAATTGCCATACTGTAAACAACATAGGTTTCTGTACATGTTTTGTTGTCTCGGTAGAATGTAGGCTCCTTGAAGGCAAGCGCTGTTTCTTTGTTGTCTAGGCATACTCTCTCTCTCTCTCTCTCTCTCTCTCTCTCTCTCTCTCTCTCTCTCTCTCTCTCTCTCTTTCTCTCTCTCTCTCCTCTCTCTCTCTCTCTCTCTCTCTATCTCTCTCTCTCTCTCTCTCTCTCTCTCTCTCTCTCTCTCTCTCTCTCTCTCTCTCTCTTCTCTCTCTCTCTCTCTCTCACTATCTCTCACTCTCTCTCTCTCAACTCTAGTGGCTTCCTATTGACTCCAGCATCAAATACAAGATCCTCTATTTGTCATTCAAAGCCCTTCATAACCTAGCCCCCTCCTATTTTTCCAATCTTTTTATACCTTACTCTCTATCATATATTCTTCAATCCAGCATTGGCCTTCTTGCTATTTCACAAACAAAACACTCCATCTCTTGGTTCTGGGCATTTTCTCTAGCTGTCCCTCATGCATAGAATGCTCTCCTTCTTCAACTTCACCTCCTGGCTTCCTTGATTTCCTTTAAGTCCCAATTAAAATCCTTTCTTTTACAAAGAAGCCTAATCCAACCCCTCTTAATTCTAGTGCCTTCCCTCTTTTAATTATTTCCTATTAATCCTATACATACCTTGTTTATACATATTTGTTTTCTCATTATCTCTCTTCACTAGATTGTAAGCTCCTTAAAGGCAACAACTATCTTTCTTCTTCTCCTTCTCCTTCTCCTTCTCCTTCTCCTTCTCCTTCTCCTTCTCCTTCTCCTTCTCCTTCTCCTTCTCCTTCTCTTTCTAATTTCCAGAGCTTAACATAGTGCCTGGAATATAGTTGGCACTTACTAAATGTTTATTGACTGACTAGTAGTTTCGGTCCAATGCACATAACAATAATTTTATTACTTCAGAAGCCTAAAAGAGCAAAAGATCAACATGAAGTTGGCTTTTCACAAAATCTTTCGATGTAAATATGAGCAAAATGTCTTGTTTCATAAAGTGTTACTCCAAGAAAGAACTTACATAGGTCATCCAGTCCAACCTCCTTCTTAAATCTAAAGAAACTGAGAAACAATATTTTAGGAAGGACATTGATAAGCTGGAGAGTGTTGAGGAGAAAAGAAACCAAGATGGCAGAGGGGACTAGAAATCATGCCATATGGGGACTGGTTAAAGGAACTTTTGATGTATTAGCCTGGAGAAGACAAGACATTGGTGGGCATGATAACTGTCTTTAAGGATCATGTGTAAAAGGAATTAGACATTTTCTGATTGGCCCCACAGAGCAGAACAAGAAGTAATGGGCAGAAAGTTATGGAAAGTCCAGTTTAGGCTTAATGTAAAGTAAAAACATCCTAACCATCGAAGCTACCTCAAAGAGTAATGAGCTGCATCAGAAAGTAATGTGATCTACTGCATTTAAAATTTTTAAGCAAAGAATGAATGCCACTTGTCGGATGTTTTGTAGAGAGGACCTTTCCAGTACGGGTTGAAGGAGATGGATTGCAGAGTCCCTTTCAATTCTGCTGTTCTGGATTCTATAAAGTAAAATGACTTGGACTAGAGCCTTTATTTTTTATCTTTGTCCTTTGTATTACACTGCATTAGTTTGTATTATTACTGTTATTATTTGTATTATCACCCACCAGAGGTTTTAATGTAAAAAAAATTAGCTTAACCTATCTGAAACCAAAGATTGCTCCATAGAACCCAGCAACATAGCTCAAAAGATTGAGATTTCATCCCTTCCTTCCATGTGACATGGACTTTATGAAATCTGAACCAGGAAAGATAACCTGACAGTACTGCCTACTCAATTAAACAAAGAGCCATGATGTGCCGCCATGTTTTCCAACCAGGCACAAAATATTAAGCTGAAGTCCTGACCGCTGATATATATAAGAGAGGCATGTGGCTGACCCTTCATCTCCTGTGTTTGCCAATGCGTGGATGCAACCTGCAGATGGGGATTCTTTTTCCTGAAATAATGGGAGAAAGCATCTACCCAAAGGGAAAGGTTATAGAGAAGAGAGGAATCCATCGTGTCCCATTTTGGTCAGCTTGCCTGCTTAACAGCAAAAGTCCCTAGGACACTGAGAAGATCTATATGTATGCCCTTACATTTTGAGCCCTTTTTGTCCACATTCCCTTTATGCCTTCAGGAAAGCAGTTGTGGAGTTAAATTTTATAAAGCTGTTTTATGTTGCAAAAAAAAGTGTGGTTTTATCATAACCATAAAAAATTTCAAATCATTGGGATTAGCCCCTTTCTCCTTTCCTGTGTGCCTTCAATTAGCTGCTTAAAAGCAAACCCATGGCTTTAGAACTGAAAATAGCTAGAGAAAAGTGACGCAGATTTCACCCGAGATGAAAGAATGGATTCCAGAAGCCTAATTAAAAGCAACTGAGAAACCAGTATTTGATACAGAGTTTACTCACCTGAAAAAATAAACCAAGAACTATAGCTAGGCTTTACTGGAGAGTTGTGGGAAAGGGGTGCAGGGGTTTCATTCAGGTCATAGGAAGGCCCAGCTCTGCGAGAACACAGAATCTTACTGTTTCTTCATGCTTGGAAGTCAGGGGGAGGTCAGCCAGGGAGTGGAGGCCACCACCACATTGGGACTATTTAACACTGTGTGCATTTTTTTTTTGAAAAGAACAGTCTCCCATCAAGACCAGGGTGACACTCTGTCATCCCCAACCCTTTTGCGTTTTTGTCTTTTGCCACCTGATGGGTCACTCAATTAGCTATGCTGAATCACAATGTTATTTTTGCAGTTCACCCAGACTCTCCAGATTTCCAGACCTCCTCCCACTACCAACACCCTCTTTGCCACCTTCCCTGAACTCAGACACTGTTCTATGCATTCAGAGTACCTGTAGGTTGTTTTTGATGGCAGGAACCACCAAGGACTGTTCCTGAAAAATGCAAACCCTCCCATGCAAAAAGGAAAGTTCTCTGGGTTCTGAGATAAATCAAGGTCACAAGTTACTCAGAAAAAGGAAGGAATTAAAAGCCCCCCTTTCAGTCACCAAGTTTCTCCTTCCCTGGAAATCAGCACCTCAGATGGAAGACTGGCAAATAAAAAATAGCCCTAGTGATACCTCCAAATGGAATTTCCATCTTGTCCAAGATTTTACTTGGAGGCAAGGGAAAGGATTGATCTAATTTTCTTGGACTTCAACTACTGGGGGGAGACATTCTTCAGTATTTTCTTTTCCAAGTTTGATATTCATTACCTCAGGGGGGGAAAATGTTCCCTAATGTGGGAGGATATACAGTATGTCCCAAAAACAAGTGTGGTGATTTTGATGTTGGAAATAAATAAAATTGCTTGCACTTATTTTGGGACACCCTGTTCAAGCGCCTGAGGCCCTGATGCTCTCACCTCGGTGAACACTAAGGCAGGATCACATTTTTACTAGGGCCCTTTGTTTCTTGAAAATGATCCACAGCTTAATAACTGTGCCAATATTTAATGTCAGCAGTCATTTTCAAAATGTAGAAAGACATTCAAAGTGGTGCAAAGCAAGATCAAAAGATTAAATACAACATACACATTGACTATAACAATATTTAACTTAAAACAATAGCAACAAAACTTTTACAAGGGTACTGATGGATCCAGTTCAACGACCATTTATTAAATACCTACCATGCACCGGGTCCTCTGTTAAGCAGACGCAAAGACAGATACAAACTGTCTCTGCCCTGGAGAAGTTTGTTTCTACTGGAGGATACAACATGTACATAGACAAGTAAATAGAGAATGTAGGCAGGATAATGCAAACTAATTTCAATGAAGGTAGAACGCTGGAAGGGGGATGGGGATTAGGAAAGGGCTCCTGTTAAGAAGGGGGAATCAGGGGGAAGAGCATACAGGAAAAAATAGGTATTGTTTTATTCTGTCAGTCAACAAGCATTTAATAAGCACCTATGGTGTGTCAGGCACTGTGCTAAGCCAATTACAAACCAAAAGAATGACAGTCTCTGCCCTCAAGGGCTTACATTCTAATGGAGAAGACGAGACATAAAAGGAAGCTGAAAGGGGAGGGAAGGATCTGATCAGGAGTGAGTGAGCGCCTGGTGAGAAATGAATAAATGGCCGACCTTGGTGCCTAAATGGAGGTTCTGGGAAGAGTCTTCTGATCAGAGGGAAGAGAAACTGGAGAAGGCTTCTAAGATATGAATTCCAGGGCTCTTGTCATCTTTCAGGATGAAGAGTTTTCTAGGGCATGGTCAAGGAGTTTAGAGGAGTGCGACCTGGTGAGATAGGAGATATTCTTTAAGATTACATCATATAGTTACTATTCTCCTAAAAAATACGCAAGCAGTTTGAATTTGATATTTACTACCTATTTTATTTGAATTTTTGATATAATTGTTTTTTATAATAATTTGTTTTAATCAAACATGACTTTTATCAGTGAGTCATCAGTGACTTTTGATTTTTTTTCAATACTCACTGTTTAGCAAGTCTTTCTACCAATGCATGTAGGCAGATCTTCTGTAACTTATAGTCTAAGCATTCCCTGTAGCACTAAGAAGTTAATGACTCACACCCAGGTCTTCTTATGTCTGAAGCTGACTTTTTGTCTATTATATCTTAAGTTCAAAACTATAAAATAAAATATAATTTTTAAATGCTAGCCTAATGGAAACTTTCTAAATTATCACTATCACAATCATCAAAAAATAAAAGTGCCTATTATGTTCATAGTACGACTCTGTTGGTTGCTATGGGGTACTTACAACAACTTCTGAACACATGATTTCTCCATTCTCAGACAAATAAAGTTCAAATTCCTTTGCTGCTGTAACAATTTCATTCCTCTATGCCTTTCCTTGGACTCTCCTTTAGAATTCCCCTTTTCCCTCTCTTTCCCTATTGAATTCTTACTTATCCTTTAAATCCTGGCTCACGTTACTTCCTCTGGAAAGTCTTCCCTTCTTCCTCCACCCTCTCCCTTACCCTTGACAATGACCTTCTCTCTGAGACCGCTCACAGCATGTTGTTTTCTACACCTCTAGGCTACTCCATAGAACCACAGAAGCTAGGTTGGAAGAGAGCTCCAGAGGCCATCTAATCCAATTCCAACTTGAATATGGAACCCTTCAAAAGCATCCTTAATAAGTGAGCATCCAGCTTTTGCTTGAAAAGAGGTGGCATCCGCTACCTCCAGAGACAGCCTATTCCATTTTTGAACAGGTTTAATTGCCAAGCAGTTTTTCCTCATATACATCCATTATTTGCCCTTTCAAGCTTCCTACTCAGTGCTTCTAGTTCTGCCCTTTGGGAATAATTCTGTTACCACTCTTTCATGAGGCAGCTTTTTGAAGACTTGCAGATGGCTCTCATATCTCCACCTGCCCCGTCCTATCTTTTCTTCTCTAGGGGATATTTTCTTATTCCCTAGTTGCTTTAACTCACTTGCATGTAGCATGAACTTCAATCATCTAGGTTATCCTTCTCTAGATGCTCTTCAGCTTATTGAGGTGTAACAACAATTCTGCTTGCAGCTACTGTGGAGGTGTAAGGCCAATAACACAGGAGGGCTGCTAGCACAGGTTCTTTGATCTGCTTTTCTAAGGAAAGCAACTTTAAGGGGTTTACAATCTTACTTTAATTACACATGCATATATCATTCACTTAGTTCAGGGGGAAAAGTCAGCACTCTGAACTTCAGAGAAAACACAAACAGAAATTACAAGCAGAAATTATATAAGCAGAGTAAATAATGCAAATCATCAGAAAGGGCTTCTGTTTGTCCATAGCAGTTCATACATAGTTACCAGAGAGAGAAGTACCAACATCTGGGCTTTCAAAGCCAGGGGCCTCCTTGACAGCAACCCAGAATCTAGTCTGGTCAAATCATTAGGAACATTCTTCCAGGGAGTGAGCCCCCAAAGCAAAACCTCTCCTCCCACAGTTCTGAGAGTTCTGGATTCTCAATTCTCGATTCTGAGTTCAATGGCTATCCTGTGGGCATATATACCCTTTTTCAGGGCCCAAGGGCTTCACACCTTTGGAGGGCTTCACACCTCTCCAGACCTACTTAGCAAAAGGGTATGAGCCTTCCTACAAACAAAGGCAAGACTCAATCAAAGGCACTTGATTGCCTTAGTGCTGAGAAGCACTCTGAAAGAAAAAACAGTAAAAAAAGTCCCACTTTGCTTGCCCTTACATGGGGGTCTTTCCTAATACAGAGCACCTAGAACTTAATATAATATTCCCAATGCAGTCTGACAGGGGCAAATATCGTATTGGAATGTTACCTTGCTAGACTTTGACACTATGCCCCTCTAAATTCAGATTGAGTATGTTAAACTTTCTTGGTTTCCATACCATCACATTGCCTTATGTTGAACTTACAGACTACAGAATCAACACATCTTTTTCAAAGAATCCACTGTTTTGCTGTGCTTCTCTGACACTGTACTTTTGAAGTTGATTTTATTTAACCCAGGAATAAGACTTTACATTTATTTCTCTTAAATTACATCTTATTAAATTTGGCCCATGGTTTCACCTGCCTTTTGAATCTTAGCTGTCATCTACTATGTTAGCTAGGGATATCAGGATGTCAATAAATCAGGATGCCAGCTTTGGCTCATCAGGAAATCAGATAAAACATGCCATCTATTCCTTAATCTAAGTAAGTGACAAAAAATGTTAGAAAGTCTGTGTCTACTTGTCCCCTGTGGACACCATGTGCATTGGTGGGGGAGTGTTTCCATTTCATAGGCGGAATGCTATTATTATCATCATTATTTTTGCTTTGCCTTCTCTTGAGTAGAATTTAGCAGCTCTACTTAGAGTTAATGCAGTTAAGGTGGTTGATTTGTTAAATGGAAAACACACCACTGGGAGGCCCGGGACCTAGAGAATGCAGTAGTAGGATTATATTATCCTCACGTCCCCTGACTAGGATTATTCCTATATCCCCTAGTTAGTTCTAACAACCAGGGGAGACCCCTCCCCACTTGCCAGCATGTGTGTAGGGTGGGTCAATGAGCCAACCAAAGTAGGAGAGAACTTGGGGATGGGGGATAGGGATTCATAATATATCCAGGGTACATTTATGATCTCTAAGATTTCATTCTTTCAGGAGAAAAACCCTATACTGATAGAAAAGTACACACACACAAGGCATATTTGCCATCATTCATATCATGTTTATTTTTTCAAATATATTTCAAATATATACATATAATATGTACATATATATCTATATATACATATATTATATGTTTTGTTTTGTTCTAAAATTCCAATTCTTGGGACACCTCAGTCCCTCATCCTGCTTTGTACATGAAGGCAGAAATTTACATCCAAAGTTCTTAATCTTCTTTCGAGCCCACACACGCCTATATTGGCTGGTAGCTTATTTGGGGTCTCTGGTTAAAGATGCCAATAACTCCCACATATGCCTTTTATTAGGGAAAAAAATTCTGAATCCATATGGTCTTCTAAACACAAATGAATTCAAAGATGACAATAGATTAAAGGTGTCAAACATATGGCCTACAAAACTCCCCAGGAACCAAGTTAAAATATAATTGGGAAACGTTTAACAAAATAAATAAAAAATACAGAAGAACATATGTTAATTTGTGGTTTTCTCTGTCATTGCTGGGATTAATTTCTGTTTCAATTTGATACTACTACTGTAGATGATATTGGGTGACATTTATGTTATTGTTTACATTATACAGCACTATGAAAAGATAGATGGTTTCGGAGTTCAGTTCTCTGGGTTCTGTCCTAGTTTAGCTATTCAAAACCTGGGTGACCTTGAGCATGTTTCTTAACTTCTTTAAGCTGTACTATCCTCCTCTGTATAATAAGGAAGCTGGAAGACATGAGGTACAAGGGCCCTTACCAGTCGAAGTCAGTGACCTACGACCCCACTAGAGATAGGGTGTTAGCTCTCTCTTACAGGTGATAAACCTGAAGCTCAGATAGGTTGTCACCTATCTGCCAAACACGTATTAAGTTTCAGAAGCAGGATTCAAACCCATATCTACACTACAACTCCTTTAGACACTGTGGAAAGAGAAAGTGAGTCTTGGATAGGTTGAAGAAACATAGCAGGGAATAGGGCTTTGGGTCCCAGCCCCATAGAGTACCATGAATTAGCAAACATAACTTCTATACACTGAATAAACATCTCATAAATATATATTGCTATTTTAAAATTTCCCTCTTTACATATGGTAAATGAGCCAACCATAAAAGATTATGATTAATAAAATATTAATCCCCTTAAAGTATTGCTAAATTTATAGTATTCTTTTGTCATTGTGCATTTTCTCAATCAAAGTACTATAGAATTAACCAATCAACAACGACATATTAAGTACCTACTATAAACCAGACAATGGGAATACAAATACAAAAAAGAAATATTCCCTGTCCCTGAGGAGCTTCTGTTGTGGAGAGGAGGCAGGAAACAATACATATGAAAATGCAAAGTCTATATTCATACACACACACACACACACACACACAAACGTATATATATATATATATATATGTATGCTTATGTAACATACATACACATACAAGATAAATAAAAAACCACTTGGCGAGGCATCACTAGATGTAGGAGGGATCAGGAAAGGCATCACGTAGGGGCTGACACGTGACCTGAGCTTTGAAAAGAGTTAGGCCTTCTAAGAGGTAGAGATGAGAAGACAGTATGCATCAATTAAGGGAGACAGCTTGGAAACAGCCACAGAGATGGGACAACTCCCAAACTCCTGCATGAATGAAGAGGAACAGTATGTAATTTGCCTGGAAAGGTAGGATGGGGCCAGATTTTGTAGTGCTTTAAATGCCAAATAGAGGAGACTTCCCCCTTTTGGGAATCTAATATGCAATAGTTCTAGAGAATATTCCTGTATATTGAATTTAGGATTGCCTAGAGATGGAGAACAGAACTGACTCACCTCCCTGGGAGGCCATCTCTATGAAATCCAACCAAATCTGACAGTCCTGTAACTTGTAGGTTCACGAATGACATCACTAGACTCTGGAGCTACACAAGATCCTCCAGTTCTACATTTTCTGGTATATTATTGCTGCTTTTGTAAGTGAAGTTTTGGTGTGCAAGATCTAGAGCCAGTTCCATTTGAGGGAGGGCATGACTATGTAAGATAATTTCATAGTAAATAAAATCCATAGCCAACAGACCTTAAAATTCTATGGGCTCAGAATCAATAAAAAATATTGATTGAGCACGCACTCAATTTAGAATCATAGACTGAGTTCTAGAAGAAACCTTAGTCCAACCCTCTAATGTGACAGCTGAAGAAACTGAGGCCTACAGAGGTTAAGTGACTGGTCAAGGTCACAAAGATAGTGACAGGGAGAGGGCTTGATCTAGTGTTCTTTCCCTTATATTTAGCTAGATACTAAAGAGAATTCAAAGAAGTGTAAGATATGATTCTTACCCTCAAGTAGTTTATAGTTTAGTGTTGGGAGTGGAGGGAAGATCAATGAATCATGCATGTGTGAATGGATTAAAAACAGTACAAGACAAAATGTGATCGATTTCAAGTAAACGGTCCAAATAGTCATTATAAGAGCAGTACAGGGAACTGTGATGCTAAAGTCTGCTTATTCCTAGATCCCAAGCATGTACTTGATACAAGTGTGGTACCTGAAAGCAGGGTATTCAAATGCTGTCAACAACAGAAGATCATGAGAAAAGCCCCATTCAGGATGCTTTGTGGCTTACAAAATACGTTATGATGGGTTTCTGGACCCAGGTCTGAGGTTGACCAATAATTTCATACCAGAATGAAAAACAGAAAATTGTCATAGTGCAAAAGGTCATAACTTAAGTAGACACCACAGGAATGAGGCCCAAGAGAAATAAAGTACTTTAAAAATCACTAGGCAGTCAAGTGGTCCAAGCCCGACTTTCTCATTCTTTGGTTGTGATGCATTTGTCCATGTACTGATCATCTTGTTGGCAAACCGCGTGAGAAGCAGGAAACATGGCAAGGAATGAAGGTCAGTGGGGTGGGAGAGGAGGGAGAAGAAGGGAAAGGAAATGAGGTAGTGGGCCCCTGACAAGACCAGGAATAAGAAAACTTCTGGGTTATAGTGAGTTAAAAAGTAGTCTGTGCCCTGAATAGACAGGGCGCAGACATGGTTAGCAGCCAGGAAGGAGCCAAAGGGCTAGGTACGTGAAGATTAATACAAAAATCTGTGGTATTTACCAGTTCATGCAAAGAAAGTTTTTTTGGAGACATTAGACAAACCTATTGCATTGGCTAAGGTTAGCTGGAGTCAGTAACTTAATCCTGAAAAATGTTTGCTCACAAAGTATTTGCAGGGGCACTTTGAGGTCTCAAGGACCAGCTTCCCGCCTTCTGGTGAAAAAAATCATTTTTAAAGAATTTTGGAGGCCTCTCTATCCCTCAAAATCACCCTATTCTCACCACTTAGTTAAGCAGAGGGTGCGTTATTTATTTGAAAGAAACATACCATGAGATGAAGGATACATCTGCAAACTGAAATCAGAACTCCAGCACACAAAATGACTCTTTCAAAGGCCCAAGGACCTCTTAGGAAATAGATATTTTTGGCAGCAGAGTTAACAAACCCAGTTTGGAGTTGCTGAGGGAAATAGGAAGGTTCAGGAGCTATAAACCCCCTTTCTCAAGAAAATAACTTTTGGGGGGCATCATTCAGAATGGCGATTCAGAAGCATCGACTGAACTACCTTCCACCAAGTAGCTTCTGTAAATAGACATTCTTTAAAGGACTGGAGAACCTGCTAAATGTAAGAATTATCTAGGAAACATATGTCACAGCCCATATATCATAGGATTTAAAGCTGGAGACACCATCTAGTTGAAGAGCCTCTCCTGTAAGATGAGCAAACTGTGACTCAGAGAGTCACTCAAGATCACACAGATAGTGAATAGTATCAGAGCTGAAATGAGAGATTCTGGCCTCTCCTTAGAGTGATGACTATGAGGTCTTTGATGCCTTTATGAGAATGTGTGGGGAAGCAGAAAGAATTCTTGTTTTAGATCCAGAAGAACTAGGTTCAAATCCCCGTTCTGTTCTTATTACCTGTGTTACCTTGGGAAAGTTAGCTCTCTGTGAAAAATTCTTCTCTACGTAAAACATAAAATCAATTCCAAATGAAAGAACAAAACAAAACAAAAAGATGTTTTTATCCAAAGCATTTAAGGCCCATTACAGTCCCATATGACCTCAGTTTGAGTTATCTAATCGGAATTATTGGTCAGTTACCGAAAAGAAAAGTGAAATGGAAAAGATGATTTCAAATCAGGCCAGGGATAGAGAACAGAGCATAGGACATTGCCTTGGAGGCTAGGACTAGGCGGGGCACAACAATAAAAGACCTGAGAAATCAGGGGCTGGTGTGACAGCTTGATGAGTGTCTAGCTGGGAGCAGGATGATAGTTTGTTGAGAAGGAAGAGGATAGAAGACCTTTTTCTATTTCAAAATTTCATCTAAAGCAAAAGCCTAATACCACTGCAATGTGTAATTCAGTCTGTCAGTCAATCAATCAATCATTAAGCATTCATTAAGTGCCTACTGTTTTCTAGGCATCAGGAATACAAATACAATAAATGAAACAATGTCTCCTCACAAGGAACTTGCATTTAGTTTAAAGTAAAGACGTGAGTAATATTAGAAAGAAGACATCATGGCAAGGCCAATAGGGTGGATATCTGGGGATCATGTGAATTTTTGGTGTCCCTCAAATCATACTGCATTATCCACTTCACCTACGTGTAAGGTCATGTGGTCAAAATGAAGGGACCACTCAACGTTGTCTCCAGAGCAAAATAATTTTTCACAAAAGCATCCAAATGTGGGGTATTATTGTCTCTTATATTTTAATGAGATTTTACAGCTCTTTTACATTATGATACTATGAAAGAATTGTTTGTATTTCCAGATTAGTCCTCACTTTAGTGTGATGAGAGGCAGTACAATGTAGTAGAAACTAGAAGTCAAAACAATGATAGCTAACACTTATGTAGTACCTATTATGTGCCGAGGACTGTGCTAAGCACTTGACAAATACTATCTCATTTAATCCTCACGATAACCCTGGGATGTAGGGGCTATTATTATCCTCATTTTACAGATGAGGAAACTGAAGAGGACAGGGGATTAGCGACTTGCCCAAGGTCACACAGCTAGGAAGTATCCAAGTCAGATTTGAATTCAGGTCTTCCTGACTTCAGACCTAGAGCTTTATCCACTTCATTACCTAGCTGTCCAAGTTCGTGTGCAAGTTCCATCACTAGCTGGCTCTGTGACCTTGGGTGATCATTTATCTCCTCTGAGCCTCAGTTTTCCTGTCTGCAAAAAAGGGGTTTGGATTAGATAATCTTGTGCAATGGAAAAACTTTGCATTTAATTGGTATTTTCACAGGAACTGGACCTGTGATTTCATGAGTGTAAGGAACTCTCAGGTGAAGAAACTTTCTGTACCCAGTGCAGGTCAGCACCTTTTCTACAGCTTATAATCTTACTGGGTTTCCTAGAGCTAAGGGGTTAAGTGACTTGCCCAGGATCATACAGCCATATCAGAGATAAGACTTGAACCCAGGTATCCTTGGCTTTGAGGAAAGCTCTCTATCCACTCCATTCTGCTGCTAAAAGAGCCAACTATTCCAGAATTTCTCTCCTAAGGTTACAAGAAAGAACTTACAAATGTGCAGCAATCTTGCTGCCAGCCTAGCTGCTATACATATGGAATCCTTGCCACATCACTTTTTATATGTGACTAAAATCAAAATGAGCCTCAGATCATAGTTAATAGAGGCTCACTTAAAAGAAGGAAGGAAATAAGCATGTATTATGTGCCTTAATCACACTTATCTGTCATGGATATGACTTTGTCAAGATGGATTATGAAGTACAACTAAAGAAACTGCGTGAATTCATGGAAAACCACATGCCAGGCACTGTGCCAAGTGCTTTACAAATATTATTTCATTTGATCCTCATGACAGCACTGGAAGGTAGGTGCATTTCCATTTTACAGTTGAGGAATCTGAGGCAGAAGTTAAGTGACTTGACCAGGGTCACTCAGACAATATGTGTCTGGGGCCACTCAAATCTTCCTGTCTCCAGGCACAGAGCTCTATCCCTTTTACCATGTACCTGCCTCTTAAAGAACTTGAAAGAACAAGAAAAATGAAAGGAAAAAATTTCAAGTTCTTAATTCACGACAAGCAGGCCTATGCTATTGTGAATTGGTCCAACCATTCTGGAAAGTCATTCGGAACTATCCTTAAAGAGTGAAATAAAAAGTCATATCCTTTGCCAAAGATCCCATTGCTAGGTATGTATACCAAGAATGTTGAAGCCAGAAAGAAAGGTACTCTATATACCAAAATATTCATTGAGTTACTTTTTGTGATGGTTAGTAACTAGAAACAAAGCAGATGCCCATCAGATGAGAGGTGGTTAAACAATCTGTAGCACACAAATGTGGTAGAAAATATTTCCATTCAGAACAGTTAAAAATCAAATTCAAGCCCAGTTTTGTTCATAGATGAAGATTACATAGTGTAGTTGCAAGTGCACTCATGGATGGAGCCCCCATATTATGGTCTCAAGAGCACAAAAAGTCTAAAATGAATTCCTATCTCCCTCACTACTTTGGCAGAACTTCCCAGCTCTTCCTACCTATTGAAGTTTCTTCCTTTTATGTAGCAGGGACCTAGGGTCCATCACATTCACTGTGCAGCATAATTGGTGTGGTCACCCATTTCTTCCAGCTACCAACTCATTTCCCTTATTCTTATCCCAGTTTCTTTTTTTATTGGATCAAATGTTTTTTTTTTCTTTTTGGGAGTGGGGGAATTTTTAAAATGTATTTTAAACTTAAATAGAAAATGAGAAAAGAAAAGAAAACATTGCCATGTACATAGCAGAACACGAGAGGATTCAATATAAAACAATAAATTTCCATTTCAAGAAAGCCTATATAATAAATATTAGACATTGTTTTCAAAGCTGCCCATATTTTCTTTGCTTCTTTGTAGGTTTTCTTTTGTTCTCTGCTCTGTATTTTTTACTTTATTGTTTTTTCTCCTCTATCTCCCCTCCCCACCAAAGAAGGCTACAATTAAATGTGGATATATATATATATATATATATATATATATATATACACATAGATATCTATTAATAAACACACATATACACATATACACTTATACACATATATGTAAGACCATACTATGCTTATTTCCACTTGTCATCTGTTTCTCTGAAGGTGGAGCATCTTCCTTCCTAAGTCCAGGTCTTTCCATGTTTTTCTAAATGAACCAGCTCATCATTTCCTATACCACAGCAATACTCCAACTCCCATTTAACAGGTACAGAAAATGAAAGAGAAATTAAAAAAAACAAGCATACAGTTCAGAGCTAGTAAAAGCCTCAAATTAAGAATTAAGCCTCAAACCCTTCTAATTCCTAGTGCAGAGCTCTATCCACCATACGAGACTACCCTCTTGAAGGCAAGTGTGGATCTCAAGAATGTGAGTCCCAATGGGCCCTACAACAAGGAAAACCAAGGTACTAACACTTGCCAATTGGGAGAAATGCAAAAAAAATAGGAACAAGGAGTTTGTGTCCCCCAAACAAACTTTACCCATTTTTCAATTTTGTCTCTCTGAGCCTACACTTATCATACTGAGCGTAGTTAAGTGTCCTAATCTTAAATGTACTTCCTTTTAGGTAAGAACTGTGTTTAGATTCCTGGAGAAGTGAGTTCAAATTATGTCATAATAATCATCCATATAATCCTAGTAAATCCCAGTAGGGCAAAAAAAAAGGCAAGTTCATTTTTTCTCACTATCTAGACAAAGAACATCTAGTCCAAGTGAAGTGGCTTATTCAGAGTAAGAGAGTGCTGGGAATAGAGTTGAGGTTTCCCTACTGTTAGTGCAGAATTAAATCAGCTTTTGAACTTGACACATGACTGATCCATTGTGGACTTTTTGATCCCCTCTAAATCCCTAATGTGTTTCTCAGAATTTTGGGGGGCTTTGTTTTATTTTCTTAAGCCAGTAGAAGAGCTCCTTATATTTCAATATACTTTATTTTTACTAACATTTTAAAATAAGAATTTATTCTCAGGCCATGACTACATGAAAGAAGTTCAGTGAAAAAGGCTTCCTGTCTCTGGTCCTATGTTCCACAAGGGATGAGTAGCATCCAATAATATTTTGCTGCTTGTCAGTTTGAGGGTGGTCAGATCACTATATCTGGACTCGATGAGGATTGGCATTAGAACTAGTAGAGTTAGAGTAATACCACTCATGTGGGGATGCTCCCAAAGGTCAACCAAGAAGTACAGATACTTTCATAGTAAAGGTGAAGAAGGCAAGCAGGGAAGTGAGAACATACCAGATAATAACTTCACCTAAATCATGATTATGGCCTGAGTCTGACCCTAGAGTAAGCAATTTGTTTGCTTTAGTTTTTTCACAGATTAAATATACTCCATGGTCCAAAGTAAATCCCATGAATATAAGGATAGAAATTGGAATTAAAACAGAAGTTGAGTTTATGAGTCAGTGGATCAGACTAGGTGGTTTTATATACTCTTGATCTAAGCCAACAAAGAGGCTTCCAAAAAGTAAATAAATAATTAAGGAGTATATATGAGAATTTGTGAAAGTCTGTCAGATTCCAATATGATTTGGAATAGTGATTATCATAGAATCATCAATTTAGAGCTAGAAAGGATTCTTCAAGACAATTTATCAAACCTGCTCATTTTACAGATAGGGAAACTGAGGATCGGAGAAGTTAAGTACCTAATCCAAAGTCAGATAGGGAGTAAGTGAAAAGCGAAGGAAACAGGACAGTGAATACCCAGTGTCTCCAAGTCCAAAGTCTATGCTTTTTCTATCATTCTAAGTTCTGTCTTATAGGCCATTTTCTTATGTGAGAGAATATGTTGTAGCTAAATATAAACATGAAGAAGCTCAAAAGATACATGAGATATGCAAATTTAGAGAATCCCCCCAAATGTTCACATGGACTATTTGTGCCCAACCCATGGTAGAGCATTCTGAGCTCGTATTGGTCTGATCAACCACAGTTGGACATATTGTAACTTGACTCTAACATCATATCATTTTTTTTTTTTTGGACTGGATTTATCCTTTATTTCTTTTTTTTTTTTTTCCTTTTCTTTTTTTTTTTTTTAAATGCAATTTATTTATTTAACATATTTGGTTTTCAGCATTGATTTTCACAACAGTTTGAATTACAAATTTTCTCCCCATTTCTGCCCTCCCCCCCCACTCCAAGATGGCGTATATACTGGTTGCCCTGTTCCCCAGTCAGCCCTCCCCTCTATCACCCCCCTCCCCTCTCATCCCCTTTTCCTTTCCTTTCTTGTAGGGCAAGATAAATTTCTACGCCCCATTGCCTGTGTATCTTATTTTTTAGTTGCATACAAAAAGTTTTTTTGTTTTTGAACATCTGATTTTAAAACTTTGAGTTCCAAATTCCCTTCCCTCTTCCCTTCCCACCCACCCTCCCTAAGAAGTTGAGCAATTCAACCTAGGCCACACATGTATTATTATGTATAACCCTTCCACAATACTCATGTTGTGAAAGGCTAACTACCTTTTGCTCCTTCCCAACCCATCCCGCTTTATTGAATTTTCTCCCTTGACCCTGTCCCCTTTCCAAAGTGTTTGTTTTGATTACCTCCACCCCCATCTGCCCTCCACTCCGTCATACCCCCGCCTTTTATTTTTTTTTTTTTATCTTCCTCCCTCTTCTTTCCTGCGGGGTAAGATACCCAACTGAGTATGTATGGTATTCCCCCTCAGGCCAAATCTGATGAGAGCAAGGTTCACTCTTTCCCCCCTCACCTGCCCTCTCCCCTCCTCCCATAGAACTGCTTCCTCTTGCCACCTTTATGGGAGATAATCCACCCCATTCTATCTCTCCCTATCTCCCTCTCTCAGTATGTTACTCTCTCATCCCTTAATTTCATTTTATTTCTTTTAGATATCTTCTCTTCATCCTCAACTCACCCTGTGTCTGCTCTCTCTCTTTTACATATCTATATATACACATACATATACACATAGATACATACATACATTCATATTCACTTATATATGTACTTAAACATATATATATATATATATATGCATATATATACACATGCATATTCCCTTCAACTACCCTAATACTGAGGTCTCATGAATCATACTCATCATCTTTCCATGTAGGAATGTAAACAAAACAGTTCAACTTTAGTAAGTCCCTTGCAATTTCCTTTTCTTGATTACCTTTTCATGCTTCTCTTGATTCTTGTGTTTGAAAGTCAAATTTTCTATTCAGTTCTGGTCTTTTCATTGAGAAAGCTTGAAAGTCCTCTATTTTATTGAAAATCCATATTTTGCCTTGGAACATGATACTCAGTTTTGCTGGGTAGGTGATTCTAGGTTTTAATCCTAGCTCCATTGACCTCCGGAATATCGCATTCCAAGCCCTTCGATCTCTTAATGTAGAAGCTGCCAGATCTTGGGTTATTCTGATTGGGTTTCCACAATACTCAAATTGTTTCTTTCTGGCTGCTTGCAGTATTTTCTCCTTGATCTGGGAGCTCTGGAATTTGGCAACAATATTCCTAGGAGATTTCTTTTTGGGATCTATTTGCGGAGGCGATCGATGGATTCTTTCAATTTCTATTTTGCCCTGTGGCTCTAGAATATCAGGGCAGTTCTCCTTGATAATTTCCTGAAAGATGGTATCTAGGCTCTTTTTTTGATCATGGCTTTCAGGTAGTCCAATAATTTTTAAATTATTTCTCCTGGATCTATTTTCCAGGTCAGTGGTTTTTCCAAGGAGATATTTCACATTGTCTTCCATTTTTTCATTCCTCTGGTTCTGTTTTATAATATCCTGATTTCTCATAAAGTCACTAGCTTCCACTTGCTCCAATCTAATTTTTAAAGTAGTATTTTCTTCAGTGGTCTTTTGGACCTCCTTTTCCATTTGGCTAATTCTGCCTTTCAAGGAATTCTTCTCCTCATTGGCTTTTTGGAGCTCTTTTGCCATTTGAGTTAGTCTATTTTTTAAGCTGTTGTTTTCTTCAGTGTATTTTTCAGTATTTTTTTGGGTCTCCTTTAGCAAGTCATTGACTTGTTTTTCATGGTTTTCTCGCATCCTTCTTATTTCTCTTCCCAATTTTTCCTCTACTTCTCTAACTTGCTTTTCCAAATCCTTTTTGAGTTCTTCTATGGCCTGGGGCCAGTTCATGTTTTTCTTGGAGGCTTTGGTTGTAGGCTCTATGACTTTGTTGTCTTCTTTAGGCTGTATGTTTTGGTCTTCTTTGTCACCAAAGAAAGAATCCAAAGTCTGAGACTGAATCTGGGCGCGTTTTCGAGTCCTGGCCATATTCCCAACCAACTAACTTGACCCTTGAGTTTTTCAGTGGGGTATGACTGCTTGTAGATTACAGAGTTCTATGTTCTACGTTTGGGGGGGAGGTGCCAGCTCTGTCAGAGCCGCACTCCTCCTTCCCCAAGGACCCCCAGTCCAGACTGGGCTCAGATCTTCGGCAGGCTGTGCACCCCTGCTGTGATCCGCCACTTAATTCCTCCCACCAGGTGGGCCTGGAGCCGGAAGTAACAACAGCTGTAACTGCCCCACCTCCGCTGCCCCCGGGGCTGGAAGCCGAACCGCGAACTCCTTCCACTCCCGCAGCTTTTCCCACTAACCTTCTCCGCAGTCTTTGGTGTTTGTGGGTCGAGGGGTCTGGTAACTGCCGCAGCTCACATATTCAGGGCGCTAGGGCCCCCTCCGCCAGGCTTCTGGTCTGGATCGTCCACGCCGCTCAGGCTGGGCTCTGCTCCACTCCGTTCCCAGCTCCCAGCTCCCAGCTCCCAGCTCCGTGTGGAATAGAGCTCACCCAGAGACCATCCGGGCTGTCCTGGGCTGGAGCCCTGCTTCCCTCTGCTGTTCTGTGGGTTCTGCCGTTCTAGAATTGGTTCAGAGCCATTTTTATAGGTTTTTGGAGGGACTTGGGTACGGAGCTCACTCTAGTCCGTGCTTACCAGCCGCCATCTTGGCTCCGCCCCCCCAACATCATATCATTTTGGTACTCTTGGAGAATGAAGGAAAACCAAGAGAATATGAGATGGTCTTAACTAGAACAATATCCTCAATACACAAGATCATTAAGGCTAATGAAATATTTTTAAACTTTGAGGTTTTTTTATTGTTACATCTTGTTTTGACACTGAAGACATACCTCAACAGACACTCAAACCTACTCCCAAATAGAACACTAAAAATCATTAAACAAAACTGACTGATAGCAATTGAGAATTGTGGTACATGCCATTTTCTGCTTTTGTAGCTTATAACTTGTGTACAGAAAGGATGTGCCCTTCAAGCTTACTAAGTTGGGATTAACATTGCTCATTGTACCTGACCTGATGAGTTTTTGATCATCAGTGTTACCTGCATTTACACTGTTGTCAGATCATAGGATCATGGATTTAAAAATAGAAGGTGCCCTAGGGGTCATCTACTGTAATTCCTAATTTTACAGATGAGAAAAACCAAGGCCCAGAGAAGCTAAGTGATTTGTCCAAGAGCACACACATAGGGGATACCCAGGTCCCAAAGTCAAATCCATTTCTTTTTCCTCTCCATCATACTACTTTTGTATCATCTTGTTCTTTGTGTGGCCATTGTGCATGTTGGTCTTTTGATTGTGAATTTTTTTCATACAAATCTTTTATATTTTGTATATCTAACAATTAGAACCAATGATGGACCCAAGGAGCTGGGGCCGCTGAGCCTTCTGCTTCTCTACTAAGTTGCTTCAGACTCACATACATTGTGACAGGGTTTGCTCCTGGGGAACCTGATGTTGAGATGTTTTGACTTGTTATGCTCCCACCTCAGTGCCCTGAGGAAAAATTGCTTAAAGCCCAGGTTTGGCTCATGTCTGGGTTTTCCCCAAGAGGAGAGTGTACACAGAGTACAATATGAATCACATATGGGACAACTATTTGTTTCCTCTACACAACAGAAATGCTTAACATATAAAAGACCCACAAGTACATGTTGACAGAGGAACCTAAAACAAGATTTAGTAACTTCATATTACTATTACATTCTCCTGGAGCTTGAGACTTAAAACCCTCAAAAAAGGCATTTTGTAGGATTGATGAATAGGCATTTATCCATTTCTCCTTGGCTGTGCATTGTCCAAACAATTCCCTCCAGGTCTATGACTTATCTATGGCAAGTTAGGTCAAAGGTTGAGCCCTACTGGTGGTATTCTCTCTGACATCTCTGATAGTTCTAACCAACAGACCCAGGATCTCCGGATCTCTCAATCTCACTTGATTGCCTAAAAAACTGAGCACACATTGATCTACAAATCAATATGGAGTCACCTGTAATCAGGGAAGGAACACAAAGCTGAAGGGGCAGCCAGACGCCCAAGTTCAAGTTTGGCCTCCTCTAGCTACCACTTGGGAGCCATGCTGCACTATGCTGTGAACTAAGGATACAAACAGAAAACTGAGATGGTAGCTACTCTGAAGAAACCCATGCTTTAGTGGCTACTCTCCCTTCCCTACCTTTTTATGGGAGAATTATTTGTTACTTGTCTTTGTAGAGTTGAAAGAAGAGAGTAAGCCAAAAATTGTTCTCCTTTTTTTTAAGCTGATGCATCCTCTTCCCCACTGCCTTTACAGGGCTAAGTGACCAATAATGAGATTGCTTTGTCATCTCAAAGTACAAAGTCCTTTAACAGAGACTCAGCATCTATCACTATTCAGAAGGAGGCAGGACAATCTGCACAAGCTCTATGGGATGCAATCTGGTTTTATATGAAGATATACATATTAACATATATATGCAATATCTATATCTATATACATATATACAATACACCTATACATATTATCTACCTCAATAGAATTTCATCTCCTTCAGGACAGGGACTGATTATTTTTTGTCTTTGTATGCCCAGCATCTAGCACAATGGCTGTCACGTTGTAAATGCCTAATAAATGTTTGTTGATTGATTCTCTGAGTTCTTTCATATTTGGTCATTCTTTAAGGGTATGTTACAGTCAAATGCTACAATTTATTCAACCATTCTTCAGTCTTTGGGCACATAATTTGTTGTTGCTATTACAAATAGTTCTGCTATGATTATTTTTGTACATATGAATCCTTTCTTTTTGTCGCTGACCACCATGGGATTTAAACCTAGTCGTGAAATTGATGGGTCAAAGTTTATGAACAATTTAGTAATGTTTCTTGCATAATTCCAAAAGATTTTCCCCAGATGGCTGTACTAATTTATAGTGGCATCATCGGTCACTTAGTGTCTGCTTTCCCACATCCACTCCAAAGTTTAATTTTTTTTCATCTTTTACCATCAAGAAACTGTTTGATTGAAGTCAACTTGTATTTGTCAAAAACAAATCATAAGTTGACACACCTACATAAGATTAAGAACTATTCCACAACAAAGAAGCAAAGAATGGTTCACAAAAGAAGAAACAGAGACTATCAATAATAATCTGAAAAAAATGTTCAAAGTCACTAATAATTGGAGAAATTCAAATTTTGAAAATCCTGAGATATTACCTCACACCCATTAAGCTAGCAAAGATTCTAACAGATGAGAAAACTCATTGATAGAGAGGTTGTGGGAAGTCAGATATATTCATATTCACTACTGGTGATACTGTGAACGAGTTCTGGAAAACAACTTAGACTTATGCAAAGAGAGTTACTAAACTGTTCCTACCCTTTGACCCAGAAATCCCACTACTGGGATTATATATATATACCCAAACGATGTTATTTGCAGCTAAACTTGTCTGTAGGAAAATGTCCATAGAAACATTGTTTGTGATAATAAAAGGCTGGAAATAAAATATTTGTCCAACATTTGAGGGAAGGATGAACAAATTATAGCAAATATATGTATTTGAATATGATGGTACCATCAGGAACTACGAATATCCAGAATTCAGAGAGACTAAGGGAGACCTGTTTAAAGTGATGTAAAGAAAGCAGAGCCAAAGCAAAGTAAATAAAGTCATCAATGAGAGGCCATAAAATCCTTATGGAACTTCCAATCTCATCATTCAACTGAATCTGTTCTCCCCAAAGTTACCAGTGATCTCTTAACTGCCAAATCGAATAGACTTTTCTCAGTCCTCATCCTTCTTGACCTCTCTGCAGCCTTTGAATAGTCAATCTTTTTCTCTTTGATATAATTTTCTCTTGCAGTTCTTGTGAACCTTCTCTCTCCTGGTTCTCCTCTTACCTATCTAACCACTCCTCTGTCTCTTTTGATAGATCTTCAGCCATGTCATGCCTGCTAATAGTAAGGGTCTCCCTAAGTTCTGACCTGGGACTTCTCATCACCCTCTATACTATTTCACTTGGCGATCTAATCTGTTGCTATGGTTTCAATTCTCACTCTATGTAAATGAATCTCAGATCTATTTGTTCAGCCTTCACGTTTCTCTTGACCTCCAGTCTCATATCTTTATTGGATGTCCCATAGACATCTTAAACTCAACATGTCCAGTACTGAATTAGTTTTTTTCCCCATAAACCCTCTCCTCTTTCTAAATGACTTATTGTTGAAAGTACCAACATCCACCTAGTCACTCACGTTTATAGATGAAGTGTCATATTGACTCTTCACTTCCATATACCATATCTAGTCAATAGTCAAATTTTGTCATTCGTACCTTCACAACATCTCTTGTATACACCCTCTTCTCTTCTCTGACATTAAAACTACCCTGGTACAGGCCCTTAAAACCTCACACTTGTACTATTACAATAGCTTTCTGGTCCCTGCCTCAAGCTTCTCCCTACCCAAATCTATCCCTCCACTAAGCTCTCAAATGGATCTCTCTAAAATTTAACCATGTGATCTCCCCATTCAAAGAACTCTAGTGGATCCATGTTAGCTCCAGAATCAAATGCAAAATTGTCTATTTGGCTTTCAAAACCTTTCATAACATGGCACTTTCCAACTTTTCTAGTCTACTTTTAACTTATGCCTCTCCATGTACTCTGCAATCTAGTGACACTGGCCTCCTCATCAAGTTCCTGACACATGACACTCCATCAGTCATCTCGCATGTCTAGAATGCTCTCCTTCTTTATATCTGTTTCCTAGCTTCACTAATTTCCTTCATTTTCTCAGCTAAAGTCTTAATTTCTTCAAGGAGCTTTTCTAGACTTCTTTAATCTTAATGCCTTCTGTTTGAAATTACCTTGAATTTATTCTATATAATATCTTGAAGTGTAGTTGCTTCCATATTGTCTTCCTCTTTAGACTGTGAATTCCTTGAGAGCAGGGAGTGCTTTTTTCCTGTCTTATCCCCGGCATCTAGAATAGTTCCTGACACAGAGTATGTGTAATAAATGCTACTTAGCTAACTGACAGTACCAAATTAATACCCTTAATCACTGGGGCCTTGATATCTGCAATGAATAAAGTCATGCCAGAATCCAAATAATACCTGGCCTTTTTATCTTCCATGAATATAACATGATTGTGAATCCTCCTTTATATATTATGTCCCCCAAGTAAAGTGTGAGTTCTTTCAGATTAGGTACTATCTCAGTTTCCTATTTGTATCCTTAGCTCATAGCATAGTGTTTAAAGCACAGTAATAATTTGTTAAATGCTTTTCCATTCCATTCCATACCAAACTAACAAAGATCAAGGATAAATACTTCTCTTCTTTTAATGAACTATATTTTGCTTGGAAGGTAGACTGAGCTTTAATCAATGAAAGTTTTAGCCAAATGGAAGGATACTCATGGGTTCTTGTAGAAGAGGCAAATGAAGTTGGTAGCATTTTTAAAAGTCTATCCAAGTACAGTATAGTCTTTGGGCTCCACTTTCCTTCTCTAACAGATCTTAGGGTAATCTTAAGGGGCCATGAACTTTCTAGTATTCTTGCTTACAAGGTTCTTACAAGTTCCTCTCAATATCACTTACCCAATTAATGTTTTCCCAAAGACACTTCAATTAGCTTTCAAAAGTGCTATTTACTGCGAATGTATAGGAAGAAAGAAAGTGTGATAATGTCCACCTCTCCCCATAAACTGTGAGACATACTCTTGCTCATACATACCAACTCAGTCCCTGGGGAGAGTGGGCTCCAATTTAAAATGATAGTTACAAAACATTCCCTAGGGGAGAGGGATTACTTCTCAGCCCTTGAAGTCCTTTTTATCCTTCAAAGGCACCTCACTTCACTCCCAACTTCACTTTTGGGTGTGGCAGAACCAATGGAGGAGTCACTCACTTGATTGTGGGTTATAGTGTTCCAGCAGCTCAGTTGATTCAGTGTTGGGCTGAGTCAAGCTGGTTACTCCTCAGGGCCGACTCCTCACCAGACTCAATTACTTCAGCTGCTGGATCTGGCTCAGGGTACCTTGGATGGCTTTTCTGATTTCCTGTCTCAGATACTCTTTCACCTAAGATCAATAAAGAATTAACACAAAGAGAAAATAACAAACTGAAGCATTATGCATGCACGGCCACATGGCAGATGGGTGGGGAGCTAAGGCAGCTAGCTGCTACTTCTCCCTGTTTTCCCACCCAGAGGCTCATAACATCTTCTTCCTCATTTAAAAGAAACATGGAAGAAAGCTAGAGTTTGCCCACTCCACCTTTTGTATAAATGCTCAGCTCTGATCCAGCAGTTAGTTAAAAAGTTTTTTCTCACCCTACAGCAAACCAGTAAGAAACAGCACCTGCCTGTGCTCTGAAATGGGGAGAATTCTTTTATTATGCATGCCCAAAAGCAGTCTCATAAGGCCTCCATGTGGATTGGTGCTAGGCAAAGTACATTGCCCATATATTAAGGTCTGGGCCCTCATTGGCCTATTCCCCTAGATATAACAAAACACATTATTTTATAGAATGTTTGGTTTTCTAGCATTGTACTCAGGAAATTCTTCTACATGAAGACCCCCATACAAACAAATATAATTTATGAGTAAACATCTATTTCAGAGGATGAAGAGGTGGAGAAAAATCTTTGAAGAACTTCATACCCCCAAAATTGAATCACTTTATACTCAAACACTTTAGCTCAGAGGTGAATTTAAGGGAAAATGGTGGAAAAATATCTTGGAAAACATGGTTCAAGAGTAAGAAACAAACCCACACAAAAATGTTAAAGGCTTTTATACTACAGAGAAACCAATTCCTATCACAGACAACTTTCTTTGAAGAGAGACTTGGGAATGCTTAACATGACAAGCACTAAATACTAATATCATAAAAGATTGATTATACTTTGTACTTTAGCCGACATGAAAGGACTGGTTCAAATGTGAGAGCCATTTTGGACTCAGCTGTTTACAGTTGCACCATCAATCAATATCAATATAGAAAAAAATATAAATGAGAAGATAATATGATGTGCAATTGAGGAAAACTCAATCTGACCTATTTAATCAAGCTGAAAAAATGTGAAATAGATAAAATAACAGACACAAATATAGATGAATACCTTTTACATGGGAATCAAAGGCCAAAGAAATTAGAAACTACTTCAACCAGAAAAATGAAGGGGCTATGGTAGATAAGTATAGCATAGAGTATAAGGATGTTTGTTAGATCTTATGGAGAAGTACAATGAAAAATTATGTATTATCACCTCTTGAAATAAGCAATGTAGGGAGAAGTTTGGGCTAGAATGCAGTACATAAAAGACTGATAATTTTGGTCTTTATAGATATGCATAATAAAGTTAGGAATATAGAACCTGGTCTTTTACTTTTTTACCCTAGCTTTTTTTGTATGCTAATCAAAGAGGATCTTGGGAGTAAGGCAGGCTTCACTAGTCTTCTACACAGTTTCTGTGGTTTGGGGAGGGTGGAGGTGGGAAGAGAAGTAGGTAGGAAGTACCTAAAACAGGTTTAAGTGCCACAGACATATTATTAGGAATTTAATGGGAATTACAAGAAATCTTCTTACTCTAAGTCAGATAGTTTTCTATGACCAAGGACCTCAATTCAGGACAAAAGATAATAAGAAGAATAGACAGCCCTATTCATATATATCCAGTTGGCTTCCCAGCTGGGTATGGTGAATGAATAATAAAGTACATATTTAGCATTTGCAATGTTCCAGGTACTATACTAAACACTGGGGATACGAAAACAAGCCATCAAGATAGTTTCTCACCTCAAACACTGTGATGGTAGAAGTTAATACATAAAAGAGAGGAACACTTAATAAGCAGGGTGTGGAGGGAATATTTCATGGCAGCATGGTTTGGGAAATGAAGTGGAGACTTGTTTGTAGGTAAAATAAGGTAAAATCTCAACTATTAAAGCCAAGGGTCAGAGTTCTGATTCTGGTGAAAGGGGAATGAGGATGATGAGGAGAATGACTTCAGTGTTGGTGGAATGGTTAGAAAATGGCTAGGGAGTGGCATGGTCCTAAGTATGATGGTGGAAAGCCTGGACTATGCATTAAAAGAGTATTAGCTTTGGCAGATAAGGCTTTGCAGCTACTGCTTCTCAGAAACTGTTACTAAAGAGCACCAGATGACTTTGAAGAGCTGAAATCCAGTGCGTTTCCCTGGCCATGTCTGTCTATAAATGTGTCTTCCCCACACAAGCCATGACCACATATGATTCTTCTATGGATACTCTCTCAGCATATTACCTGGTGACATTTTCTTTCTGTATGTGCCTTCTTCCACATGTCGGAGAGTGTCTCCCTTATGGCTATGGGGGAAACTTTTCTTGTCATTTTATTCTTTGTATCATTTAACTAAAAGTATTTTATTTTAAATTAATGTTTCTTATAGTTGGCTGGTAGAATTAAGCACACCATTAGTGACTAGTGAGCCATGGTGTTGAGTGGAAGTTGACCCACTGAGAGCCTCAAATATTGGCTAACTTTTTTTTTGGTGGGGGAGGAAGTAACCAACATGAGAGAGAAGCCCAAGTGCAAGAAGCAATAAAAAGAAAAATAGAAAGGTTGATATGAGACCTAGATAACCAAAACCATGCCAAGGCCATTTAAGAATATAACTGAAACAAGAACAATAGACAGTACATGAAAAAAGGACTATTATGATGATGTCTTTTCTTGTTGAATCAATCAAGAAGCATGTGTTTCCCACACAGCCATGTTCCTGGATTTCATCATCTCCAGAAACTCATCTTTTTGGCAAGATGAAATGAACTTTTTATTTTCTACCCTGGGCTGCAGGACTTCATTCTGTTCCTGGCCACAGGTACTCCCCCTCATCTGCCCTGTTCAGATTCTTTTCTATGTGTTGATTTCCCCTATTAGATTGTGAGCTCCTTAAGAATAGGGAGGGTGATACAGTTGTTATTATTGAAAAATATGATAGAAAATACTAATATTTGCTGAACCATATGTTTACTTTATCATCCCAATATGCTTTTTATAAGAATAACCTGTGCTGGGGGCAGAGCCAAAGTGGCAGAGTAAAGGCAGAGATTTGCCTGAGCTCTCCTCCAAACCCCTCCAAATACCTTTAAATAATGACTCTCAACAAATTCTAGAAAGACAGAACCCAGAAAAAGACAGAGTAAAACAATTTTCTAGCCCAACACAACTTGAAAGGTTGGCAGGAGAGGGCTGTTGCACCAGAGTGAGAGAAGAGTGCAGTCCAGCACTGGCTGCGCCAGCACAGACTCAACCGTACAAACCAGAATCAGGTCGTGAGACCAAGGAATCAGCAGCAGCAGCAGCTACTTCCAGAGCTCTAAGTCCAAAGATGATGGGGGGAGGGTGGTGTCAAACAGCTGGTCAGAAGATTACAGGGGTCTCTGCTAGCAGTGAGGCAGGACTCTGTTGCTTTGCCCATACTCAGATCTGGGTCGCAGTCTTGGGTGACAGTCCCAGGGCGAGGAGGAGCGCTAAGAATAACCTATGCCAGTTGAAGGTATGAGAAAGGAACAGTAGACTTTCGTAAACAATTTTCTAGAATAGAACATCTCTTTACATTACACAGTTGGCTGAAGGTGTAGAGAGTATGATGAGCTCCTGTGCTTGTTATTGTTTGTTGACTATAATAAAATATTTTCTTTGTTGTTGCTTGTCCTTCGTTCTCAAAGAGGACCATGATATCAGTGAGTTCTTGAAAGATAATGTTTTATTATCCTCTGAACATCAATATCGGACGAGACATAAAGCAAGGAGATATATGCATGACAAAAACTTTTATCACTATTAGAGAGAGCCCAAACAAAATAATGCAGACACAGAATAGAAGAGGAATTCTCTAGCTGCTGAATCTCCAGATGCTCATGTCTATAAAAGACATTTTGCTGATTGCTTCAGTTACTTGGTCATCCAATAAATATTTATTAAGTGCCAACTATGTTCCAGGCACTGTGCTAAGCACTGGGGATATAAAAAGAGGCAAAAGACAGTCCTTGCCCTCAAGGAACTCACAATCTAATGGAGGAGACAATGAGCCAACAAATACATATGAACACGCTATATACAGGATAAATAGGAAAAAATTAAAAGAGAAAAGGCATTCAAATTAAGAAGGGTTGGGAAAGACTTCCTGTAGAATATCAGATTTTATTTGGGACTTAAAGGAAGCCAGGAAAGCCAGGAAATGGATATGAAAAGGGAGAGAATTTGAGCCACACAGGAAAAACCAAGAGGAAGAAGAATGCCTATGATATATAGTGTGTGGGCTATTCAAAATGTTGGTCCATCAATGTGTATGTTTGTTGAGGTGGGGAGAGATGGAATAGATCTATGATTACATGGAAATAGAGAAACTCTGGATGAGTGAGCTCTCACTACCACTTTTCTGCAACTTATAGCTTTAGTGGGTTTGCTAGAACCCTGAGATGTTGAATGATTTGCCCAGGATCATAATACAGCTATTAAGTGCAAGAATTGGGACTTTGATGTACATCTTCCTTCCTTTCTTCCTTCCGTGTTCCTGCCTTCCTTCCTGACCTTTCTCCCCCACCACTTCCTCTCCATATACACATACAATATGAAATTTACATTAAGTACCCACATCAGTGATATCATAGATACATGGGAAAGGCCATTTGCTGGGAAATATTTGTTGTTTTAAAATGAAATATACCAATACCTTTTTTTAAATGTCACTTTCCTTCTCTTTCAAAAGTATTTGCCCTGTTGTAAGGTAAGGGCACAAAGTAGTACATTGCATAGCTTAACTTCAGAAAAGGTATTTGTCTGTTTTCATTAGATATAATCAATAGCAAACTAGTAAGACATACTCCATACGAATAACAAGGGTTATGAAACTAGAAGAAACAGGCCTACACAAAAGGTGTATGTCAAAGACACAGTTTGGTAATTAGGATAAAAAGTCAAATGGGATTCCTTGTTTTGTTCTGTTCTGTCTCAAGGGGTTATTTTTCTATATTCCTTGGACACTACATATTTAAGAAGCAATTTAGTGGCTCTCCATAGTTCCCAGAGTGATCTGGTGCCAACTTTGAAGACCCCTCCAACTGTATCACAAGCCTCTCTTCATCAGTTCCTGGAGTTCCTCTTGCTTCACCTATTTCTAGTGCAATGTCTGCATAAATTCCTTTACTCCCACATAAAAAGGACGTGAAATAGTACCCATTGCTCCCCAGCCCACGACCTCTAGGTCTCCTAATGAGCTGTCACGGAAGTGGCAGCTGGATGTCATTCTGAAACCTGCTGTTATTTTAAGGGCCTGGACATAATTGAACAGTGACTCAGGGAGACTTCCCATGGCATATCATTTTTATTCCCACAACCGCTCACAAGAAGCAGTCTGACAGATTGTCCCCAAATGGCACAGACCAGGAGACAGAGATGTGTCTCTCCCCCTCTTCTTTTCTCCAGCCCTACTTACTTCCCAAGCTTTTATTTCCTCTTGGAATGGAGACAGTGAATTCTGCTGAAAACCAAATTGTGCAAAAGTTGTGAATAATTATTTTACCACTAGCTGCATTCTCTGCTTCTCAGTGGAGGGTCCTTCCCTTTAAGGAATTTCTTTTCCCTGTTGGTCTGTCAGAATCTAACTTCATTGGTCCCTAGGCTCCCAGCATGTCCTTTTTACCCTAGTGTGGTCCCAAAGCAAAAAATAATCTGGATGGGATTGGAAAAAATATTTTCCTTCCACTTCTATCCCCCTAAAGTTGAATGATAAATGGGTCTCTAGTTTATTAATTTCCACCAGTGCTGAAAGGAAGAGAAAGGGAGTCTCAGTGATTTAGTGTAGACAGTTCTTGAGTTAATTGTGGGGTAATTTTTGTACACGTGCCCAGACTCTATACAATGGTGCATTTTAGCAATAGGAAAATAAATAACGAATAAATGAATAAATCAAGGGAGATAATATCATTGCCCTTGGGCCTGATTAGAGAAACAAGAGGACATGAAGAAACTAACTCTCACAATATGTCACCGACTAGGAAAAACCTCATGAAAACCATTAAGTTAAGAATCTAGAGATTGATTTGTTTATTTCAAAGCATGACATTAAAAATCAGTAGAAAAATAATATGAAAATCACTAATTGAATTTCAAACTTGGCCAATTTCTCACTTCCCCTATTTTCTTCTTGTCACTAACACTCCCTTTAGTTTCACCTGTAATTCAGTTTTAAAACCAATTTCTTTAAAACTCACATTGTACATTTGAACATTCAGTGTCTTGATTCAACTGTGAAATTTTAAATGGTTACCACCCAAAACTACAGTTTGGAATCCCTAACTCCATTCCCTTTTACTTTAAGACTGTTTCATCTCTCTTATATTTCCAAAGCCACAGACTTCCCGAGTCCAGGAAATGAAGTCATATATCACAGTGTCACCCCCAGATTGTAGCTCTAATGTTATGTCCATCTAGTCAAACTCCATTTTAAAGATGAGTAAACTGAGGCCCAGAGAAGTTAAGGGATTCATCCAATGTCACATAAGTAATAAATGGCAATGCTGGAATTTGGACTAAGGTCCTCAGAATTTAGATCTGATGCTATTTTCCCACTCTACCATGCTGTCTTTTAAACTTTCCAAAACATCAAGCAAAGTCATCCTTCCTTAAGCCAATGTCCTTCCTAAGACATTCCCCATCACATATACCCCTTTCTGTTAAATTATAAAGTAGCAATCCAGACCTAAATAAAGGTCACAGTCACCATCTTTGCCTAGAGGAAGGGGAGAAGAAATGAAAATCATTAGCCTCTACTTGCAGCCTGAAAGAAATTTTCAGCAGTGAAAGGTCCACCACAACCCACACAGCTCTCAAAGGATACTTACCACACGATCTCTGTTCAGAGTCTAGCATGGACAATTTCATGGCAGCTGCTCTCTCTATCTTCTGCTCTCCAGCTTCCACACAGTGTTTTGTTCTAAGAAAGGTTGAAATAGCTGCTGCTGCTTTCTTGCTTTTGTGAATTCTTACACCTTTTCAGCATCTCCTTTATCTTCTCCACGATCCCTTCAGATGTAAGGGTGTGTCTATGAGTCATATGAGCCCCCTCTGCCAGTCCCAAGGTCAGGGAAAAACTTCCCTATGGGAGAGTGGGGGTTGAAAAGGGTAACACTGAGGGATTTCTGCTGGATCAGCAGATATGCCTGTCCTTTGTCCTGATCTCTGACAATGCCCAAAGGAACGTGGCCAAGAGAGAGTTCTGCACAGGAAGGGCAAAATCTGTGCCAAATGTATTCATTCTCTAGAGGCTGGTGCTGACTCAGGATGCTTACCTGGGGATTATAAGCAACAACAAGCCTTTGGCATTAATGTGCAGAAAACTTTTGTTTCTGGAAAATAATAGAAGGAACATAAAGCATATTTTAGTGGAAAGACACATGAACTGCTGCAAAGTAGAGTAATGAGAAACAGGAAAATGATATACAAAATGAATGCAACACTGTAAATGTATGGAATAGAAACAACCCTTCCCCCTCCCAAACTGAACATGGTGCCATCATAAGGCTCTAGCTTGAGTCCAAAGAAGAGAGGAGAAAAGCACTTTCCTCATATCTTTACATAGATGATGGACTGAGTATAGAACATTGCCTATACTTTTAGACTTGGCTGACATGTCGGTTAATTTTGCTGAATGGCTGCATTCAAGTTAAAGAGGATGGGGACTAGGAAAAAAAGTAATTAAGAGCTCAATGGTAAAGAAAGGATACATACTAGCCAAGATATCTATAGCAGCACTGTTTTTGATACCAACGAATCGTAAACAAAGTGGAGGTCCATTGATTGGGTAATGAAGGGCTCAACGAATTGTGGCGTGTGAATGTAATGGAACGTTACTGTGCTTTAAGAAACAAAGAACATGATGAATACAGAGAAGCATGGAAATAACTATATGAACTGCCAAGCATGGTGGTATATGCCTCTAGTCCCTTCTACTGGGGAGCTTGAGGCTGGTGCATCTCCTGAGCTTGAGAATTCTAAGCTGCAGTGGGCTAGAGTTGAACAGGTGTCTACACTAAGTCTGGACCCAATATAGGGGTTTGGAACAAAGTAAGCTTCCTGAGGAGTGACAAACTTATTCAGGTCAGAAATGGAGCAGATTAAAATTTCCATGCCCATCATTGGTGGGATCTGTCCCATAAGTGGCCACTGCACTTCTAGTATGGATAAGGTAGGAAGACTCAGTCTCAAAAAAATTTTTTTAGATGAATTGATATAAAGTGAAGTTCACAGAGTAAGGAAAGCAATATACATATATTAATACATGTACACATAGCAATATAAATATACGTAATGATTACAAGCTCTCTCTCTGTCTCTCTGTCAATCTCTCCCTCTCTCTTCCTTTCTCTCTCTCTCCCTCTTCTTCTCTCTCCCTCTCTCTCTCTCCTTTTCTCTCTCTCTCTTCCCCTTTCTCTCTCCAAATTCACACACACACACACACACACACACACACACTCAGATAATGACTACAGCAATGTAAAGGGAAAGAATAACCACAAAACAATTGAACTTCAAATGTAGCCAAAGTATAAAAATCAAACTTGACCCCCCAAAAGAGATATGAGAAAACACTTACTTTCCCCCACTCCTTTGTACAGGTAGGGGTCCTCACAGGAATGGAACTCTGCTTATAATGTCAGATTTTTTTTTCTATTTGTTGACCATTATTGATTTTTTTCTCTTTTTCCCTTAAAAAAAATCTTTGTTTTTAAGAATGGTTCCCTTAGAGGAGGAAGAGAGAAATTCAGGGGAAAATATAGGTAAGGTAAAAATGAAAGATATTAATTAAAGTCTATTTAATAAAAAAAGATCATTGGCAATCTTTGATAGAACAGTTATCAACAATCGATAAATATTTATGAAGTACCTATCATGTGCCATGTATTGTGATTAAGCCCTGAGGATAAAAAATAAAAAGAGGCAACAGATAGTCTGTGCCCTCAAGAAGCTTACAATCTAATGGGGAAGACAACATTTAAATGAATATATACAAAGCAAGCTATATCCTGGATGAATAGGGAATAACTAACTATAGAAAGGAACTAGAACTAAGATAAGTTGAGGAAGGCTTTAAGTAAAAGTTGGGATTTTAGTTGGGACTAAAAGGAAGCCAGGGAGGTCAGTAGTCAGAACAGAGTTAAGAAGATTCCCTGCCTGGGGGACAACCAGGAAAAATCCCATAGGGATCCCAAGAGGGAATGTCTTGTTGGGGACCAATAAGGAGTCCAATGTCCCTGGATTGAAGAGTACATGTCAAAGAGGAAGGCGGAAGAAAATTGGAAAGGTAGCAGGGACTAGAAGTAAGATCAAGATAATCTTTAAGAGATGGGAAATAAATGCATGGTTAGGAAGGGGAGGCGGCAAGTATAAATTCTTCCTGGGAATTTAGCAATGAAGAGTGAGATAGAATGATTGCTAGAGGACATGGCAGGGTCAAGAGAAGTGTTTTGTTTTCATTTTTTTAGGATAGGTTAGGACAGACCTGACCATGTTTGTATGATTTATTAAGTGCCTACTATGTAAATTCTGGAGATGCAAAGAAAAGCAAAAACAATCTCTTCTTTCAAGGAGTTCACGGTTAAATGGAGGTGACATTGCAAACAACTCTGTACAAACAAGCTATACACAGGCATGCCTCATTTTACTGTGTTTGCTTTATTGTGCTTCACAGATATTTCATTTTGCAGATATTGTGGGGGTTTTTAATATAAATTGAAGTTTTTGGCAACCTTGTGTCAAGCAAGTCTATTGGTGCCATTTTCCAGCAGCATGTGCTCACATCATGTCTCTGTGTCACATTTTGGTAATTCTTGAAATGTTTGAACTTATTATTATTATTATATCTGTTATGGTGATCTATAATTGATAATCTTTAATATTATTATAATTGTTTTGGGGGTCTATGAACTGAGCCCATATGGTGAACTTAATCGATCAATGTTATGTGTCTTCTAACTGCTCCCCTGACCTCCATTTTCAGCCTCTCTCCCTCTTCTTGGACATCCTTATTTCCTGAGACATAAAAATATCAAAATTAGACCATTTAATAACCCTACAATGCCATGTACACATTCAAGTGAAAGGAAGAGGCAATCAATGTGGCAAAATTCAATGTTGTCTTATTTTTAGAAATTGCCACAGTCACCCTAACCTTCAGCGAACACCACCCTGATCAGCGAGCAGCCATCAACACTGAGGCAAAACATTTCACTGGCAAAAAGATTCCAACTCACTGAAGGATTAGCATTTTGAAGCAACAAAGTATTTTTTAAATAAAGTATATGTATTTGAGCATAATACTATTGCACACCTGAATGACTACAGTATAGAGGAAACATAGCTTTTATATTAACTAGGAAACCAAAAAAAAATAACTTTTTTGCATTATTACTTTATTAGGGTGGTCTGGAACTGAACCAACCACATCTCCGAGATATGCTTGTACAGAATCAATTAGCAATTATCTCAAGGGAAAGACACTAACATTAGGGGGAAAGGCGTCTTGCAGAAAGTAGGATTGTAATTGAGACTTGAAGAAAGTGAAGGAAGTCAGGGAACAAAAGTAAGGAGGGAGAGAGTTCCAGGCAGGGAGAAAAACCAGTAAAAATAATGAGCTGGGAGATGAAGTGTCTTACGTGAGAAACAGCAAGGGAGGCAGAATTACTAGACTGTAGAGTACATGAAGGGAAGGTGTAAGAACAGTGGAAAAGCAGGAATGGGTCAGGGCTTAAAAATTCAAATGGAGGATTTTGTATTTGATCCTGGAGGTAATAGGGGAACCCCTGGAGTTTTTTTAATGGAGGGTGGGGGAAGTGACATGGTTAGGAAAATTAATTTGACAGCTGAGTGGAGAGTGAATTGGAATAGGGAAAGAGAAAGGGTGACCAATCAAAAGATCATTGCAGTAACCTAGGCATGAGCCAGTGAGGACTGGTACCAGTGAAGGCAATGTCAGAGACATGTGTATGAGAGATGTTACAGAGATAGCATCGACAGGACTTAGCAACTGATGGGTTAGGGAGAGTGAGAGAGAGTGTGTGTGAAATTAAGTATGACAACTAGGTTATGAGCCTACGTGGCTGGGAGGAGGGTGCTATGGGTAACAATGAAGGAGCCATAGATGAGGAGAGAATAAGTATTAAACTAAAATATGGAATGATGGATGGGAGAAAACTCCTAATTTGTGTGAGACACTGGACTAGGAATTAGTCCTCCCCTCAAAAGAGCCTGCCCTCAAAAAAAAATCGTTGACCGCAGGGGGCTTGTATAACATGTACACTGAGAGGTAAATATTGCCTGTCTGCCTTTGTCTTTTTGACTCTGTCAATCGATATAGATTGATCTCCATAGATAAGTTGATAGATTTTTTGTTGTCATTCAGTTGTTTCAATTGTGTCCAACTCCTCGTGACCTTATTTGGGGTTTTATTGGCAAAGATACTGGAGTGGATTGCCATTTCCTTCTCCAGCTCGTTTTATAGATGAGGAAACTGAGGCAAACAGAGTTAAGTGACTTTCCCAGAGTCATATAGCTAGTATCTGAGGCCAGATTTGAACTTGGGTCTTCCTGACTCCAGGCCTGGCATTCTACGTACTGCACCACCTAGCTACCCCAAGTAGATTTCTATCTATCTATCTATCTATCTATCTATCTATCTATCTATCTATCTATCTATCTATCTATCTATCCTTCTTTCTTTCTATTTATCTGTCTATGTATTGATTGATCAATTGATCCATCTATCAATATATCAATTGATAGATAACCAGACCTATGATTTTGTTGGTGTATGAAACTCCTGGTGAGGAAATACCCTCTATCACTGCAAATAGGTAACCGCTGTACAACTCATCTAGTTTAGAGTTGCCTGGGATACTGAGAAGACCTGGAATACTATAGGACATGCCCACCAGGAAGTGGGCATATCCTGTAGGTAGATGGAAAAACCAGGGTCACATGGCCAGTATGGGCCTGAGATGTGACTTGAACCTAAGTGTTCCTACAAAGTAAATTCTAAATAATTTAGGGAATGGTCAGGGATAAACAGAGAACACTAACAATTGGGATGTAAAGATGTAAAGCTGTAAACAATTGAGGTGTAAAGGCTTCAGCTGCGAAAAGGCATTTGATCTGAGCCTTAAAGAAGCTAGGATTTCTAGAAGGCATAGGTAAAGTAGATGGGAGAAGGGAAGTAAAGGGAGAAGGGAGAATAGAAATGAAAGAAAGAACCCAAGAGAAATCCTGGAGGTAACAGGCAAACATTAAATAAAATCTGTTGAATAGGAACTGGGGGAGGTGACATGGTGGAGGCTGATATTGAAGACAGAACAGAATTTGGAGACGTTATGATAGAATGTTGAGTTGGAAGGGACTTTGTAGAAGACATAGCATCTGACCCCTCACCCCCTCTTACAAGTACATGACCTTATAGGACATCAATAACAGGGAGAGGTCAAAATAAAAATACAGATTAACTATTATATGGTATTTCTTATCCATAACTGCATTGCTTTTTCTTCTCTTAAATCATGTTATTGCATATATTAAGGATCATATCAGTACTATTTTCTCCCCATTTCCATCAGTCCATCCCCACACCACATCCCTGCTTACATTGTTGGGGAAAAAAAGTCTTGCTGATTTTTTGCCAGAATCCCTCCTTTAGGGCATCAAACATTCCCTTCATGCTCTTAGGAATGCAGCCTAAAACAGAGACTGTCTGAAAGCTACTATCTATAGCGGAAGGGAAACTTGAGCTCAAAATGATGGAATACTCTGGCTGACTCAGCTGCCAAAATCTGAGCAGAAATGTCAGGGTGACACTTCCCACTAAGAGATAATACACTATGTAGACACCCAATTGATTGGAAATATGGATCCTGTTATCATCACTGAACTCACTCAGAAAACATGACTGCAATATGTTCCTACAGAGGCTTGTCCTGGATGGAGGCCGGGAGCCCAGTCACCCTTAGGTTGGGAGCTGTGAACATACAGACTGAAAATGTGTATCCTGTCAAAAACACTTCATTCATTCAGAAGCATATGGGCCACGATGGTACTTGATCAGGTCTAGCCAAGGTCTCTGGGAATCCAGGAATAGTACTGCCAGTTTTTTTTCATGGCTGATGTTGTCCTCAGAATCCCAGACTCTATAAATAAACTTTCTTCTCTCTAGAACCTCCTTCTTTCCTTTTCCCCTAACCATGTAACGACAATGATTCCTCACCTGAAATGGGTTGGAAGTGGCAGTATTTGAGCTGTTTTCCTGTAGGTAACCTGGAATGGCTAATACAGCCTCTGTCAGCAGATCAAGGGAGAGGAATAGTAATAGTAGTAGTAGAAATAGGAGGAGGAGGAGGAGAAAGAGGAGGAAGAGGAGGAGTAATAGTAATAGTAGTAAAAGTAGTAGTAGTAGTAGAAGTAGTAGTTGTAGTAATAGTAGCAATAGAAGTAGTAGTAGCAGAAGTAGTAGTAGCAGTAGAAGTAGTAGTTGTAGCAGCAGTAGTAATAGTAATAGAAGTAGTAGTAGCAGTAGAAGTAGTAGTTGTAGTAGTAGTAGTAATAGTAGTAGAAGTAATAGTAGCAATGGAAGTAGTAGTAGCAATAGAAGTAGTAGTAGTAGTAGCAGTAGAAGTAGTAGTAGCAGTAGAAGTAGTAGTTGTAGTAGTGGTAGTAATAGTAATAGAAGTAGTAATAGTAGTAGCAGTAGAAGTAGCAGTTGTAGCAGTAGTAGTAGTAGTAATAGTAGTAGAAGTAACAGTAGCAATAGAAGTAGTAGTAGCAGAAGTAGTAGTAGCAGTAGAAGTAGTAGTTGTAGTAGTAGTAGTAATAGAAGTAGTAGTAGTAGTAGCAGCAGTAGTAGTAGTAGTTGTAGTAGTAGTAGTAATAGTAATAGAAGTAGTAGTAGTAGTAGCAGTAGCAGTAGAAGTAGTAGTTGTAGTAGTAGTAGTAATAGAAGTAGTAGTAGTAGTAGCAGCAGTAGTAGTAGTAGTTGTAGTAGTAGTAGTAATAGTAATGGAAGTAGTAGTAGTAGTAGTAGCAGTAGTTGTAGTAGTAGTAGTAGTAATAGTAATAGAAGTAATAGTAGCAATAGAAGTAGTATTAGAAGTAGTAGTAGTAGAACTAGTAGTAGCAGTAGAATTAGTAGTTGTAGTAGTAGTAGTAATGGTAATAGAAATAATAGTAGCAATAGAAGTAGTAGTAGTAGTAGTAACAGTAGTAGAACTAGTAGTAGCAGTAGAAGTAGTAGTAGTAGTTGTAAGCAGTTGTAGTAGTAGCAGTAGCTGTCATAGTTGTAGTTGTAGTCATAGTAGTTGTAGTAGTCATAGTACTACTAGCATTTACATATTACCTTAAGGTTTGCAAAGTGCTTTAAAAGTATTATCTCATTTAATCCTTACAGTAACCCTATATAAGGGAGATGCCATTAGGCATGATGGCAGAAGCAGAAGAGCAGAAATAAAGAGGCTAGATAGTAATGTTCCTATGATTGGAACTATACCTGAAACTTAAATGACTCAGTATTTCAGATATGTGAATCACATATCTGACACAGACCACAGGGTTTTGGAGGGACCTCAGAAATCTTTGAATTCAACTCCCTTATTTTATAGATGAGAAAATCAAGACCAAGGAAATTTCAATAATATACCCGAGGTTGCAGAGCTGGCATTTGTACTCTCAAGGGTCTTGAGTTTCAATCTAGTATTCTTTCTTATGTAATGAAAATCCCCCTTCTCGATATAAAACTGCTATGACAATTTTTAAGACTACGCATATTTATTATAAGGATTTTTTTTCTCACACCATTGAGGGTCATGGGAAGAAAAGAATATAAATGCTTGTTAGTTGAAAAAATACAATTTTAAAAATATAAGGGAAGAGTTTCTGAGAGCATATGGAAGCAAAAAAAATTAATTCTGGACTTCTCAATAAGGAGAATTTATCCATTTTTTCAGTCTTGTATTATTGTCTCAAAGTATTTTAAAAACATAGGTGCTATTTTTCTAAGCTAGCAAGTAGCCAGGTTTTCAGCAGTGCTCTGGTTTGTCAGTAAGTACTCCATTGTTCAAGTCAGGTACCATGGGTCCTGTCTGGAAAGAAGCCATTTATTACACATGGCTAAGGGAGGGTTTTCACTCTCCTTAGGAGGTCATCATTTCTGGAGCCAGTGAATTAACTCTTGTCAGAAATGAGAAAGAAGCCCACCCAGCCAGCCTCTCCTTTGCAGGGAATATGAATTAGATAGTTCTTAAAGGGGAGGTATTTTTAAAAGCCTATCAGACAATCTCAGAATTATTAGGGGCCTCGGAGACCATCTAGTTCAACCTGAAGTCTCTAACCAAGAAATCTCTTCATAATATCCCTAACATTGGCTGTGACATTTGGCTCTGCTGTCTCATTAGAAATAATATCATACCCCAAATCATAGATGACTTAACATTAAGATATAATTTCTACAGATATCTAGTGAAGTCCAAGCCAAAAAGATCCAGTTACACCTTATTAAGCAACAAAATGCTATCCTACTGGGCAAGATAAGGCAAGATAACCCACCTTCTTCCTATAAGTTCCATTAGAGCAAAGACTGGCTTATTCTTTCAATCCCCCTAGCACCTAGTGTAGTTTCTGTTAAATAAATAACTGTGGAAATTATGAAAAAGTGAGTGAGCAAATAAATGAGTGTGGATTTTCCCTGTAGATGTATAAAATGGTAAAAGATTATACTCTAAGATTGGAAATGGCAGAATCTTTCTAAATTCTAGGTCATAAAAGTTGAACTCAGCCTATTCTAACTCCATAATTCAGTAATACTGCTATGATATTGAAACTTGTGCTTAGCTTTCTTTGAAAATAAAAACTTATGAAATAGTTAATGTGATTTTAGAATGGTTCATTTCTTTGTTCCCAATGCAATTTTAGTTTGAAGCCACTTCATCTCTCTGGGCACACCTAACTCAACTATAAACCAGAGTCAGTCAACAAACATTTAATAAGGACTTACTGTTTGCCTGGCATTTGTGCTGAGTTCCAGGAATACAAATATAAGCAAAAAAAAAAAAGATAGTCCCTGCCCTCAAGAAGCTTACATTCTTATGGGAAAAACAACACATTAAAGGAAGCTGAAGGTTAAGTCTAGAGCAATGAAGCCTGGAGGAAAATGAAGAGATGGCTGGTCTAGGCACTCTCCTTAAATGGAGGTTCTAGAAGGAACACTCTATCCTCCAATCAGACGGAGAAGCCCAAAGGCAAAAGGTTCTTCTGAGTTGTGAATTCCAGAGAAGAAGTGATTTTCCAGGATGAAGAGGTTTCCTGGGGTCTTTCAGAGAAAGGTTTGACCTGTATGATCTTTGAGGACTATTGTTATTAAATTTTATGGAATCTTTGGGAATGTAAAAGATATCCTATTAATTTGGTTCTTTTTCTACTTGGCAGACAATGACTCTCAATTTCAATTCCAGATAATTTCTTTTTTCCCTTGTCACATATTTTTACAAAGCTTCGTCCTTCATGTGACCTCAACACTTCATAGGAAGGAATCAATATTAATCACTTAAAGGAGTTTTCATGACCAACTACATAGCTGGGGCCAGTTTCACAAGTAATAATAGCTAGTAATAACTAGCATAGATATAGCACTTTAAGGTTTGCAAAGCACTTTGCATATATTTGGCCCTCATAACAACCCTTTGAGGTAGGGGCTATTATTATCCCCATTTTATAGACAAGAAAACTAAGACAGAAAGAAGTTAAGTGCATTAACCAAGGTCACATAGTAAGTAAGTGTTTAAGGACAGATGTGAGTTTAAGTGCCCTTTACTCCAAAACCAGCTCTCTGTCCACTGACCCACCTAGCTGAATTGTGCAACTTAAGGAGAATAAAGAAATACCATGTTCCACACTCCCTCCCTCAAAATCTCCTGGACTAACATAAAAGTCTAACCTGAATTCCCATTTCTTTAGGTCCTTAATGGTCTTTTGTTTGCCAAAGTGCTCCTATGGCCATTTTTGAATAAAACCATAAGGAAAGACCACACTTGTTTGTAATTCATGGTAGGGATCTTAGGAAGATAAAGATTTAAGATTTAAAAGAGAAATTGAGAAATTATAGAAATTATAGTGATGTAATTGGAAGGAACTTTGGAGTAAGTACATCTAGTACAAACAACTCTTTTCGAAGATGAGAGGAAATGCAGACCAAGGAGAGGTAAATGTTTTGTCCAAGGTCACATAGTACAGGCATCAGAAACGAGATCATATGGGTTTATTCCCCTGCCTTGAAGAATCTTATTCAGCAAACATTTATTTATATACAAGGCACTGCAGATACAAAGGTGAAAAACCACAGATTCTTTGCTTTCAAGGAAAGACAAATGAGTTATTGGGTCCCTTCTAGATGCAGGAAATCAGTGAAGCCATCACAAAGTAGATGGTACTTGCCCTGGGCCATAAAGGAAGTTGTAGGGAATGTGATGAGGAGTAGCCTGGACAACTCAACAAGGTTAAAAGATGGTGCCTCCATGCTACCTTAAAGATATCATTCTATGGGAAGTGTGGACATCACCAATGACACCATATTGAAATTAATGAAAACATATGCTTAGTGAAATCTCCTTTTAATTGCCTTGAAGACCTGGCAGTGCTCATTGGCTGGACTATGCCATGGCTGAGTACAGAGATGTCTTTTCTGATCTCATGATTGGTCTTTTGGGCAACTGACAGATCTACCAGAGCGACCTGAGAGAGCAGAGTATGGACAGAGACAGAGCTATTTGGATCCCTGGCAGAGGGGAAAGCTGCCTATCCAAACAATACTACCCTAGGGCATAACTCAGCCTTAGAGACCGCTGCAGCTGAAGGTATCTTTTACTGATAAATGATCCAAGAGATGGAGATTTTTCATTTTATAAGTAAGAAAAGTCCACTGTCAAATTGCCTTGATGGCAAAGACTCATCCTGTGATATTCATACACAACTTCCATTTTGGGAAAAACCCCAGATCAGACATTCCTCATTCTCTGGGCTTTGCCACCATGCCTCACTTTCCTCCTAATTCAGTTCCTCTAGGCCCCTTTTACTATTGGTGAATTCTTCCCAGAACCTTCATTTTGGGGAAGGACATGAAACCAGCTATCATTCAGTCTATGGACTACAACACCATGCCTCTCCCCAAATACCTTCTTCCTTTCATTCCTCTCCTTTTTAGCTCCCCTTTAATGTGCAGTCTTCACCCATTTGAATATGGACTCATTGATGACAGGGATTATTTTTGGTTTTGCTTGTATTTACATTTTCAGTGCTTAGCACAGTGTCTGGCACATAGTAGGCATTTAATAAATTCTTGTTAATTTGTTGCTAGCAATTGTATCAGCATCTTGTTAGATGATATAGAACCAGGAACTCTTAAGGCGCAGAGGAGTATGTGCTTCACCCAAAAGCATTTAAGAGAATACTGATAACTTTCACATTTCTTGGGCTTGATATCCATCTGAAATCTGGCCAGCTGTATATGGTGTCCTTCAAAAAAGTTGACTGGAATATATGTGAGTTGTACATTGGGTTTTTAGTTCATCTTTTAATGTCATAGAAGTAAGATTTATCACATCCATTTAGAGAGCATTTGCTGCTTAATATTGGGGAATGATTAGAAAAGATGGATCAACACTACAACCCTCACAATTAGCCTCTCCAACACACAGCCAGAGAACGTAGGATCATAGTATTTAGATCTAGAAAAGACTTTAGATGTTAATCTAGTGTCCTCATTTTACAGATAGAGAAATTTAGGACCAAAGAAGTTGCAACTTGCTTAAGGTTATGGAAGCAAGTGGAAGAGTATGAATTCGAAACCAGATATTTTGACTTCAAATTCAATACTCTTTCCACTAAATTATTCTGCTTCTCTAATTCTCATTTTACACTTGAGACAAGGCAATGAAAAAGAGTAAAGACTATGTGATAATGACATCAGGGTGAGAGGCAGAATGGCATAGAGAGGCCAGGGACCTGAAAGACGCAGAAGGATGCCAAAGATAAACTCTAGCCTATTTCCTAATGTTGTCTTGGGCCAGTGTTCAAGCTATTAATAGTCTACAGTATTGGGTTCTAGGGTTCTAGTTCAGGATGAGAACAGATGACTCTTGTATTTGTAAACTGTAAAACATACTTTTGTTGTTTGTTATGCTCCACTCCTAATTTGAGGTTTTTCTTATAACACTTGACTCACCACAATGTAATTGAAATAGAAAAGCATCCAACCCCATGCTAAAACCACAAACCAAGACCAAAACAGACCATCATTTGGATAGTGTGTGTGTATGTGTGTTTGTGTGTGTGTGTGTGTGTGTGTGTGTGTGTGTGTGTGTGTGTGTGTGTGTGTGTGTAAGAGAGAGAGAGAGAGAGAGAGAGAGAGAGAGAGAGAGAGAGAGAGAGAGAAACTATTAGTTTCACATAGAGTAAGTTGGTTTGCTATTGTGGTGTCTGTTCCATGCCTAAAGCAACAAGGAAGGTTCCTTTTTTAGGCACAGGCAAAGACTCTGGAAAATGTAATTCAGGCCACACTCTCAGTTTAATGACAACAATCATTAATTAGTGTTAAACTGAGAATGCCAATTGTTCTTTGTTTCCAGGTTGTTTTTTCGTTCATTTTTCCTGTCCCCCAATTAGGCAACACTTTAAGGTTGTTTTGCATTAAGGAATTAGTTAAAAAATAAAAGGATCCCTTTCAAAGGAGGCATAGTCTGGTACACATTGCAAAAAAAAAAAGCAGTTTTTCCAACAACCAGTTCATACATTCCCACTGCTGTCTGCTGGAATCACTGGAGAATATGCCAACTGGCAATGGCTAATACGCATTTTTAATTCACAGGGGAGTAAAGCAAGGAAAACATTTTTGTCAGGCTGTTTAAAAATCATATGCAAGGGAAACAATTAAAAAAATGTATAGCCATTTTCTTGATGGTGTAGAAAGTGCTACTTCCAATGTCCAATTTAAATGCACCAATTTTCTCCAACTAAATTTATGAATCAAAAGCTGCCAAGCAGACAGAAAGCTAAATAATAAAGTGTTTCATTTTAATACAACTTTTATTTAATAATAATACCAAAAATATCCAGACAGGTTTATAGCCTTCAGGTTATGCTATTCCCACTTTCTTCTCTTCCCAACTCTCAGTATGATTATTTTGTACTTAAACATCGCCACCTGAAGAAAGCTGGTAATGAGGCGTAAGGTCATCTTCAAAGTTTTATTCCAAGTCCCTCTATTAGTTTTAACTCTTTTGAATGCATATGCAGTGTTTCTTGCACAGCACTTCAGCTTCTCAACCATCATTTTCTACCGCTGTTGTTGAGGCATTTCAGTCATATGGGACTCTTCGTGACTCCACTGAGGTTTTTCTTGGCAGAGATACCAGACTGGTCCTTCTCCAGCTCATTTTGCAGATGAAGAAACTGAGGCAAACAGGATCAAGTGTCTTGCCCAAGATCACATAGCTAGTATGTGTCTGAGGTCAGATTTGAACTCAGGTCTTCCTAACTCCAGGCCCAGCACTCTAGCCACTACATCACCTAGCTGCCTTCATCTTCTACTAGGAAATACGTAAATCTGAAATTTGACAAATGAACTTCTAGCAAATCATACAAACAAGGCTGGTCCTCAGGTCACCTTGAAGGAATGATTGAATGAATGAGTGAATGAAAAAGCATTTAATAAGAATTTTCTACATGCCAAGCACTGTGCTAAGCTCTGGACATACCAATGGAATAAAATAATAGTCCACGCTTTCAACTCTAATTGGAGGAGACCATACATAAAAGAAAGGTCAGCTGCAGGGCAGATGGAAAGTCTCAGAAATCCTAAGGGTGCATTGATGGTACAGATAGATATATAAGTAGGCCAGAAAACAGTGCCAGAGAGTTCCAGGGGATAACAGCAGGGGAGATTGTAGCCCTGGTGGTCCTCCATGTCACTGGGAATAATAGAGTTATTTCCTGCCAACTTATCCAAGCTGTGTGACTAGTTAATCAATAAGGAGGCAAGGTATTCCTTGTTGTGGTAAGACTTCCTCTTGCCTTGCTGACCTCTATGGGTCCTGGAAGGTCCTGGAGTTGTGGAGAGGAGGGGGAGGAGGAAGGCAACATGAGGAGGCAAGGGGCCCTTTTGGTGGTGGGTTTTCCCACCATCCAGCCATCATAGATGGGTTCTTATGTGTCCAAAGTCAATGTCATGGGAAGATTTATTTTTTGCAATTGATTTTTTACCGTGGAAGTCTTTTATAATTGTGGTTTGGGGGCAAATTACAGAAATGATATCCAAATTATAAAACGTTTTAAGATGCATTCAGTTGTTATAGAATCCTAAAATATTTGAGTTAGTCAAACTCCATTTTACAGAAGAAGAAACTGAATCCCAGAGAACTGACATGATCCTTATCCAAAGTCACACTTACAGTTAGTGGCACGGACAGGGCTGGGACCCATATATTTTTACTCAGAATACACAGCTATTTCTACTAAATTACACAATTTCTTAAAGTCCAAGGCCTATGCAAAAAAGTCAAGAAAAAAATTTACATATCTAATAGTGTACTTCAAACTATACTGATCAGTGGGCAAAGAAGATTTTTGTTCCCATACCTCCTTTAACCTATACCATGCTATGCTTATGGAAACATTTTAAAAATTATTCTAAGCATTTTTTGTTTTTCAGCCACTTCCTTGATCACTATGAAAATTCACTCTGTATGACATTATAATGATTTGGAATTCTGCTTATTTGATTGTGAGATGTTTTGCTGAAGTTTGCTTTCTGCAGTCATCTATTATTAGTAATAATAATGGACATTTTTAAAGTGCCTTAGGGTTTATAAAACACTTTGGACACATTATCTCATTTGATGCACATAACAGATCCGAATGGTATATTTAGCCCCATTTTATAGAAGGGAAAAAATGCCATTTAGAGAGTGTGACTTGTCTGTGGTCACACAGCTTATTGGTTACCCAAGAGACACTTTTCTAGTATTCTTTCTACATTTCAAGGCCTGAAAAAATGGGGATTTTACTGAGCAAATACCTGTCAGAGACACAGTTCAGCAGGAAATGCTTAACCTAATTACAAAATCAAGTATTTCTTAAACACCTAATGCTATTCTGGTGTAGAAATAATGTCCTGGTCATGCAGTGCTATTTTTCAAAAAACAAGTCTCTTCATGGCTCCTTCTGCCTCCAAAGCTTTAAAATCTTCAGAAACAGTTTAGTTTCCATCATTCACAACTGAAAACAAAGTTAAGGAAAAGGATCTCTTTCCCTATTTGAAAACCAAGTTCTGTATTCATATTTGTCTTCTAAGCTCTAGTAGCAAGGTCTGCTTTTGTCAGAGAGGCTGTAAATAAACCTTAGAGAGCCTAAGTTGTTGGCAAAAAACAGGGACAGGGACAGAGATGGGAAGAGGTGGGGGTGGGGAGAGAGTCCGTCTGTTTAGTTCCATTTGGAACTGGGATCAATACCCTAATGTGCAGATGCAAATCCAAAGCTTATCCAAGCTGGGGAAGTGCTTGGGTCAGCAGACCTGGACAGGAAAATCTCACGAGAACAGGCTGTCTCATAAGATTTCCGTTACCTGCTGCTTCCAGTCGGGCTGAGAATACCTCTGGGGCAGCCTCTCTCATGGTGGTTTTGGCACTTCTTCCCCCAGGCCCAGATGGAACCCAGAAGTGCAGAAGGGAACAAAAATGCAAAACCTTAGGAGAGGAGTTGATTGAATATTTTCAAACCTCAAAGTTTAAAAAAAAAAAGGCAATTCAGTTCAGGTACAGTTCAGATCTGGGGGTTAAGCATTAAAGAGTTCAGAGAATCTCTCAGAGAGAGGCCATTTAACCCATTCTTAGCAGAAAATAACACCCCAGAGAGCTTATCAAGATGTCTTCCAAAAAAACTCCTGTTAATCCCAGCAATAGCTCAGAGCACTTCCCCTGTCTTTTCCTTGTGTGGTCCACTGGTGCTCACAGTCAACACAGAAACAGGCTGTTGGGAGTCTGCTAAGGACAAGAATGTGTGCCAAGTCGCATAACAGTTTAGCATTCATCAAAAGTCAGATGCCCTCTTTCTTTTCCACATTTCCTTTTACTTTCCTCTTAAAACTAGAACTTCAAATGGTCGACCCTTGCAAGGATCTTTTCCCCCTATGGAGATATTATCATTTCAAGCTGTTTGTTCTCATGGATATCTTTAAGGGTCCTTGACACCCCACCCCCCACTCCCACCAAAGATGCTGATGGATGGGCAAGAAAACATCCAATTTATTTTTGGGAGCCTGGATATTCTGAGGGTTGTTTGTGTGCATGTGTGTGTGTGTGTGTGTGTGTGTGTGTGTGTGTGTGTTTGGACTAATTTCAGACTTCTTTCTGGGTTAGAGATTGGTTTGAATAGGAAAAAGGTCTTGCTTATCTTCTGAGGGATGCATGTGAGTTTAAATTCTATCTCAGACACTTACTATCTGGATCACCCCAAGCAAGTCACTTGACTACTAGGCCTAAGTTTCTTTAACTATAAAATGGGGATAATAATCATTTTTACCTTACAGGGTTATTGTGAGGCTCAAATACGTAAAGTATTTTGCAACCCTTCAGGCATTATATAAATGCTAGCATAGTAGTAGTAGTGGTAGTAGTAGTAGTAGTAGTAGTAGTAGTAGTAGTAGTAGTAGTAGAAATACCACCACCAGTAGCACATGAAATAATTTTTAGATGCTATTCAACTACATTCAGTTTGTTATTCTTTTTAGCCTAAAATCCCTTCTTTCTTCATAGTTCTGTTTTTCCTTTGGTCCTGGGGAGCAATAGTAAGTTTTGGTTGTTTCTTAAGTGCCTGGCTCACAGGCCTTAATGCCAACTGAAAAGGAAAGGGAGGGGTCAAGAGGGAAGCAAATAGAGCCTAAGTATATATGTCAAAGAATGGAATGACTGTCTCATAAGCTGAAGTGGCACTGAGATATAATTTAGTTTGAATGCATCATTTTATGATGAAGAAACAGAAGCCTAGAGAAGTAAAGCAATTTGTCCAAGATTATGAACCAGTTAGTAGCAAATTTAAAGTCAGTTCCCCTGGCTTCCTGGACTACTATATACATATACGTATACATATATATATACACACACACACACACACATATATGTATGTATACGTATATGTATATATATACATATATATGTATGTATATGTATACACACATATATAAAATTTAACAAGTATTTATTGACAGCCTACTGTTAGTAAGGAACTATACCAAGATCTCTAGGGTATATAGACGTATTTACCATACAGTCATTATTCCATTGTTACTCACCATCTGGCATCAGAGGATTGAGTACAAATTCTGATTATGGCTACATGATCTTGGGCAAGTGACTTCTCTGTTTCCTCATTTGTAAAGTGAAGGGGGTGGAGTAGCTGATAATGTTGAAGGCCTGTTCAATCTCTAAATATGTGATGTCATTATAATCTAGGGGGAGGGAAGGAAAAATGAGTCTTACGATAATACTGGTATGGAGGGCTTCTGGTGTGGAAACTCCTTCTACCAACACAAATTAGTTAATTATAGATTTATATAAGTGAGTCTATAAATTATAGTCTTAGAAGGCAACTTGGAGTGCTTAAAGGTGAGGAGATTTGCCCAGAGTCATGGTGGTTTGCCCATGTTTCCTTTTCAGTTACAGATCTTGAACCCAGGCCTTCCTAATTCCCAACATTAGTCCTCCATCTACTACATCAGAGTTGCCTTGAGTCCTGCCAGACCAGATTAAAAGGTAATTGGGAAATATTTAGCAAAATAAAAAAAAATTCAACAGATAATGTTGATTTGTGGCCAAGTCAATATATGTTCCTCAGGGATCCATTTCTACTTGAACCTGATACCAGGGCCCTACACCCCATTGACTTTCACTGTACCATACATGAAGGAAAAAAATAATGTTATAGATGCAGAGTTAATTTCAGATCACTTATCTTGATTGTATCTTACTACTCTTATCTCCTTAAATGGATAGGACCGTTTCAATAATTGGCAAGGAGTTACAATTTAAGTCACCATGGGAGTTTTGTTTATTCCTTAAATGGTAGTACCTTCCCTCTGTGATTATCTGCAATTTATCCAGTGTGTACATAGTTGTTTGCATGTTGTCTTCCCCATTAGATTGTGAGGGAAAGGACAATTTTTGCCTTTCTTTGTGTCTCTAGCAGCTAGGTGGCACAGTAGATAGTGTGGTGGGGCTAGAGTCAGGAAAACATATCTTTGTGAGTTCAAATTCAGCCTCGGACACTTACTAGCTGTGTGACCCTGGGCAAGTCACTTAACCCTGTTTGCTCCAGATTCCTAATCTGTAAAACGAGCTGGAGAAGGAAATGGCAAACCACTCTGGTATCTTTGCCAAGAAAACCTCAAATGGGGTCACAAAGAGTCAGACGCAACTGAAAAACGAGTGAACAACAACACATCTCTAGCACTTAGCATGGGTCCTGGAACATAGTATGAGCTTAACAAATAAATGCTTGTTGGCCCAGCTTCCTCAATAAATAGAGAAAGGTGGTAGGAACCTACACATCGGGGGTCAAAAGACCAAGCTTATGGGTTAAATCTTTAGTCTGTCTTTTATGTGGCCCATCGTATTTAAAAATGTAAAAAGCAATTATAGCTGGAGGGCCATACAAACTCTGGATTTGACCCTTGGGCAATAGTTGGTCAGCCCTTGTTATATAGAATTAAGCAGATAAATAATGAGATTATTTCCATCATTATGACTTTGAGAATCATATGATCACAGTCACAGTATTTGAAGCTGAAAGGGACCCTAAAAGGTCAACACCTTCATTTTATGGATGAGGAAACTGAGGCCTAAAATGGTAGGGTCCCTTGCCCAAGGCCATACAATTAGAAAGTAAAGGTTTGAACCCAGTTTCTTCTACTCCACATCTGATGAGTTTTCTAGTAAGACCATGCTTCCTCTTTACTTTTTTGTAACCCAAGCCCAAAGACCATTGGTATGAAACTCTGTCTTTTCTGGTGAAGATCAATGCCTTATACCCACATGAAGAATGGGGCAGAGTTGACAGAAGATTAAGAAAAAGGAGAGATATGGGACAACTCATTCAACCTTTGTTGTTTGGTATATATTCTCATATAAATACTCTCTCTGATTTCTGTTTTGCTACAAGCTTGGATAAATGTTTCTTTTCTATTTGTTATGTGTGTACTCATTGTGGAACTAGTATTTGGTGGGAAGAGCATCAAGCCTTGAATATAAAGCTTGTGGCTTTCCTTCCCCATTAAGAAATAGCAATTAGGAGTTTAGCTCAAATCTAAAAATCACATTCCACTAAACAAATAATGTTTAAGGATCAGGTAGATATAATTCTTGCCTATTATTCTCTCTGAGGAAAGCAGAGTAGTGGCCAGACATTGGTCCCAACCTAGTTTCCCTCCTGGTGGGAATTAGTCTTCCTTGGAGAAGGATGCGGTGAGGAGAAGCTGGAGATGTTTATTCTTACCTCTCTGAAAGCCACTTACACAAAATTACATATACAATGATTTTTCTTCCATAGAATTAAAAAATGTGTTCACCACATAGGTTGCATATGGGACTCATGTGTCAAGGTAGCTACTTTTGAAGGTGATACCTGGGTGGTATGAATATAGTAAGCCCCAAATCGCATCACGTATTACTAGTGACTCATCTACAAAATAGAAGTCAAAAGTTTTTTAGTTTTGATTTCAGTAACCTTACTCCTAGCCCATCAATAGTACTACACTGCTTCATAGGTTGTGATTCTTTAATTTTACCTGGCTATAAATTCTGTGGGTGAGCCTAGACATTCCATTTGGAAAGGAGGGTTAGGTTGGAGGAGAGGAAGATTGAAAGAAGAGAGAAAGTGAGAGAGAGTGAAAGGGAGAGAGACAGAGACAGAGAGAGAAAGAGAGAGACAGAGAGACAGAGACAGACAGAGAAAGACACAGAGAGAGAGAGAGAGACAGAGAGAGAGAGAGAATTTAGAAAAACACCATGGCAATAGTTCCATAACTAATTACAACTATGCAAAGTAATTACAACTATGCAAGGAGCAACTAGGTGGCATGATGGATAGAGAACCAGGCTTGGAGTCAGGAAGACTCATTTTCCAGAGTTCAAATCTGGCCTCAGACACTTACTGGCTGTGTGACCCTGGGCAAGTCACTTCACCCTGTTTGCCTCAATTTCCTCATCTGTAAAATGAGCTGGAGAAGGAAATGGCAAATCATTCCAGTATTCTCAGCAAGAAAATCCCAAACGAGGTCACAAAGAGTTGGACATATCTGAAATGACTGAACAACAAAAAGTTGCAAGAGAAGTCCATTGTTTAATGGCACAGCTTGGCTTGATATGAGGTTAATACTCTATAAGGCCTTAGTCATGTTCTAACAGTCATATGGAGGGCAAGAGAGGAGGTGAGACAGGATTGTACCCAGACTAGCACAGAATCTGTGGTATATGTAGGGAGGACTGCTGTATTATAATCTGGGAAAATGAAGTTAAAAACCCGCCAATAAGTTGTCAATGAGATTTTCTGTGATGTGAGATCCCCCTGTATTCTTCAACATACAAAAGCAGGGAATTTGGTAAAAGAGGAAAACAGGTGTAGCACAGATTTATTCACTGAAGATCTTCACTAATTGTTATTACAGATACTCAGAGCATTAATTAGTATTAGGGGAGGGGGAGCTTTGTCCAAAGGTGGGAGGGGGTGTGCACTTCTGCCCTGCTGTATCTCTGTCAGGGTCCACACCCCTTGGTGGCAAGGGGTCAACATCGATGCCCCCACACCTAGATTGTCCTCTGTGGATCTCCTCACCATCATTTACCTGCATTGGTTTTGCCTCAGGTGAAATCATTCTGAGTTATAGATCTGTTAGGTCTCTTAGTACTATATACTGTGGTAGTGGTCTTGACAGCTCCATTTCCTTCAGTTTGGAACAGCTGAGGCTGTGCATGTGGAAGTGTCAACAAATCAAAGTATGAAGAGCGAAGTGAAGGCAAACTGCATTTCTTGGGTTTAAGAACTCTCTTTTTTAAAAGTTCATTTTAAAAAATAATTTTTATTGATCTCTTTTAACATCATCTACATTTCCCAATGTATCTTTCTTCTTTCCTTTAAAGTGATTTAAAAAAAAACCAGTTCAACAGAACTAATCAACACATTGAAAATGTCTGACATCATTTGTAGTGTTGGGTTTAAGGACTTACAACTTAAAAAAAAAAACTTAACATTCCTACCTTTTGATCATTTCCCAGGGCCATAATTTTCATTTTCACCCAGCTATCTGAACTTCATATTGATCTGTTCTCACTAGTGATGTTTTATTTATCCATCCATCCATTCATTTATTTACTAAACTATCTACATTTATTTATTGATTCATTCATTTATTTACTTTCAAGGTCCTAATTTCTAAAAAGGTGATAGGGAAAATTTTCCTTCCTGAGGCTCTGGGCACTGCCCCTTCCCCTAACAGTACTGAACAGGACAGCCTGCAAGGTCTGTTTCAATACTGGCATAAATTTCACAAGGCGGGTTCCACAAATCAATAACCAAAAATAGATGTTTCCTCCTATATACTTCATATGGTCACTTTACATATGTTCAAAACAGTCAGTAGAGAGGAAGAGAGAGAGAGAGACAGAGAGAGAGAGAGAGAGAGAGAGAGAGAGAGAGAGACAGAGAGAGAGAGAGAGAGAGAGAGATCACTATCACATCACCTTTCCTATTTCTTGTCCCTAGGTGCCTAATATCTCATATTCTTCTTGTGTGAGGCAACCTTGAGGCAATGCCCCTCTCTGCCACTAATTTTTAGGGATACAAGAAGATGAGTGACAGGTGGGGTTAATAAGAGTTCAGTTCCCACCCCCAATACATACATACATAGAATATTTTTTCCATATCAGAACTCATGCAGAGAAATATCTGATTGCACTAATAGTCTTTTATCGCATTGAACATGCAATACTCACTTAGCCAAACAGGTGAAACTGATTTATGCCAGGTTTTTATGGGCTCACAGGTTGGGCAAGCAAAAATAGAGGTGGGGATGGTGGCAGCAATGATGTGTCTGGAGGGAAGGTTTGTGTGACAGGCTTGGGATCATCTTGTTTCTCATCCTGGTTTGAAATTTGTGAGAAATTCAATTTAAGCAAGCACCCTTTTCAACTCTGAGGCAAGCTCTGGGCCACCTGAATCAAAACCAGATGTCCTTATCAGGTCTAAAGACAACACGTGGCAGCTCAGAATCCTGTCGGCCCAGGACCACCAGTGCAAGGGCTCAGAGCCTGTGAAACCCTAGCACCAATGAATATTAATGCTCACCAGATCTGGAGTCAAGCCCTGGTCTATTTTCCTGCCCCTTCCCCTCCCCATTCGTGCCCCACCCCCTCCTAATGCTGGGGAGAACATCGCATCATTGTAAACTGGTTATCTGAGATGTTTTAAGTGAAATCAAAAGCTGCCTCCTAAGCAACTCTCTCCTGGCTCTCTCTTCCCTACGGCTGACAAAGGCAGGCCTTCTCCAGTGTGCCCATAGCAGGGGATGGTTTGTTTTGGCAGAGAGAGCAGGTGCCTTCCCAACTCTGAGATCTGGCATGTCAGCAGTGACCCCAGGTCTTGGGTGGCCGGCTTCACGCTTTCATTTCCCTTTGTCAGCTGATACACCTACCACCCACACACTGGAAGGAAGGTTCCAGTGAGTTCAGAGAGGCTTGAAAGAAAGGGAGGCTGACCTCTCTCCCAGGCCTTCCCCACTCTCCCCACCCCTTTCCTCTTGTCCCCTTGGAGCAGCCTGCCCTGGCACACTCTAGAAAGTGTGTACTTTTTTTTTTATAAACAGCCAGGGAGGTGACTGTTTAAACGTTTGGCCTGTGAAACATTAGCTTCCTGCAGATGATTAAAATATGGCCCGTGTAAACAAATGATGACTTAGATTCTCCTCTGAAGACAGAGGGGCCATCGAATGGCTATTTTTCAGTTTGGTTTTGTTTGGGACTCTCGATAAGGAGGGTCTTCGTTCCCAGAGTTACACTGGGGCTTTTCTCTGATTACCTTTTAATCATTCCATTCCTGCTGCCTCATACCCATGCTAGGCATTGGTCCCAGATGGCCCCTAACGAGTTACAGAAGTCGAGGCTCAGAAAAAACAAAGCCTAGAGGTGCCCAGCAAGGTGTGTGGCTTGCTTGTCCTACCCCCCCCCCCATTCCTCCCCTCTTTGAGACATCTGCTCTGATTATGGAATAAAATAACTCTCTTATTAACCTACATCTATTTTTATAGCTTTGCCCAAGTGAAGGCCTTCCGCCCCTGCTGGAAGCAATCATAGAATCCCCAGTGACTTCAGCAGGCACTCCAGGCCTTCAGCATTTGTGTGTGTACAGGTGCTGAGGAGCTAAAGTGCCCCGTACCCCTAAACTTGTGGCTATTGTTCTAGTCATCTGCTAGCTGTAGCTCCCAGCAGGGAGGAGGAGGCCTGGGGAGGGAGGACTCCACGGTTCTCCCCCTCCTAGTCCACTTACCATATCTCAAGAATTACTAATGAAAGCAGAGTGCCTTGCCCACCCAAGCAGGAAGCGTGGAGGCTGGTGGGTATGCAAGATTGCCAAGAGGGAGTGGAGTATGTGGGCAGCAGGCCCTGGAAGACCGGCTCATACAGGTTTCAGGCTGGTTTGAGGCCTAATGGTACACAAAAATAAGGAGTTTGGTTATAGCTGGGGTTAAACTAACCCTGAGTCATCCCTCCCTAAGTGGCTTCCTGAACCTTCTTTCTAAACAGAACACCATGTAAACATTCCAGGAGGGGCATGTGCAGGGTTCAGGGTGGTGGTTGATGCTAATAATAATAGTTGTCATCATCACTTTTATTATTATCCTTTAAGTGAAACTACTGAAGGTGAACTCATATCCCAATATATTTATCCAATAACAAAAAAGCAATTACTTTATCCACTCTGTCCCAAAAGGCCGAAGATCATTAAAAATCAAGGAAAAATAACAGTGACATGCTGAGATAATTTCTATCTGAATTCCATAAAATAGGTACGGCAATGGCGATGAAGACATTGATGATGTCTACAAGGCACTTTATTTTTTTCACATTTATTTTATTTTAAATTTAGGCAATAAAACAAGCATTTCCATAATGTAATACAATAAAAAAGATGATTGCACATGAAACTGCAAATCTACTATATCCGTCCTGCTATTTCTTTAAAATATACAATACAATTATCATGTAAATTTCTTATTTTTTTTCTTTTTTTTCTTCCCTCCACCCTCCCTGTCCTAGAGATGGCTACCATTAGACACAAATAGGTGTGTGTGTATACATGTATATGTATACATATATTATGTATAAATTATTCTATACATACTACTATTTATCAGTTCTTTCTCTGGATGCAGATAATGTCTTTATAGTTTGGATTAATTTGGATATTTATGATAGTCAAAATAGCTTATTTGCTCAAAGTCATTCTTAAAACACTATTACACTTAAAAATATTTAGAATTATTTAAAATTTGATAATTTAATGATGATAATTTAAAATTATTTATCTCAATGGTGTATACAATGTTCTCTTGGTTCTACTCATTTCACTCTTTATTATCTCATGCAAGTCTTTCCATGTTTTTCTAAGATCATTGAGCTCATCATAGTATCCCATCAAAATCCTATGCCACAAATTTTCAGCCATTCCCCAATTGATGGACATCCTTGTAGTTAACCTTGTGAAGGATTCTGCATAACATCTCACTGAGGCACAACAGCCCTATCAGGTAGCTACTGCGGGTGTTATCTCCATTTTATAGGTGAGAAAACTGAGGCTGTGAGGTATTAGATGACTTGCCCATGATCCCAAAACTAGTGTCAAAGGTGGGTAGTTAGTCGGGACTGGGAAGATAGCAGTCAGTATAGGGGAAACTCTCATGGTCTGGCAGGCAGTCTTGGCTCCTGTGAGCATGGTGACTGTTTATTCAATTTATGACCCAGATTTAATCTCTCCTCTTCTCACATCTCCACTTTATCAAGGGCAATTGAGGAGTAAAAGAGAAGAAATTTTTCCCATCAGGATTTCTGGAGAATCTCTACACTAGGAGGATTTTCATTGATGATAAATTCATTTAAAAAGTTTATTCCCCTCCTCCCCCATTCTTTTGGCTTCTTTCAAAGGGGACAAAGGCATAGTCATATCACTGAAGGGGGAAGGGGTAGAAATCTGGGACAAATCATTGGAGAGGGGAAATCTCTCATTCACAAGCAGTTTTTTTACAGGTGAAGTTTAATCAAACACCTATGGCAACCTTGATCAACACCCAAAGAGGAGAAACACTAGGAACAAGTAAAAGTATTAGAAGGCTATGGTGTCTGTCACAAAAGGAGTCATTAGTCTTAGCCTCAGGGAGTGGCCCAAGGAGATTGGGCAGGGAATTTTCACTGGAAATGATTCCATTTTAGTTTCTCCTTTCTCTTCTCCAACTTCTTTGATGGTGATTGGCCTCATACTTTTTGTTTGTTGTTTCTTAAATCAGATCAGTGATTTCCCTAGTGTAGGGAACTCCCCATCAGGAAACTCTCTTCATTGAAGGAGACTGGTTATTTCCCCCAAGTTATAATTTTAGAGTGTTGCCTACAACATTGAAAGTTTTAGTAACTTGCTCTGGGTCACCCAACCAGTATGTTCTCGGGCCCTCCTTATTACCCAGGTAAGCTCTGTATCTACTCTGCTGTGTTGGCCACAAAAAAGGCCCTGCCAAAAAGGAAGCTGATAATGTAGCAATGATAATCCGCATGTTGAACACACCAAGAGAGAAGCAGAGCAAGGGAGATGAGCAGGAACAAGAACACAGGATAAAGGTTTAGGATACCTCTCATGAACTGAAATACAGTGACTGTTAAACCATGGTCTACAGCTGTGTAGGCCAAGGGATTCTGCAACGTACACTATTAAGAGTCCCTTAAAAGAAAATTGTCAATCAGATATCCAGCCCCAACCTTGAAGCAGGGGTTGATATTTAATCAGGCAGTAATCATTCAATAAGTTGGGGGTCCTTAATCTGGTGTCCAAGGACCCCCAAGAGGTCCATGGACAAGGATAGATTTCAAGAGGTTTGTGAACTTGGATGGGGAAAATTTGTAGCTTTTTTTGGTAGCAGATGGCACATACTCAGACCACGTAAGGTACAAGCATCTACAGGAGAGAAGTCTGGGACCTGCTTTGGGGGGTTCATTGGCCGTATAGCCAGAACTACTTGTATCTTTAAATATAACTGATTTAGGCAAAGTGGCTCTCTTTCCAGTAGCATCCAGGTAGTGAAAATTTCATCCATTCACAGCAGAGATATATTGCATTAACTGCAGGAAGGTCTACTTTTCCCTCCCCCCTATGCCCTTTGGCCCCAAGAGTTCCAAGTGCAGGGAGTGCTCCCCAGCATGGGAGCTCAAGTAATGGGGAACTTGGATGCCAGATGCTGTAACTAACCTAACAGGGAAGTCTTGAGAAGCCAGGGTCCTAGGACACAGGCCCAGAGGCTTTGGACTTGGAACTTGGTGGGACTAAGGCTATGTGGCAACTGAGTTAAATTATGAATCTAATCTTTATCACTTCTTTAGAGATCAAGTTGGTATAGAGGGGATTGTGCCCCAAGATGTTGGGGAAAATAGGTGTGCATCTTTCTGGCTATGCTTTTGAAGTAAATAGTCCTTGTAAAAGCTAATAGGATTGTTAAGTAGTTAAATGGAACTGGCCTCTTAAGATTGAGGTAACACAATTAGTGAGGGTGTGAACTAATGGCAGAGACGAGAAACCTTTCAAACCTCAAGGGTACCTGAGAACCCTAAGGGAGGGGTAAAATGTAGCATAAACTGGTCTTTAGGCAGTGAGGGCCAGAGAAATCATTGCTTTACTTATTTTTACTATCTTCTAAATGAAATTTAATATTTTCTTCAATTTTTTAAAAAACATTTTTTCTGAGGAAGAAAACAAGTACTTCTTATGTATCTACTATGTGCCAGGCACTTTAAATGTTATCTCATTCAATCCTTACAGTAATCCTATGAAGTAGATGCTGTTATTATCCCATTTTATATTTGAGGTAACAGAGCTGTGTGACTTGCCCGGAGTCACGCACCTAGTAAAAAATTGTCTGAGGCTAGATTTGAATTCAGGTCCTCCTGATTCCAGGCCCAGCATTCTATCTACTCAATCATCTAAATGCCTGTAGGGGTCTATAGATTTCACCAGAGTGCTGAAGAAGTCCATGACCCTAAAAAGATTAAGAACCCTTGTACTAAGTGCTTGATCTATGGCAGGCAGTCTGCTAAGCCCTATGGATACAAAGAAAGGCAAAAACACTGTCCCAACCCTCAAGAAGTCCATATCTAATGAGGAAGCCAACATGGAAACAGCTTTTTAGAGATAAGACATATACAAAGCAGATGGAAGTTGATTTCAAGGATATGAAACCCAATATAGACAGGATTATATAGACCTTAAAAAGTCAAAAATTCCTTTGCAAAAATAAATCCTTTATGAAGCCTGTGGATAAAATCTGGTAGCCTTTCTCTCCTCCCCCTTTAATACATGTAAAGAGGTAATATTTTTGAGAAGTGAGATCTTAAAATGGCAGGTGATAGCTCCGAACGAAATTCATAGTCATAGATTTATAAATTTAGAGCCAGAAGGAAATTTAGAGATCATCTAGATCTTCGATCCTATGATCTAGGTATGCCATCCTGCTCATGTTTTCAGAAATGAGCCTAGGAAAGGACAGAGATTTGACTGAGATCACAGGTAATAAATAGAAGAGGAAGAATTCAAACCCAAGTTCTCCCACTGCAAATCCAAGGCTTTATAATAAAGGAAATGGCTCGAAGCAGACAGGATCCAAGTAAAATTGACACATTTAGGATCAGAACAGAATTTTGACCCATAATTAGCCTCCTGAATATTTGGCCTGTGGAATGGAAGGAGAAGACTTGGGATTTGTTGATTATTTACCACCTGCCACCTTTCAGGTATTAATTAAGCAAAAGTATGAATTTGTGGGAGGTTTTTTGTTTGTTTCTTGACTAAATGCAAAACCAACAAACCCAAATTGCCCTGTTTAAAAACCCTTAGTTTTCTATTTTCTAGCTGTATAACCTTGGGCAAGTTGCTTCCCTTTGCAGAGACTCAATTTTCCCATCTGTAAAATGAGAGAATTGGATTAGATGACCTCCAAGGTCTCTGCCAGCTATAGCATTCAGAGATTATGTGAATACTCCTTGGTTAGCTTTTCCCAATGTGAGAAAAGGAGCATGAATTGGTAACCACCTCACTTGGTCTGCAGAGGGCAGTGATCTTACACCAAACAACCACGGAGTAATAATAATTCTGAAGCTCTGACTACATTTCTAAGGGAAAGAGAAAAAGAAAGAAAAGAAAAAGGATGCCCTGACTAGAGTCTCAGATCAAGAGATATGCTCACTTTGTAAATCTACATGTTGGCAGTTACCTAAACAGAAGATGCTAAAATACTAGCAGCTGATAGTCACCCTTCCCCAAATAGTTCCTTGAAATCATCACTATCTGGAAAGCCGTAAAGGAAAACTGTCTCTTTTTTCTAATTTTGACTGAACAGGATTTGTTTGCCTTCAAGGGAAAGAAGCTACTGTAGCAATTTTCAGCATTTCAGTGACCAAAGAAGAAGGTAGTCGATTTCTGGGCTTGTTAGTTAAGAGCCAAAACTGTCTTCAAAGTATTTTGAGGCTCACCATATCAGATGTAGTTGGGAGGGATAGTATCTGTCAGAAAGGCTCAATGTTTTCTAAAATCTGTTCCCTCTTAGTGAAAAGTTGCCAAACTAACTCCCCTTAGAGATGAAGTTAGTGGTAGAATTAATGACTTGCATATATCATCTGCGTTTTCAGCTCCTTATCCCAAGACATTTACATAGGACTTTATTTTTGCCTAGTTAGTGCCTTATATTATATTAGTTTCCCTCAAGGATTACTGCTTAAAAGGTTTTAAAGGATGAGGTTATAAAAATAATATAAGGTAAAAGCATTCTCATGTAGTAATACATATTCTATATAACAATGCTATGAAATGTTTGCTGTACCTCCATTTTTACAGATGAAGAAACCATGTTGCGTGAAAAGGGACACACTAGAATTTAAACTTTTTTTTCTCAGCAATCATTTATTTACTCTCCCTCCTACCTCTCCTCAATTTAAAAAGAAAGAAAAGCAAAACCCTCTTTATAAAAACAAATATGTGTTGTCAAAATAGATGCCTACATTGCCTATTAGAATTTGATAGAACTTGAAATTTCTTACATATATGACTCCGTAATAGAATGATAGAGCTGGAAGGCACCTTGAGCTACTTCCACCCTCTTAATTTACAGACAAGGAAAGTGAAATCTGCAAAGGTGAAGTGACTTATCCAAAGACTCATCGAAGGAGCATCAGAGACAGAATTTGATTCCAGGTCCACTGACTTCAGTAGCACTGTCTGTTCTGCTGTACCATACTGCTTTCTTAGAATAAAAAGTGAGAGGCATCAGAACAAGAGGTTAATGAGTGAAAGAACATGACATTACACAGAGGGAAAAGGAAATGAGATTAATAGTGGCTGATATCTATATATATAGCACCCTGCCTGGAACATAGTAGGTACTCAATAAATGCTTGCTTATTGATTGTATATCATTTCAAGTTTTACAAAACACTTTATATACATTATTTTTTGTCCTCATAACAACCCTGTGAGATCGATGCTATTATTATTCATATTTCACAAATGAAAAAAACTGAGGGTGAAATATTTTAACCAACTTAATTAGGATCACACAGCTAATATCTGAGGCAGATTTGAACTCAAGCTCCTCTGTTTCCATGACCAATACTTTATCCACTAAGCCAGGGTTGTCCAACCTTAGGTTTTTATTGAAACAATAGACAATATATTTTGATTTGACATTTTAGTGAGAGCTCTCCTGTAGTTTGACTTTGTTTACTAAAGCATTTATGTAAATTCCTATGCTTGTAGGCAGGCCACATAAATCACACTGTGGGCCCACATACGCGTGGGCCACATTTTGGACAGCCCTGCACTAAGCCATGCTGTCCCTCTGTTAGCTCAGGGGGAAGTAAAAACCTAGTAAGTCTGAGACTCCTCACATAGTGGGAACTTCTGAGGAAGAAGCAAAATCTTATATCCTCACTGAATGATAGGTAGTACTCATAGGTCCTGACATGAGCCTAACTCCATGTTATAGAGGTTATTAAAGACTATGGAGATTTGATATAGTTATGTGGGTGATGTGCTGTCTTCCTGTAGCATGTATCCCATCCATAAAGAATTGTCTCCCAAGACTAATCAAGCCCACTGATCTCTCCCCACTTGCTGATTCATGGAAAAATGAATTATTCCATTGGAAGAAAGCTAGAAAAGTCCTTTATGGATTACAAAGTCCTAGGCAAAAAAACTAAAGGAGCTCAGGTGATATTTCTCTCTTTTTTTTTTAATGTGAAGGTCAGAACCTTAAGACAGTAAAATTTCAGAGGCAGAAAAGACTCTAAAAATCGTTTAATCCAATTCCTTCATTTTGCAGAAGAAACTGAAACCCAGAGGAAAAATGTACTTGCTCAAAATAACAGACTTAAGGAAAGAATAGGAATTGAAACTGATCTCCAAATTCCCATCTGATGTTCTAGGCACCACAATTCCTTAGCAATTCTTGTGGCCTTATGTGCCTGTGTACAAATACATGGAGTATAGATTATAAGCAAAGTAAAGCATATATTACGCCTTTCTCTCCCCTCTCCCTACCAAATAATAGAATCATAAGATCTCAGAGCTGGAAGGGACCTTAAAAGCCATCTAGATTAAAATTTACTAAAGCTAATAGCTTAACCCTACCACATCTCTAATAAGTGGTTATCCACCCTTCACTTAAAGCTCAGTATCTACAGGAACCCACCTATTTTCTAAGGCAGGCCATTCCAGTGTTAGCTCTAATTGCTTGGAAATGTGTCCTTATATCCAACCTAAATCTGCCTTTTAGCACCTTTCTAGTTCTGCCCTCTGGGCTCATTGGAATACAAATATAATTCTTTTTCAGCAAAATAGTTCTTTCATAATTTGAAAAGAACTATCACTTTCTCTTGTCTTTTCTTCACCAGGTTAAACATCCCCAGTTCCTTCAACTCATAATTGTATGATATCACCTCCATTATCCTCACCATCCCGGTTGCTCTCCTCTGGACATTTTCTCTTTTTTTTTTTGAAGGGGGTAAAGCAGGGCCATTGGGGTTAAGTGACTTGCGCAAGGTCACACAGCTAGTGGGTGTCAAGTGTCTGAGGCCGGATTTGAACTCAGGTCTTCCCGACTCCAGGGCCCATGCTTTATTCACTGCACCACCTGGCTACCCCTGTCTGGACACTCTCTAGCCTGTTAATGTCCTTCCTAAAATGTGACACTCAGGTCAACTAGAGAAGGGCAAAATTGTACTCATCTTCCTTATTCTGGACATTTAAACAATTGTTTTAACTTTTTTGGTTGCCATATTGTACTGTGTACTCGTATTGGTTTGGAAGTCTAGGAAAACCCTCAGATTTGCCAAATTATTGCCTATATACATTTCTCCCACTTTTTTTATGATTTTAACTCAAGGGTAAGCCTTCACATTTATTTCTATCAACTTCCATCTTATCTGATCCAGCTCTTAATTTGATTTCAGCTCTTAATGCCATCAGCACCTTCATCTAAGTATTGATAAAAATGTTGAAAGCAAAAGGCCAAGGATATAACGCTCAGGGAACTCTACTGTAAAGCTCCCTTCTAGCTGACACTTAGGTCTGCTCATTCAATCAATTCTGAATTAAGTAAAGTCAAGCCAACATGCTTTTATGTGCTAAGTGCTGGGAATATAAATGCAAACTTTTTTTTTAAGTCTGCCCTCAGAGAGCTTTTATTACAGTTGGAGAAAATAACATATGAAAGGGAGATGACAAACTCTCTGTAATGCCAGCTCCATAGGCATTCACCTTAATCTTTTCCTTTTCCATTCTTTCCATCTGCTGGCTCTCACTAAGCTCTGGCTTAATGACTCCATGGACACCCTTTCCAGAATTGTTTGCACTTTCATTCATCCCCCCAATTTACTGGTTGAGACAGGGAAGTTGAAATACTAGCTGTTCTCCACTGCCACTTCCAGTTTCTCCCCCTACCACTATCGTTCAATAATTTTCCTCATTTAAGATTCATTCAATCCATATCCACCACTTAATTCTGGTAGCTAGTATTTATCAAGGCAGCTAGGTGGCCCAGTGGATAGCAGGCCTGGAGTCAGGAGGTCCTGAATTCAAATTCATCCTCAGACACTTAATAGTTGTGGGGCTCTGGGCAAGTTACTTAACCTTGTTTGCCTCAGTTTCCTCATCTGTAAAATGAGCTGGAGGAGGAAATAGCAAACCACTCTGGTATCTTTGCCAAGAAAACCAAATGGGGTCACAAAGAGTCAGACATGACTGAAAGTAACTGAACAACAGCAGCAACATTGTCTACCAGGCCCCAGGATTTTCCCCTTCTTTCCTCAAAGAGTTTAGTGCTCAGTGCTTGGCTCACAATCTTTCCTTTCTCCAAGTCATGCCCTCATTCTAGTATACTTCAACATACATATTGATACTCCTTCAAACATCCTAACCTTCTCATTCCTCAACTTATTCACTTCCCATGATCTACTCCTCCACCTTATGTCAGCCATGAATGATGGTCACACCTTTGATCTTGCTGTCACCCACAGAAGCACCACTTCCATATTCAGAACTCAGAAATTCTCTTAGGTTATTACAATCTATTGTAATTCTATCTCCCCTTCTGCCTTCCAGGATCAAACCCTAATCTTCATGCAATGTGACTGCCAAACCCTTGACCCAACAGTGTTTTCCCATGCCCTCAGCCCTAACCTAGCTATACTCTCTTCCTTTACCAATCTTGATTCCTTGATAAACCAGTTCTACTCTACATTGGCCTCTTTTCTTGAGACCCTTACTCTTACCATATTTCCAGTCTTGCCCTAACAAGCCTCTGCCTTGTATCACTCCCATCATCAGTTAAATTTTATACATGTGGTACTAAAAGAAAGTGGAGAAAATTGTTAAACCATATTGACTGTGTCCACTACAAGTATGTTATATAACCTCAAAAATATGTTTATAACCTCAACTAAACTATCATTTTTGCAGGCAATCCTTTAACACCTTCCTAATCAACTCATTATCCCACTTACTACAGTAGTTTTTCCAAGCATTTTAATTTCTCTTCAAGCTTCTCATGGCTTTCCCTTTCCTCAGCCTCTCAGCTTAGATCCTTGCCTGATAAATTACTGAAAATCTAAGGCCATTTGCTGAAAGCTCCTTCTTCTCCCCTTCTCCTTATCACTCTGATGTCTTCTGCCACTATCTCACCCTTCACCTCTATCTCACATGAAGAGGTAACCCTTCTCCTTGTCAAGACTGACCTGTCTACCTGCAGAAATGATCCCATTCCATCTATCTTCTCCAAGAGACTGCCTTCTCTACCACCACAAATTCAAAGCTCTACCAACCGCATATTAATGTACTTGTTTTCCCACAGTCCCTCCAGCATTTTTCAGTTCCCTTTTGTGCCAACTTTGTCCATACTTTTTTTTCAATTCCTATCCATCTTGACCTCTCTGTAGCCTTTGACACTGTCAATCATTCTCTTCTCCTTGATACTCTCTTCTCTCTTGGTTTTGCGGACATTTTTCTTGGAAAACCAAGTCTTTTTTTTTTTTTTGTTTTCCTCCTACCTCTCTGACTGCTCCTTCTCAATATCCTTTGCTGAGTCTTCATCCAAGTGGTGCCCACTAAACCCTGAGTGTGCCACAGGGCTTTGTCCTATGCCCTCTTTTTACTGTACTGTTTCATTGGGCTCCGATGGTTCAGAGTGAATGTAAATAGTGATTGTTTCTGTTTTGGCCAGAAACCCTGAAGGTCTTACCTTTCTGGATTCTTTTTTTTAGGTAGGTAAAAGAGGCCATTCTTTGCCTCATTGGCATTGCCACAGATAAACTGAGACCTGGGAAAGACCTTAGCTTAAAAAGGCCAGGGTCTCTTATTTCATTCAGGGCCATCTCCAGTTGTCCTGATCTAAATCTTTCCACTGGACCCAGGAGGCTCTGGAGGACAGAGTAAGACTAGTGACTTTCCACAGCCCTGTCTCACTTAAATCCACTTGCAAGTCATGACATCACCTTCTCAATGTCATAGTCACAATTTCATCTGGTGATCTCATCAGCTCTGATGGCTTCAATTATCATCTCTATGCTAATGATTATCTAATCTACTTATCCAGCCACAGTCTCTCTCCTGACCTCCAGTTTTGCATCTACAACTATATATTAGACATTTCAAGCTGGACGACCTGTAGACATTTTAAAACTACACTTAAAAAACTGAACTCATCTTTCTCCAAAAACCTCTCCTCTTCCTGACTTCCCTACTTACTGTCAAGGGTATCACCTTCTCCCAATCATCCAGGCTCACAATCTAGGTGGCATACTAGACTCCTCACTCTTTCTTACCTCCCACCTTCTATATCCAATCTGTTGCCATGGTCTTTCAATTGTACTTTGTAACATCTTATGTGTACTCCTCTCTTCTGACACTGCCACCACTCCGGGGCAGGCCCTTATCACCTCACACCTGGATATGTTACAAAAGTCTTCAAGTTGGTCTCTTTGCCACAAGTCTCCCTGCTCCAGTCCCTCTTCTGTTCAGCTGCCAAAACAATCTTCCTAAACAGAAGGTCTAACTATGTTATGTCCTAACCCTAAATGAACTCCAATAGCTCCTAAATGATAAAATCCTCTTTCTGGCCTAGACTCAACCCTACCTTTCCAATGTTATACCTCACAACTCACCATGTGTTCTGTGATCCAGTGACACCGGACTCTCTGCTTTTCCTCCTTTCTCCACACATTTCCACGGGCTGTCACTCTCCCTACATCATCAAAGTCCAATGGCAAAACAAAAGTCAAGATGGCCTGGGATACAGTGAGTGACCTTGGCACCTTCAGTGTTTGACCAAGTTCTAAGCACCTCGCAGTTCCTGCTTCAGCTGCCTTCCTGGCTGTTGGAACAAATTGCTCACATCCACCCATTCTGTCCTGGGAAGTCTTCACATGCTTGGGGGAGACACCCCTCTTATTCACCAATGGATTTGAGGCCTGTAGGTTACCCTCACCCTGGTTTAGTCCCTCCCTCTACCTAGATAGTTTACTAGGGTGTGGTCGCTGTACATGTTACAGCTTCTTGGAGCCGTAGAAGAAAGTTGAGTGTCAATTAAACACCAAAGGTGGATGAGCAGCCCTGACAAGGGCTTAGCAAGCCCTTGGGATACATGGGGCATTCGAGGCTAATTAGCACCTCTAGTGTAAGGTACTTAATAAATGTTTATTGACTGACTGCTCCATGAAATCAAAATTATTTTTACAATAATACTAAAACATTATTTGCTTGTTAAAATGCTCCCTTTTCCAACTATCTATTTGTCTGTGTGGAGCTGGATTTTCTTCCTATTCCTTAACCAAAACAAAATATTGCAATAAATCGAATATACAAACAGATGTGAGTATTAAAGAGATTTGAAAAAATATGTAAACCAATGCTACTTTTCTCATTAAATTTTTTGTCTTTTAGAAAATATAATTATTTTTGTAAAGCATTTGTTAACATGTAATGGGTTTAGTATGTATTTCAAAATGAATTATTATATATACATTTTAAAAATTCATCAGTTTTCATTTTTAATATGGTATATATCAACATGCATAACCCACATAAACAAAAGCTCTTTGGGGTCATCAATAATTTTTAAGAGAACAAAGGTGAAACCAAAAAGTTTGAGAATTGCTACCTTAGTGGCTAGAAGGCCACTCTCAGGGTTCAGATGACCAGCTGACATACTGGCTATGTGATTCTGCACAAGTCACTTCCCATCTTAATACCTCCAGTAAAACCTCTAAGGTGAAGAACACTTGCTTTGCTTGAGGGAATTTCTAAGTTGGAATTGTAAACTTCTTCACTGATGAAATCAGGACTCCAAACCTAATAATAATAATAAATATAGCTTTTCCCTGATATCTACTAGTCTAGTAACATTGTCAAAACAATAACAACATTGTAAAAACAAATGCATTTGAAAGAGATTATCAGTTCAATTACAGTCAGTCCCCAATTCAATATCCCTGTGTCTTTTTTGTCCTATCGCCACTCAACCCTTGTCCAAATCCAACCCTGGGTTACTCACATTATTCACCTTCATCAGTATTACTTCCACACTGTTGAACAACTGCCAACTGGCTCCACTACAAATGTATATTTTCTGATCTCAGCTGGATCCTTTATCATATTCCCTGTGGCAGTTATTCCAAAACTTCTTTCTCAGGGTCCCTTTGCTAATCCTTTGCTTGTTTTCAGAAAATCTTGCCATCTACTTTTCTAAGGAAATCTACCCACCAAAAGGTTCCTCTTCTCTCATGTTTCCACGCTTCAAACCAGGTCTGTGGGATTTCCACCCTACCCCCATTACCTACTTTTTGAGTCCTTGGAGAGGGGACTTTTTCTTGCCCCCTACTTGTGCCTTGAGACTTTTTGCTCTTGCCTACTCCATGAAGTTGCCTCTTCAATCATTCTCTCTTTTTCTCTTTGTCTCTCTGTCCCTGTCTCTCCTCTCTATCTGTCTCTGTCTGTCTCTCTGTCTGTCTCTGTCTCTCCTCTCTGTCTGTCTCTGTCTCTCCTCTCTGTCTGTCTCTGTCTCTCTGTCTGTCTCTGTCTGTCTGTCTCTCTATCTCTCTGTCTCTCTGTCTGTCTCTCTCTCTGTCTCTGTCTCTCCTCTCTGTCTGTCTCTGTCTGTCTCTCTGTCTGTCTCTGTCTCTCTGTCTCTGTCTCTCTGTCTCTGTCTCTCTCTGTCTCTGTCTCTCTGTCTCTGTCTCTCTCTCTCTCTCTCTGTCTCTGTCTCTCTCTCTCTCTCTCTCTCACACACACACACACACACACACACACACATATCTTCAATTTTTCATTTTCTTTTTTTTTTTTGGAGGAGGGAAGGCAGGGCAATTGGGGTTAAGTGACTTGCCCAAGGTCACACAGCTAGCAAATGTGTCAAGTGTCCGAGGCTGGATTTGAAGTCAGATCCTCCTGACTCCAGAGCCGGTGCTCTACTCACTGCACCACCCAGCTGCCCCTATTTTTTTCATTTTCTACTAGTTCCATCAACTGTTACTTATATGTGTATGTCCAAGTCTCCCTCATTATTAAAAAAAATCATTTGACTCTGCTGTCTCTTTTAGCTATTGTGTTTTATCTCTCTTCCCCTTTTATTGAGAAGCCCCTAGAAAAAATAGCCTACACTCATCTTCCCCAATTTGTCTTTCACTCATTTCTGCATTCTGACTTCAGAACTGCTATCCCTGAAGTTACCTAAATTAAGACCTTTTCTTATCTTCTTTGACCTCTCTGAAGCTTTTGACATCCTTGATCACTCCACCCAGATAATTTCTTCTGCCTTGGTTTCCATGACACTTCTCTTTTTGTCCTCTTTCTACCCCTCTGATTGCTCCTTCTCAGTCTTTTTTGCTGGATCATAATCCATCTCCTTCTCTCTATGGGTCTTCCCCTGGGATGTTCCCTTGGGCCTCTCTTTTCTCTTAGTAATTTTTTTTTCAGCTCAAATGGGTTCAATTGTGCAAGTGATTCCTATATCTACGTGTGTGTGTGTGTGTGTGTGTGTGTGTGTGTGTGTGTTTCTTTGTCCTTAATCTCTCACTTGAACTCATGTGGCAATTCACAAACTGCCTTCTGGACATCTCCAGCTCTCTGTCCCACTTTTACCTCAAATTCTACATATTCGAAATGGAACTTATTATCTCTGTCCTCACTTTGAAACAAAAAAAAAAATCCTCTAAACTTTTCTATCTCCATTGAAGATGCCATGGTTTCCTGTAACCCTGATCAACAGTCTTGAAGTTATCCTTCACTCATCTCTCAGTCTTATTCTCCAAATCCAATTCATGGTTTACTTTTTGATCTTCTCTCCACAACATCTTTCCTCCCCTTCCCTCCACTCAAATAGTCACTACCCTCGTTCAGGTTTTTATCACCTTTTGCTAGCACTATTGTAATAATCTTCTAATTGGTCTGTTTCTAGTCTCTTCCTTCCCCAATCCAACCAACATACAGTTACCAATATAATCTTCCTAAGCTATAGGTAAGCTATGACACAGCAGTGCTCAAGAATTTTCCCTTGTTCCCTATTGCATTGATGATAAAGCGCAAGCTCCTCAGTCTGACATTCAAAGCCCTCCACATTCTGGCTCTAACTTTCTATTCCAAACATTTCATACTGCTTCCTTTCACATACTGCATTTCAGCCAAACTGTACTACTAGCTCCTCCTAGAATTTAACATTCCCTTTCCCACCTCATTGCCTTTGCAGAGGCTGTTCCCCTTGCTTTGAAGGAGATCCCATTCTTCAGATCCATCATCTCTCTGTAATGGATAGCACATTTCCTCCGGAATTCCTCCGGAATCATGGATGATCAGATTTCAGAGCTGTTTTTTTCTACAATGTTGTTGTTATTACATAAATTATTCCCTTGGACCTACTCATTTTATTCTTTATTGGTCTCTCTATATATGCATGTATATGTATGTATATATACATATGTGTTTATGTACATACGCTGATGTGTACATACATGTATTCAGAATGAGACATATTTTAACATATTTTTAACATAAAACCAGAATACAATATGTACATATACATATACACATATGTACAGCTATTTAGGGAACTTATTTTGCTTGACTATGGGTTGGGGAATAGGAGAGTGATAAAGCAGATTTCTGGTAATTTATTTTTAAAATAGAAGAGTGGGAAGGAGTGGAATGTCATGTGCAATATTAGATGAGATCACTATTAATTTTACTTAATTGTTTTAATTATCTTGTTCAGAATGAGGCATATATTTTAGCATGTGGTCTAGCCATCATGAAAAGTGAACTAGTCCTTTTGTCCACACAGAATTGTCACTATTGGTTACCTGTTATGGTAGTTCTCAAAGAGTGTGCCTTGATGGTGCCATATGAGGGTGCCATGAGTTCTCACTATGTGAGTAGTTGTCTCTGCAATTTGTGTTGAACTTACAGTTCAAATCATACTTGCATGAATTTGGGCAAGTCTCCCAAATATCTCATTGCATGCTAATATCTCATGGCAGAGAAAAATATTGTGCCATGAGCAAAAAAAGTCTGAGACCCTCTGCTTTTCATGTTGCTTGAATGCTGTCTTCTCAAATTTTTTTAGCATGAATTAGGTGTTCTTTGCCAAATCATGCCATTGTTATTTTTTCTTCTCATATGCCTTAGCAACACCATATTCAAAATAGACCATCACAGTCAAATACTTTTTCTGGATGTTTTAAGTTAGACCACATGCTTTCAGTGTCTATTGGCTTTCCATTAATCAAGATAGAAATTAAAAGAATGGTCCTGGACCCCACCTCCCCCCCATAAAAAAGCACCTAGCAATCACAATTTAATACTCTGTTTTCCTTACCCTAGAATTCACAATAAACATTTTTCGAGTATATGTGAAAGGTAGTCAGCAACAAACAATCTCTTCTTCTATCATTTTAGACATATGTCAAACACTGATGCTACATAATCTAACGCAGTGCCATGGGTGTGACAGTAAGTGCTTGTTCAATGAATGTATTGATTACAATGACCATTGCTTTCTATTATTTCATTAGTTTGATATTTAAAGAAAATTATTGATATCTTTGGTTTTTGTATCACCTTCATAAATACAATCTTTTGATGTTATATCACCAGAAACCTATCCTTTGATTTTAAGAAAATAAAGTAGTTCATCAAAATTAACTTGCATATTTACTAAGTCTGACAGTTTATTCAATGTCCCATACTCATATTCCCCTAATTCTGGAAAGAAGGGAAAGAAGTGCTTTTTTCCTTCAATCTCTTTGGGGCCAAGGTTGGTCATTATAATCATTCAACATTCTGAGGGTCATTTTTTATTCTTTTTGTTCACCATTTTGGATTTTAAAAAATCATTTATTCACACATTGATCAGTTATTAAGACTTTTAAAGATGACTGCTTTTACAATGTTATAATGTAATTATTCTCCTGGTTCTTCTTACTTCATTCTGTATCTGTTCATATAAGTCTTCCCAGGTTTTTCTGAAATTATCAATTTAATCATTTCTTGTGGCACAATAGTATTCCATTACATTCATATAATACACTTTGTTCAGTATTCACCAAACGATAGGTACCTCCTAATTTCCATAAAAAAAGTTTCCACAATTAGTTTTGTGCCTCTGCGTTCTTTTCCTCTTTCTTTTATCTCTTTGAGATATAGACTTAGCAGGGGTATGATTCCAGAGGACTGATGATGAGGACTGCTCCTTTTGGGAGAAAAAGGATGGAAAATATGCATAATGAGACATAAATCTTTGGGCATGGCAAAGGTAGGAATTTGTCTTGCTTGACTGTATATTTGTTACAAGGGTTTTGTTTTCCTTTTCCTAAGTAGGAAATGGGGGTGAAAGAAAGAGAAAATCAATGCTAGGTAATTGAAAAAATAAAATTTAATTCAAAAAAATCATCAGTTATCTACATTATCATTCTATTATACAAATATAGCTTTTGATTGTATTCAAGGAGCAAATGCACAAGTATTAGGAAGAAGACTGAGTTATTCAAGATAAAAAGAGACTTTTATAAAAAGCTAGAAAATACAGGAAAATCTCTGGGTTTGAAGAAAAAACTTCATTCCTATGCAGTACAAAACCTACCCATTATAGAAAGTATTCTCTAGAACAGAAGTGTCAAACACACAGTCCACATGTCAAAATTTATGTAGCCCATGACATTCCCTTACTTTTGCCGGAACCAGATTAAAATGTAATTGGGAAATATTTTAAAAAATACATAAATACAATAAAGCATAGATAATGTTAATGTTACTTTTCTAAGTCAATATGTAGTCCACATAGATCCTTATGTATGGTTTAGTGACCCTCATTTCTACATGAGTTTGATATCACAGTTCTGCATCACTATACCAGAGCTAAGAGGCTACATCTGTCTCCCTGATCCTAGGGCTAACCTAAGAGGTTTGGCGTTGTCTCAAGCTCCCAGCTAGCTTCCTCTCACTCTTGAAAGTCAATGACTAATCAGCAACAAGTTGCATTTAGCCATTTAATGTTAGCTTTTAGAAAGGTATATTTGCTCCAAAAATATTACAGTAACAAAAGTACAAACATTTTTTCCCAACACCTCAGGGGTACGTTATCCTCAATCCATATTGGTCTCTGGAAAGAGTGGGCCCAAGCTTAGCACAATTTTTACATTACGTTGATCTGACCAAGTTCTTATCCAGATGCAGCATTACTTCCAGATAAATCTTTGTCTCAGTTACTACTGGTCTGGGACCTGATGGTGACCCCATTCCCACAAGAATGACCACTACTCTTTGCTCCTTAGAGCATTGATGCTCAGATGGCTACAAAACCCAGGCTTTGGAATTCTGTAATAACAGAGTACTTGGAGGCTCACTCTCTTGATCCTTCAAAACTCACAAGGTCAGATTCCCCAACACCTTAAAAAAGAACAAGTAGAAAAGGGACCAAGTACTGAGGCCTGATTCATGGGCTACATGTTGGCTTCAGTGGGAAGGGTCCAAGGTTCTATGGCATAGTCTCTTAATCAATCCTGCCAGCAAAAGAGTCAAACCAAGAACAGAGTAGCCAAAAGAATGAATTGCTAAGGCTATGCTTACTGATGCATTTTGAAGGCACCATCGTGTGCAACCATGTATACAATTAATTGAAAAGCCTTTTTCTAAGCTTATAGAAGACCAGAACCAGTTATCGAACACAGCATGATCAAAACTCCCCAAGGAACTTCCATTATATGTCATCACTACTCTCCTAAAAGCAGGCTCCTCAGGCTTCTGGGAAAGATGGCAGTGTCATGCACATGTACTGGTAATCACTGTTACTCTGTGGTTATAGCAGACTACACACATGTTGTAATCCAAAGGACTCCAAAATATCCCTCCTGTTCTCAAAGTTCTAACTCAATATTCCTGCCATTATTATTAGAATTACATTAGGATGTTAGAACTAGAATAAATGAACAATGAAGCCTTGATGAAGTGTTTGCTATCTGCTAACATTGTGCTAAGGGAGTTAGGGGATGAATACAAGCAAGCTAACTCCAATCTTAATTTATAGCCTCGACATCTCCATAGCTGAGCTGATTATTTTTCCCCCAAACCATTCTCTCTTCCTAACTTTCTTATGAGTATTGAGGGTACAACCTCCCAGTTACCTAAGCTTAGAATCCTCACTCTCTTTCACTCCCCTCTTTCTAAGATCCATCTTTTTTTTTTTAACCATTATATCATTTCTGACATACATTTCTGTCTCTCCTTTGACAATACTCCCACCACCTAAGCTTAGGCAGGCCCTCATCACCTCCCACCTGGACTATTACAATAACCTACTCCTTGCCACAAATCTCTCCTCACTTCAGACAAAGTGATCTTCCTAAAAAGAAGGGTCTGGCCACGTCACCCCACCCCACCCTCATTCAGTAAACTCCAGTGGCTTTCTATTGCCTCCAGAATCAAATATGAAATCCTGTTTGGCATTCAAAGCCCTTCATAACTTGGCCCTCCTACCTTTCCAGTGTCTTAAACAGTCTGTGATCCAGTGACACTGGCCTCATTCTGATCTTTGAACAACATTCATATTCTGAACCCATGCATTTTCTCTGGCTGCTCCTCATGGCTAAAATTCTCTCCCTCTTCATATCAGTCTCCCAGCTTCCATAATTTTGTTCAAATCATGGCTATCCTCTAAAAAAAAAACTTTATAATCCTCCTTAATTGTGGTGTCTTCCCTCTGTTTTTTATCTCCAATTTATCCTAATATATAACTTGTTTGTTTATAGTTATTTGCATGTTGTATCCCCAGACTATGAACTCTCTAAGAGTGGGGACAGTTTTTTGCCTTTCTTTGTATCCTTAGTTCTTATCACAATGCCCAGCTCACCATAGGTACTTAATAAATGTTTACTAATTATTCTCACTGCAGTAAAAGAGTTCCTTTCTTTAAGAAGTTTATATTTTAATGGAAAAGACAAAGGAGGAATGGAAAAGACACAGAAAGAGGAGCTAGTTGGAGGAAAGTATTAGAAGGTAGCAACATGGTTTAGGGATGCCTGGGAAGTTACTTGGAGGACTTGCTCTGGGCATTGACTCAGAGGCAGAGTCCAGGTGTTCCCAGGAGGATGACTCAAACAGAGGCAGTATGTCTGGAAATGGCCAAGCAGGAGTTTAGAGATAACCTGTTCCTTCCCTCTGATTCTACAAAAGTGGAACCTGAGGCTCAGAGAAGAAATGACACTTCCCCGATATTACATTGCTAGTTATTAGCAAAACTAGGCTTGTAATGTAGAGGCAACTGGTGGCACAGTAGATAGAAGGCTGGGCTTGGAGTTAGGAAGTCCTGAGTTCATATCCGGCCTTAGACACTTGCTAGCTATGCTATCCCAGGCAAGTCACGTAATCTCTGTGTGCCTCAGTTTCCTCAATTGTAAAATAATGACACCTATGGCTAAGGGTTGTCGGGAGGATCAAATGAGGTATTTGTTGAGCACTTAGCACAGTGCCTGGCACATAGTAGTTGATATATGAATGCTTATTCCCCTTCCTACTCCAGTATTTTACATATTGTAATTGTTTAGATAATAAAAATAGTAAAGACACCTCCTCCTTTTTGCATAGATAGGATACTTTGCATTTGGAATACTACAGATAATGTTAGATATTTTTACATATTGTTTGGGTTTTTTGAACTGGGTTTTTTTTTTGCCTTTTTTAAAAAATGCTCTGTTATAAGAAGATGGTGGGGGGGGGGTAGGCAAAGTTCTATAAGGGATACATTAGGAAATGTAGGTAAAACAAAGGATATGCTAAAATTTTATTTAAAAACCCCATATAGACAAAGATAGTCTCCAAAGGAGTACAAACTGTAAGTTATTAACACATTGGTTTAGTTTATCAGGAGAGTCCACATGATGTAGATAATAGGAAGCCAGGAAGGCTGGGGTTCAAGCCTTTCCATTTGATACCAACTAGCTATGTAACAAGGGGCAAGTCATTCAACCCCTCGGTGATGCTCCAGACGACTCTCGAAGAGTCCAAATTGCAGATGAACTGCCTCTCTGTTTCCACATCAGTCCTTCCCTATATAAATGAAATCATGCATCTGGAAAGAAAAAAAAATCAGGTTACTTCATTGACACTTGGGCTCTGAGGAAGTGAGGTATAGAACTGGTATAAATTTTAAAAGTTTTATTGATATCTTTTTTTTCCCATAACACAGTCATTTCCCTCTTTCTCTGACCAATTGAATCCTTGCTTGTAACAGAGAAAAAGTTTTTAATCAAAACTGGGCAATAAGAGATAATGTCTGATACCTCTTTACCTTGTGAGAGCCTGGACTTTTGCAATAGCCTTCTAACTATTCTTCCCATCTCACCTCAAGACATCTTTATCACATTACCTGGAGGAAGGAGAAGTTAAATGACTTGCCCAAAGTCACATCATTCATGTACGTCAGAGGCAAGGCATGAACCTAGATACTCTCAACTCCAAGGTGGTTCTATATCTATTATACCGTGCTGCCTCTTCTGATAAACTCAATAACAATGTTAAACTATGGACTTCTGAAGATGCTATCCTTTTCTTAGCTGTCTAACCAATTAGTGCAGTGTGATCCACTGAAAATGACTCTTGACTGACCAGGTCATCAAGCCTGTGAACCTGGAAGTTCTGTCCAAATGGACCGGCCACATTTTAGGAGATGTGCAGAAGGACATGGCCCAGATTGCCCCAGTGTTGGCCAGGCTTGGCTATGATCCCTATGCAAACCCACCAAATTATGCAATCCTGACCCCCTTGTCATCAATAACACAAACTGAGTCATGAAAGGAGATTTTAAAACACCAGCAAATTTGAAAGGACATTTACAGGTGAACTCTACCACCTCTTCTCACTCATGAAGCAAATGGGGATCTGCAAATGGCTTTTTATTTACTGACCAGAGAAGAAAGTTTGCACCTGACTAGGAATTGGATCTCCAAGCATATTGCTTGCTATTCTCACCAATTCAGGACCACTCTATGGGAAACATCTTTGCATTTCTTTGCAAAATCCTCTGATATTTGAACCTTCCTGGGGAAAAATAAAAACAAAAACTCAACTCTGTCCCTCGCTGGGAGACTTTGCAGAGGAGAGAACCTGGGGGGATAAAACTCAGGTTTATCAATGTAGACCTTTTCTATTCATTTCATCAACTTGAGAATTTTTTAAATTGTATCCAGAATGGTCTCTATGTTCTCCTCTGATTTCAGAACTAAAAGGGGGTGGTTTGGAGGCCTCAGTCATCAAAAGAAGCCCTGCAGCATGGGCCACCACCATCCTTCCCTGGTTGAGAATTACAGAAGCTTATTTAAGAATTTAATATATGAAACAGTTTGGATACACTTAATCACTTTATTTCCCATAAATAAAATATTGTTTTAATACCAAAAAAAGAAAATGACTCTAGAATAGAGTTCAAAAGACACAGACAGGTTCTAGTCCTAGATCTGCCAATAACTAGTAGTGTATCCTGGGATAAGTGCGTTCTTCTCTCTGGGTCTCAGTTGCTATGTTTGTAAAATGGGGACGGTTGGAATTGATGATCTCTAAGGTCCCTTTCAACTCTCATATTCTATAACTCTAATGGTAGGAATGTCAGGCTAAAATTTTGGGGTAGGAAGGGCATTTTGGTCTCCTTCCAATTACCTATTTTGTGTGTCACCTCCTTGGACCATAGGTAAGGTCAGGGCTGCCAAGAAATGAAAGTTCCTTTCTTCAAATGCAGAGATTTTTTTTTCTGCAGTAAACTTTCTAACTTTATTAAATGCCTCTTTTATAATGTAGAACTAATATTTGCGTGAGGCAAGACTTCAACCCAGATCCTCCTGATTCAAAGGCTGGCTATCTAACCACTAATCCTTGTTGACTCTCATTGATAAGTCTGGTTAAAAAGACAAAATCTTGACATGAATTGGCATAGTACAGCCAGCTCTTACCAAAGGAATTGGTAAGAGGTCAGTTAGGTACTAAGTAACTAATAAAAAGGAAACACAGTGGTATGGTTTAAAACGTCTAATAGAATAACCTCATGATGAAATTCCAGCTGTGTCTATGTAGCAACCAGTTCAATTTTCGTTATAGTAAAGTCATTCTTAATTATCAGTCCCAGTTACTAAAAAATATGGTTGTAAGCTTCAAGTAGAGGTTATGTCTCAGTTCTTCTGTCTCCTGCTGAGATGAACATTGCCGGTTTCACAATTTTTCCTTGAGTCATTTTTATTCCTAGGTAGACCAAAGCTAAGCTTTGCCAACATTTTTCCCCTGCCTGTCCCCACTCCCCTGAAAGAAAAAAAATTCAGGAAAAAGAAATTCCTGGAAATGTTTTTATACTGTCAATATGTGTAAATGAGGTTATTCATTAAAAAAGTATGTGCTACGTTATTCATGGAAAAGATGTTTCCAGTCAGCATAATTTGAATGACTCCTGTTTATTTAGGTGCGATGTTTATAATTATCATAAATGGTAGAGTCTGATCTTGTCCACTTTTCCCATTTCTTGGCTTTGTTTTCTGTTAATGGCTCCACAGGAATCAATCTTCTGTTTAAGTAATTAACTAATTAATTGGTCTTCCTGCCTTGAACCTCTCCCATCTGCAATCCACCTTCCACACAGCTACCAATTGGTATTACTAAAACACACATCTGACTGTGTCACTCCCTAACAAAAAAAAAAATCCTCATTATTGTTTATAGGATGAAACACAAAATCTAAAACCTGGCATTTAAAACCCTCTACAAACTAGTTTCCACCTGCCTTCCCAGTCTTATTTCAGACTCTTGTCTCTTCAAAAATTCTCTCTTCCAAAGTGGAGTTCTTGTTATTTTCCCTATAAGACATTTCATATCCTACTTAATGAAAGAGAACTATGCCTTTACGTAAATACTTCCCTCCCAAACCCTAAGTTTGGAAATATCCTCATTCCTTATGTCCACATCAGAATCCTTGTCTTCCTTGAAAGCCCATCATGTATGCTACCTGCTCTATGGTGCCTTTCTGATTCTCCCATTTATTAGCCCTCCTTCCCATTTGCAATTGCTGTGTATTTATTTGTTTTGTACGTTACATCCTTCCAACAGAGTGTAATTTTCTTATTTCTTTTTGTCTGGATATCTGCAACACCTAACACAGAGATTTGAACATAGTAGGTACTTAATAAATATTTATTGAATTAGAATGGTATATTTAAATTTGGAACACAAATACTGTGTTTTTAAAATGCTGAGTATAGCTTACTGAATCCAGGTAAGTTTCTGCATTGGTTAATGAGAGACATACTTACAACAAATCTGATGCACTGAACTAGAAAAGCTTTAGGACATTTACAAAGGCACTGACTCTCAGAGTTCAACAGGGCTATACCTAATGGGAATGACTAAGCATATCATGAAAGGATAAACGGACTTCTAGTAGGCAGATTCAATGATTTTACCCTTTGGACACATGAGCTCTCTCAGTGTGAGCTCTTTTTCTTCAGGAACCTTCTATATGGAAGGGGGAGAGGTTTTGCCCTAGGTTTTGGGGAGATATTTCTTTAACAGTTGTCCATGCTATATCTACTTAGAAAATATCCTTTTTAAAAGCTAACTAATTTTGTCTGATAATCAATGGCAAGAACATTGGGTGGGGGCTTGTGAACAACAGGACAAGAAATCCCAGCTGCTTAAAATAACTTCTGGAACACTAAGAGGAGAAATAATCAACCATGCTCTGGGGATCTAGCCTGCCAATGTGAGTGGGAGTTGGGAAATTGGCCCAAAGGGTATATTATATATCATCAAGAAACATGTTCAACCAAATGTGTGCAGTTAAAAATTGGGATGGAGCAGAAATATATGATTATGATTTTCTGACTTTGTACCTAAACATAAGCTCTTTGAGGACAAGAACTGTTTTCATTCTCTTTATTTAAAAGTCCCACTGCGACAAAGAAACTTCTTAAATGTTTTAATAGTAGTACAATGTAATAATAACACGTGCCAGTTTCATGTGGTCATGTGATAATATTTATGACCATTTTTTTCCTAGCTGCACACTTTTTTGGACTCCAGATTTAACAGAATGGATATAGAGATCCAAATAAAAGCAATTTCTTCTGAATGTGTAACACAATGACACAGAGACAAATAATGTGTTGAAAGAGACCCAAGATAGAACTGGTAATGACCTAATAGTGGATAAGTTGGAGCAGAGGTCATCAGTATCCCAGTTTTTACTAAATTTGAGATGACTGGCCAAGTAAAGGAAATGGTTTTCAAGGAAATGTAGGACACAGGCCAAGAGGTTAAGTGATGGAAAATAAAACATAGTTATAAGACATAAAATTTTACAGTATAGGGATTGTAGGATAATTGGATGCCTTTCATATTTTTAATGCCCTTCAACAGACCATCTCTAAGCATATTATTCATGGCTTTTATCTCTGGATAAAACCAATAAGACATATTTAAAAAAAAAATCCAAGAGATATACACCTTACCATGACCCAAGAAATTTCACCATCTGGACCTACTATAGTTTTGTTTTTCTACTGTCATTTAGTTGTTGCGTTGGTTTCTTTAGGGTCCCATGACCAAATTGGAAGTTTTGTAGGTATTTTTGAGGTGAAAGAGCCTGAAGCAATTAAGGTTTTTAAGATTTGTTGTAAAGGCCAAAAACTCCACACATGGGATTCATTTTCAGGATGCAAGAAGCGGCTCAAATATAGCCATGGCTTTTGGCAAAGATGTCGAATTGCTCTCCTCATCCCTTTCTGGAAAATAGGGGAGGGATGCATAGAAAGTGAATCCTTAATTAATCCCTGCCCCCGTACCCTCACCTATAATCTATTATCTTCTGTTTGGGTGACAGGGGTAATGGTGGTGGTAGTAGCAGCTAGTGACTGACTTGATCCCAAGTCCTAGTTTTGGTCCTATCCAAATGTTTCCCTTCTCAATAGTTTTTTTTGTTTCCACCCTGCCCACTCCACTTACGTCAATGTTCCTAACTCAATCAAGCTAGTCTATTTACTTTTCCTTCTATATGACATTCCCTTTTCCATCTCCATGCTTTTGCACAGGTTTTTCCTCCGTGGCTCATCTCTGCTTCTTAGAAGCTTTAGCTTTCTTTAGGGGTGCTCAAGCACCCTTTCTCATAGGAGACTTTCTTCTAGCCTTCAATTGTTTTGTCTCCCCATATTGCTTTGGATGGTTTTTTGTATTTACTTATCTGTATATTTTGCATCTATATTATCTCTGTCATTCAGGCCGTGGACGGTCTCGATCTTAGCACCTAACAGCATGCCAAGCACATAGGAGGCACTTAATAAAGGCTTATTAAAGGGATGAATCATTTCTTTGCACTAGGAAAACTGATCTACGTAAGTTAGACTGAAGATTGAAACCAATTGACCAGTTTGTGATAGTCCAGGCAGACGATAAAGCTGCCCAAAGTGGGGGGCGGGTTGTAGAAATATAAATGGAAAGAAATGGACATACGAAAGACATTTAAGAATGAGAAACACAAGGATTTGGCAAACTATTGGACTGGAAGTGAGTGAAATTTGCAGAGTGTGGGTGTGGTGGTAGGGGTGGTCAGAGGTGACTCTAAAAATGATGAGAGAGATCTGAGTTTCAGTGTTACTGAAGACAATTTCTGTCACATTAGAAAGCTTTCTAAGCTGGGGGATGGCAAGATTCAACCTGTTCTTTGGAAATATCAATTTGGCAGAATTAATAAATACTGCTTCTTTCCAGAAAAGATCATCAATCCTTGAAATGTGAAGTTACCACCTCAATCTCAGTAATAAGGAAAAAATTTGACAGATGCTATAGCTTAGCCTATATTCTCAATTTTTAAATAAAAATATCTTCATTATTCCACAGAGAGACAATATGGCGTATTGGAAAAGGTGATGGATTTGAAGTCAGGGAGTCCTGCGTTCAAAACCCACTTCTGATATTTACTATAACCATCAATCAATCAATAGGCATTTATTAACCTCCTATTATGTCCCTGGAACTGTGTCCAGGAATACAAAGACAAAAATGAAATCATTCTTTACTTACATTTGACTTGGGGAAACAACATGTACCCATATAAGTAGGAAGAAAATATATACAAAGTTCAGTTGTATCTTGCACAAACAAAATAATAAAAGAGAGCAGAAGAGATATAGCTACTTTAGCAGCTAAGAGGGTGAGGAAAGATGTCATAACCCTTGAGCTGATCTTTGAAGGAGGATATGGATTCCAAGAAATGAAGGTGAGGAGGGGGTATCTAGGGGACAGCTGGAGATGGAGTGTTGTGTAGGAGGGAATGTAGGTCAGTTTGGTTGAATCGTAGAGTGGGTGAAGTGAACTAATGTGTACTAAATCTGGAGAAGTAGTCTGGAGGCAGGTGGTAAAGTCATGGACATATCACTAAACCTCTTTGAGATTCAGGTTCTAAGATTATACAGTAAGTTATAGATTATAACCTCTATGATCCACATCAATGAAGGGAGTTCGGTAATCAATGAAATCATAGATCTTTAATGTATTACCTTGTACCAAGGTAGAAGACATCATTAATTATGGAAAATGAAGTGACCAATTCAATAAGCTAAAACATATATATTTAGGTGATGGTAGCTGTTCAGTCACCATTTTTTGGTCATGTCTGACTTTTTGTGACCCCAGTTGGGGTTTTCTTGGCAAAGATACTGGATTGCTCTACCATTTCCTTCTCCAGCTCATTTTACAGATGAGGAAACTGAGGCAAACAGGGCTAAGTGATTTGCCCAGGGTCATATAGAGAGTAAGTATCTGAGGTCAAATTTGAACACAGGTCCTCTTGACTCCAGGGCCAGCACTCTATCCACTGCACCACTTAGCTGCCCCCAACTTTAGGTTAATGAATCTAATGTAAACCTTAACACTGAGGTAAGAATAGAGCAATAACTGGCATGAATGCCAGTGGTTTCAGGTGAGATCTCGGTAATCACCAGTCCAAAAAAAGGACTTAGAACCTGACTCATGGTATTTTAATATTGGTTTAACAATCTAAGACTGTGTGTAGACTAAGTAAAATAATTGCTTACATGAATATAGAGCTGCAAGCTAATAAAAGAAATGATACTCGATGAGCAAAATGTAAATGTGATACCCCCTATAGTGGGAACACCCAGATCATATTTAGGAGCTTGAATTTTGAAGGGAAACGTAAGACAACAACCACTGGACCTATGTTTCCTGTGTTTTCATGAGAAGTATATAGTCAGGCCCATAACATCAGCCTGCTCTGATTATATTGTGGCTGCAGTAGGTAGTAGACATTGAAACTTGGAATCCAGACTGTGGTTAGACAAGGGTAACATCTCAATCCTCAGCAAATGTCTTTGGCAATCAGAACCTCAGATTTTGAGGAATTTCAGCTTCTTCTCCTAGGCTCATTTTCTTTAGACTTTTCACCCTGGTTTGCAGGGAGAAATATAAGAAGGCTATAGCATAAGAAATGTCATAGATTTTGATTGTCATAGAGAATTCTACCACTCATTCAAAGAATAAATGAACCTCTTAAAAACAAAACAAAATAAAAAAAAACCTGAACTCCTCAAGTCATTAGTTGAGAGAATTCACTCATCAACTATATTTTTCAAGACCAGATGACTTTTCGTTTAGCAAGCATTCAGGGGGAACACAAAATCAGTCCTCTTCCCAAAAGTCCTTGAAAAAATCCCATTTAAGATTGAGGGGGAAAAATTTGACAAATATGTGAAGAAAATATGTGAAGAATATAAAAATTATGGAATGGTTAAGTGTGTGTGTGTGTGTGTGTGTGTGTGAGAGAGAGAGAGAGAGAGAGAGAGAGAGAGAGAGAGAGAGAGAGAGAGAGAGAGAGAAAGGGAGAGTAAGTGAGAGGGAGAGAACAGTGGAGACTGCTGGATGTTTCCAACACTTTTCAGCGACTTGAGAAAAGTTACCTGAGTCCAAAAGAGCATTCTATATAACTTTTCTTATTATTTCTTTAAATTGATATTATTTCCTGGTTTTGTTCATATAAAATGAATGATCAATTATAAATATTTTGTGTCTCATGTCTGTATGTTTATTCCATGTTTGGGAAGTATAAAGTGAGGATGCTAGAGACTAGCTGAGAACAGACAGAAGTTAACCAGAGCAGATGATTCATATACATTGGTCAAGAGCAGGTAATGGAGCTCCCTAGCTTTGGGTCTCTGAGACATTGTGTGTTTTATTAATAATCTTTTTTCCAGAGGAGGCAGTGGGTAGAGGTATGGAACATGGGGAAAATTACACCCTCCTTTCACCCATGCCTCAGTGGTTTCCAGTGGGAGGAGAAAAGGTATATTTCTGAGAGGAATCAGGTATTCCACAAAATTCCCCAGAAGAGGAGGGTTGCCTCTTCTCATGAGTAAAAGAATGAATGCCCAGTCAACTTTGCTCTACAGTGGCACCTGCTAGTCATAGCAGTGACAAATGTGAAATATTTAGGGAAACTTGAGATCTAATGAATTGATGAAGAGTAAAATGAACAGAACCAGATCAACTGAAGCCCAGACAGACAAAGTGATTTGTCCAAGTTCACACAGGCAGTAAGTGGCAGCAATGGGACTCCAGTCAAAGCCCTCTCATTCCCAAACCAGTGCACTTTTCATTATACTCTGTTATTCTATTAAAAGTTTGGGTCTAGGGGCAGCTAGGTGGCACAATGAAGAGAGTACCAGCCTTGGAGTGAGGAGGACCCGAGTTCAAATCCGACCTCAAACACTTGACAATTACTAGCTGTGTGACTTTGGGCAAGTCACTTAATCCTGATTGCCTCACCTTCCCCTCTCCCTCCCCCCAAAAAGTTTGGGTCTATCTGCAAATTCAGCAAGGATGGCTCCGTATATATTTGGGGCTTTATGGACTCCTGTGTTACATATGCATAATGCTTATATTACTTCATGATTTGGTCTATGATGAAAGCATGTTATCCTGGGAAACACATGATACCATGATAATGAACAGTGGAAATATTAACAAATGCTCAGGAAAAGTGGTGACAGGGAGGGGTATAAGTCTGAAAACTATATTTTTAGCATGTGCATTAAGCTTTTTCCTCTCATAGCATAATCATAAATACATGTATTCATGGATCCTGATGCACTCTACTTTATGAAAATGGTCAGTGCAAGCATCTGGTTTTATGTTAATTATTTAGACTGGAAACTGGTCAGCAAAATGGGCTTAAAATAATCAGAGATGTTATTTCATTCACTGTAACCACCTCTTGGCCCATTCTGGGACTTCATTTTAAGCCTCAAAATAGCTATATTCAAGAGGTCTCATCTGAATTTAGTTTGCCTTCTTTTTGGATTAAGCTTTTATAGCTTCACGTGACTTTATTAAAGGGATATATATGTACACATACATATGTTTACACAAATAACATACACATATATGCCATATTTGAAGTGCCTATTTTTTGCCTCTGAACAAAGACTATTCTATAGTATAACAAATTGTTTACTGTTATCAAAACTGCAGTATAAACTTTTTAGTGTTCAGAATGCAATAGGATTTTTTTAGACCAAAGTAATTCGTTGCAGTTAAGGATGTCTTGCTTTCTTGAAAAACAGAGCCGTGGATGGGCATTTTGCTGAAAATCAAAATATGGAATTATCTACATGTGGGGTTCTATGTGTTATATATTTTTGTTTTGTATTGTACAAATCTACACTATTTGTTACATGACATTTTTTTGAAGACTTAATGGACTAATTCCCCATGCTCCTCTCTTCCCTTTCCCATTAAACAAAATGAATGTTTTAATGTACACTAAAAAACCCACGGATTACATCTTTTCCCTCCACCAAAGTTATATACAAGGATTATATAAAGAAATATCAAATAAAAATGTCCAACCTATTGGCACAAAGTCAGGGAGTTTTCATTGTGTGGTGGAGTTAGGAAGAGAAAACTTCTGATTGGAGATGAGTCTTGAGTCAGATCTTGAAGGACTTGGATAAGTGAAGATGCTGTGCTAGATATGGTAAAGAAAGAACAATTTAGCACTATCACTAAATCTTCAAGAAACGTTTATTCAATTAAGTTTAAAAAAACTTGATTAAGTGACTATAATGCTCAAGGGATTGTTCTAGGTATAGGGTACATAAATATTTTTTAAAATGACACATGCAGCTCTCAAAGACCTTCTCATGAGATGGTTGGTGAGTGTACTAGGCACAGGGGTGGAATACAAACAAAAACACTTTTGTTCATTCTTTTTCCTCATTTCTCATGGGATTATAGATTTAGAGTTGGAAGGATCCTCAGAGGTCATCTAATCCAACTTTCTTATTTTACAGATGAGGAAACTGAGGACCTAGGGAGGTTGAGTAATTTGCCCAAAGTCATAAAACTAGTGTCAGAGGTGGGATTTGAACTCAGGTCTTTCTAACTCCAGGTCTAGTACTTTATCCAAATCAGTTATCAATCTTGATATTCAATATCAAAATATACTACCTTAGTAGTTAAATGAGGAGTCTGGCCAATAAGAACATAGATCTTAGAGCATGACCAATATGTTCTGTGTTTTGGCAATCCATGTAGAAATTTGGTGAGTCATTTTCTAGGCCAGGAAGAGATGTTAAAGCATAATAAGAAGAATGGAAATGTAGGAGGGAGCCAGTTTATCAAAGGCTTTGAAGGATGAACAGTGAGGGGGAAAAAGAGAGAATATGTAGTATCTACTATGTGTGAGGCACTGTGCCAATCACTTTAATATTTCAAATATTATTTAATTTGATTCTCACAATAACCTTATGAGGTAGGTGCATTTTACAGTTGAAGAAACTGAGGCAAAGAGGTTAAGTGACTTACCTGGAGCCACACAGCTAGTAGGTATCTAAAGTAAAATTTGAACTCAGATCTTCTTGACTCCAGACCCAGTGCTCTATCTACTGTGCCACCTAGCTGCCATGACAAAAAGATTTTATATTTGATTCTGAAGGCAATAGCCCCTGTAGTTATTGAGAAGAGGGGGTGACATGGTCATACGAGAGCCTTAGGTAAAGCAATTTGATAGCTGGGCAGAAGATAGACTGGAGTGGGGAAAGACTTGAAGCAGGGAGACCAACCAAAAGACTATTGCAATAGCTCATGAGGTTATGAGAGCCTGTACCATGATGGTGGTAGTGTTAGGAAGAGGAGAGGACTTGGGGGGAAAGACAAGTTTTGGACATGTTGAGTTTAAGATGTCTATGGGACATTGAATTTGAGGAGTCTGGTAGGCAGTTGGAGATGTGATGAACTTAGCAGAAAGATTAAGACTAGATAAGTAGATGAATTCTATTTATGTTCCAACCAAACTGGCTTACTTACAAATAATTCCCCAGGTTCAACACCATTTCCTGTCTCTGTACCTTTATGCAGATTGTCCTCAATGCCTAGACTAGAGTCCCTCCTCTTCCTCTTAAAATCCTTCCTTCAAAAAAAAGTCTTCCTTAAAAAGTTTCCTTCGAAGATCAACTCATGTTTTATCTCTTACAAGAAACTCTTCTTGATTCCTGTAGTTATTGGTACTCTGCCTCCTAAAATTATCTTGTACTTACTTATCTTAGTATATAAAGTATCCTTCCCCTTTTCCTCCAAGAGTAGAATATAAATTCATTGATAGCAGAGTCATTTTTTTCTTTTTGTAGCCCCAGTATCTACAATAGTGTTCATCACATAGTGCGTACTTAATAAATCTTTTTTGTGTGGTATGGTATGGTATGGTATGGTATGGTATGGTATGGTATGGTATGGCATGGTATGGTATGGTATGGCATGGTATGGCATGGTATGGTATAGTATGGTATGGTATGGTATGGTACAGATTGGACTGAACTGTCTTTATCTGTTTGCCTGAAGTTTCTTCAGGATAGTATCTGTCATTCTTTCTTTTACTGGATATCACTATAGAAATTATTCCTTCTTATAAGACAATAGGAGAAAATTCAATCCCAAGAAGAAGCATCATTATTAATATACAGTTATGTTCCAAGAAGTGACTTCATGGTGTCCCATATTTATTCCCACTCACATTTCCATTACATATTTTGCTTTATTTACAAGTCAAAACAGAAGGGATTTTTCCATCTACCAGACCTGCCAACTCAAGATGGTTGGGTTGGTGAAACAAGCTACACTTGTTATGCGAAGGCACGTGGTTGCTGATGATAAGTGATAGTGGAAAGAACATGACTGGAAAATATGAGTGGTGTGATGATGCATAAGGAAGGATATGGTGCCCTTAAGTCTTTCCCCAGTTAGAGTGGTACTAGGAGAATTAAATTATCAATACTTTGTCTTGAATTTTCATCTGAAAAGTTTAAAATAGTTCACAAATTTTAATTTTTTAATCCTAGAAGTAGCGTGAGATCATGACTGGCCTTGAAATCAGGAAGTCTTGGGCTCAACTTCTGCCTCAGAGACATATTGGCTGTTTGATTATGGACAAGTCACTTAACCTCTTCTCTCTCTCCATTCTCTCTGTGATCTGTTCAATTCCAGATCAATATATCTAGTCCTTAGTCCCTTTTGAGTTCCAGTCTTACATCTCCAAATGAATATTCTCAAACTCATCACGTCCAAATAAAAACATATCTTTCACCAAAAAGCCACCGCTAATCCCAACTTCCCTTTTTGTGTTGATGGTACCACCATCCTAGATGAACCCAGGTTTACCATCTTGAAGTCATCTTGGACTGCTCACTCTTCCTCTCCCTTCTTTTCTTATATCTGATCAGTTGTCAAGGCTTGTCAATTCTACCTCAACTCATCTCTCACACCTATAGGCTTTTCTTTACTTACATAGCTACTAACCTTTTTCAGACCCTCATTACCTCTCACCCGGATTATTATAGCTTTCTACTTGGTCTCTCTGACTCAAATATCTCCTTTCTCCAATATATTTTCACACAACTGCCGAAGTGACATTCTCAAAGGTCAGGTAAGACCATGCCACTGCCCTACTCAAAAATTTTAGTGACTCTCTGTTGTCTATAGGCTAAAATATTTGTCTTTTAAAGCCTTTTACCATCTGTTTATTACACAGTACTTCCCTTCAGATGCCCTATAATACAGGCAAAATGACATCTTTGCTGTTTCTCCTATATGACATTCCATCTCCATGCTTCGGCCAGGCTTTCAAACATGCTTAGAATGTACAACCTTCTCACTCTGCTTCTCAGAATCTCTAGTTTCCTTCAAAACTCAAGTCAAGCTCCAACTCCTACAGAAGGCTTAACCTGATCACTCAGATGCTACCCTATCCAAATACTGTGTATACATTGTTGTATTTACTTATATGTTGTGTTCTCTTTTAAAATATAAATTCCTTGAAGGTAAGAACTATTTTGTTTTCATATTTATATCCCAATCACAGTGTCTGACATATAGTAGAGTAGGAGTTTAATAAATGTGTTTTGATTGGTTAACCTCTCAGTGCTTCCTAGCAACTCTCTAACATTATACTTTAAGTTATAAATAAGTTTCTGATCTGCTAGTAAATGTTTAATAACTGGCTCCCTGGGAAAAATAGATGCATGACACACTTTCCTAATCTTTTTTTAATTGATTGATTTATTTTTAGTTTTCAATATTCACTTCCATAAGATTTTTGAGTTCCAAATTTTCTCCTATAGCAGTAAGGCAAGGTTCATGACCTCAAGGATGACCACGAATATTCCTGAATGGTCCAGAATCACGAAGTATGAAAAACTCTCTATGTAGAAAGCAGAGGAAATAGAACATTTATTTACACATGAGAGAATCCAATTCTAGGACGAGTAATTCCAATTCCATATAGTAGCAATAATATTCCAAAGCCCACCTTAATGTAGCAACAAGGAAATTATAACACAATATTATAGGGAGGAGCCAAGTCATCCTGTAACCTTCCCTTCTGCTAGGGTCTACCTGTAAACAATCACTCACAAATTCTAACTCTCTACTCAGCACTCTCTTCTGCAACTCTGTAGACGCCAAGTTCCTGCTCCTTCCCCTTGGGCTGAATTCTAATTCCTATAGCTCTCTGCAGATTCTTCTCTTTGATCTCCGCAACTCTTGCTCCCCACTCTCTACTCTGCAGTCTCTCCCAACACTGACTCTCCCACAGTGTCTGCTGCCTCAGTGTCTTCTTGATGTCTGCTCATGAATTCTGCTGTTCTCAGTTTTGCTGCTCTCAGTATTAGACTCTCTTTTTATACAGTCCTAGCCAGCATCTGATTGACTAGAACTCAGTGCACATGCCATTGGCTCTGGTCTTAGCAACTTCCCTCAGGGCCCTGGGGGCTTCATGCCTACATCAGCTTAACTAGCAAAAGGGTGTAGGCCTGGGGCCTCAAACCTAGTCAGTGGAAAGGTGTGGGCTTGCCTCTGATCAGGCCTCCCTTTGGCCCCACCTGAGGCCTATTCAACGGATGGGAAACATCTTTCACTTACTGATTGGCCTTACATCTCCCCATCTCTCCCTTCCCCCCACCCCAAGACAGCAGCATGTAATTTGATATAGGCTCTACATATACATTCATATTGAACCTATTTTCATGTTAGTCATATAAAAATGAATTAGAACTAATGGGAGAAACCACAAGAAAGAAGAAACAAACAAAAAGGGGAAGGAAAAAGAGCAACTAATATGCTCCAATCTGCATTCAGACTCCATAGTTCTTTTTCTGGATGTGTATAACATTTTTCATCATGAGTCCTTTGGAGCTGTCTTGGATCCTTGCATTGGTAAGAAGAGATAAGTCTATCAAAGCTAGTCATAACACAATGTGGCTGTTACTGAATACAGTGTTCTCCTGGTTCTGCTCACTTCACTCAGCATCAGTTCATTCAAGTCTTTCCAGGTTTTTTTGAAATCTGCTTGCTCATCATTTCTTATAGCACAGTAGTGTTCCATTATATTCATATACCACAACTTGTTCAGCCATTCCCCAACTGATGAGTATCCCCTCAACTTCCAATTCTTTGCCACCACAAAAAAGCTGCTATAAATATTTTTATGTACATGTGGGTCCTTGTCACTTTTGTATGATCTCTTTAAGATATAGCCCTAGAAGTGGTATTGCTGGGTCAAAGGGTATGCACATTTTTATAGCCCTTTGGGTATAGTTCCACATTACTCTCCAGAATGTTCACAACTCCACCACGATGAATTAGTGTTCCAATTTTCCCACATCTTCTCTAGCATTTATAATTTTCCTGTTTTGTCATGTTAGCCAATCTGATGGGTGTGCTATGGTATCTCAGAGTTGTTTTGATTTGCATTTCTCTAATCAATAGTGATTTAGAGCACATGACATACTTTTAAATTCAATCTGCATTATTGACATTGTTTTCTTAAACCTAGATAATCAACAAAATGGTAAATCAAACCCTGACTTAGAGCATTTGCCCATTTCCCAGAAAATTTAACAACAGGCTTTCATGACCTCCTGGGAGATTTCTACAATTGAAGTTCCCTATAACTGTGAAATCACAGGTACAAAGCACCTTTCCTTGAATCTCTATAATATGCCTGAAATAAAGTTAGAGGTTTTCTATTATTATGAAAATAAACTAAGGAAGCATGAACATATTTGGGACCAAAACCCGAAATCTTTATACTTCTTAATGTAGTATAAAGCTAGTATCTTTCAACCTTATTCCTCCTACTTCCGTTTGAATGGCCAGGGAGAATGAATGGACTTCTAGCAATGATTGGGCTTGGTAACTGATGATATTGGAGAAAAGCAGGGGAAGAGTTAGAGAGAGGAGCAGCAGCAACTGGAAAGGAAAGGAAGAATGTGGAAGCTTTGCTGTCACCTAACATAGGAATATAATGGCAGGGGGAGGGGGACAAGATGGCACCACCACCCTTAACTCTACTGAGGTTCTCTGTCTTCCTGAATTGGGGTTGACTCACTCACTCCTCTCCAACTGCACTTACACTACTAGGTCAGTGTGATTTCCCAAAAGGAGAGGGGAGGCAGGGTACCCCTTGCTGCTACAACTCATTCTCAGAGTTGCAGGGATTTCCCTAATGTGGGTCACCTATATATCTACTACTTACAGCCATAGCTCCTGAGACCCTACCATTGTACTTCCATTTAAACAAATCAATTATCACCATTACCACCATTAACTCTTAATTGTGAAACATGATTCAAAGCAAGAATAATTATATCATATAGTAACATAACATAATGTAGCATAATGTGATGTAACATAAGGTAATATAATGTAACATAGTATACCATAATGTAGACACAACATAAAACTGAGTTATACTCTCCCAGCAATGCACACAGAATCTGCAAGAGAAAGTGGGCACAAACTTACAGAAACCTAACAGTGAGGCAACAATGAGTGGGGCATACCCATGTGCCCCCGGGCAATTCACAACTTTGGACTGGAGCCCCTGCTATCCTTGCTCTTCTCATAAGTCTGTACCACACGTCACCTGCTAGATGGAACCATTTCTCTTCTGAACACTTCTGCTCTCCTGCTGAACAAAGCCTTTTCTTTATTACTCTTGGTTCACTGAAACATTGTTAAGCTCTCTAAACAAACAATAATCTTAAGAGTTGGATTCTCAGAGGTTCCCAGGCCTGTTCTTTTGGCTAGG